>NC_067244.2:236683717-237308717 GCF_019359855.2 Lolium perenne | reverse complement strand
AATAACCCCTAATTGACAGGGACAGAAATTACCCTCCTTTTGCGCTGCGTATGAGATTTGCTCGCACTAATTTTTCGTATGAACAGTACATGCACTAGCTAGCCAAGTAGCCAACCACTTATATCTTCAAGTAGTAAATATATTTTACTCTGACCTTGGCTACGTCCCTCTCAGTCTGCTAAAGTAAGATATACCGCTAAGTACGTCATCTGCAAACAAGCGACCAGAACTCATAATCAGCTTCCTTTTATCCAGTCCAACCATTGTTTAAAAAAGCTCACCTGCTCCTTAAAATAAGATAACCGGATCCGATCGGTTATGAAGGAAACGGAGTGGTGGTTCTTTTTGTCACCGTCGGGAGCCACTTTTGTGCGCATAACCCAGCACGTGAGAATTAAGAAGAGGATAGGAAAGCCGAAATGCACTTTTAATCCCATATGCATATGCTTCTTCCACCTTAAAAAACAATTTAAAATGTCAAAATTCACAATCCTTGTACGTGTACATTTGGATATTCTATGTGTACATGCTAATTAAGTTTCGTGGACCATCTACTTTTCTTATGTCACGTGCAAAAAAAGATAAAGAAAAATGTCTCACGAAGAGTCCTTTTTAGCACAGAACTTTGTCTTTTTACGTATGACATAAAAAAATATCAGTCTTTCGAGAAATGGCTTTGCAAGCGCATAGAAAGTTGAGATGTACGTGCTACATTTAAAATGCATTTCAAAAATCAGGAGCATATGCACCTGAGTGCAAAAACGCCTTGTCCGAAAGGAAAGCTCTTTATAACATAGAGTAAGATATTTCTTGAGACATTTCTTTTTTATCTTTTTACGTAAGGAGCCAAACATTCTGTCACACATAGAGTGGGGAGATATGCATGTGGATTTTTTATTCTAAATTTTCTAACATTTCATATTTTGCTTTTTTTTTATAAAGGAAGCATTCGCACACAATAACAATCATCATGAATTTCCGAAACTAAGTTGTGGTAAAAACCTGTAAAAAGATGTAGAGGTTTGAGGTATAAAAGAACCAAGCACGAAACTACTTTTACTTGGGAGGCATGAAAAATCAAAGCTCTTCCTCTCGCCGTAAATACTTGTCACATCTTCAATAAAAATTTAGACACCTGAAGCTCTAAATATTTAGGACCCGGAGGAAGTAACTTATTGCCTAGTGCATATCGGCGAGCCTGAGTATTCCACTACCCCCTCCGTCCCATGAAGTTTATCTTAGATTTGTCTCAATTTAAAAGTACAATAAATATAAGACAAATTTTGTGAGATGGAGGGAGTATTTTACAGCCATACAAAAACATGAAGCCCACTTCCCCGCAAAAAAAAAAGCCCACTGACACTGAGGACGTCTCGACGTGGAGCCACAGACCTCGTGTCTGTTTTCTTCCGCATGTGTCTATCTAGATAACCAAGAAAAGATTAAGAGGGCTGCGGGGCGTCGGATGCGACCGACTGACCCGGCCAGCATATTGGCGCGGAGCCACTGAAACTGCAGATACTACTAACTTGGATACAGTAGCCAGTAGCAACAAAAGTTGGAGTACTATACCAAGCTAGATACAACCATCCGGAGTCCTTCCTGATTCGAGAAGCCTCCACGTACGCCATGCGAGAACAAGCACGTGCGATTCCCTGTCTTCTCGGAAGGATCCGGCCAACTATCCACAGGCGGATCGGAGCACGTCCCGCCGTGCCGTCAGCAGCCACCCGCTCCTTCCGTTTCGATGGAACTAATGGCGCCGATCGCTTTCAGTTCGACGATTGATCAATCGGAACCTGCGCGAAACGAATGCCGCCGGCCCATAGTATGTCCTATGATGATAGCGTATTAGCCAAGCTGTACCGCTATTCCGCTACAAAAACACGAAAGAAGCCCGGGACCTCACGGCCATGAACCAGTTGTAAGAGCGTTCACCGCCTCCCTTATTAAATGCGTGTGGAAACAACTTAAGAGAACAAGAATGATTCAACGACGAGAACAATTTAATCTTCTTGAACAGAGCTTGTTTATCAAAACTCCTAATGAGCTAATGCGCAGATAGCCTTCTTAGATTGGCGTCAGCTGCAACTGCTACAAATGCTGAGAGGTGTCCTGCCAGAGGCGGTGTTCGTTTGATTGAGATGCAAAATGCAGATCCTGTAGATGATAGGATGGAGACAAATGACGATAATGTAATATCCCAGGTATTGGGGTTACAAAAATAGAGGAAACATATGTGTGCATTGCATTCATGCATAGAAAATCTGGGAAATTTTCGCGCTTTAAAGTAAAACAGTCACAGTAACTGAAGTTTCACTTGACGTTGGTGGAATTGAAGTAGCTCATCAAGTCAAGCGCTATAAACCTCAATGTGACTTTGTTAAAACATTGTTTTGGATAGAGATAATTTGACCTAAGGGATTAGATCAAATGGAATTAAAATCAACACAAGAATTTATTAATCAAGTAGCAACTACTTGATCTTATTAAAGATCACAACATGATATTCCTGGTCATAACATATGAACACCAATTCAATTGCAAATCAAGTAACAATAAAATGGAGAAGCCATTCTTGACTAATCTTTTCCATGCCTCAAACTAATCTATGATCCTACCATGAACCTCATGGTATTCATTTTACTTTAATCTTGGAGGCAAGACAAGGAGTTCCAACTAAGAAATATATATTCTTCTCTATTACATATTATTATACAAACCTACAGTGGTGAGAGTTCTATGTTAATCCTTAGAGAAGCAATGACAAGCTTTGAGCTAAACCTTAGATATACATCCAGGTATTCAAATCATCATCTCTACGAGAAACCCTAGGATATTATCCAAGACAATTCCTAGAGAGATAAACCATTTATGTTAAACATAGATATTGATGATCACATCAATCCTTATGGAGCCTAACCTTAAGTTAGTATTAAAATCCTTTCCAAAATAAGAGAGACCAACCATACAAAACATAGCTTTATCTATTTAAGAATAAAGGACAACAATTGAACTAGAGTATTAGGAGTACACCATAACCTAGAATAATCCATTCTTATATAAGAGAGATCAATTATGGTGTTACACTCAAGTTAGTTGAGGCAACACTTGAGTTGGAGGAAGAGAACTACCCATATACCCAGATGATAATATCAACCTTATTTAAGTAGAACCCTAACAGAACATCTCAGGTATTCTCCTGGGATATAAATTATTGAGGCAACCATAGTAGTCTCATCCTAGAAAGCATAATAGAAGTGCTATATTCTAAATGATCCAGACAAGACTTGATCCTAGAAGAGAGAAACCTAGTTCTTGAGAGATACTTTAGGAAGCCAAACCTTTGATCATTACATATTGGGTAATGATCATATACTATAATAATTGAGAGTAGAAGCCACTGAGAATAAGTTGATCATGATAATGCCATGACCATGCTATGGAGAAATAGAAGAATAAGCCATAAGTTAAACCCTATATAATAAGTAGATATCATTCATCACATGAAATTATAGGGAGATAAATAGTAAGCAAACCTAAGCTTATATCTCCATCCTAAAACTTGTGAATCATTTGGTGATCATAAGTGGAATCCTACCACATATATATTTCATTCATTCTTTAAGGGTATAACATAAGAAAACCTTAGAGTTAAACTCGATACTTTATATGGTGAGAAACCATTCATCCTTATAACCAAAGTTAACCATAAAAAGAACCAATTCTTAGAATCCTAAAATTGCTCACAAATTAAATCTTATGTTTCAAACATGGAACATAAGAAGCACCTAGTACTAAATCCTATAATTAAACCCATGGGTAGTGATTAACCACTTATCATTATAATCAAGACCAAACCATGATGAAAGTAATATCTACTCTAGGTAATTCAAGGTGCTATCAAATATAATCCTAGTGCTAACCTTGAGATAGGATTATAATAAAACTTACAAGACCTTAACAAATAGATGCTCACATAAAATGTTATGCAAGTAGTCAAATTATCAAACAAGCAATAAAGCCCCTATAAATATTTAGGCACATGAAATCATGCCATTAGATCAACTCCTTAAATTATCAAAACTTAGGACACATGAAATCACACCCTTGAAAGACTATTTTAAAATAGAAGACTAAGCACTAAGATCACAATACATCAATTAATCCTTGCTAGATAAATCAAAGCAAACATTTTATCTATTATTAACAAGTATTACAAGTATTGGAAATATTTTGAATCCCAAAAGAAAGAGAATGGAAATTATAAATTATCAACATACCTATTTGAAATATTGTAACTATTATAATATCAAAGATCAAAATAGTATGTCTCAAGTAGACTTAATACTTACAAAGTAATTGCCAAGTTAAAATATTTACAAACATCTGCAAATGCATTGAATTCAAAACTGAATTCAAACTAGAAATTAAAAACAGAAAATATATAAAACAGGAAATAAATAAAAGGGAAAAAGGAGAGAGCCTCACCTGGACTCACCTGCCGTCGCAGCCCACCAGGAGTCCAGCAAAGTAGCCCAGGACCAGCCCAGTTCAGCCACAGCCCAACACCACTTCACGTTGGCCCAACCCCACCGTAACCCTTCGTGAAATAAAACGACGAAGACAATCGTCTTCTTCCTCCTCTGTGAGACGGACACGGCGATGCCGATCATCTCCACGTCCTCGTCGCCGATAAACTCGCCCCCGGACATCAAGGACCATCCTAGAGTAGAGGCAAACTCCATTGGCATCCGCTGCTAGGCGGTGCGCCAAGATTCACGCCCTAAAAATCCCGCCGACATCGTCGTGTATCTGAGCCGGTCATCGCAGCCGTGCCGCCGTTACTGACCATATCGTGCTCTATAAAATGACCTGGAGGACCGACGTAATGTTCTTGTTCATCTCCGCCCATCCTCGCCCTCTCATTTCCTCTCGTTCGCCCACAATCATCCGCAGACTTCGCCGGAGTTCATGACACCACCGTCGATAGCGGCCACCCCAGAGTCCGTAGTGTGGACGAGGAGATCCGCCAAGTCTTGTAGATCAACCAGCATGAAGGAATCGAGAGGCGGTGTACTAAGTTTGGCGAATTTGGATGTTCCCTTCCGTTCGGGTTCACCGGAAACCTTGACCTTGCCGCCATCTCCGACCCTCCCGGGCATCGTCGAGCAGCTCATCGGCTCCAGGTGATCCTCACGCATCTTTAGACCCTTAAATCACGCCATTTAGTAGCCTGTAGCCACATCTGGCAAGTTGGCCGGCGAGCGCCGCCGCATCACGGTTCGCCGGAGTTCCTCCGGTGACCATTTCTTGGCGGCGAGCCCACCAAAGATGCTCAGCACGCCCGAGACGCGTCGAACGGAACCACCAGCCCATCCTCCCATGGCCCAAATCGCCGTCGCCGTGGTTCGCCGACCCGATCGGGGCTGTTTGACCGGCGAGGTGACGTGGCGTGGGAGCCCACCGTGGTTATTGACTTGGTCAAGCCATCGTGGCAGTGACACTGCGACGGACCCACCGATCATCGGCGTGGGTAGTATCTGCCCGGGTGTGTTTAGTTTTTCTTTAGTTTTTATTTCAAATTCAATAATTGCTGAAACTTTGCAAAATTGTAGAAAATTCATAAAAACTCAGAAAAATACAAATAAGGTATCAAAATTCTTATAAAAGAAAAATCTATCGAATAAAAATATAAAATTAAAATTATATTTTTAATAAAAATTCAATTATTTAATACTTCTTATTTAAGCCTTATTTATTAATTCTAAATTCAATTAAACTTCAATAATTAGGAAAACTATCTAAAATAAATAAAAACCAGTAAAGTAATTAAGGAAAACATTAACACTAATTATCTTTATTTGTAACTTATTTAATCCTTAATATTGGAATTTAAACCCTAATTATTAATTGTTTAAAAATAATAAAATGCCAACTGCAATATTATTTTCATTTCTAAGTTATTAATAACTGCAACTTTATTAATGAAGTTATTAATTATAGAACCATATGGTAAATAGCAAACCCTAATTCCATATTGAATGGTATTACAACATATTCATTGCATGTGAAACCCTAAAACCCTAATACCATTAAGAACCCTAGCTCCACTTATTCATATGAACTCTAATTTGTTTCTAACCTAAACTCTAGGTTAATATGAGTAATCATGATATTTTCCTTTTGATCCATAGAACCATAATTGGCAACTAAATACTTTCCATGTCCACATAAAATGTAGGAGCCCTATTATCCCTAATTCAGTATTCCATGTATGCACACCTATCCTATCTAGATGATCAAATAGGACCAACCCTAGTCCTTATTTCCAAGAATCTTATCCTTACTTATCCTTAATTAGCATCACACCATTGTGATGAACTCCAATAGCACCTATGCCCAATAATTATCACTACATAACCATAGTCCACTAAACCCTACAAGTACTTCATAATTATGAACCATCCTATTTAGGATCCAATAATTCTTTACTTAGGAAATGAAATAGCAAACCTAAACAACCTCAACCTAATTGATATACTTCTTATTACTTAAGAAGTATGTTCTTCAAAAGTTATTCTTTTGAAGTAAACAAAGAATCATCTTCAACCCTGCTTATAAGGACCTATAAACCCTAGCCAACTATCACCAACAAGGTATGCCACCTTGATAGCAACTATTGGTAATTAAGATGTTTAGGCTTAATTCAACAATACAAGACTAGTAGCTGATGAATCCAACTAGGTTGTGATCCATCTAATACTTACTCCAGAAATTAACTGAAACCATAGTCAACCATAGAACCCCCTCAATCTAATTATCATACTTGTTCTTTATCAAAGAACATGTTCTTCAAAAGTTATTCTTTTAAAGTATATGATAATTAATCATTAACCATGCCATATAATACTAAAACTGACCACTGTTCTTTACTGGTTAGCATTATGCCAATTGTCATTCTTTGTGTGCTCAATTGATTACTAAGCCTTGTTACCTACCTGTTTATAATACCAAGTAATCACACCTGAATAAGAACCTTGTATGTGAATCACTCTAAAAGTGCAACACACCCTAAACCAATCATTACCACTCACTAATCCTAAATCATCGGGGTTAGGTCACGCTTACAGCGATTGCATCTCATTCTTATGCATTATTGCATCCTTGCCAATCTTTTAAACATCGTCCTTACCGGACGATGATGCTATTTCAGAATTTGGAGTTATTACGCATCGAAGACCTTGTCTGCATAATCTTGCAGCCAAGAAAGGAAAGTTCATCACTTTCTCATGTCATTTGAGTATTTCTATCAAATTACTTGCAAAGTACTATGGTTATCACTATTGCATAAAAACCAAAACCACTACTTTCATAACTATGAATATGACTATGTGGTGGGCAATGGAACCATGGATTGTGTTGATATGGTGGAGGTTCCATTGCAAGGGTTTATATCCATCTAGGATTAAACAACAAATGTCGCCAGTGATTCTTGTGCCGTAATACCCGTGTTAACCATAAGATTTGGAATGGGACGGACTAGTCAATCGTATTTCCACCTCTTGTACATCAACGGATGCGCTTACCGTAGCAGTTGTATCTGGCGGAACAACCGGAGGGTGGGGATCCCACTCTAATTCCCCACGGTAAAGCATTGCTTGCCGTAGCAGTTGTGTCTTGCGGAACAACCGGAGGGTGGGGATCCCACTCTAATTCCCCACGGTAATGCGGTCTATGATGGGTTGCAGCTGCCGGCGAAGGAGTGTATGGTAGAGCCCAGCACTGTCGTCGTGGTCGGGGTCCACCCTGAAATTACGGGAATAATGGTACCGGCGAGGACCCAGGGTCGGGGTTTGCAACAAAGGGTGGGTGTGCGAGGTAGCGGAGGAATATGATTGGCTATGACCTTATACCGGGCCTCACACCATAGGAAGTGTGGACGGGAAGATCACCCGGTTGGCACCAAGGTTAAGATCTCTTATGGGTAAAGCAACACACCTCTGCAGAGTGTAAAGAACCGTGACCTGTCACTCCCTGTTCCGGGATATGGAACTGCGAACGCGGCCGGAAAGGAGCTCCATGAAGTTCTAGTAAACCGGTGAAGGCTGACGGACATAGTTCTTCTGAATAAAAGCAACCTTTTGAAGAAGTGATTATGAAAACCTGCATTGGTAGTAGACTTTCTGGTCTAATGCCGTAGCTAGTGCATTAAACACCTCTTTCCTATAATGAACTTGTTGAGTACGCTCGTACTCATCCCACTCTTAAATCCCCTGCTTAGATATGGAGGCATCGAAGGAGTATCTACCGTGCAACTCGAAGGCCGAGGAGTCAACAACTACTTCATGAGACAAGACCCTGTCAGAGGAGTCAGATACCACATACATCAAGGAGAAAACCTAGTTTAGCCATAGAAGGGAACTAGTTTCCTAAACCTAGCTCCTACTATACTTAGCTAGAATCTATTCTTAGCCTCTTTAGCTAGTTAAATACTCTACAAATAGAGTTCGTGACAGGACTAGACCACGAGTCGTTCTTCTGGAGTTTATTTGCAGTTTTACCTCATTGTAAAGTAGGAGGCTGTGAAGATCTTATGTAACAGAGTCGATGTTGTAATTCTATAGACATGCCTTGGACCCGCATATGTTTCTGTTGTACCACTCTGAGCGATATAATACTAGTGGAACGGTGTTTCATTGGTGTTATATCAGACTTGCATACTACACCATGCAGTGGTATGCCGGGTCACCACAGTTGGTATCAGAGCAAATGCTTTGACCCTAGGATTAAAACCCTTTAAAGGAGACCTATAGGATTGGTAGTGTCTATAGGAAGTTGTCTTAGTTAAACCAAATACTTCTTATGACTTGAGATGGATATTCACTTGAGAATAATCCTGACATACTTGAGTCAACATTTCTTATCTAGCTTACCAAGATAAAATAAAGTTAGTTAGCTAATCCCAAACATGTAGTACACCATGAAGTCCTTAAACAATAAATGAGTAGATCACAGTTGGTATACAAAACATGGTAGTCCAAAGAGAGGATACAACCATAAGGAAGATATCCTATTGGAAGATGTGTACCAACACATGTTATAGTTAAATAAGAATTACTCAGACCTGTAATAGAAGTAATATCAAGTGATAAGATAATTAAGGTATCCTACTAGAAGGTGTATAACCAGACAAGTAATGGGTAAGTAAGATCTATCCAAACTTGTGAAACATTTGATAATAAGTGATAAATGTAAGTCATATAAGGTAGTATGTACCATGATGAGTCAATCATGGGAGGTTGATACGCGTACAGCACGCTGATACGTCTCCGACGTATCGATAATTTCTTATGTTCCATGCCACATTATTGATGTTATCTACATGTTTTATGCACACTTTATGTCATATTCGTGCATTTTCTGGAACTAACCTATTAACAAGATGCCGAAGTGCCAGTTCCTGTTTTCTGCTGTTTTTGGTTTCAGAAATCCTAGTAACGAAATATTCTCGGAATCGGACGAAATCAACGCCCAGGTTCCTATTTTTCCCGGAACCATCCAGAACACCCGAGAGCCGCCAGAGGGGAGCCCTGGGGGCCCCACACCACACCCTGGCGCGGCCAGAGGGGGGGCCGCGCCGCCCTATGGTGTGGGCCCCCCAGAAGCCCTCCTGCGCCGCCTCTTCGCCTATATAAAGCCCCTGGATCGAAAACCCTGAGGCGTTCGACGAAAACCACAAAAACCTTCCAGAGCCGCCGCCATCGTGAGGCCAAGATCTGGGGGACAGGAGTCTCTGTTCCGGCACGCTGCCGGAGCGGGGAAGTGCCCCCGGAAGGCTTCTCCATCGACACCGCTGCCATCTCCACCGCCATCTTCATCACCGCTGCTACTCCCATGAGGAGGGAGTAGTTCTCCATCGAGGCTCGGGGCTGTACCGGTAGCTATGTGGTTAATCTCTCTCCATGTACTTCAATACAATGATCTCATGAGCTGCTTTACATGATTGAGATTCATATGAGTTTTGTATCACAATTCATCTATGTGCTACTCTAGTGATGTTATTAAAGTAGTTCTATTCCTCCTGCACGTGTGTAAAGGTGACTAGTGTGTGCACCGTGTGGTTCTTGTCGTAGGCTATGATCATGATCTCTTGTAGATTGTGGAGTTAATTATCACTATGATGGTATTGATGTGATCTATTTGGTTATATTGATCTATCTTACACTAAAGGTTACTTAAATATGAACGAATTGTGGAGCTTGTTAACTCCGGCATTGAGGGTTCGTGTAATCCTACGCAATGCGTTCATCATCCAACAAAAGTGTAGAGTATGCATTTATCTATTCTGTTATGTGATCAATGTTGAGAGTGTCCACTAGTGAAAGTGTAATCCCTAGGCCTTGTTCCTAAATACTGCTGAGTTACTACTGCTTGTTTCTTGTTTTCTTGCGTTACTACTGCTGCAATACTACCACCATCAACTACACGCCAGCAAGCTATTTTTCGGCACCGTTGCTCTTGCTCATATATATTCATACCACCGTATTTCACTATCTCTTCGCCGAACTAGTGCACCTATTAGGTGTGTTGGGGACACAAGAGACTTCTTGCTTTGTGGTTGCAGTGGTTGCATGAGAGGGATATCTTTGACCTCTTCCTCCCCGAGTTCGATAAACCTTGGGTATCCACTTAAGGGAAAACTTGCTGCTGTTCTACAAACCTCTCGCTCTTGGAGGCCCAACACATCTGAGGAAAGGAGGGGGAACGTAGACATCAAGCACTTTTCTGGCGCCGTTGCCGGGGAGGAAAGGTAAAAAGGCACTCATACTTCGGTTCCAGGTAAAGTACTTTTCTGGCGCCATTGTGTTTGTGCTCGAAGCTATTTCCTTTAGATCCTGCAATTGCAACTTTTTGTTTCTTGTTTACACTAGTTAGGCATAATGGAAAACATCTGTGAGCTCTTTGTACTATTTCCTGAGTCAAGACATGAATGGTTTAATGCGAAAATTAAAAAACCCATGGAACATGTTAGCATGAATACTTTGAACACCATTGTTGCTAATGATATGGAAAATTCTAAGCTTGGGGAAGCTGGTTTTGATGAGCATGATCTTTTTAGTCCACCAAGCATTGAGGAGAAAATTTTCTTTGATGATTCTTTACCTCCTATTTATGATGATTATAATGATAGTAGTCTTTTGTTGCCACCTGTTATGGAGGATGAATTTGATTATGAATACAATATGCCTCCTATATTTGATGATGAGAATAATAATGATAGCTACTTTGTTGAATTTGCATCCACTACAACTAATAAAATTGATTATGCTTATGTGGAGAGTAATAATTGTATGCATGAGACTCATGATAAGAATGCTTTATGTGATAGTTATATTGTTGAGTTTGCTCATGACACTACTGAAAGTTATTATGAGAGAGGAAAATATGGTTGTAGAAATTTTCATGTTACTAAAACACCTCTCTATGTGCTGAAATTTTTGAAGCTATACTTGTTTTATCTTCCTATGCTTGTTACTTTGCTCTTCATGAACTTGTTTATTTACAAGATTCCTATGCATAGGAAGCATGTTAGACTTAAATGTGTTTTGAATTTGCCTCTTGATGCTCTCTTTTGCTTCAAATACTATTTCTTATGAGTGCATCATTAAAACTGCTGAGCCCATCTTAATGGCTATAAAGAAAGAACTTCTTGGGAGATAACCCATGTGTTATTTTGCTACAGTACTTTGTTTTTATTTTGTGTCTTGGAAGTTGTTTACTACTGTAGCAACCTCTCCTTATCTTAGTTTTGTGTTTTGTTGTGCCAAGTAAAGCCGTTGATAGAAAAGTAAGTACTAGATTTGGATTACTGCGCAGTTCCAGATTTCTTTGCTGTCACGAATCTGGGTCCACCTCCCTGTAGGTAGCTCATAAAATTAAGCCAATTTACGTGCATGATCCTCAGATATGTACGCAACTTTCATTCAATTTGAGCATTTTCATTTGAGCAAGTCTGGTGCCATTTTAAAATTCGTCAATACGAACTGTTCTGTTTTGACAGATTCTGCCTTTTATTTCGCATTGCCTCTTTTGCTATGTTGGATGAATTTCTTTGATCCATTAATGTCCAGTAGCATTATGCAATGTCCAGAAGTGTTAAGAATGATTGTGTCACCTCTGAATATGTCAATTTATATTGTGCACTAACCCTCTAATGAGTTGTTTCGAGTTTGGTGTGGAGGAAGTTTTCAAGGGTCAAGAGAGGAGGATGATATACCATGATCAAGGAGAGTGAAAGCTCTAAGCTTGGGGATGCCCCGGTGGTTCATCCCTGCATATTTCAAGAAGACTCAAGCGTCTAAGCTTGGGGATGCCCAAGGCATCCCCTTCTTCATCGACAAATTATCAGGTTCCTTCTCTTGAAACTATATTTTTATTCGGTCACATCTTATGTGCTTTACTTGGAGCGTCTGTATGCTTTTGTTTTTGTTTGTGTTTGAATAAATGCTTGTGTGGGAGAGAGACACGCTCCGCTGGTTCGTATGAACACATGTGTTCTTAGCTCATAATATACATGGCGAAGTTTTCTTCTTCGTTAAATTGTTATATGGTTGGATTTGGAAAATGATACATGTAGTAATTGCTATTAATGTCTTGGGTAATGTGATACTTGGCAATTGTTGTGCTCATGATTAAGCTCTTGCATCATATGCTTTGCACCCATTAATGAAGAAATGCATAGAGCATGCTAAAATTTGGTTTGCATATTTGGTTTCTCTAAGGTCTAGATAATTTCTAGTATTGAGTTTGAACAACAAGGAAGACGGTGTAGAGTCTTATAATGTTTTCAATATGTCTTTTATGTGAGTTTTGCTGCACCGGTTCATCCTTGTGTTTGTTTCAAATAAGCCTTGCTAGCCTAAACCTTGTATCGAGAGGGATTACTTCTCATGCATCCAAATCTTTGAGCCAAACAACACTATGCCATTTGTGTCCACCATACCTACCTACTACATGGTATTTTCCGCCATTCCAAAGTAAATTGCTTGAGTGCTACCTTTAAAATTCCATCATTTACCTTTGCAATATATAGCTCATGGGACAAATAGCTTAAAAAACTATTGTGGTATTGAATATGTAATTATGCACTTTATCTCTTATTAAGTTGCTTGTTGTGCGATAACCATGTTCACTGGGGACGCCATCAACTACTCTTTGTTGAATTTCATGTGAGTTGCTATGCATGTTCGTCTTGTCTGAAGTAAGAGCGATCTACCACCTTATGGTTAAGCATGCATATTGTTAGAGAAGAACATTGGGCCGCTAACTAAAGCCATGATCCATGGTGGAAGTTTCAGTTTTGGACATATATCCTCAATCTCATATGAGAATATTATTAATTGTTGTTACATGCTTATGCATAAAAGAGGAGTCCATTATCTGTTGTCTATGTTGTCCCGGTATGGATGTCTAAGTTGAGAATAATCAATAGCGAGAAATCCAATGCGAGCTTTCTCCTTAGACCTTTGTACAGGCGGCATAGAGGTACCCCTTTGTGACACTTGGTTAAAACATGTGCATTGTGATGATCCGGTAGTCCAAGCTAATTAGGACAAGGTGCGGGCACTATTAGTACACTATGCATGAGGCTTGCAACTTATAAGATATAATTTACATGATGCATATGCTTTATTACTACCGTTGACAAAATTGTTTCATGTTTTCAAAATCAAAGCTCTAGCACAAATATAGCAATCGATGCTTTTCCTCTATGGAGGACCATTCTTCTACTTTTCAATGTTGAGTCAGTTCACCTATTTCTCTCCACCTCAAGAAGCAAACATTTGTGTGAACTGTGCATTGATTCCTACATACTTGCTTATTGCACTTATTATGTTACTCTATGTTGACAATATCCATGAGATATACATGTTACAAGTTGAAAGCAACCGCTGAAACTTAATCTTCTTTTGTGTTGCTTCAATGCCTTTACTTTGAATTATTGCTTTATGAGTTAACTCTTATGCAAGACTTATTGATGCTTGTCTTGAAGTGCTATTCATGAAAAGTCTTTGCTTTATGATTCAGTTGTTTACTCATGTCATTACCATTGTTTTGATCGCTGCATTCACTACATATGCTTTACAAATAATATGATCAAGTTTATGATGGCATGTCACTCCGTAAATTATCTCGTGTTATCGTTTTACCTGCTCGGGACGAGCAGAACTAAGCTTGGGGATGCTGATACGTCTCCGACGTATCGATAATTTCTTATGTTCCATGCCACATTATTGATGTTATCTACATGTTTTATGCACACTTTATGTCATATTCGTGCATTTTCTGGAACTAACCTATTAACAAGATGCCGAAGTGCCAGTTCCTGTTTTCTGCTGTTTTTGGTTTCAGAAATCCTAGTAACGAAATATTCTCGGAATCGGACGAAATCAACGCCCGGAGTTCCTATTTTTCCCGGAACCATCCAGAACACCCGAGAGCCGCCGGAGGGAGCCCGGGGGCCCCACACCACACCCTGGCGCGGCCAGAGGGGGCCGCGCCGCCCTATGGTGTGGGCCCCCGTGGCCCTCCTGCGCCGCCTCTTCGCCTATATAAAGCCCCTGGATCGAAAACCCTGAGGCGTTCGACGAAAACCACAAAAACCTTCCAGAGCCGCCGCCATCGCGAGGCCAAGATCTGGGGGACAGGAGTCTCTGTTCCGGCACGCTGCCGGAGCGGGGAAGTGCCCCCGGAAGGCTTCTCCATCGACACCGCTGCCATCTCCACCGCCATCTTCATCACCGCTGCTACTCCCATGAGGAGGGAGTAGTTCTCCATCGAGGCTCGGGGCTGTACCTGTAGCTATGTGGTTAATCTCTCTCCATGTACTTCAATACAATGATCTCATGAGCTGCTTTACATGATTGAGATTCATATGAGTTTTGTATCACAATTCATCTATGTGCTACTCTAGTGATGTTATTAAAGTAGTTCTATTCCTCCTGCACGTGTGTAAAGGTGACTAGTGTGTGCACCGTGTGGTTCTTGTCGTAGGCTATGATCATGATCTCTTGTAGATTGTGGAGTTAATTATCACTATGATGGTATTGATGTGATCTATTTGGTTATATTGATCTATCTTACACTAAAGGTTACTTAAATATGAACGAATTGTGGAGCTTGTTAACTCCGGCATTGAGGGTTCGTGTAATCCTACGCAATGCGTTCATCATCCAACAAAAGTGTAGAGTATGCATTTATCTATTCTGTTATGTGATCAATGTTGAGAGTGTCCACTAGTGAAAGTGTAATCCCTAGGCCTTGTTCCTAAATACTGCTGAGTTACTACTGCTTGTTTCTTGTTTTATCTTTGCGTTACCTACTGCTGCAATACTACCACCATCAACTACACGCCACAAGCTATTTTTCGGCACCGTTGCTACTGCTCATATATATTCATACCACCTGTATTTCACTATCTCTTCGCCGAACTAGTGCACCTATTAGGTGTGTTGGGGACACAAGAGACTTCTTGCTTTGTGGTTGCAGGGTTGCATGAGAGGGATATCTTTGACCTCTTCCTCCCTGAGTTCGATAAACCTTGGGTATCCACTTAAGGGAAAACTTGCTGCTGTTCTACAAACCTCTGCTCTTGGAGGCCCAACACTGTCTACAGGAAAGGAGGGGGAACGTAGACATCACACGCGTCCGTTGGGAACCCCAAGAGGAAGGTGTGATGCATACAGCGGCAAGTTTTCCCTCAGTATGAAACCAAGGTTTATCGAACCAGTAGGAGCCAAGAAGCACGTTGAAGGTTGATGGCGGCGGGATGTAGTGCGGCGCAACACCAGAGATTCCGGCGCCAACGTGGAACCTGCACAACACAACCAAAGTACTTTGCCCCAACGAAACAGCGAGGTTGTCAATCTCACCGGCTTGCTGTAACAAAGGATTAGATGTATAGTGTGGATGATGATTTGTTTGCAGAAAACAGTAGAACAGTATTGCAGTAGATTGTATTTCAGTATAGAGAATTGGACCGGGGTCCACAGTTCACTAGAGGTGTCTCTCCCATAAGATAAACAGCATGTTGGGTGAACAAATTACAGTTGGGCAATTGACAAATAAAGAGGGCATGACCATGCACATACATATTATGATGAGTATAGTGAGATTTAATTGGGCATTACGACAAAGTACATAGACCGCTATCCAGCATGCATCTATGCCTAAAAAGTCCACCTTCAGGTTATCATCCGAACCCCCTACAGTATTAAGTTGCTAACAACAGACAATTGCATTAAGTATTGCGCGTAATGTAATCAGTAACTACATCCTTGAACATAGCACCAATGTTTTATCCCTAGTGGCAACAGCACATCCATAATCTTAGAGATTTCTGTCACTTCCCGCATTCACGGAGACATGAACCCACTATCGAGCATAAATACTCCCTCTTGGAGTTACAAGCATCTACTTGGCCAGAGCATCTACTAGTAACAGAGAGCATGCAAGATCATAAACAACACATAGACATAACTTTGATAATCAACATAACAAGTATTCTCTATTCATCGGATCCCAACAAACGCAACATATAGAATTACAGATAGATGATCTTGATCATGTTAGGCAGCTCACAAGATCCGACAATTAAGCACAATGGGGAGAAGACAACCATCTAGCTACTGCTATGGACCCATAGTCCAGGGGTAGACTACTCACACATCACTCCGGAGGCGACCATGGCAGCGTAGAGTCCTCCGGGAGATGATTCCCCTCTCCGGCAGGGTGCCGGAGGCGATCTCCTGAATCCCCCGAGATGGGATTGGCGGCGGCGGCGTCTCAGTAAGGTTTTCCGTATCGTGGCTCTCGGTACTGGGGGTTTTGCGACGGAGGCTTTAAGTAGGCGGAAGGGCTGGTCAGGGGGCCACACGAGGGCCCCACACCACAGGTCGGCGCGGCCAAGGGGCAGGCCGCGTCGCCCTAGGGTTTGGGCGCCTCGTGGCCCCACTTCGTCTCCTCTTCGGTCTTCTGGAAGCTTCGTGGCAAAATAGGACCCTGGGCGTTGATTTCGTCCAATTCCGAGAATATTTCGTTACTAGGATTTCTAAAACCAAAAACAGCAGAAAAAGAATCGGCACTTCGGCATCCTGTTAATAGGTTAGTTCCAGAAAATGCACGAATATGACATAAAGTGTGCATAAAACATGTAGATATCATCAATAATGTGGCATGGAACACAAGAAATTATCGATACGTCGGAGACGTATCGGCATCCCCAAGCTTAGTTACGCTCGTCCCGAAGCGAGTAAAACGATAACAAAGATAATTTCTGGAGTGACATGCCATCATAACCTTGATCATACTATTTGTAAAGCATATGTAGTGAATGCAGCGATCAAAACAATGTATATGACATGAGTAAACAAGTGAATCATAAAGCAAAGACTTTTCATGAATAGTACTTCAAGACAAGCATCAATAAGTCTTGCATAAGAGTTAACTCATAAAGCAATAATTCATAGTAAAAGCATTGAAGCAACACAAAGGAAGATTAAGTTTCAGCGGTTGCTTTCAACTTGTAACATGTACATCTCATGGATATTGTCAACATAGAGTAATATAATAAGTGCAATATGCAAGTATGTAGGAATCAATGCACAGTTCACACAAGTGTTTGCTTCTTGAGGTGGAGAGAAATAGGTGAACTGACTCAACAATGAAAGTAAAAGAATGGTCCTCCATAGAGGAAAAGCATCGATTGCTATATTTGTGCTAGAGCTTTGATTTTGAAAACATGAAACAATTTTGTCAACGGTAGTAATAAAGCATATGTATCATGTAAATTATATCTTACAAGTTGCAAGCCTCATGCATAGTATACTAATAGTGCCCGCACCTTGTCCTAATTAGCTTGGACTACCGGATCATCGCAATGCACATGTTTTAACCAAGTGTCACAAAGGGGTACCTCTATGCCGCCTGTACAAAGGTCTAAGGAGAAAGCTCGCATTGGATTTCTCGCTATTGATTATTCTCAACTTAGACATCCATACCGGGACAACATAGACAACAGATAATGGACTCCTCTTTTATGCATAAGCATGTAACAACAATTAATAATTTTCTCATATGAGATTGAGGATATTGTCCAAAACTGAAACTTCCACCATGGATCATGGCTTTAGTTAGCGGCCCAATGTTCTTCTCTAACTGTTGCGTTCAGAAACCCACCGGCGAGCAGCGACGGGCAACACAGGAGAGCCGGGAGGCTCCCAGGACTGCGGCTGGCCCTGGTCCCTCCGAGCGACGGCCCGCAAAGACTCCGGCACGCACGTCCGATGCTGATGCAAGGGCGTGCCACCTGACCTATACCTGGTCAGGAAGGTGATGGAGATGCCTCGCTTAGTTTCCTGCATGGCATACACGTAAACATTAAATACGAGCCTCGATCGGCTCTCAGGTTGTCCTGTAGATCGGCTCAAAGAGCCGATCCACCCATGATTCGCACGAGGTGTACGAATATATGGTGGTCCTGCTTGATCAGAATAAAGCTAAAACGACCTACTATGATTTAGGGTTTTCACCGCATAATCGGAACATCCTACTCGTGATTGAGCCTCGCGGCCACGCACGGTGATAGTAAGCCAATCCTAGACAAGGCCTAAAAACCAACACGAAGTTGATCCCCGGAACATCCTGTCTAGGGCTAGCAAACTACACCCTACGCGCCGCTGGATCCTTCAACCCTTTGTAAGGCCTAACCATGCAGATATTAAACTAATCCTTGAAGAACAAGGAGCAACCATAACGGATCGGATCTGCTAAATAACGATCAAGCGGGGTGCCGCCCCTACACCTAAGATAGGTGTAAGGGCGGCTAGATGTCTAAGGGTTGCACTACGACAGCATATGATACGAAGAACAATGCTAACCCTAACACATCTAAGATAACTACGTTGCTCGCCATCAAAAAGGCTTCAGTACGAGCAACGCGTGAACAACGAATAAACTTGTACTGCCTAGATCGCAAGATGCGATCTAGGCAGCATGATGCTTACCCGGAAGAAACCCTCGAGACAAGGGAGTTGGCGATGCGCCTAGATTGGTTTGTGGTGAACGTGATTGTTGTTTATTTCATAAACCCTAGATACATATTTATAGTCCGTAGACTTTCTAACGTGGGAATAATCCCAACCGTGCACGAGACAAACTCTAACTAACCGACACGTATCCTACTATATTACAGATACAAGGGCAAACTAGCCCAAACTTTGCATATAAGGCCGATTCACATACACTCTTCCATGTATATTCTTCAAGCCCATCTTGATCGCGGCCCACCTCTGATTCGGTCAAATTCTGGTGATAACACATGCCCCCCTAGTTTTGGAATTGACAATTCCAAAATCACTCTGCCCTTTTCTTCGTCGGGTCATGTCGTGGCAGAACCATCGCAGTATTCTTCATCATGATGCCTTGCCTTCTCAGCTTCTCTGCAAGATTTGATAGCTTTAGCATCACTTCCTCGGAAACTGCAATGGCATTAAATCTCCACCAGGCTCTCCCTTATTTAACTGTGCGTGGCCGATTCGCCTCTTCATCCCCCTCTTCTGTTCTAGCTATCGGCACCGAAAAACCCTCTTTCCCTGTAGCAATGTCTTCTTCTTCCTCCGTCTCCTCCGGCCTCTCTTTCCAATCCTCTTCCTCGAGCGAGCCGATGTCAGAGCCAGAGTGGGACTTCGACTTCGTGTCAGATGGCCCACCAGAAGCCCTCGTCGGATCAGATGGCGACCTGCCCCTGACTGATGGGGAAGTCGATCTCCAGTTCCTCATTGAAGGGGAACTGGAGAGCGAGAGCGAGGATGACCTCCACTCCTGGAGGAACCCCACTTCCTCCGATAAGGAGGAGGAAGAGGAAGACGAGGAAGAAGAGGAGGAACAGGAAGAAGAGGAGGAAGACGACTCCTCCTCCTCCGCTGGGTACCCGCCGGCGAAGCGCTTCCGCGCTTGGGCGGACAGTGAAGATGATGATGATGACGAAGAGGAAGAAGCTCCGGCCGAGGGCTGGGGCAGCAGCGATGAGGAGTTCTCCGGAAGCAGCGCCGGCGGCAGCTACGATGCCGATGACGAGGGCAGCGAGTAGAGTAGGAACAGTAGTACTCGAGCAATCGGCTCTTCTTTTGTTCCCCCTTTCTTGAGCAATCGGCTCTTCATTGTAAAAACCCTCCTTTTATTAATGAAGAAGTATTTCCAATCAACTTTTTTGCCGATAGTCAACGTCAAACGATCTCCCAAAAGAGCCTATGGCATCGCATCGGTCTCTACCATAAAAACACGAGTAAGGCCGACCCAGCTGCCCCTCCAAACGGTAACCTGCGACCTCCGTCTGAGAAAGCAAACTCAGATCCCCAAATCGCCACCTGAGCAGTTCCAACTTACAGCCACCCGCATCCCAGATCTCGACCGCGCCGCCCCAACTCTACAGCGCATCCAATGGCGGAATCATCCAATACCAACGCCATGGTCTCCGGTCTGAAGGTGATCCTTAACCTCCTCTCGCCATTCGAATCGACGTTAGGATTAATAGCAAACACCTGAATTAATGTTCTGTTCCGTTGTTAATTTTAGGTTTCAGACATCTTACTGCCACATCCTTCTCTCGCAAATTCTATGTGCCTCGGTCCCCGTTCTTCCGAGAGTTCCGCCCTCTTAATTTCATGCGAGGCTAACAGAATCCCCTTCGTGAACCAGAACTTAGATCTGTCTTCCTGGGCCGACTGCCTGCGAGCCTGGCCTAATCCTCCTGAAGGTTGGGTGGCATGGTACAATAGAGTATCCAAAACCCACTATGCTACCTGGGAAGCCATAGGGATAGCCGATGCCTTGTCTTTATCATTGTCCCCCCTTGAAAAGAATGAAAATATTCTGAAAACCATCGGCTACTTCTGGTCCGATGCACTGAACTGCTTCATGTTCGGCCATGGCCCTATGACACCAACTCTGTTGGATGTGGCCATGATCACAGGCCTAGACATTGCATCCCCAAGCCCTTCGGCATTCAAACTGCCGAAAGTCCCTTTCACCCTTTCCTCTAAAAAAGAGTGTACCAGCTGGGGTGCCTACCTCAATCGCTATATGAAAACCAAAGGCCCTGTGACAGAGAGAGAACACACAGCCTTCCTGAACTTCTGGTTGGAGCACTTCATATTCTGTGGCCCATCACTCGCCCCTACCAAGAATTACCTTTCCCTGGCCTATGAACTTGCCAAAGGCACCCAACTTGGCCTCGGCAAACTGTTTCTTGGAGAGGTCTATCGATCTCTTCAATCGATGTCTCACAAACTGTTCTCTCAAAAGACGGTTAAAACCGGAGGCCCCCGGTGGTTTTATTCGATTATGGGCTCAGCTGTACTTTCAGAACCAGATCCCAGACTTCCCACCTTTGGCCACCTGCACCTTCCCGGATGCTAATGGAAAGGAAATCCGATGCACCAGCTATGGCCAAGCTTTGTATGATCTCCCAGGTAGCAGGCTGATCCCTAAAGAAGCAGCAGGGTGGTTCAAGATTTTCTTCCAAGGTTTGGACAACCCCCTGTTCTTTCCTTATACTGAATCGGAGAACTTTGAGAACCCAGTCTCCTTCTGATTGGATAACTTTGCCGATGACGCTAGCACCCGGCATCTGTACTCTATCATGATTCGTCCTTGCTTCCTCCCAGTTGGCATGAGTACCTCGAACCGGATTATCAAGCCTGGTTACGAGTCCTACCAACCAGTAGTAGTAGCCCGACAGCTTGGCCTCGGGCAGGTGCCTCCACACTTCATCCTACACCATCTGACAGCAAGCAGAGCTGAACTGCCTGACATCCTCACTGGCCAGAGGTGTTACACCTTCTTTGATGCTTTGGCCATTCCAATTCCCCACAACCTCAGTTTCACCTTCACTACCGATGGTTTCGAGACTTGGTGGTCCATGTGGAAGACCCATGCCTTCAGGAGGGCTCTAGGACCGCTGCTGAGACAACTTGATGCCGAGTATGACGTTCCTGCAGACCATGTACCATTATTTAAACATTTCTTGCAATGGGTTATGGCGATTGTCTGTAACCTGACTCCATCTCCTGGCAGCAACAAGATGGCCCAGCTCCCACACAAGCCGATGGCTCCTCCTTCGAATTCCTTCCTCCGGCTCCAGTGGTTCTCTTCTGCCAGAGCTCGCCACCCCTGAAGAAAGTCATAATGCAGAGCCTGCCGATTTCGCCGAAATCAGCTCCCAAGAGTAAAGCATCTTCGGGGCCAGTTGCCCCCCGAGCCTCGACTCAGGCGAGGACGGCAGTGAGGAAGGTGGCTGCCAGGAAGACTCTGAAGCGCAAAGCTCCTGCCCAAGAAAGCTTGCACGTAAGTTGATTTGTGCCTTGTCCACATTTATCTGCTTTCCCAGTCCTTTGCAACATGCTTGTACTCTTTTCTACAGACTTCCACCGAAGAAAACTCCAGCGGGGCCACAGAATCCAGCCAGAGGGATTCGAGCTCAGGAAACTCCGAGAGGTCCACCACCCAGAGCCAGACGGCCTCGCCAGCGCTGGCTTCTAAGAAAAGGTCGATTCCCGAGCCTCCTGCTCCCCAAGCCCCGACCAAATCGGGGTCACGCGTGAAGCGTCGATGCATCAAAAGGGCTCGTAAGGACCCACGAGCTTCTCCATCAAGCCAGGAGGTCTCAAATGTAATTATCTCCCTGGTTTACACTTCATGCTAACCCATTGCCACTTGGATCGGCTAATTACTTCCTTTTACAGACCATTGATACCTCTAGCGGAGACGTCGAGGAGGTACTGATGCCGTCCGCCACGCTAGACCTAGCCACCTCGACGATCGTGGCTGATCAAGCGGCTAACCTGGCCACGTCCACGGAAAAGCCAATTGTCACAACATCGGCTGCTCCTCCTACCTTGGGAGAGGTACACCCCCTTTCCTTGGCTCTATCACTTTCTTCATTGTATGCTAAACCCACTTTGTTTGTCTTGTCAGGGTTGTGATCTCTCGAGCTTGCTGACGTTCGATCCAGAATCCATCGAACCAACTACTTCCAAGGCAAGTGGAGAGCCCAGTCCTAGCACGGTCCATGGTCCACTCCAGCGTCTCAAGGATTTGCTCTCTTCCTCAATTGAGACCCTGGTTGAAAATTCCGAGGAAGTCAAAGGCATCCTTGAAGATATCCAGCCCCATCTCCCTATGACACTGCAAGTGAAGCTTTGGCCAGCTGTGACTCTGTCGGTCTTCAAGTCAAGGGTGCAATCGGCTCGTCAAAGGATTAATCTTCGCCACACCCAGCTTCCATTGAGAGCCGATATTGCAGACAAGTGTCAACGGCTCAACGAGAAGAAGGCTGCTTTGGACGCCAAAACTGACTCTTCTGCCAATAGTGCCGAACTCGAGACCCTGCGCAAGGAACTGGAGAACCTTGAAGAGAGGGTCAGGGCGACCAAGCAGCTTATCCAAGACAAGGAAGCCCTTATTGCCCGTTCTCAAGAGGAAGCAAAGGGCCTCACAGCCGATCTGAAGACCGATCTGGCTGAAATTCGTACCCTGAGCAGTCAGCTGGTGATGGGCAAAGACGAGGACGACGAGGCTGAGATCGCCGAGGTGGATCGCATCCGTGCTGACGCCCTTCACGCCCTCGGCGCGTTTCTTCAGTAGGGCCTTCAGAGACGAATGTTTTACTGAACTTGATCTTCTGAAGTCGATGACTCTGCTTCGGCTGTACTTGCTACATTTTGTTTTTTTTTACTGGCCGATTTTCCATCGGCCCCTAATATTTTATTGCCCATGTATCGCACATGTTCATAGCGTCTGTCTATCTGATTATGTGCCCCCCGAGCCGAATCTGCCAGGTTACTGCAGATATCGGCTCTGCAGTTATCGATAGGACTATACCTGAACATCGGCTGTGCAGACATGACTAATGCTGATTTCCTCGAGCTCGCAAGCCGATGTAAACCCATACCCTAGCTTTCCGTCACCTGTTAGATCGACGCTGAACACAGGCGAAGCGTATGGCAAGGATAATACGGGGCGATTGCTGGAATTGGCCCCTATCTTGATTGTATTGCTCAAAAGAGGCTTACATCTCGTTTGTGCCAGCCGATGTCTCATCACCGGCTTTCCTTCGTTTGGGGCGCCATACTTTCCTTTGTGGTCGACCCTCTTCGTCCAGGGTTCGTTGAACTTTTGCGGCCAGATCAGGCCGCACCTTCCTTAGCGCGCGCAGGTACAACCTTTCGGCTTCCTCCAAGCCACGCCGTCGCTGAACCCTACGCCTTTGGGAACGGCTGAGTCCATCAGGGCACCACCTTGGCCGGTGGCATCTGTCCTCTTCTCCTTCACAGTCATCTTTTAACCCCTCGAGGTCTTCTTCCCGAGAGGAGTCAGTTTTCTTGTTCTTAGATGGGAGAGGCCCAAGCCGTTCAGTGAATACCATGTGAGCGGGTTCTGCGAAAAGAGCCGATGAGGTCGGCTTCGAGGATTGCTTTGACCTCGTCATACTTCTTCTTGAGCTCCTCGGTCAGATCCTCGTACGTGACTGGAGTGCCGTCCGCCATCTCAGATGTAGATGGCGATGTGGTTGATGTCGAAGACCGTCCCACCGGGCGTGCCAGAATGTGTTGCGGTCAGAAACCCACCGGCCAGCAGCGACGGGCAACACAGGAGAGCCGGGAGGCTCCCAGGACTGCGGCTGGCCCTGGTCCCTCCGAGCGACGGCCCGCAAAGACTCCGGCACGCACGTCCGATGCTGATGCAAGGGCGTGCCACCTGACCTATACCTGGTCAGGAAGGTGATGGAGATGCCTCGCTTAGTTTCCTGCATGGCATACACGTAAACATTAAATACGAGCCTCGATCGGCTCTCAGGTTGTCCTGTAGATCGGCTCAAAGAGCCGATCCACCCATGATTCGCACGAGGTGTACGAATATATGGTGGTCCTGCTTGATCAGAATAAAGCTAAAACGACCTACTACGATTTAGGGTTTTCACTGCATAATCGGAACATCCTACTCGTGATGGAGCCTCGCGGCCACGCACGGTGATAGTAAGCCAATCCTAGACAAGGCCTAAAAACCAACATGAAGTTGATCCCCGGAACATCCTGTCTAGGGCTAGCAAACTACACCCTACGCGCCGCTGGATCCTTCAACCCTTTGTAAGGCCTAACCATGCAGATATTAAACTAATCCTTGAAGAACAAGGAGCAACCATAACGGATCGGATCTGCTAAATAACGATCAAGCGGGGTGCCGCCCCTACACCTAAGATAGGTGTAAGGGCGGCTAGATGTCTAAGGGTTGCACTACGACAGCATATGATACGAAGAACAATGCTAACCCTAACACATCTAAGATAACTACGTTGCTCGCCATCAAAAAGGCTTCAGTACGAGCAACGCGTGAACAACGAATAAACTTGTACTGCCTAGATCGCAAGATGCGATCTAGGCAGCATGATGCTTACCCGGAAGAAACCCTCGAGACAAGGGAGTTGGCGATGCGCCTAGATTGGTTTGTGGTGAACGTGATTGTTGTTTATTTCATAAACCCTAGATACATATTTATAGTCCGTAGACTTTCTAACGTGGGAATAATCCCAACCGTGCACGAGACAAACTCTAACTAACCGACACGTATCCTACTATATTACAGATACAAGGGCAAACTAGCCCAAACTTTGCATATAAGGCCGATTCACATACACTCTTCCATGTATATTCTTCAAGCCCATCTTGATCGCGGTCCACCTCTGATTCGGTCAAATTCTGGTGATAACACTAATAATATGCATGCTTAACCATAAGGTGGTAGATCTCTCTTACTTCAGACAAGACGAACATGCATAGCAACTCACATGAAATTCAACAAAGAGTAGTTGATGGCGTCCCCAGTGAACATGGTTATCGCACAACAAGCAACTTAATAAGAGATAAAGTGCATAAGTACATATTCAATACCACAATAGTTTTTAAGCTATTTGTCCCATGAGCTATATATTGCAAAGGTGAATGATGGAATTTTAAAGATAGCACTCAAGCAATTTACTTTGGAATGGCGGAGAAATACCATGTAGTAGGTAGGTATGGTGGACACAAATGACATAGTGGTTGGCTCAAGGATTTTGGATGCATGAGAAGTAATCCCTCTCGATACAAGGTTTTGGCTAGCAAGGCTATTTGAAACAAACACAAGGATGAACCGGTGTAGCAAAACTCACATAAAAGACATATTGAAAACATTATAAGACTCTACACCGTCTTTCTTGTTGTTCAAACTCAATACTAGAAATTATCTAGACCTTAGAGAGACCAAATATGCAAACCAAATTTTAGCATGCTCTATGTATTTCTTCATTAATGGGTGCAAAGTATATGATGCAAGAGCTTAAACATGAGCACAACAATTGCCAAGTATCACATTACCCAAGACATTTTAGCAATTTACTACATGTATCATTTTCCAATTCCAACCATATAACAATTTAACGAAGAAGAAACTTCGCCATGAATACTATGAGTAGAGCCTAAGGACATACTTGTCCATATGCTACAGCGGAGCGTGTCTCTCTCCCATAAAGTGAATGCTAGGATCCATTTTATTCAAACAAAACAAAAAAAACAAAAACAAACCGACGCTCCAAGAAAAGCACATAAGATGTGATGGAATAAAAATATAGTTTCAGGGGAGGAACCTGATAATGTTGTCGATGAAGAAGGGGATGCCTTGGGCATCCCCAAGCTTAGATGCTTGAGTCTTCTTAGAATATGCAGGGGTGAACCACCGGGGCATCCCCAAGCTTAGAGCTTTCACTCTCCTTGATCATATTGCATCATACTCCTCTCTTGATCCTTGAAAACTTCCTCCACACCAAACTTAGAACAACTCATTAGAGGATTAGTGGACAATAAAAATTAACATGTTCAGAGGTGACATAATCATTCTTAACACTTCTGGACATTGCATAAAGCTACTGGACATTAATGGATCAAAGAAATTCATCCAACATAGCAAAAGAGGCAATGCGAAATAAAAGGCAGAATCTGTCAAAATAGAACAGTTCGTATTGACGAATTTTATCGAGGCACCAGACTTGCTCAAATGAAAATGCTCAAATTGAATGAAAGTTGCGTACATATCTGAGGATCACTCACGTAAATTGGCATAATTTTCTGAGTTACCTACAGAGAAAACAGCCCAGATTCGTGACAGAAAAGAAATCTGTTTCTGCGCAGTAATCCAAATCTAGTATGAACTTTACTATCAACGACTTTACTTGGCACAACAAAACACTAAACTAAGATAAGGAGAGGTTGCTACAGTAGTAAACAACTTCCAAGATACAAAATAAAAAAAAGTACTGTAGTAAAAACCATGGGTTGTCTCCCATAAGCGCTTTTCTTTAACGCCTTTCAGCTAGGCGCAGAAAGTGTGTATCAAGTATTATCAAGAGACGAAGTGTCAACATCATAATTTGTTCTAATAATAGAATCAAAAGGTAACTTCATTCTCTTTCTAGGGAAGTGTTCCATACCTTTCTTGAGAGCAAATTGATATTTTATATTACCTTCCTTCATATCAATGATAGCACCAACAGTTCGAAGAAAAGGTCTTCCCAATATAATGGGACAAGATGCATTGCATTCAATATCCAAGACAACAAAATCAACGGGGACAAGGTTATTGTTAACGGTAATGCGAACATTATCAACTTTCCCCAAAGGTTTCTTTGTAGAATGATCAGCAAGATTAACATCCAAATAACAATTTTTCAGCGGTGGCAAGTCAAGCATATTATAAATTTTCTTAGGCATAACGGAAATACTTGCACCAAGATCACATAAGGCATTACAATCAAAATCTTTAACCTTCATCTTAATGATGGGCTCCCAACCATCCTCTAGCTTTCTAGGAATAGAGGCTTCGCGTTCTAGTTTCTCTTCTCTAGCTTTTATGAGAGCATTTGTAATATGTTGCGTGAAAGCCAAATTTATAGCACTAGAATTAGGACTTTTAGCAAGTTTTTGCAAGAACTTTATAACTTCAGAGATGTGGCAATCATCAAAATTCAAACCATTATAATCTAAATCAATGGGATCATCATCCCCAATATTGGAAAAAATTTCAGCAGTTTTATCACAAGCAATTTCAGCAGTTTTAGCAGTTTCGGGCAGTTTCTCGCGCTTTGCATTAGAAGTGGAAACATTGCTAACACCAATTCTTTTATTATTAATAGTAGGAGGTGCAGCAACATGTGTAGCATTAGCATTACTAGTCGTGGTAATAGTCCAAACTTTAGCTACATTTTTCTCTTTAGCTAGTTTTTCATTTTCTTCTCTATCCCACCTAGCACGCAGTTCAGCCATTAGTCTTATATTCTCATTAATTCTAACTTGGATGGCATTTGCTGTAGTAACAATTTTATTTTCAATATCCCTACTAGGCATAACTTTCGATTTGAAAAGATCAACATCAGCAGCAAGACTATCGACTTTAGAAGCAAGTATATCAATTTTCCCAAGCTTTTCTTCAACAGATTTGTTAAAAGCAGTTTGTGTACTAATAAATTCTTTAAGCATGGCTTCAAGTCCAGGGGGTGAATTCCTATTATTGTTGTAAAAATTCCCATAAGAATTACCATAGCCGTTGCCATTATTATAAGGATATGGCCTATAGTTGTTACTAGAATTGTTCCGGTAAGCATTGTTGTTGAAATTATTATTTTTAATGAAGTTTACATCAACATGTTCTTCTTGGGCAACCAATGAAGCTAACGGAACATTATTAGGATCAACATTAGTCCTATCATTCACAAGCATAGACATAATAGCATCAATCTTATCACTCAAGGAAGAGGTTTCTTCGACAGAATTTACCTTCTTACCTTGTGGAGCTCTTTCCGTGTGCCATTCAGAGTAGTTGATCATCATATTATCAAGAAGCTTTGTTGCTTCACCAAGAGTGATGGACATAAAGGTACCTCCAGCAGCTGAATCCAATAAATTCCGCGAAGAAAAATTTAGTCCTGCATAGAAGGTTTGGATGATCATCCAAGTAGTCAGTCCATGGGTTGGGCAATTTTTAACCAGAGATTTCATTCTTTCCCATGCTTGTGCAACATGCTCAGTATCTAATTGTTTAAAATTCATTATGCTACTCCTCAAAGATATAATTTTAGCAGGGGGATAATATCTACCAATAAAAGCATCCTTGCATTTAGTCCATGAATCAATACTATTCTTAGGCAGAGATAGCAACCAATCTTTAGCTCTTCCTCTTAATGAGAAAGGGAATAATTTTAATTTTATAATGTCACCATCTACATCTTTATACTTTTGCATTTCACATAGTTCAACAAAATTATTAAGATGGGCAGCAGCATCATCAGAACTAACACCAGAAAATTGCTCTCGCATAACAAGATTTAGTAAAGCAGGCTTAATTTCAAAGAATTCTGCTGTAGTAGCAGGTGGAGCAATAGGTGTGCATAAGAAATCATTATTATTTGTGGTTGTGAAGTCACACAACTTAGTATTTTCAGGGGTGGCCATTTTAGCAGTAGTAAATAAAGCAAACTAGATAAAGTAAATGCAAGTACTCCCTCCGGTTCATATTAATTGACTCTAATATGAATGTATCTAGACACATTTTAGTTCTAGATACATCCATATTGAAGTCAATTAATATGAATCGGAGGGAGTAACTAATTTTTTTTGTGTTTTTGATATAGCAAACAAGATAGCAAATAAAGTAAAACTAGCAACTAATTTTTTTGTATTTTGATTTAGTGCAGCAAACAAAGTAGTAAATAAAACTAAGCAAGACAAAAACAAAGTAAAGAGATTGGGAAGTGGAGACTCCCCTTGCAGCGTGTCTTGATCTCCCCGGCAACGGCGCCAGAAAAAGAGCTTGATACGCGTACAGCACGCGTCCGTTGGGAACCCCAAGAGGAAGGTGTGATGCGTACAGCGGCAAGTTTTCCCTCAGTATGAAACCAAGGTTTATCGAACCAGTAGGAGCCAAGAAGCACGTTGAAGGTTGATGGCGGCGGGATGTAGTGCGGCGCAACACCAGAGATTCCGGCGCCAACGTGGAACCTGCACAACACAACCAAAGTACTTTGCCCCAACGAAACAGCGAGGTTGTCAATCTCACCGGCTTGCTGTAACAAAGGATTAGATGTATAGTGTGGATGATGATTGTTTACGAGAAAAACAGTAGAACAGATTGCAAGAGATTGTATTTCAGTATAGAGAATTGGACCGGGGTCCACAGTTCACTAGAGGTGTCTCTCCCATAAGATAAACAGCATGTTGGGTGAACAAATTACAGTTGGGCAATTGACAAATAAAGAGGGCATGACCATGCACATACATATTATGATGAGTATAGTGAGATTTAATTGGGCATTACGACAAAGTACATAGACCGCTATCCAGCATGCATCTATGCCTAAAAAGTCCACCTTCAGGTTATCATCCGAACCCCCTCCAGTATTAAGTTGCTAACAACAGACAATTGCATTAAGTATTGCGCGTAATGTAATCAGTAACTACATCCTTGAACATAGCACCAATGTTTTATCCCTAGTGGCAACAACACATCCATAATCTTAGAGATTTCTGTCACTTCCCCAGATTCACGGAGACATGAACCCACTATCGAGCATAAATACTCCCTCTTGGAGTTACAAGCATCTACTTGGCCAGAGCATCTACTAGTAACGGAGAGCATGCAAGATCATAAACAACACATAGACATAACTTTGATAATCAACATAACAAGTATTCTCTATTCATCGGATCCCAACAAACGCAACATATAGAATTACAGATAGATGATCTTGATCATGTTAGTCAGCTCACAAGATCCGACAATTAAGCACAATGGGGAGAATACAACCTACAGGGAAACATGGTTATATGCATAACCCTAGAGGAGCTCTGGCGACCAAAACCCTAGCCGCCGGTGATTCCTGCCATCAGTGATCGCATCTTGCCGGCGTTCAGGGGTGCCTCCTCCCTGGCATCCTCTCTCTTTCTAGGTATTTTCTTCTCTCTGTCTCTCCTTTCTCTCAATCTGCTCTATGTCGGCTCCTGCATGGAAATGGAGCGTTTCTTAAGTGAAAACTCAAGATCTGGCATCTGGATCATCTGATCGTATGATGGGGGAGTTGTATCTGTGGACATCTACTGATTGGCTTGGTCTTATGACCACGAAAGGTACTCCCATAGTTGGCAAATTCCTATGTAAGGGTGAGGTGGTTGATGTTGGATCTGTTTGGGATTTCTCTGGTTATAACATTAAAGTGATCCAATGTGTGCACTCTCCACACGTTCGCCGTGCTGCCACAGTTAATGAGCTCATGCAGATGTCTGGATCAGATCTTAATCCTAAGGACCAGGGCTGGCATGTTACTTATTCAACCCATAGGGATCTGTGGTGTGGCCGCATGAAATCATATGGTGGTTCTCTCTTTCTTGATGCCAAGCACCATTGGCTGCTGCCGAAAGATGCCAAGGGGGCAATGGTGGGTAGGCGTAGCCCCCGATCTGCTGATTCTTTTAGCCTGGGTGCTAAGTTATCTTTTCCCAATCATGAGATCAGAATGGGTAAACCCTGGACTTTTTCGAGGGAGAGATCTGCTGAAGTGCCCCTTGATCATTCTTTGGCTGAGAGCTGCAATAAGGAGGTTTTACCCTCTTTGGCTGAGAGCAGTAACAAGGAGGTTCCTCTACCTTCCTTGGCTGAGAGCAGCAATAGGGATGTTCCTTTGTCTGCTGATTATAACAATAGGGAGGCACCTTCAGTCTTGCCAGGGTGTGCTGATTTAGGAAGGAAACTTGACTTTTCTTATGGGAGAAAATTCAAAGCTGATGTTAAGAAAAGGTTGGCCTCTACAGTTCATCCTTTGGGCAAGTCAAATCATTTTCTTCTGGTGGTCTCTTTTGGTCGAGCGAATTTCAAGTTGACTGAAGCCATGGCAGGGATTGCTTTAGAGTCTTGCATTGGTGGTATTGCAGAGGACATGGATGTGCAGTGTTTAAATGAAAGAGTTTTTAGGTTCTCTGTTGCTTCTAAGGCAGTGGGCTTCATGATATTTAACTTAAGGTTCTTTTCATGCCCCTCTTTTAAGTGTTTTTTCCATTTATGGAGTAATGGGGGTCCCTGATGTCTACGTTCCCCCTTCTTTCCTGTAGACAGTGTTGGGCCTCCAAGAGCAGAGGTTTGTAGAACAGCAGCAAGTTTTCCCTTAAGTGGATACCCAAGGTTTATCGAACTCAGGGAGGAAGAGGTCAAAGATATCCCTCTCATGCAACCCTGCAACCACAAAGCAAGAAGTCTCTTGTGTCCCCAACACACCTAATAGGTGCACTAGTTCGGCGAAGAGATAGTGAAATACAGGTGGTATGAATATATATGAGCAGTAGCAACGGTGCCAGAAAATAGCTTGCTGGCGTGTAGTTGATGGTGGTAGTATTGCAGCGATAGGTAACGCAGTGATAAAACGATGAAACAAGCAGTAGTAACTCAGCAGTATTTAGGAACAAGGCCTAGGGATTATACTTTCACTAGTGGACACTCTCAACATTGATCACATAACAGAATAGATAAATGCATACTCTACACTCTTGTTGGATGATGAACGCATTGCGTAGGATTACACGAACCCTCAATGCCGGAGTTAACAAGCTCCACAATTTGTTCATATTTAAGTAACCTTATAGTGTAAGATAGATCAACATAACCAGATAGATCACATCAATACCATCATAATGATAATTAACTCCACAATCTACAAGAGATCATGATCATAGCCTACGACAAGAACCACACGGTGCACACACTAGTCACCTTTACACACGTGCAGGAGGAATAGAACTACTTTAATAACATCACTAGAGTAGCACATAGATGAATTGTGATACAAAACTCATATGAATCTCAATCATGTAAAGCAGCTCATGAAATCATTGTATTGAAGTACATGGAGAGAGATTAACCACATAGCTACCGGTACAGCCCCGAGCCTCGATGGAGAACTACTCCCTCCTCATGGGAGTAGCAGCGGTGATGAAGATGGCGGTGGAGATGGCAGCGGTGTCGATGGAGAAGCCTTCCGGGGCACTTCCCCGCTCCGACAGCGTGCCGGAACAGAGATTCTGTCCCCGGATCTTGGCGTCGCGATGGCGGCGGCTCTGGAAGGTTTCTGTGGTTTCGTCGAACGCATCAGGGTTTCTGATCCAGGGGCTTTATATAGGCGAAGAGGCGGCGCAGAGGGCTGACAGGGGGCCAAACTATAGGGCGGCGCGGCCCCCTCTGGCCGCGCCAGCTGTAGTTTGGTGGGCTGTGGCCCCCCCTCGACCTCTCTGGTGTGTTCGGATGCTTCCGGGATTCTAAGATCTTTGGCGTTGATTTCGTCCGATTCCGAGAATATTTCGTTACTAGGATTTCTGAAACCAAAAACAGCAGAAAACAATCGGCACTTCGGCATCTTGTTAATAGGTTAGTTCCAGAAAATGCACGAATATGACATAAAGTGTGCATAAAACATCTAGATAACATCAATAAGGGGGCATGGAACATAAGAAATTATCGATACGTCGGAGACGTATCAGCATCCCCCCGCTTAGTTCTGCTCGTCCCGAGCAGGTAAAAGCGATAACGAGATAATTTACGGAGTGACATGCCATCATAAACTTGATCATACTATTTGTAAAGCATATGTAGTGAATGCAGCGATCAAAACAATGGTAATGACATGAGTAAACAACTGAATCATAAAGCAAAGACTTTTCATGAATAGCACTTCAAGACAAGCATCAATAAGTCTTGCATAAGAGTTAACTCATAAAGCAATAATTCAAAGTAAAGGCATTGAAGCAACACAAAAGAAGATTAAGTTTCAGCGGTTGCTTTCAACTTGTAACATGTATATCTCATGGATATTGTCAACATAGAGTAACATAATAAGTGCAATAAGCAAGTATGTAGGAATCAATGCACGATTCACACAAGTGTTTGCTTCTTGAGGTGGAGAGAAATAGGTGAACTGACTCAATCATTGAAAAGTAGAAGAATGGTCCTCCATAGAGGAAAAGCATCGATTGCTATATTTGTGCTAGAGCTTTGATTTTGAAAACATGAAACAATTTTGTCAACGGTAGTAATAAAGCATATGCATCATGTAAATTATATCTTATAAGTTGCAAGCCTCATGCATAGTGTACTAATAGTGCCCGCACCTTGTCCTAATTAGCTTGGACTACCGGATCATCACAATGCAATCGTTTTTACCAAGTGTCACAAAGGGGTACCTCTATGCCGCTGTACAAAGGTCTAAGGAGAAAGCACGCATTGGATTTCTCGCTATTGATTATTCTTCAACTTAGACATCCATAGGGACAACATAGACAACGAGATAATGGACTCCTCTTTTATGCATAAGCATGTAACAACAATTAATAATTTTCTCATTTGAGATTGAGGATATATGTCCAAAACTGAAACTTCCACCATGGATCATGGCTTTAGTTAGCGGCCCAATGTTCTTCTCTAACATATGCATGCTTAACCATAAGGTGGTAGATCGCTCTTACTTGAGACAAGACGAACATGCATAGCAACTCACATGATATTCAACAAAGAGTAGTTGATGGCGTCCCCAAGAACATGGTTATCGCACAACAAGCAACTTAATAAGAGATAAAGTGCATAATTACATATTCAATACCACAATAGTTTTTAAGCTATTTGTCCCATGAGCTATATATTGCAAAGGTGAATGATGGAATTTTAAAGGTAGCACTCAAGCAATATACTTTGGAATGGCGGAAAATACCATGTAGTAGGTAGGTATGGTGGACACAAATGGCATAGTGGTTGGCTCAAGTATTTTGGATGCATGAGAAGTATTCCCTCTCGATACAAGGTTTAGGCTAGCAAGGTTTATTTGAAACAAACACAAGGATGAACCGGTGCAGCAAAACTCACATAAAAGACATATTGAAAACATTATAAGACTCTACACCGTCTTCCTTGTTGTTCAAACTCAATACTAGAAATTATCTAGACCTTAGAGAAACCAAATATGCAAACCAAATTTTAGCATGCTCTATGTATTTCTTCATTAATAGGTGCAAAGCATATGATGCAAGAGCTTAAACATGAGCACAACAATTGCCAAGTATCACATTACCCAAGACATTTATAGCAATTACTACATGTATCATTTTCCAATTCCAACCATATAACAATTTAACGAAGAACTTCGCCATGAATATTATGAGCTAAGAACACATGTGTTCATACGAACCAGCGGAGCGTGTCTCTCTCCCACACAAGCATTTATTCAAACAAAAACAAAAACAAGAAACATACAGACGCTCCAAGTAAAGTGCATAAGATGTGACGGAATAAAAATATAGTTTCAGGGAGGAACCTGATAATGTTGTCGATGAAGAAGGGGATGCCTTGGGCATCCCCAAGCTTAGACAGCTTGAGTCTTCTTAGAATATGCAGGGGTGAACCACCGGGGCATCCCCAAGCTTAGACTCTTCACTCTTCTTGATCATAGTATATCATCCTCCTCTCTTGACCCTTGAAAACTTTCTCCACACCAAACTCGAAACAAACTCATTAGAGGGTTAGTGCATAATCAAAAATTCACATGTTCAGAGGTGACACAATCATTCTTAACACTTCTGGACATTGCCCAAAGCTACTGGAAGGTAATGGAACAAAGAAATCCACCCAACACAGCGAAAGAAGCAATGCGAAATAAAAGGCAGAATCTGTCAAAACAGAACAGTCCGTAAAGACGAATTTTAAAATGGCACCAGACTTGCTCAAATGAAAATGCTCAAATTGAATGAAAGTTGCGTACATATCTGAGGATCATGCACGTAAATTGGCTTAATTTTCTGAGCTACCTACAGGGAGGTGGACCCAGATTCGTGACAGCAAAGAAATCTGGAACTGTGCAGTAATCCAAATCTAGTACTTACTTTTCTATCAACGGCTTAACTTGGCACAACAAAACACAAAACTAAGATAAGGAGAGGTTGTTACAGTAGTAAACAACTTCCAAGACACAAATATAAAACAAAGTACTGTAGCAAAATAACACATGGGTTATCTCCCAAGAAGTTCTTTCTTTATAGCCATTAAGATGGGCTCAGCAGTTTTAATGATGCACTCATAAGAAATAGTAATTGAAGCGAAAGAGAGCATCCAGAGGAAAATTCAAAACACATTTAAGTCTAACATGCTTCCTATGCATAGGAATCTTGTAAATAAACAAGTTCATGAGGAGCAAAGTAACAAGCATAGGAAGATAAAACAAGTATAGCTTGAAAAATTTCAGCACATAGAGAGGCATTTTAGTAACATGAAAATTTCTACAACCATATTTTCCTCTCTCATAATAACTTTCAGTAGCAACATGAGCAAACTCAACAATATAACTATCACATAAATCATGAGTCTCATGCATAAAATTATTACTCTCCACATAAGCATAATCAATTTTATTAGTAGTTGTAGTGGGAGCAAATTCAACAAAGTAGCTATCATTATTATTCTCATCATCAAATATAGGAGGCATATTGTAATCATAATCAAATTCATCCTCCATAACAGGCGGTAACAAAAGACTACTATCATTATAATCATCATAAATAGGAGGCAAAGTATCATCAAAGTAAATTTTCTCCTCAATGCTTGGTGGACTAAAAAGATCATGCTCATCAAAACCAGCTTCCCCAAGCTTAGAATTTTCCATATCATTATCAACAATGGTGTTCAAAGTATTCATGCTAACATGTTTCATGGGTTTTTTAATTTTCGGATCAAACCATCCATGTCTTAAATCAGGAAATAGAGTAAAAAGCTCATTGTTGTCCATTATGCCTTACTAGTGTAAACAAGAAACAAAAAGTTGCAATTGCAGGATCTAAAGGAAATAGCTTCGAGTACTTACAATGGCGGAAAATAGCTTGGTAGCCGAGGTCCGGAGTGTGAGTACCTTTTACCTTTCCTCCCCGGCAACGGCGCCAGAAAATAGCTTGATGTCTACTTCCCCCTCCTTTCCTAGACGAGTGTTGGGCCTCCAAGAGCAGAGGTTTGTAGAACAGCAGCAAGTTTTCCCTTAAGTGGATACCCAAGGTTTATCGAACTCAGGGAGGAAGAGGTCAAAGATATCCCTCTCATGCAACCCTGCAACCACAAAGCAAGAAGTCTCTTGTGTCCCCAACACACCTAATAGGTGCACTAGTTCGGCGAAGAGATAGTGAAATACGGGTGGTATGAATATATATGAGCAAGAGCAACGGTGCCGAGAAAATAGCTTCTTTGGCGTGTAGTTGATGGTGGTAGTATTGCAGCGAGTAACGCAGTAAAACAAGAAACAAGCAGTAGTAACTCAGCAGTATTTAGGAACAAGGCCTAGGGATTATACTTTCACTAGTGGACACTCTCAACATTGATCACATAACAGAATAGATAAATGCATACTCTACACTCTTGTTGGATGATGAACGCATTGCGTAGGATTACACGAACCCTCAATGCCGGAGTTAACAAGCTCCACAATTTGTTCATATTTAAGTAACCTTATAGTGTAAGATAGATCAACATAACCAGATAGATCACATCAATACCATCATAATGATAATTAACTCCACAATCTACAAGAGATCATGATCATAGCCTACGACAAGAACCACACGGTGCACACACTAGTCACCTTTACACACGTGCAGGAGGAATAGAACTACTTTAATAACATCACTAGAGTAGCACATAGATGAATTGTGATACAAAACTCATATGAATCTCAATCATGTAAAGCAGCTCATGAAATCATTGTATTGAAGTACATGGAGAGAGATTAACCACATAGCTACCGGTACAGCCCCGAGCCTCGATGGAGAACTACTCCCTCCTCATGGGAGTAGCAGCGGTGATGAAGATGGCGGTGGAGATGGCAGCGGTGTCGATGGAGAAGCCTTCCGGGGGCACTTCCCCGCTCCGGCAGCGTGCCGGAACAGAGATTCCTGTCCCCCAGATCTTGGCGTCGCGATGGCGGCGGCTCTGGAAGGTTTCTGTGGTTTTCGTCGAACGCATCAGGGTTTCTGATCCAGGGGCTTTATATAGGCGAAGAGGCGGCGCAGGAGGGCTGACAGGGGGGCCAAACTATAGGGCGGCGCGGCCCCCCCTCTGGCCGCGCCGGCTGTAGTTTGGTGGGCTGTGGCCCCCTCGACCTCTCTGGTGTGTTCTGGATGCTTCCGGGGATTCTAAGATCTTTGGCGTTGATTTCGTCCGATTCCGAGAATATTTCGTTACTAGGATTTCTGAAACCAAAAACAGCAGAAAACAGGAACTGGCACTTCGGCATCTTGTTAATAGGTTAGTTCCAGAAAATGCACGAATATGACATAAAGTGTGCATAAAACATGTAGATAACATCAATAATGTGGCATGGAACATAAGAAATTATCGATACGTCGGAGACGTATCAGTCCCTCTTGGTACAAGGAGTTTACTAAGTGGCAGGTTGAATGTGACAAGGAATGGGTTTTAGTCAGCCCTAATAAGAAGAGAACAGATAAAGCTTTGGCTGCCCTGTGTTCTACTCCTCAGAAATCAGCTTTGTCTGTAAGGAAGAATGATTTGTCGGCAAGGAAGAATGACTCGGTTAAAAAGAGGTTGACTTTTGCATCTGAAATGGTTTATCCTGCTTGTTCTGGTTATACCTCTAGTTCCTTGACTAACAGGGTTGTCATTGCTGAGAATATAATTAAGGATGGATAGGATTTCTCTATTTCTTTTGGTACGGCACAACCTATTTCATCAGCACATCAGTCTGTTCAGAAAGAAGCTGTAGCTATTCCAACTTCTGATGATACTATAAGAGAGATGGATGGGCTGGATGAAGTGATTGATGATATTGCATATAGATTTTGGGAGTGTGGTCGGTGCTTGTCCATGGGCCATACGGTGGTGGGCTGTACCAGAGACATCAGGTGTAGGACATGCTTTAATTATGGGCATAAAGAAAAGAGCTGTCTTATTTGGCTAGCTAAAAAAGGAAAAAAATGGGTTCCAAAATTGGTAAATGCTGTGGGCCAGGAGGGATCAAGTTCCCAACAGAGTTGTACTCGAGTATCTCCTGGCAAGTCGGCTCTTTTGTCCAAAACAGAGCAGGTTCTCTGTCCTGTTACATCATCTCGAGAAGCCCAACCATCGCACGCATCGTCGTCTCCTCCGTTGCAATCTCTACCAAATCCAAATCTTTCGCCGCCACCGCCTTGCTCGTCGTCGGCTCCTTCTCCGCCCACAATGGCAAACTTCGAGGTGGATCCAGCGCATTGGCTGCCACTGGGTCACCACATCATCGATGGCGGCCCCACACGACTGCCGAGGACCTTCTACAACCCTTCAGTACTGCCTCCTGCTCGTCATGGTCATTATCTGGTTGCAGTGCTTGAGCCTGCTCCATCGGGGGCTGAAGAGGGTGTTTGGCGAGATCATGTTCATGACTTTATTCAGCAGCATCATCAGCGTGCGGTTGAATCCTTTCAGCCCTGTCTTTTTGGCATTGGCCTGTATGAACTGCGCAGCGCTGCGGCTGTCAATGCTTTGCTTCAGCAACCACCTTTTGAGATAGGGCCTGATGTTTTTGTTCGCTTTGTGCCGCATAATGATCGACAAAATCATAGGGCAGTTCAAGGAACTAGATCTGGGTGGCTTATGGTTCTTGCTGTGCCTCTAGACTTTCGCAACGATTATGACATTGCCAATGCTGTTGCTTCTTTTGGTAAATTCCATAGTTGGCATCAGGATGATATTATCAAGGAAATGACACTTATTCATGCCACCTTTGATTCCCCTGCTTTAGTTCCACGTGACATTGTGTTTGGTAATTACCCTGCTCTTGGGGGGCTTAAGGAAACTTGGACTGCTCCTGTCTATATCCTTGGGGCTAATTTTGCTGAACAATTGCCTGCTGATGAGGATCAGATGCCATTGGATGGCAATCCACACCCACTACCTGGAAATTTAGTGCCACAGGATAATCTTTTTGTCCTACCACAGTACCCAGAGCTGGGTTGGAATAATGCACCTCTACATGGTCATGAGCAGCAAGGTAACCAGGATGAAGTGCAAGAAGGTAACCAGGATGAAGTGCAAGAGGAGGTTCAGGATAATGATATGCAGATTCAGCAACCAGAGGAGGTAATTTTTGATGACTCCATTGTTGTCAATCTTTCTGGAGTGGCTTCACCTTTGGGTGATAATGGGATGGAGGTTGATCAACCACTCCCTAATAATGTTATCCACATTGGTATGGTTAGAACTGTTTTTGGACCTGCTATACCTCCTTCAATGCAATGTCAGCAGCTGCTTGAGGTTATCCTGCCTCCTATGTTTTCCTCCTTACTGCCAAAATCTCCAAAGATGTGGACAATTCAAGCAAGTTTTCTATCTGATTGTCTGTGGCCTAATGTATCTGCTATGCAGAAGTTTCTGTTGCCTTCAGTGCAGAGGAAAGTTGCTCCAAATTACAGGCAGAGAAACAGTTTTCTTGCTTTGGAATCTCATGCAAATAGTGAAGCAGCTGTAGAGTTGCCTGATACAAATTTTTCTGTTACACCACCTCCAGTAGTGGGGAAGAAGAGAAAGACTAGAATGTCAAAGTCTGCCCATGCCACTGCTTTGGTAGATTCTGTATATAGAAGGAGCACATGCAGCTGCACTAAAAGAGATGGTCATAAGCCAGTATCTATGAGTGACACAGTGTCAAGGCCAAGGAAGAAGTCCAAATTACAGAAGCAAGCTTTGGGAAAGGAGGGGGAAGTACAGGTGCAGGCCACTGTCTCTACTGATGCAGATGATAACTCAGTAGCTATTCCACCTGAAACCCCTTTGCATGTAATGCAGAGTGTAGGAATTGCTCTAGGGATTGAGCCTACTTTGCTGACAGAGGAGAAGCTTAAGGCAGCTCCTAAGGGTAAGAAGAAGAAGAATCCTTCCAATGATAAATAAGCATCCTAGGAAGCACAGGGAGGGGCATCTTGCTCATAATGCTTCAGCTTTTGGTTTGTCTGTCATGAGTACAGTTTTGGTTATTCAGTGGGTTGTTGGTGATGTACTCTGGCACTTGGTTTTCCTTTTGGCAAGATATGTGCTTCATATTTCTATATGTACTGGCCAATTTATATATGTGTACTCCTTAAGTGACCAAAAGTGTTCTCAGGCAGTTATTGATGCGAATTTCTTCAGTGTTTATAAGTGTGATGTCTTTTACATGAGGCTTATAGCCTGTATGTTTGCCTCTTTTTATCAAGTAGTTATCAATGTGTGCAAAGTTGACTAGAAAGTGGAGAGTTTTGTGCTGGAATGTTAGAGGCTTGAACTCTGACAAACATCAAAGGGCCCTAAGATCAAAAATTGAAGAGAGTCAATGCTCTATTATCTGTATTCAAGAAACCAAATGTGAAGTGATTGACCATAAATTATTAAGAAATTGTTGTCCAAAAAGGTTTGATAGCTTTGTATATTCACCTTCTGTTGGTGCCTCTGGAGGTATTTTGGTCTTGTGGAATTCTGCAGTGTTTAATGGGGATTTAGTTGAACTGCACAGATATGGGATAATTGTGAATTTCACTTCTGTTCATAGTGGTGAATCTTGGAACCTGGTTTCAGTTTATGGGCCTTGTCAGGGTGATTTAAGAGATGATTTTGTGAGCTGGTTATATAACCTGCATATTCCAACAGGCAGCAATTGGCTTTTACTGGGCGATTTTAACTTCATTAGGTCAAGTGATAATAGAAATAAACCAGGGGGTTATGTTAATGACATGTTTTTGTTCAATGAAATAATTGGTCATTTGGGCTTGCTTGAACTACCACTTAAGGGGAGGAAATATACATGGTCTAATATGCAGAATCAACCTTTGTTGGAGCAGCTTGACTGGTTTTTTACCAGTGCTGAATGGATATCATCATATCCCAATACTGTGGTATTGCCACTAGCAAATACTTCCTCAGATCACATTCCTTGTGTGGTGAACATTGACACAGTTATTCCAAAAGCAAATATCTTTCGTTTTGAAATTTTTTGGACTGAGCAGCCAGGGTTTTTGGTTTGTGTCAAAGAGGTGTGGACTAGAAGGTCACATAAAGCTTATAGTTCTGCAGTGCTGGCTGATAAGTTTAAGTCCTTGAGATATGCCCTTAAGAAATGGCACACCAGTTTGTCCAAGCTTAAAATCAACATACAAAACTGTAATAAAGTCATCTTGCTGTTGGACACCTTGGAGGAACAGAGGCCATTGTTTCATACTGAATTGAATTTTAGGCAAATTGTGAAACTCCATCTGGAAAATCTCCTCTTGATTGAGTGTAACTATTGGAGGAAGAGATGCACAATCAGATGGTCAAGGTTGGGGAAGATAACACTAAGTTTTTTCATGCCATGGCCACACAGAGACATAGAAGGAATGCAATATCTATGCTTACTGCTTCTGATGGAAGGCAAGTATCTGATCATGAAGAGATGGCTGGTTTGTTGTGGTCAAGTTATAAGGATAGGATGGGAAGGACTGAAGGTATTGACATGCAATTTGATCTTGCTAATCTACTTACAAGGGTTCAGGGATTAGAAGAAATATCTATGCCTTTTTTGGAGGAGGAAATGGAGTTAGTCATTAAGCAGATGCCCCCAGACAAGGCACCTGGGCCAGATGGTTTTACGGGGCATTTTCTGAAAAAATGTTGGCATATAATTAAACAGCAATTCTTTGATCTCGTTGCAGAGTTTCATGAGGGTTCACCTAATTTGCAGAATATTAATGGGTCTTACATCACTTTGGTCCCTAAAGTGCAATCACCAGAGACAGTCAATGATTATAGACCCATATCTCTAACCAATGTTTGTATTAAGTTCTTGACAAAATTGGTAGCCAATAGGTTCCAACAGAAAATTATGAAGTGTATTCATAAAAATCAGTATGGTTTTATTAAATCAAGAACAATTCATGACTGTGTGGCTTGGGCTTTTGAGTATCTCTATCAATGTCATGTATCTAAGAAGCCTATAATTGTTCTTAAGCTTGATTTTGCAAAGGCTTTTGATACAATTGAGCATGAAGTAATTTTGCAAGTTATGAAGCACAAAGGTTTTGATGAGAAAACAATTGGCTGGGTGAAGAATATTCTTTCTTCTGGTTCTTCATCTGTGCTTTTGAATGGTGTGCCTGGGAAGCAATTTTTTTGTAAAAGAGGTGTGAGACAAGGGGATCCATTATCTCCCATCTTGTATGTACTGGGGTCTGATTTACTTCAGTCTGTAGTTAATGAGATGCTGTAGGAGGGAAGAATTTCATTGCCAATACAGAATAATGACCCAGATTTCCCAATTGTTCAGTATGCAGATGATACTCTGTTAATTCTGCCTGCTGAGTTGCCACAGATTTTGGCTTTGAAAGAAGTTTTGAATCGTTTTTCATTATCCACTGGCTTGAAGATTAATTATCACAAATCTAGTATGATACCTATTAATGTTCCAGTGGATGTCCTAAAAGAGTTATCTGAGGCTTTTGGTTGCCAGATAGCTTCTCTGCCTTTTACTTATCTAGGTTTGCCATTGGGGACAACAAAGCCAAAGATAAATGATCTTGCTCCTATTGTTACTAGATTGGAGAGAAGATTGACTTCTATATCTAGCTTCTTATCCCAAGGGGCAAGGCTGCAGCTTGTGGATTCAGCATTGTCTTCCATGTCTACATTCTTTTTATGCTCCTTAGAGCTTCCACCTGGTATAACTAAACAATTGGATAGAATATTGAGACAATGCTTATGGAGAGACAATATTGATACTCCTAAACAGTCTCTTGCTGCTTGGGACATGCTATGTAAACCAAAGCATAAAGGAGGAGTGGGGATAGTCAATTTTTGCAAGCATAATGAGGCACTGTTGATGAAACACCTTGATAAATTTTATAATCATGCTGATGTGCCATGGGTAGGTTTGATTTGGCAAGCTTATTATGAAGATGTGGTGCCTCAGTCAGAGAAGCTTTGTGGCTCTTTTTGGTGGAGAGATGTTTGTAAGTTGCTGGACAAATACAGAGGTATTTCGAATATTCTGCCTGGTAGGGGGGATACTTTTCTTTTTTGGAGGGATTCTTGGCTGTTTCATGGTTCAGTGCAGCCGCTTGAGCAAAGATTTTCAAGATTGCATTCCTATGCTAAAGACCCTAACTTAACAGCCAAGCAAGTATATGACTGCCCAGTCTTTGCAGATTTGTTCCATTTGCCTTTATCTGTCCAGGCCTATGAGGAGTTTCAAGTTGTAGCTGAAGAAATGAGGGTGTCTCCTTTGTCTATGGCTCAAGATGTTTGGCAATATAAATGGGGAACAACTTTCACTGCTGCCAGATATTATCAGCATTTGTTCTCAGATGTTACTGTTATGCCAGTCTTTCAGTGGATTTGGAAATCTTTATGTATAATGAAGCATAAATTTTTTGCATGGTTGCTGCTCAATGATAGAATAAACACAAGAGATATGTTAAAGAGGAGACATTGGAAAGTAACAGAGGATACACATTGTGTTTTGTGTCCAGGGAGGCAGTATGAGCACAGAATTCACTTGTTTTTTGAATGTAATTTCAGTCATAGGGTCTGGAATTATTTGCAGATTGAGTGGACTAGTGGTCAGGAAGTGCAAATGATTTTTTCAGAGGCTAAAAGAAGTTTTGGTAAACCTTTCTTCATGGAGATAGTCATTTTAGCCTGCTAGAATATCTGGAAGCAAAGAAATGGTCTAATCTTTCAGGGTGAGAAGCCTTCTTTCCTTGGTTGGAGAAGTAATTTCATGCATGATGTATCCTTGCTTGAGCATAGGATAAAGAAGAAGTATCTGAAAACCTTTTTAGCCTGGATAGGCAGCTTGCAGTGATGTATAAGGTTTTGTTTAGTTTGTACAGGTAGGGTCTTTCTTTTCTTTTTTCCTCTTGTTTGTACATAAGTTTTAATGGTAATAAATTGCTGTGGGGCTTTTTGCCTCACAGTCTTCCTTTTCAATAAAAAAATGGGGAGAAGACAACCATCTAGCTACTGCTATGGACCCATAGTCCAGGGGTAGACTACTCACACATCACTCCGGAGGCGACCATGGCGGCGTAGAGTCCTCCGGGAGATGATTCCCCTCTCCGGCAGGGTGCCGGAGGCGATCTCCTGAATCCCCCGAGATGGGATTGGCGGCGGCGGCGTCTCAGTAAGGTTTTCCGTATCGTGGCTCTCGGTACTGGGGGTTTCGCGACGGAGGCTTTAAGTAGGCGGAAGGGCAGGTCAGGGGGCCACACGAGGGCCCCACACCACAGGTCGGCGCGGCCAAGGGGTAGGCCGCGCCGCCCTATGGTTTGGGCGCCTCGTGGCCCCACTTCGTCTCCTCTTCGGTCTTCTGGAAGCTTCGTGGCAAAATAGGACCCTGGGCGTTGATTTCGTCCAATTCCGAGAATATTTCGTTACTAGGATTTCTGAAACCAAAAACAAGAAACAAGAATCGGCACTTCGGCATCTTGTTAATAGGTTAGTTCCAGAAAATGCACGAATATGACATAAAGTGTGCATAAAACATGTAGATATCATCAATAATGTGGCATGGAACACAAGAAATTATCGATACGTCGGAGACGTATCAGAGGTAAGGAAGAGAGATAGGAATAATATAGGTCAACTTACATGGTAGAGTTGTTCATCATATATGATTCACCTGAGAATCATTATGTGATGGAATAGAACATCATAAACATTTAGGAAGAGAACAATAAGATGTTAAACAATAATGTAAGAATTGTGTTCCAAAACCATGGGAAGTGTGCCAAGCACATCATGACCATATGCTTATGGTAGAAACGCTTAGAAGTATAGGAACTATATCCTAATAAATATGTATTCAGAGTAACCATATTAGAACTAGTGGTATCATACAAAATAGTCCTCAATAGCACTTATATATGGTATAATACTTTGTTAATGCTTCCAAACAAAATTAGGTCAACCACAACTATCCTAGACCACTTTGTTTCAAGTTTATCTCATTGCAATTGTGCAATTCAGGTAAATGTCAAGACAAATAGTAGAATGCCAAATTTATGTGCTAAGTATCACAATATAAACCTATCTTATGTGGTGTTATATACTACACATCAGAGCCTGAGGTTTAGAGATGTCTTACTCAACTAGTATATTCAGGCCTACGATGGTGTGTATTATAAGCACAAAGCTGAATCTTCTTGAATTTTATTGGATTTTCATTGTTTGACTAGATCCATACATGAAGTTTGACTTTGATATGCAAATGCATGTTGCTATATCAAGTTCTTACTTGATGCTATAGATCTAGAGGGTAATGGTATTCGTGTGAGGAAGTGACGAATTTACGAAGATCTTAAAGACATGAGGAAGGTCCATCGAAGAAAGGAGTAAAGTTGTGGGAAGCAACCACAATATTCAGAAGGAAGTACCAATCAAAACTCATGCTTTACCTCAACAGAGGAGTACTTTAGTACATAAGAAGCATGAAGGTGAGAAATTTGGTAATTATGGTGAACCTGAAGCAGATCCATAATCCACATAGAAGAGGGAATGCATGGGAAATCACTTCGAATACTATAATCATAGTGTTAGCTAGTGGTTTTCTTGCAACAATAAACCCTCGAAGAAAGGAAGATGACCTATGAACCCATAACAGATATAAGAAGACCATAGTTGATATCGAATACCACAATTGGTATAGGATCAATACTGGAAGATAAAGTAGAAGAAGTCCAGACCAATTGATCAAAACCTACAATAGAATCCATTTTTTTGATAACAAATAGCCATAATTGGTATCAACTAGTCCACCATTGGATTATTTGTATCAAGAAATTGTGAACAAATAAAACTTTGTTAGCTAAATAACACTGACCTATAAACATTTAGTCGAAGGATTCATGTTGGATGTCCACAATTGAGTAGATATACCACAAACATTCTTCGTGAGACCTTAGAAGAAGTACAAACCATAAGTTAGACCAGACCAATATTCTAATCATAAGTCCAATGGTTGGAAGAAAAGGAGTTGAAGGACATAAGAAAACTCTTAGGGGTAGAGTAAAGATTGAGTTGGATGTACAATGACTCAATACTTTAAGCAAGATAGAAGAAGAAGGTCTAAAATGAGAGGAAGTTCGATCTTATTTTCATAAGATTGTTGAACACTACTTCCTAAGGATGTCGACCGAAGCCGAGGATCATACCTCGAGGAAGTAAAAAGTGGACTCTAACTTGAGAAAGTGAGTAATATTTACTCAAGTACGAAAGCTCAAGTAAGTCAAGCATAAAGAATTTGGACGAAGAAAATACCGTAGACCAATAAAGCTCAAGAAGGCCAAAGACCGAAGGAGATTGACCATACCAGAATCAAAGACTAATAGAATGATTCCTTTCATGGAACCTAAAGAACCCAAAATAGTTAGAGGTATCAATTATAAACCAGGATTGGATGGACTAAATGAGTCTACTCCATTCTTAGAGGAATAAACCACCATGATCAATTCCATAGTAAGTACCTTACCAAGTACCATTATTGCAGTTTTGGTAGTAAGGGAAAATAAAGACTTATTTTACCAATTAGGAGTTTATTATCAAATTAGTCTTCAAATAAGACCAGCAACACCAGAAGAAGTCCCAATCATTGAATATTCAATGAGAAAAGGAAACAAGCTTATAATATTGGAGGAAATCATGGAAGTAAAGGAAGTAATAGTTGTTTGATGTCAAACACTAATGGATTCCAGGAAGAATCTGGACAAGGGATATATTCAATTATATCCAGTGAGATCACCACGGAGTTCGAGAAAAGTCGTAGACTGCACAAGTCAGATCCACACTTCGGAAACGTGAGAGAGTTCAAACTTCGAGGACGAAGTTTAGTTTAAGGGGTAGAGACTGTAATATCCCAGGTATTGGGGTTACAAAAATAGAGGAAACAGATGTGTGCATTGCATTCATGCATAGAAAATCTGGGAAATTTTCGTGCTTTAAAGTAAAACAGTCACAGTAACTGAAGTTTCACTTGACGTTGGTGGAATTGAAGTAGCTCATCAAGTCAAGCGCTATAAACCTCAATGTGACTTTGTTAAAACCTTGTTTTGGATAGAGATAATTTGACCTAAGGGATTAGATCAAATGGAATTAAAATCAACACAAGAATTTATTAATCAAGTAGCAACTACTTGATCTTATTAAAGATCACAACATGATATTCCTGGTCATAACATATGAACACCAATTCAATTGCAAATCAAGTAACAATAAAATGGAGAAGCCATTCTTGACTAATCTTTTCCATGCCTCAAACTAATCTATGATCCTACTATGAACCTCATGGTATTCATTTTACTTTAATCTTGGAGGCAAGACAAGGAGTTCCAACTAAGAAATAAATATTCTTCTCTATTACATATTATTATACAAACCTAGAGTGGTGAGAGTTCTATGTTAATCCTTAGAGAAGCAATGACAAGCTTTGAGCTAAACCTTGGATATACATCCAGGTATTCAAATCATCATCTCTAAGAGAAACCCTAGGATATTATCCAAGACAATTCCTAGAGAGATAAACCATTTATGTTAAACATAGATATTGATGATCACATCAATCCTTATGGAGCCTAACCTTAAGTTGGTATTAAAGTCCTTTCCAAAATAAGAGAGACCAACCATACAAAACATAGCTTTATCTATTTAAGAATAAAGGACAACAATTGAACTAGAGTATTAGGAGTACACCATAACCTAGAATAATCCATTCTTATATAAGAGAGATCAATTATGGTGTTACACTCAAGTTAGTTGAGGCAACACTTGAGTTGGAGGGAGAGAACTACCCATATACCCAGATGATAATATCAACCTTATTTAAGTAGAACCCTAACAGAACATCTCAGGTATTCTCCTGGGATATAAATTATTGAGGCAACCATAGTAGTCTCATCCTAGAAAGCATAATAGAAGTGCTATATTCTAAATGATCCAGACAAGACTTGATCCTAGAAGAGAGAAACCTAGTTCTTGAGAGATACTTTAGGAAGCCAAACCTTTGATCATTACATATTGGGTAATGATCATATACTATAATAATTGAGAGTAGAAGCCACTGAGAATAAGTTGATCATGATAATGCCATGACCATGCTATGGAGAAATAGAAGAATAAGCCATAAGTTAAACCCTATATAATAAGTAGATATCATTCATCACATGAAATTATAGGGAGATAAATAGTAAGCAAACCTAAGCTTATATCTCCATCCTAAAACTTGTGAATCATTTGGTGATCATAAGTGGAATCCTACCACATATATATTTCATTCATTCTTTAAGGGTATAACATAAGAAAACCTTAGAGTTAAACTCGATACTTTATATGGTGAGAAACCATTCATTCTTATAACCAAAGTTAACCATAAAAAGAACCAATTCTTAGAATCCTAAAATTGCTCACAAATTAAATCTTATGTTTCAAACATGGAACATAAGAAGCACCTAGTACTAAATCCTATAATTAAACCCATGGGTAGTGATTAACCACTTATCATTATAATCAAGACCAAACCATGATGAAAGTAATATCTACTCTAGGTAATTCAAGGTGCTATCAAATATAATCCTAGTGCTAACCTTGAGATAGGATTATAATAAAACTTACAAGACCTTAACAAATAGATGCTCACATAAAATGTTATGCAAGTAGTCAAATTATCAAACAAGCAATAAAGCCCCTATAAATATTTAGGCACATGAAATCATGCCATTAGATCAACTCCTTAAATTATCAAAACTTAGGACACATGAAATCACACCCTTGAAAGACTATTTTAAAATAGAAGACTAAGCACTAAGATCACAATACATCAATTAATCCTTGCTAGATAAATCAAAGCAAACATTTTATCTATTATTAACAAGTATTACAAGTATTGGAAATATTTTGAATCCCAAAAGAAAGAGAATGGAAATTGTAAATTATCAACATACCTATTTGAAATATTGTAACTATTATAATATCAAAGATCAAAATAGTATGTCTCAAGTAGACTTAATACTTACAAAGTAATTGCCAAGTTAAAATATTTACAAACATCTGCAAACAGAATTGAATTCAAAACTGAATTCAAACTAGAAATTAAAAACAGAAAATATATAAAACAGGAAATAAATAAAATGGAAAAAGGAGAGAGCCTCACCTGGACTCACCTGCCGTCGCAGCCCACCAGGAGTCCAGCAAAGTAGCCCAGGACCAGCCCAGTTCAGCCACAGCCCAACACCACTTCACGTTGGCCCAACCCCACCGTAACCCTTCGTGAAATAAAACGGCGAAGACAATCGTCTTCTTCCTCCTCTGTGAGACGGACACGGCGATGCCGATCATCTCCACGTCCTCGTCGCCGATAAACTCACCCCCGGACGTCAAGGACCATCCCAGAGTAGAGGCAAACTCCATTGGCATCCACTGCTAGGCGGTGCGCCAAGATTCACGCCCTAAAAATCCCGCCGACATCGTCGTGTATCTGAGCCGGTCATCGCAGCCGTGCCGCCGTTACTGACCATATCGTGCTCTATAAAATGACCTGGAGGACCAACGTGATGTTCTTGTTAATCTCCGCCCATCCTCGCCCTCTCATTTCCTCTCGTTCGCCCACAATCATCCGCAGACTTCGCCGGAGTTCATGACACCACCGTCGATAGCGGCCACCCCAGAGTCCGTAGTGTGGACGAGGAGATCCGCCAAGTCTTGTAGATCAACCAGCATGAAGGAATCGAGAGGCGGTGTACTAAGTTTGGCGAATTTGGATGTTCCCTTCCGTTCGGGTTCGCCGGAAACCTTGACCTTGCCGCCATCTCCGACCCTCCCGGGCATCGTCGAGCAGCTCATCGGCTCCAGGTGATCCTCACGCATCTTTAGACCCTTAAATCATGCCATTTAGTAGCCTGTAGCCACATCTGGCAAGTTGGCCGGCGAGCGCCACCGCATCACGGTTCGCCGGAGTTCCTCCGGTGACCATTTCTTGGCGGCGAGCCCACCAGCATGCTCAGCACGCCCAGACGCGTCGAACGGAACCACCAGCCCATCCTCCCGTGGCCCAAATCGCCGTCGCCGTGGTTCGCTGACCCGATCGGGGCTGTTTGACCGGCGAGGTGATGTGGCCAGGGGAGCCCACCGTGGTTATTGACTTGGTCAAGCCATCGTGGCGGTGACACAGCGGCGGACCCACCATCATCGGCGTGGGTAGTATCTGCCCGGGTGTGTTTAGTTTTTCTTTAGTTTTTATTTCAAATTCAATAATTGCTGAAACTTTGCAAAATTGTAGAAAATTCATAAAAACTCAGAAAAATACAAATAAGGTATCAAAATTCTTATAAAAGAAAAATCTATCGAATAAAAATGTAAAATTAAAATTATATTTTTAATAAAAATTCAATTATTTAATACTTCTTATTTAAGCCTTATTTATTAATTCTAAATTCAATTAAACTTCAATAATTAGGAAAACTATCTAAAATAAATAAAAACCAGTAAAGTAATTAAGGAAAACATTAACACTAATTATCTTTATTTGTAACTTATTTAATCCTTAATATTGGAATTTAAACCCTAATTAATAATTACCCTAATTATTAATTGTTTAAAAATAATAAAATGCCAACTGCAATATTATTTTCATTTCTAAGTTATTAATAACTGCAACTTTATTAATGACGTTATTAATTATAGAACCATATGGTAAATAGCAAACCCTAATTCCATATGGAATGGTATTACAACATATTCATTGCATGTGAAACCCTAAAACCCTAATACCATTAAGAACCCTAGCTCCACTTATTCATATGAACTCTAATTTGTTTCTAACCTAAACTCTAGGTTAAGATGAGTGATCATGATATTTTCCTTTTGATCCATAGAACCATAATTGGCAACTAAATACTTTCCATGTCCACATAAAATGTAGGAGCCCTATCTATACCTAATAATAAAGAAAATAAGGCTTCTTGTTCGTCCGCTTTTTATTGCCCCTAATTTTTGTAGAAATTACAAGACTTGCCACCGGCAAGTGAATAAACGGTTCGTTCGCTTTCGTTTGTGTCTGTCCGTCGAACCACCTGGGCCTGGCCCAATTACCAACCAAGTCTGGCTCCAACACACGGGTTCGTGTCCGGATCATGGTTCACCACAGCCTCTACAAGATAAGATCAGATAGCAGCGTTCTCCTCCCTCGATTCTCTTCCCGAATCAAACAACCTCTACCAAATCGACAACTATGGTTCCAGTCGAGATTCCCTGCACCAATCAATCAATCCATGAATCGATCAATGGCGGGCCGCCGGCGCCGGTGCGGAAGGCGCCGATGAGGATTCAGGAGGCAGCGCTCGGCTGCTCTGAGGCCAAGGCGGGGGATGCAGTCGATTTCTCGGCAGCCCTTGCTTTGGCGCGGCCGGCAACTTTGTCCCTGCCATACTCAAGGAAGATTAACGGAGGCGGGGCTCAGGCCTGGGAGCAGCGCGGTGGTGATTGCTGGGCGGGAGCCGGCGGTGTGCCGAGCTGAAGATGTATCTCGCTTATCGGAAGTCTTCTCGGCGCCTATCTAGAACAAACGGGACGTTGCTGACGGGAAAGAGTCCCGCCGCCTCCACGGCAAATGAACCATGCACATTAGGCTATTAGCCATTGGAATTTTAATCCTGTATTCCAACGCTAATGGATACAACAGCTTTAGTCGGTCGTCTGGCTCCCCTGCCAAGCTCAAGACAGAGCGGCGCCACTGCGCGCCTTATCCAGAATATGGAATATTGCGTGGTGAGATGAGGAGAGACGTCCTCTGTGGTTTCATCCAGGTCTCAGCAAAGATCCTCTCGAGAAATAAGGAGCTTTGGAACGAACGAGATTGATGCGCTTTTCTATAATGCATTTTCTGATCGCGTAGTGTATTATTGATTGAACAGACACTAAAGTACAAGGTTCGAGTGGCTTGGTGGATCTAATACAATATCAGACTCATTTGTCCTTTTTTTTTGCCACTACATTTACAGGTGCTTCACCACTACTTTTGTAAAAAAGAATGATGGTTGACCAGAGGTGGTAGAATAGTTAGAAGGAGATTTGAAGCAGCGGCAGAAATTAGAAACCGGGGACCATAATCTATGTATATCTATCTATATCTATATCTATCTATACCTAATAATAAAGGGAGAAGTGTTTCCCTGGTTCGGTCCGTTTAGTCGTTTGGTTTCGTCCGTCGTTCCATCTATTTCTATTGATCGTTAAGAAAATCGATCCGTAGTCAAACACGGTTGCTAATGTTATCGGTAAAGAAACCTGGCGTATGTAACAAACTATTGCCAGGAAGCCGCAAGCGCGCAGATGGGCCAGGCCCAGAGAACTTTACGTTGTATTTCTTTTTAGAGTTGCTTTCCCAATTCGTAAGGAAGCCTTACCGACCATCTCAATGAAGAAAGGAAGCCTACCGAACTACACATACGTACGTATCAGGTCCGGTCTCCAGGTTGAGTGCACGTAGGTAATCGCTCTTATATATACGCCTTAGTTTCCGCCTGCTATTCACGATCTTCCTCGATGATTCGATCCAGATTTCCGACGGCATAGGCAGAGTTTGCCGCGTTATCGACCCCCGTGGTGTTGGCGGCGCCAGAGCCGATCGCCGCGGCCGACACGCCCAGCAGCAATGCAACCCCAACAGTGGCACCTACGATGACGCTCATGCCAACTAGCTCATCAACCACGACAAAAACAGATCCACGAGATACATGACTATCGATTTAACGAGCGACGGAGCTGTTTGTTAATCTCTCGTGATGCCGATCTTCGTCAAGAGCCTGACCGGGATTGCCGATGAACACATCGGCGTCTTCAAGCTTGCCCGATATGACGGTTCAACATCGCCGCCTGCCGGGCGCCTGTCCGCTCCGTGTCTGCTCTACAAGGTGCAGGCGTAGGAGCAGCTACACTTGACCACGGCGCACCCTAAGGAACAAGGTCATCGTGGCAAGTGAGGAGGAGTACCGAGCCATGGGCTTAAGACACCTCCCAACGGCCGCCTTCCTACACGGCATTCGGCGAGTCGCACGTCCAGGTTGTCTACACGGAGCAGAAGCACCTAATACCTCGACAAGGTGAACAACTGACAATGGAGTCGCCCGCCCCGAAAAGCTTATGCCTTATGGGTCACGGTTGTACCGACGAGCAGGAGGGCGAGGGCTAGGAGACAGATGAGGAATCGGACGGCGTCCCTGGCCGCCTGCACGATGTCTACCTGAAGCTTCAGGTGGTGCCGGCGCAGCTCTATATTGGTTGCCAGTGTTGAAAACGAGAAACAGACATAGCGACCGATGACAGCAACAACGATAAGATGCCAAATACTGAAGAGATAAAACGATACTGTATGAATCTAAGTCCGTAAAGTCCATGGTGCCTCATGAAAGATCAGATTCTACCTCATCGAAATGGTGCATCGAAGTTTACTACTACATCATTGCATGAGAATTGTTCCTGGCGAGGATTTTTTTTATTGCAATCCTTCAAACCCTGTCCGCCGAAAGGATTTTTTTTAATCTATATATTCATTATGTTTAAAAGTGTTACTGCATCAAATATAGTAGATGATGGTTCTTAGTACTATTCAAGTATCATATGCGTTGAACATATATTTAGATAGCTAGGTGGTAGAAACGGTTTAAAGTACTCCTGGAGAGCACACAAACAACAAGGCCCACTTCCGCAGCATCACCAGCTCCTCCACGATGAGTTCCTACACCGGCGTATACGCCCGCTCGCGCGGACGCAACAAGGGTCAAGCGCCGGAAGGCCGTGGCTTAGGCTATGCTGATCCAAGTAACCGTTGCAGCTATACAAAGATGGAATTCGTCGGGACTTGGATCACTGCTTCATCACCCCCACCGATGTCGCCATCAATGACTCCCCTCCGACCAGACGAGTAGAACCGCGGCACAGTACAACACAGACGTCATGGAGGATGTGGACTTCTTCAAAAGAGAGGAGGCTCTAACTCAAACCCGTTCTAACAGCACTAGAACTTGTACTGAGTGTTTATGTTTTGCTATACCATGAAGAATTTCTGGCATAAGCGCTTTTCATTCGCCACGGATGTAATCCATAAGTTCACTATTTCCTACCAACAGTACACCGTGTGAGACATTCAATTTGAACTGATCAGTTTCAACATGTGCAGAGAACCCAAATTAACTAGGAACAAGCAGTAAGTTTCCCTTTTTCCATTGCATTATGGATTAAGATTTTTTGAATAACTGAAATAGTACGTAGTGAGATGGATATATAGGTCCATGATGTTCATCAATTATTTGTTCAATTTGTGGGAAGACTATTTAATGGCTGCAAAATTTTATTGGGCTCTTCAATGCAATCCTTTTTATCCACATGCATGTATTTACTTTTGTTGCATACTGTTGGTTTAAAAAAGTAAATGACCAGGATTCATTGGGAAGCACAATCCAACAACCACTGTCTCAAATCTATGTGAGAAGCCCATAGGGATGCATCATATATACCCCTTGGATGCAATATTCCCTAGCTAATTTTACTGCCATTTTGGTGGGTCTTCAACTTTTAGTGCAAATTAAATCGTGCCAATGTTTTAGTTCACTGTTTTTATAGAGACCCTAAGATCCGTTTATGACATATAGTGAGCGGATGATATTAAATTGAGCATATTATATAGTGATGTTTCCAGTCACCCGGAGCAACGCACGGGCAAATTTACTAGTACCTAATAATAAAGAAAATAAGGCTTCTTGTTCGTCCGTTTTTTATTACCCCTTATTTTTGTCTAAATTACGTGCCAATGCCATCGCCAAGTTATATAACGTTTTGTTTTAGAAAACGTCAGGATTAGATCTCCCGTCTTCTTCCCCCCGTCCCCGACCTTTCTACCAGCGCATCTCACGCCGCTGCATCGGGCGGCGACGCTGGTGGTCGAAAACGACTGGATCCTACGGCACGCGGGCGCGCAGGCATCGGACCGGAATACTTTAGCGGGGGACTCCTTCGGACGTCTTCTCGCCGGCACGCTCAAGAATTTGTCGTCACAGTTGCCCTCGCCGGAATCCGTGCGCACTGACTCCCACCTTTCCGTCTACCAACTGCTGCTCGACACCTACTCGAGGACGCGCTAATTTCAGAATGCTTCAAGGAGGTTGTCGGTTCGCTTCTTCTTCCTACCCTGACCAAACGAGCAGTTCTCCTGAAAAAACAGAGCTCGATAGAATTCTCGATCCCGCGGCCTTCAAATCGATCTCCAGAAAGCAGCGCCGCCTCCCTCATCCGGTGGGAGGAACGGACCCGCCCACCTTTGAAACCACTGCCCATAAATCCGGGACATCGTCCATCAGTCCATGTTAGCCTGCCGATTTGATCTTGACCCGTGGTGCTAGATCGGGTCTAGCCTGCCAGGAACGAGCCCAACCACCACTGTGGCTGGAGGCCAACAAATGATGTTCGACCAAAGTAATTTCGTCCCCCTTCTCGATTGTGGCTTCTCTTCTCTGTTCTTTTTCGAATTTGTTTCTCCCTGGTCAAACGGCGGCGGCAGGACCGAGCGCCGCAGTGTCTCACGCGCTGCTCCTCCTACCCACACATGTCCTACTGCTGCTACCGATCTGGACTCCGGTCTAGCGCGGTTCAGTCAAACATCAATGAGCCTCTGTTAGGTGCAGACCCAGTTCAGTCCGTCGTTCAGTGCTAATGCGAGCAAGATAAAATCCGTAGTCCAAACTGGCTGATGTTAATGGAGCGTGTTTATTTACTTGGTACTGTTGTGCTAGATGAATGTGAGATTATAGAGAGCGGAACTAGCTTAATTTCAATGGAACGTTCGCATTTAATTGGTGATGTTTGTGCTAGATGAATCTCAGTGTATAAAAGATTAACACTTTGTGCTTTGTGTACTTTTTGGGCATTTGCATAGGACAAATTGTGTGTTCTTTTTTGCATTTCTATACGCCAATATACATATAAACTAGAACATGAATTTAAACAATGTACTATTTGAAATGCGACACTAAGTAGTTGATTGAAAAAAACACCCCAATATTTGGTTATGAAATAATATGGTTTGAATGGAGGATTTTGTTGCTGTATTTTGTTTTGAGAATCCAAGAAATAGAAATGTCTACCGATAAATATCAGAGGGGCCCATAAGTCGTAATAAAATACCCCATATTTACATGTGGTCAAACACACATCCGAGCATGTTGTACAATTTGCTGGCACATCACAATAACAATCAAATTTTTCGGATGATACTACTAGGTGAATTTTGTTTTCAGATGATGTTTTTCTTAATAGTTAAATTTTCTTGTGATTTTTATTGCCAAATAGGAAACTAAGATCCCGGTGCAACGCACGGGCATTTTTCCTAGTCTATACCTAATAATAAAGGAGCTAACGTTTCCGTGGTTTGGTCCGTTGTTTTCGTCCGCCGGAGTGGTTTCGTACGTCTACGTGTGAGTTTGAGTTTGGTTCTGTACACCGCGTGCATGATTTCCTGCCGCACAAGTTGGTCGATGTAGAGTCCAATCCGGATCAGACTACCCTAGATATATCTCCGCTGCTTTTTCACATAATGTTTTTATATATACAGGTACGGTGGTCTTTCAAGAGGAGGTCGATACGTCTGAAGCACGCGGCAGCGATGGGCCCCCACGACGAAGACGAAAGGAAAGATCCATCACCATTGCCGGCGTGAGGCTCGGGCAACGCCTGAGTTTGTGAAGCAAAGCAGCGAGGATGGATGCTGGTGCCGACCATGGCCGGTACATCGCTTTGCCGTTACAATTGTCCCCACGTCTAGCTGATCACCACAGGCCGTCTCGCGATCTCTGCCTCGTCGAGCAGTATATCCCCGTCGAAGAAATTATTAGGGGCGCTTCTGGTCATCGACATCGACACCCGTCCTCATGCCGCTCGCCCGCCTCGCTGCCCATTGTTCAGCAGACCAGGGTAATAAGGATTGGTGATTTGGGACATCTCTTCCAGCGAGGCCCGACGCGTCGAAGGCGTTTGCCGTTGAGTGTGCCGGACAGCACGTTAGTCTGGAGGCACTGGTCGTGGAGCGCGTCGATGGCGGTGAAAGAGGCCGGGAGCGTGTGCGCGAGGTTGGAGTTTTTGAGGTACAGATTGTTGACCTGACTTGGAATCGCGCGGTGAACGCCGACCAGCAACTCCTGCTCATCTCGAGCAAGGTCCGTTGCGCCGTGGCCGCCATGACGCCGCTGGACTACGGTGTGGCCGAGGGCGTTCGGGTTGGCTGCAAAGGCGAGCTTCCACCGGCGGCCATGGGGCCGAGGAGTTCCTACCTGCGAGGTTGACACGGCTGCGCCAACAGCGAGCAAAGTTAGATGAAGCTGAACAGGGCAGGGCTGCGCTGTGGCCTGAGGCGTGCTGTTCTGATCTACATCTCCCTCTGTTCAATTCCACTATAGTACAATGGGCGGCGGCAGCCCCTACGGCAACTCGGCGAGCACAAGGGAAGATGATGGGGACGTCTCGCGCAAGGTGGCCACCAGTCTTCCAACAGCGCGGTGAAGGTCGCCTCAGGCGGCAGCGGCGGCAAGGCCAACAACGGCCCTGCACCAGCCTTCGCAGGACCACATGCGCCTTGGACCCTTGGTCCAGGACCATATTTCCTATCGTTTCTTCCTTTTGTGCTCTCCAGAAATAGTTCAGCTTAGTCTAAACAAGGCAGGCAAAGGGATAATCTTACAAAATAGGCAAACATAAGGTACTGTTGTTTTATTTGACTTATGTCCTCCGAAGAGGTTTCAGTCTATTTATTTATGCATGCCAAATCTCCAACTTAATGTTCATATTACAATGATCTGAATTACTTTCGGAGAGAACATAAATAAGGATAGGCAAGCAACTAAGGTCCAAATAATATTTTGATCAAAATACCAACGCGTAAATATTGAACTATTCACGTGTCTGATCAGACTCTTTGTTTGAATTGACCTATGACTTCCTGATTTTAGTTAGTAGAAACCTAATTGGTTAAAATTCCGTCCAGTAAAACAGAAGAATTATAAATTTTTAAAATGATAGCTAGGAATATAGCGAATAAAGCCATTGCAACCCCCATAAAAGGAGTAGTCCCCCAACCCGGAGCTACTTTCCCATATTCGGAATTCAAGGGTTTCAATAAATTGGGCACTGCATATCTTTATTAATTCAAGTGCTAATTGGGGTAGCTATAGTAGTCTTATAAGGCCATGTACAACGCAGACTCCAACAATAGGCGCTAGGAAAGATTTCCTAGCCGTTACGGCCTATTTCCCGATTGATTCTAGGAAATACTCTTGCGTCGCTAACTTTTTTTGAGAATTGAGAATTGCGCTGCTAACTTTTGCATTGGTGCTCTAGCTATTTTTGTTCAGCTTTTGATTGATGGTAGGTATATTCACTGCGCTTGCAGCATTGGAGCCATCGACTTTTCTGCATACGCTAAGGTAGGTCGTTTAGTTATTTTCTTCGCAATCGTCTAAACAGGCGTCTCCCATTGAACATGCCCTACGAAATTCAATGGAAATTGTGTATTTTGGGATATGCATGTAATGAGACACCACAACGAACTAGGAGGTGGATTGTATGGCTAAAGATAAAATCTGAGACCAAGTTAACTTGTGACAAAAAAAAGATATGAATAGAACACTCAAAAAATAGATAAAATATATCAGTATTTTAGCATCTTTCTATTATTCCGTAGCAACGCACGGGCAATTTTCCTTATCTATACCTAATAATAAAGGGGCTAACGTTTCCGTGGTTTGGTCCGTCATTGTGCGCTTTGGTCCGCCCGTGTAATGCGCTTTCGTACCGCGCTTGCTAAATCGTGATTCGTGATTCATCCAAAACCAAAGGCAACTCTAAGACACCAGGTAAACACCGACTGAATACCCACGACCCCTTCCTTATCCAAGACTCCTCTCGAAGAGCTTGCCAAACCACACACGACTACTCCCAACAAAGATCACGGGGTGCGTACGAGTTCCAAGTTGAATCGTTCCATATCGTGTGCGACAAGTTGAACATTCCGTCTTTAAATGTACAAGGATGTATCCTTAGATAACTATCAAAGACGTCGTGAGCGATCTCGTGAAGGCCGCGGATGAGCTCTTTGCCTTTGGGACCTCGATCGAGTCGGCCAGGAACCTCGCCCGTATCCACCGGCATCAACGTCAAATCTTCTCGGCCCGCTCAGAGGTCAAGTGCCAGCATGCCGCGCGGCCCGGCCAGTGATAGTACATCTAGCGTGGATATAGAGAGGAACATCTGCTCCACCTACGCTGCTGCCGCCGCCGGAGCGGTCAAGAGGTGACGACGAGCGAATCAAGAGGTCATCGGGGAGGCGGCGACGCTCATATGCAGCTCGTATACTGGACCAACATCTGATCCGCTTGTGTCTCTGAAGCCAGCACGGGTATCGCTCATGTGGCAATGTTGGCAAGAAGCACAGAGCCATATCAATAGATCTTTGGAGCACACACGCAATACACAGGAAACGCCGGAGTCGATATTGTTGTGGAAAAGTTAGCGCAATCTGGGTGATGTCCTGGTCGCCGTCACGCATTGCTTTCTCGACCCCGGTTCATCACCTCGATAGCTATCGGTTAGGCAAAAAGAGCTACAGATTAGCAATGGTTTGTACTGGCCGGTGAGCCTCGGTTGCACGGTTCCACCATCTTGGGTGGATCCACAGGCTCGCGGGTCGGCGTATGGCCGCGGCGGAAGGGGCCGCCGTCACTCGAACGGACATCACTGCCAGTTTCATGACTTCATCGAGGCACAAGCGGTTAGGCCAAGGGCTGGTCGCACGAGAATACTGTCCTACTCAAAATACAGACTTTGAATAGAGCACGCAGATTGCACAAGATCGATCCCACATCTCATTACAAATATCAAGCATTTAAACGAACTCTGCCGATCTAACCATCCTATCATCGTCTACGCACGGAGGAACCGATTGATGTCATCGGCGTGGAGCCTTGACTCTATCAAGGAGAAGAAGCGCGTATCGGAAGCTGATGGAGGGCTTCGGCGTGTATGATGCCGCCCGCCTCCCACTCCTGCGGCGTTGTGTCACCCAGTGCTGTAATACAGAGATGCTGCATGGCTACCTAGCTAGCGTGGCCAATTTCAGTTTAGAATACTTTTTCCAGACGTGATTGAATGTGGTTAATCTATTAAGCCGAATGCAGAAGATAGAGATTGTTGTGCAAAGAGATTATAAAAGAAATCCAGCTTTTTATGGAAAGCTCACTTTTGATTGTTGTTGGACGAGTAATATTCAAATTATGTTCCGAGTATTAAAGTTTGAGATGTAATGAACTCCATATAGCCATAGCTATAATAAACTATTTTTTTGAAGTATATAATAAACTATTTTTGTTAGCCATGGATCTTAATTAGAATCAAGAAAGAATGCACATGAATTTGCGCCGAAGGTGGCTGGTTTTTCGAACATGACACGGTTTTTTCTACGACAACTTACTTTATGCGGCTTCACAGCTTATATTTTTCTCTATCCCGGTGCAACGCACGGGCAAATTTCCTAGTTATCCCTAATTCAGTATTCCATGTATGCACACCTATCCTATCTAGATGATCAAATAGGACCAACCCTAGTCCTTATTTCCAAGAATCTTATCCTTACTTATCCTTAATTAGCATCACACCATTGTGATGAACTCCAATAGCACCTATGCCCAATAATTATCACTACATAACCATAGTCCACTAAACCCTACAAGTACTTCATAATTATGAACCATCCTATTTAGGATCCAATAATTCTTTACTTAGGAAATGAAATAGCAAACCTAAACAACCTCAACCTAATTGATATACTTCTTATTACTTAAGAAGTATGTTCTTCAAAAGTTATTCTTTTGAAGTAAACAAAGAATCATCTTCAACCCTGCTTATAAGGACCTATAAACCCTAGCCAACTATCACCAACAAGGTATGCCACCTTGATAGCAACTATTGGTAATTAAGATGTTTAGGCTTAATTCAACAATACAAGACTAGTAGCTGATGAATCCAACTAGGTTGTGATCCATCTAATACTTACTCCAGAAATTAACTGAAACCATAGTCAACCATAGAACCCCCTCAATCTAATTATCATACTTGTTCTTTATCAAAGAACATGTTCTTCAAAAGTTATTCTTTTAAAGTATATGATAATTAATCATTAACCATGCCATATAATACTAAAACTGACCACTGTTCTTTACTGGTTAACATTATGCCAATTGTCTAAACCAATCATTACCACTCACTAATCCTAAATCATCAGGGTTAGGTCACGCTTAGAGCGATTGCATCTCATTCTTATGCATTATTGCATCCTTGCCAATCTTTTAAACATCGTCCTTACCGGACGATGATGCTATTTCAGAATTTGGAGTTATTACGCATCGAAGACCTTGTCTGCATAATCTTGCAGCCAAGAAAGGCAAGTTCATCACTTGCTCATGTCATTTGAGTATTTCTATCAAATTACTTGCAAAGTACTATGGTTATCACTATTGCATAAAAACCAAAACCACTACTTTCATAACTATGAATATGACTATGTGGTGGGCAATGGAACCATGGATTGTGTTGATATGGTGGAGGTTCCATTGCAAGGGTTTATATCCATCTAGGATTAAACAACAAATGTCGCCAGTGATTCTTGTGCCGTAATACCCGTGTTAACCATAAGATCTTGAATGGGACGGACTAGTCAATCGTATTTCCACCTCTTGTACATCAACGGATGCGCTTACCGTAGCAGTTGTATCTGGCGGAACAGCCGGAGGGTGGGGATCCCACTCTAATTCCCCACGGTAAAGCATTGCTTGCCGTAGCAGTTGTGTCTTGCGGAACAACCGGAGGGTGGGGATCCCACTCTAATTCCCCACGGTAATGCGGTCTATGATGGGTTGCAGCTGCCGGCGAAGGAGTGTATGGTAGAGCCCAGCACTGTCGTCGTGGTCGGGGTTGAAAGTGCATGGACCCCCATGTGTGGTTTTGGTAATTAATGACAATCCCTATGGACTAATGTTTGCATTGAGTTATATTTGTAGGTGTTGTCCATAGGCAATGCTTGAACCATATGTTGGCTTCAAGGTTGCATTAAGAAGAAATTAATGAAGGATATCAAGTATCAAGTATGCCTTGAAGATGAAGATGAAGTGATCCCTCAAAGTTAACTTCAAGACATCAACATGATGAAGAATGAAGAAATGAAGTGCAAGTTCAAGATGAGCCATCTCTAAGAGATCATTTGCTTGAAGCTTGCCATCCATATGGTGATCATGGATATGTGAATATGTGCCGAAGAAAATGCTCTCCCATGGTGGATTATGGAGGAGCAATCCACAAGACTTCATCAAGCAAGCACAATCAAGAAAGGTGTTCCATCTTGTTGTGATCAAGATCGTCTTCATCGAGCTCAAGAGGAACGCGCAAGGTTAAGGTTTGCTCTTGATAGGGTTTCTTTCTTACAGGTCTCATGGTGTAGTTGGAGACCGTTTTATAGTTTAGTTGCCGTACTATCAAGAGGGCTCTCGAGTGAGTAACTCGATCGTATCGTTCGGAGAGAGCTCAAACCTTTGCATCCTTGCATCATATTTCTTGGTTGTTATTTGGATCTTATCCATGTGGTGATTTAGAGCTTGTGGTTATTTCCATAGCAAGCTCTAGTTCATCAAAAACGGATTCCGCAAGAATCACTTGTTGCGTTTTCGATATTGGAGTTTTTCTCGATTTCTCGTATTGAGAGGTTTCACTCTAAAATACATAGAAAAACCTACCCCACTTGTTCTTAAGCCTTTCACTCTTTGTGGGGTAGCTCTTGTCATCTTCTTTACAACAAAATTGGTTTCACCTAAATCCGAGTTTCCTAACTCAAGTTGTTGCATTTTCCATATTGGAGGTTTTACCGGTTTGCTGTTTATAGATAGGTAAAACCTTTATCCATTTGTTTCTATCCTACCTTACTGGACTATGATGGTTCCATGCATGATCTTGTAGAGCTTTTTACTAGCTTCGAAACGAGCCCAAGATCATCAAAATCGGAGTCCGGATGCAAAAGTTATTCAAATTTCCGTGAAGCAGTTTTTTGGCCGGAAGTTGGTCGGAAGTTCCCTAGTTCCGGCGAACTTCCGGAAATGACGATTCTGCACGCAAAAGTATACTGTAAGCTTTCCAGGGTCGCCCCACTTCATCCGGAACTTGGCCGGTACTTCCGGGGGGCGGAAGTTCCGCCCCAAATGACCGGAAGTTCCGGTTTTGACGAGTTTTGTGCATAACGGGCAGATTTCTCTTGCCCTATTTAAGGGGGTCTTCTTCCCCAATGTTCCCTATCCGTTTGAGCTCGTTTTTGCCCCCATTGTTGACCTTCTTTGAGCTTGCTATCTCCCTCTCCCTCCCATGAATCTTGCATCTATTTGAGAGAAAGATAGAGGAGATCTAGATCTACATCTCCACCAATCAAATCCCTCTCTTTGTGAGGGGAATCCACTAGATCTAGATCTTGGAGAAATTTGGTGTTCCTCCTCCTATTTGTTCTTCCTCTCTTATTCCTCCAATAGCTTTTGTAGCTTTGTTGGAATTTGAGAGAGAAGTACTTGAGCATCTTTGTGGTGTTCTTGCCATTGCATTTGGTGCATCGGTTTGAGTTCTCCACGGTGATTCGTGGTGGTGAAAGCAAGAAGGTTGTTACTCTTGGGTTCTTGGAACCCTAGACGGATTCTAGGCCTTTGTGGCGATTTGTTGGGAGACTCCAATTAAGTTGTGGAAGTGTGCCCCAACCTTTGTGTAAGGCCCGGTTTCCGCCTCGAAGGAAATCCCTTAGTGGAACCGTGACCTAGGCCTTTGTGGCGAGGGTCACCGGAGATTTAGGTGAGGCGCCTTCGTGGTGTTAGGTGTGTGGTGTGAGTACCGCATCTTGGGGTGAGGCCTTTGTGGCGTTGGTGTGCATCGAGCAACCACACCTCAAGGTGAGCCTCTTGTGGCGTTCGGGAGCACTAAGCAACCGCACCTCTCCACCGGAGATTAGCACTCGCAAGAGTGTGAACTCCGGGATAAATCATCGTCTCCCGCGTGCCTCGGTTATCTCTATACCCGAGCTCTTTACTTATGCACTTTACCTTGTGATAGCCATTGTGCTTGAAGTTATATATATCTTGCTATCACATACTTGCTTGTATTGCTTAGCATAAGTTGTTGGTGCACATAGGTGAACCATTGCTTAGAATAAGTTGTTGGTGTACATAGGTGAACAATAGTATATAGGCTTTGGGCTTGACAAAGTAAACGCTAGTTTTATTCCGCATTTGTTAAGCCCATCTCGTAAAAGTTTTAAATCGCCTATTCACCCCCCCCCCCCTCTAGGCGACATCCGTGTCCTTTCAATTGGTATCAGAGCAAGGTCTCTAATTCTTAGGCTTCACCGCCTTGAGAGTAAAGATGTCGGCTAGAGGATTAGTGCATGATAACACTCTTATATTAGATGGCACAAATTATGATGTTTGGAAAATTTGCATGCTTAGTCATTTTCGGGACATTGACCCTCATATGGAGAAAATTGTAGATATAGGTTTTTCTCCTCCTATGGATTCACAAAATCTATCGTTAGAGGATGAGAAAAATTTATATCTCAATTCTCAAGCTTCTTATGTTCTTATGAATGCTTTGAGAGATGTAGGTCTTTTTCCATACTTGCCTTTTTGGAGCGCTCATGAGTTATGGACAAAAATTCAAGATAAATATGATGTGTCCAATATTATTAAGGATGATTGCATTGCTTCCACTTCCGGCCGTGATGAGTTCTCATCTTCATCCACTTCACCAAAGTGTGTCAAGACACAAGGTAATGATATGGTGAGTGGTGATGAAAATTGCAATGTTGATTTTGAGCTTTCTATTAATGATTCTTCATCTCTATCTCATTGCAATGTTTCATCTACGGACTCAAACACATCTAGCACTAGAAATGATTTACATGCTTGTGTTGATAGTCCTTGCATATCATGTGTAAGTTGCTTGAAAAAATCTAATGATGATATGCTTGCATTGTCTTGTGGCCATGATAAAAATGATTCTATTTCCTCTAGTTGTTGTGTGTCTAACAATGTAGAGGAAACCAAAGATTCTATTGGTCAAGACAAGATCTTGAAAGGAGCCTCAAGTAACTCCTCATCTTTATCTCACGGTCCTCATATATGCCTTATGGCCAAGGGTTCCACGGTACCTCCAACCATGGAACCTAATATGTCTCGTGGTGATAAGGATGAGGATGAATATGAAGAAGAGAATTGGGTTGTCTCTCTATGCGATAAGGGTAAGAGCGTATTCAATGTTATTTGCAAAGATAAAATTGCTAGTACTCACTTCTTTGAAATCTTGACTACCGCTATTGAGAGCCAAAAACTTATTTGGATGCATGAGAACACCATTGATAAAAAGGGTGCTCTTGAACGAGAGTATGCCAATGATGTAGCATCCCTAAAGAATGTTCTTGAAGAAGAACAAGAGACCATAGCCTCTCTTGAAGAGCAACTTGAAACCCTTGAAGTGTCTCAAAATGAAATAGTTTCTAAACTCACTAAGGAAAGAGACCATGCTAAAGCTCAAGTAAAAATGCTTAAAAAGGAAAATCGCAAAGTTGGTGTTGGTCATGATAAACTTGCTAAGGATCTAGATGATCTAGACAAGGCCCACAAGGTCTTGGAGAGCGAACACTCTATCCTCACCAAGTCCCATGAGCAACTTCAAGCTTCCTATTTAAAAGAGCATGCTATGTTACCCTCTCTTCTTAATATGTCTTGTGATGATGCTTGTGCTACTAACTTTACTTCTTGTGAAGCATCTATCTTGAAGGAGAATGTTGAGCTAAGGGCTCAACTTGAGTTGCTAACTAGAAATTATGGGAAATTGGAAGAAAATCATGGAAAGCTTTCTAGCTCCCATGAGGATCTTCTAGCTTCTCATGATAGGCTAAAGTTAGCTCATGAGGCTATCATATCAAAGGCAACACCGTGTGAGCCTCATGTGGGTACTAGAACTAATACTCAAAATGTTATATTGCCATGTGCTAGTCCTAGTAATTCATCCACTCATAATATTGCTAAATCTTGTGATGAATTATCTTCCTTGCCTTGTTGCTCTAACAATGAAGGTTCTACTTCCTCTAGTACTTGTGTTGTTGCTAACCATGTAGAGGAAATCAAAGAGCTCAAGGCCCAAGTCTCTTCTTTGAAGAACGACTTGGTAAAGGGTCATGAAGGGAAATGCAAACTTGACAAGATGTTAAGTGTGCAACAATCCCCCAATGACAAGAGTGGACTTGGATTCAACTCCAACAACAAGAACAAGTCCAAGAACAACAAGACTAAGAAGGGCCAATTACAAGTCAAAGACCCGGCCAAGATTGTTTGCTTCAAGTGCAAAATTGAAGGGCATCATGTTAGATCTTGCCCTTTGAAGAAGAAGCAAAAAGGGAAGCGGCCTCAAGCTCAAACTCATATTCAACCTCAAGTTGAAGAAATGCCACTTCCCAAGAAGAATCAAGCCAATGCTCCCATTGTGGAGAAATCTAGTGAGAAGAAGGAGAAGAAAAGAACTTGCTACATATGCCGTGAGAAGGGCCACATCTCCTCCTTTTGTACTATTGGTACCTCATCCAACTCTATCACTGTTGATGATGTTTATTCTCTTCGTAAGGATGAGGGTGGCAATGTGTTTGCCAAATTTGTTGGTGCTCAAAGTGGTGTCAAGAAAAGAACCATTTGGGTTGCCAAGCCTATTGTGACTAACCTCTTAGGACCCAACTTAGTTGGGGACCAACAATCCAAAACTTGATCAATAGGTGCTTGTTGGAGGGCATTGGAGACTTGGCTACATCATGAAGAATTAAGGGATCTTCATCATTTATATTATATCAAGCCAAGTCTTTTGATTATCTTGCTACTATCATATATCCAATGTTCCTCCTTGCGGTAACATGTTCTCAACTCATTTATATTGAAAGTTACTCGTTCCTTTGCATGTGTTAGTTTTGTTCCTAACATGTGTTTGTATATGTTGTGCTTCCTAATAGTTTTTCTTGAGAAATCAAGTCTATGCATGTTGGGTTGCACACCATGTATTTGTGTTTGTGTTGGAGCCTCTTTGCATCTTGTTGTATCTTATATGGCTCTTATGAGCGATTAATGGACAATCCCATTTTGGGGGAGTGATATTCCTTTGGGAATTTCATGATCCTAAACAATGTGTGTACATGAGGAATATCACTTAGAATTGATATTGCGAGATTATCTAGTCGCTATGTGGTATGTCATCTTCATGAGAAATTCAAATTCTAATGTCCATTAATATCTCTACTTGGATCTTATTTGCCTCTTGTGAAAATAAATTCCTTATCACATTATGGGGGAGTAATAAGCTTTGTGCATATTACAAGCCTAGAAAATGTGAACATTTGAGATTGTGTCACATAGAATTGATACCGTAAATTATCTCTTTCCTATGTGGCATGTTTGCTCAAACAAGCTCCAATTTGCTTAAATGGCTTTATTGCTAATATCTTTGTGGATCTTATTTGTGAAAGTTTTTCTTGGCATGGTTTTTCACAACGTGTCCCTCAATATATTTTTGGAAAACCATGTGCTTCAAGTCATACTATTAATTGCTTTGCATGTTGGTATGAATACTATTAATTGCTTTGCATGTTGGTATGAATACTATTAATTGCCTTGCATGTTGGTATGACTGAATGAAGCTATCAAGAAACTATCTTTGCATGATGGTTAACTCTTATCTTTTACCATATGCTTTGTTCGTTGTAAATATGATCTTATGTATACTTACAAACTACCACCGGGAAATATTTCCTAATACCTCTTGTCCTAGGACAATTGGTAATCAGTTATGAGGTAGATATTTATTGATCATATCTACATTGGCTCTTGTATTTATATTGCCTTATTTATTGCCATGAATTTGTTGTGCTTTGACTCCCATGTGTCTTCCTTGCATCTTATGGATCTAAGTTGTCTATTCAAACTTTCTTAGCATTGTTAGAAGATATAGGTAGCGTGATGATCCTAGTTTTGTGCATTTTGTATTCATATAAAAAATCCTAGATAATGCACCAAACTTGGGGGAGCTCTTCTATATTATTAGAATGCTTAACATCTCTTGATCTTTATCAAAAATTTGGTTTTGGGAGACATAAAATTTTCTTTTTGGTACTTTGTGCCATCATAAAAAGTTTCGACGGTTTGGTTTATTTGTTGGAACCTTGCTCTCTTGGGAGTTGGTTATCTCATTCCTTTGTGTTTAGGTTTAATTAGCTTCTTATAATGAGATAAGTCTTTGGAGTCAATCTTGTGTTGATTTGATTCTTTGATATAATTTGGACAACCATTGTCTCTTGGTTTATTTGGTGTTTTGTCCAAATTGTATCTTCCTTTGGTTCTTGGAAGTATTGTGCATGCATATTTAATATAGGGATTTCTATTTTCGTGCCCTCAGGTCCTTAGTTGTACTCAGTTTTCCCCAGCTCCTTAGTTTTTCCTCAGTTTTCACCAAGCCCTTGTCTGAACCCGCAGAAGGAGCTCGGACGGAAGGAATCCGTTAAGTTGACCGTTCCGTGCTGACGAGTGGGGTCGTGTCGTTTGTGGGGTCGCGTCGTGTGGGATCGCGTCGTGTGGGGCTGGTAGGAAGGGACCGCGTGGGACAGGACGAGACCATGTTTGTGGGGCCGTAGCGTGTGGAGCCGTGTGGGTCCGGGACGGGAGCACGAGTGGTTTCTGTCTCTTTCGCCCAGATTAGCAGTTTTCAATGTACCTTTTTCCTCTCTCTCGCTCGATCTCATTCATATTTGATAGCCCAAATTGGTAGCAAATCTAGAGCAGCTTGTCCTTCTGTTTTTTAACGCCATTCATTTCTTTATGCCTTCGTTTTTACCCAATCAGGTAGGAAATCTAGGGCACAAATCCAGAGAGAAAATATAGGATAAGCTGCATACAGCAACCAACATAGCATAGATATATTCAGGACAGATCCAAAAGTAGTACCGATAGATCCAACATAAGCTACATTTTACATGAATTTAAGCTGCTCTACAGATAGAGCAGTCACATACAGAGAGTGCAGTAGGCACATTCAACGCCTCCAGGTAGCGCGTGTGACTCGCTTGGAGGTTGCGCAGGTGAATCCCAAGTGCTTTGTGTTTGGCCATGTACGCATGCACGTTCACGGTCCTTCCAACTCTAGCGCCACATCTGCCAATGGATTCAGCATGGTTCACCAGGGAGTTGAAGTCGGTGGCGCGGAGCTTCCTGTTGCAGAAGGGGCACTTGTAAATGCCTCGAGCAAAGGGGCCATCGTAATGGCCGGACTGCAGCCTCCTGAGGACGTGTCGAGTCTTGGTGTGGAAGGACTCGACGTCTATTTAGACGTCGCTGCTCTGCACCTGTCATGAAGCACCAAAGATAGTGCAAAAAACGGAGTCAATTGCAACGATGATGGAACAGAGAGTGAACAAAAATCATGCATGATAATATGGGCTCGAAAAAAGAGGTAGCCTCGCTTACATTGGACACACTTATATCCAGGATTTGAGTCAGCAAACCAAAGATCATGCACAACAAATTTGTACACACCAATTGTTTACCGACCAAACCTGAATCAATTTATGCCCAAATATTCATCATCATCGGCACAAATCTTAAACAAAAGCAAATCACAAACACTAATAACGCAAGATCTAACACAAAAGGATCGAACTAGGAACAGACGAACAGTAATAACGCAAGATCTAACACAAAAGGATTGAACTAGGAACAGACGAACCGTAATAACGCTAGATCTAACACAAAATGATTGAAATGAGATAAGAACAAGGGAACAAAGGGTTACCTCCGGCTCGTTGTCGACGATGCTGGTGTCGTAGGGGTTCTCCGGCGCGTCGTATTGCACTGGTTTGTACGGGTCCCAAGCGACGGGGGACTGGACGGTGGCGGCGGCCGATGCGCCGGCTGCTACGTTGGAAGCAGCGACGGGGGCACGGACGGGCGGCGGCCGATGCGCCGGCTGCTACATTGGAAGCAGCGACAGGGGCCTGGACGGGGGCGGCGGCCGATGCGCCGACAATGGGCATCTCATTCTTCTCCATCGCCGGCGGTTTTCTTCGGGGTTTTTTCTTCGGTTGTGGAGAAGATGATGGGACAGGAGAGGCGGTTGCAGTGAGCCAGTGAGAACGTGCGTCGAGGGAGAGAAAGAGGGGCTCTATAAAGACGAAGGTGGCGTGTACCGCAACACGCGTCCGCTATGCACGGCTGCAGCGTGCACCGCTACACGAGTCTAACCCTGGGACGTTTGGTGTACTCAGTTATAACCTCAGGCCTTATACAGAAATTTTATCTGTACTCAGTTTTCCCCTCGAGGACTTAGACCGGCAAGTGCAATATACTCAGTTTTACCCTCAAGTAGCTGGTCAACAGAGAGTCAACAAATGAGATTAACATAGCTAATTGAGTCATTTCATGCGCAAAAAATCCAAAAAATAAAAACATAGTGGCAACTACTCATGGAGTCTTCCTACGCAACCTGCCACCTAGAAAACCTTAACAAACATATATAAATCAAGTTTTACCACAAATTGCCACTTCTCAGAATCACTAGTGTAGCTATGAAGATGATTGGTTTTCCACCCAAACCCCTTTGCAAAACATCTTTCCCAAAACATAGTTTGTCTAAATGATGCCATAATTGTCACACTCATGTATATTTGAATTGCAAATAATTTGATGTAGCCCAATATGAATTATATTGTACAAAACACACATTTTTCATTTTGTAATTCTTTTGTTTGAATCCCTTAGTCTATTTACTATTTATGTGCCCTTGGATTCTTAGTACTACTCAGTTTTGCCCTCAAGTACTGTCACAAATGCTCTGAGAAGCCCAAACTTATCATGATTGGTTGAGCCGTTGTCACACGGATCGACTCCACGAACCGTTGATCCACTGATCTAACGGACAGTATACCCCTATCCGTCTCTTCGTGGCAACCTCTCTCTCTCTCTCTCTCTCTCTCTCTCTCTCTTCGTGGCCACCCCTCTCTCTCTCTGTCGGTGGAGAATGCCCACCCCTCTATTTATGTGCAATAACGAGTTTGCCACTTAATATAGTTTGGGATATAGTATTGGTATAAACATGAGGCATACATATTTGCGGATTTCGGTGATTGCATTATTTGTCACCCCTCTAACAATTATCAACTATCTTTAGCTGTCCTTTTCTTTTAGGGAATATAGTTTGGGATATAGTATTGGTATTTTGAAACGGCCTAAAAGTGGTATAATTTTGTTATAAACATGAGGCATACATATTTGCGGATTTCGGTGGTTGCTATCAACTATCTTTAGCTGTCCTTTTCTTTTAGGGAATATAGTTTGGGATATAGTATTGGTATTTTGAAACGGCCTAAAAGTGGTATAATTTTGTTATAAACATGAGGCATACATATTTGCGGATTTCGGTGATTGCATTATTTGTCACCCCTCTAACAATTATCAACTATCTTTAGCTGTCCTTTTCTTTTAGGAAATATAGTTTGGGATATTGTATTGGTATTTTGAAGGGACCCTATTTTGAAAGGGATCCCATTTTGAAACGGCCTAAAAGTGGTATAATTTTGTTATAAACATGAGGCATACATATTTGCGGATTTCGGTGATTGCATTATTTGTCACCCCTCTAACAATTATCAACTATCTTTAGCTGTCCTTTTCTTTTAGGGAATATAGTTTGGGATATGGTATTGGTATGTTGAAACGGCCTAAAAGTGGTATAATTTTGGTATAAACACGAGGCATACATATTTGCGGATTTCGGTGATTGCATTATTTGTCACCCCTCTAACAATTATCAACTATCTTTAGCTTTCCTTTTCTTTTAGGGAATATAGTTGGTAATTTCGGTGAATGCACACACTAACTTTGAAAACAACTACAAGTACATGTAACTGAATAATGGATTTGTAAGATATCCCATGTAACAACATCTATCGCACAGTGAGCAATGATAAGAATCCGATCGTAATTATACAACAAAAAAAAACAGCCATCGAGTTAGCTTGCTTCTTCAACTCGATCATTGCCTTAATCGTTTGTTCATTTTCTTCAGCTTCTCCCTTCACTTCCATTAGTTCTGCATTGGGAGCATTAGGCATAATCGGAACGGCTCCTCTCTCCGCCGCATTCTCTACAGCAAGTCCCCCCCCTCCCAAATTGCGCCCCCCCAATAGCGCCAATTGATTCCTGCAACTGAAGCCTCTGAACGTACACATCGATCCACTCGAAATGCCTGCATTTCTTCAAGATCTGAAAAAAACAACGTGAACCCTAAATCCCAAATTCGAGGGAATAACAAGAAAATCGAGAGAAAACAGAGAAATTGGAGCGAGATCTAACCTTATCCCCCTCTCTATATGGCAAGCTCTCGCATGCAACGAACTCACGTCCACGGTTGCCGTTCTCGTCCGTCTTACAGATCGACCGCTTCAGAGGCTCCTGGCGTGGGCAGTCAGGGCATCTTGTCAAAGGCACGGGTCCATACTGCGGCCATGAAGAACGGGAGGTCGAAGAGAAACTAGACATCACCCGCCTACCGGAGAAGGGCTGCCGCTGGCGGAGAAGAAGAACAATGGGGCGCGGAGAAAGAAAGGGGAAGCAATGGCACGGGCACGGGCGCGGGGCTGGCTCGAGCTCCCATTTTGCAACGGTCACCTAGGTAAGCTGTGGGTCCGGCGCACTTAACGTGGACAAGTTGTGGGTCCCACGATGATCTGGATAAGTGAAGACGTGTCCACTGCGGGGCACCAACAGCGGCCCCACTTGCCAGCACCAACCAACGTCAACTAACGGGATTCCTTCCGTCTGAGCTCCTTCTGCGGGTTTCAGACAAGGTTTTGGGGAAAACTGAGGAAAAACTAAGGGGCTGGGGAAAGCTGAGCACAACTAAGGAGCCAGGGGCACGAAAATAGAAATCCCTTTAATATATGTATATCTTATGGCATGTGTCACTTTCTTTGATCCAATATATAGGGTAAACTCCATCAAATCCTAATTTGTTAAGATGTGCATGAAATTCAATTTCATATCTATATGCACATAGAATTGTGGAGTTTGTCCTATATGTTGTAGTGTGTCTAACTACTTCGGACCCAATCAGTTTGGGGACCATTTTGTACTTACCTTTGTGTTAGGTACAATGGATATGCATTGAATGCTTGTCTCACTCTTGGAAAGAAGTGGTGACTCAATGGTAACTTGAGGCAAGCTAGGATGGTCAACGAACACATATCTACTACATCCACACCAATGCTATCTTGGTAACAAGTATCTTCTCATGCATATTTTTCTAGTATCCAACCTTATGGTTGCATCTTGGCATGAATCTCTTGATTTGCAAATAGTGTGCTTCTTGCAAAAGTCTTAATGAAACCTCTTTATTGTGAATGTGAGTAATTTGAGATGAGTGCATTTGTTGGGAAGTATATTAAATCATGCTCATGATTCATCCATCCCAACTATGCCTATCTAGCAATTTTATTGCATATCAATTCCTCAAGGCTCTCACATGTGCAATATAGATGAAAGTGCAAATTTAGTTATTTCTTTTGGTATCCTCGTTTGTGATACTTGTTGACTTTCTCAATGCATCCCAACTATCTTCTTTCCCTTGTTGATATTTGTGATGTATTTTAGATGTTTGTGGTTGAAGTTCATGAATGTACAATAAGATAAAATTGAGCCTTCGGCCATGCTAATAAGCAAAAATTCTTATTGGTATATTGCATGACTTCGTCTTGGATATCATGCTATATTTGTTGCATATCTATTTTGTGTGTGCATGTTTCTTTGTGGATAAATATCTTTGTGATATTGCCCACTTAGAGAAACTTATACACATAAGAGATGATACATCTCCTTTTGATATCTTATTTATTTATTGCGTGTTGATTGGTCATGCTAAGAAATATAATTCATTGAAGACTATGATGATGTTTTTTTTATCCTTGTAATAGTCTTATAATATGCTTTATCATGCCTTTCACATATCCTCTTGGTTGAGCCTTTTTATTATGGTGCCTCTTACTTGTTGCTCAACTATTTGTTTGTTGCAAGTGTTAAGCTTATTTTTCTATCTATGATCTATTGCAAATGTTTGTGTTTTAAATGGTAATGAGGGAGTAAGGATTCCATGTTATGCATATTGTATTCAAATGGAACATTTTAATTTATGCATGTACCTTGGGGAGCTTCCTCATTTTATTTAAGGCACTATTTTGTGGTGATCATTAGAGTTTGATTCACTTGTTATCTTTTGTTTTGAATGATATTATGGGAGTGATGATTCCATGTTTGTGCACTTTATACTCCAATGCAAATTGTCTTGTTTTGTGCACAAACCTTGGGGAGCTTCCTCAAATTATTTAGAGCAATCTTCTTGATCTTATCATAATATCTATCTTTCTTTTGGTATCTTCTTTGTGGTTCATTTGGTTGCTTGCTTCATTTGTTGAAGCTTCTTGACTTTGTTATCTTTTTGCAATCTTTGATCCTATCTATAGTGTGATTCCTTTCGAATATTCGTCAATGGATACGTGCATTTGATTCCACTCAAATTATGAGAAATGCACACGCTATGGAGGAACTCTCACTATATTGGCCTTCTAAATTTTTCACCCATTTCGGCAATTGGTGCCAATGGGGGAGAAGTTTGGAGGGTTTAAGGGAATTTGGTTATGTCTTTGCTTTGTGCTTAAGCATGTGCCTTTATTGCATTGCATCTTGTTGCTTTGCATAGTTGAATATTTAGAGTAAACTCCACTAGGCTTTGAATGCCAATATATGCAATGAAAGTCAAGATCATTCACACATGCATATATCATGGGGGAGTTTGCTCTATGTATTCAACTTGTTTGTTACTTAAATTCCTTATATAAACCCTCTCAAAGAGATTGTCATCAATTACCAAAATGGGGGAGATTGAAAGTGCATGGACCCCCATGTGTGGTTTTGGTAATTAATGACAATCCCTATGGACTAATGTTTGCATTGAGTTATATTTGTAGGTGTTGTCCATAGGCAATGCTTGAACCATATGTTGGCTTCAAGGTTGCATTAAGAAGAAATTATTGAAGGATATCAAGTATCAAGTATGCCTTGAAGATGAAGATGAAGTGATCCCTCAAAGTTAACTTCAAGACATCAACATGATGAAGAATGAAGAAATGAAGTGCAAGTTCAAGATGAGCCATCTCTAAGAGATCATTTGCTTGAAGCTTGCCATCCATATGGTGATCATGGATATGTGAATATGTGCCGAAGAAAATGCTCTCCCATGGTGGATTATGGGGGAGCAATCCACAAGACTTCATCAAGCAAGCACAATCAAGAAAGGTGTTCCATCTTGTTGTGATCAAGATCGTCTTCATCGAGCTCAAGAGGAACGCGCAAGGTTAAGGTTTGCTCTTGATAGGGTTTCTTTCTTACAGGTCTCATGGTGTAGTTGGAGACCGTTTTATAGTTTAGTTGCCGTACTATCAAGAGGGCTCTCGAGTGAGTAACTCGATCGTATCGTTCGGAGAGAGCTCAAACCTTTGCATCCTTGCATCATATTTCTTGGTTGTTATTTGGATCTTATCCATGTGGTGATTTAGAGCTTGTGGTTATTTCCATAGCAAGCTCTAGTTCATCGAAAACGGATTCCGCATGAATCACTTGTTGCGTTTTCGATATTGGAGTTTTTCTCGATTTCTCGTATTGAGAGGTTTCACTCTAAAATACATAGAAAAACCTACCCCACTTGTTCTTAAGCCTTTCACTCTTTGTGGGGTAGCTCTTGTCATCTTCTTTACAACAAAATTGGTTTCACCTAAATCCGAGTTTCCTAACTCAAGTTGTTGCATTTTCCATATTGGAGGTTTTACCGGTTTGCTGTTTATAGATAGGTAAAACCTTTATCCATTTGTTTCTATCCTACCTTACTGGACTATGATGGTTCCATGCATGATCTTGTAGAGCTTTTTACTAGCTTCGAAACGAGCCCAAGATCATCAAAATCGGAGTCCGGATGCAAAAGTTATTCAAGTTTCCGTGAAGCAGTTTTTTGGCCGGAAGTTGGTCAGAAGTTCCGGTGGCCGGAACTTCCGCCCTAGTTCCGGCGAACTTCCAGAAATGACGATTCTGCACGCAAAAGTATACTGTAAGCTTTCCAGGGTCGCCCCACTTCATCCGGAACTTGGCCGGTACTTCCGGGGGGCGGAAGTTCCGCCCCAAATGACCGGAAGTTCCGGTTTTGATGAGTTTTGTGCATAACGGGCAGATTTCTCTTGCCCTATTTAAGGGGGTCTTCTTCCCCAATGTTCCCTATCCGTTTGAGCTCGTTTTTGCCCCCATTGTTGACCTTCTTTGAGCTTGCTATCTCCCTCTCCCTCCCATGTATCTTGCATCTATTTGAGAGAAAGATAGAGGAGATCTAGATCTACATCTCCACCAATCAAATCCCTCTCTTTGTGAGGGGAATCCACTAGATCTAGATCTTGGAGAAATTTGGTGTTCCTCCTCCTATTTGTTCTTCCTCTCTTATTCCTCCAATAGCTTTTGTAGCTTTGTTGGAATTTGAGAGAGAAGTACTTGAGCATCTTTGTGGTGTTCTTGCCATTGCATTTGGTGCATCGGTTTGAGTTCTCCACGGTGATTCGTGGTGGTGAAAGCAAGAAGGTTGTTACTCTTGGGTTCTTGGAACCCTAGACGGATTCTAGGCCTTTGTGGCGATTTGTTGGGAGCCTCCAATTAAGTTGTGGAAGTGTGCCCCAACCTTTGTGTAAGGCCCGGTTTCCGCCTCGAAGGAAATCCATTAGTGGAACTGTGACCTAGGCCTTTGTGGCGAGGGTCACCGGAGATTTAGGTGAGGCGCCTTCGTGGTGTTCGGTGTGTGGTGTGAGTACCGCATCTTGGGGTGAGGCCTTTGTGGCGTTGGTGTGCATCGAGCAACCACACCTCAAGGTGAGCCTCTTGTGGCGTTCGGGAGCACTAAGCAACCGCACCTCTCCACCGGAGATTAGCACTCGCAAGAGTGTGAACTCCGGGATAAATCATCGTCTCCCGCGTGCCTCGGTTATCTCTATACCCGAGCTCTTTACTTATGCACTTTACCTTGTGATAGCCATCGTGCTTGAAGTTATATATATCTTGCTATCACATACTTGCTTGTATTGCTTAGCATAAGTTGTTGGTGCACATAGGTGAACCATTGCTTAGAATAAATTGTTGGTGCACATAGGTGAACAATAGTATATAGTCTTTGGGCTTGACAAAGTAAACGCTAGTTTTATTCCGCATTTGTTAAGCCCATCTCGTAAAAGTTTTAAATCGCCTATTCACCCCCCCTCTAGGCGACATCCGTGTCCTTTCAGGGGTCCACCCTGAAATTACGGGAATAATGGGACCGGCGAGGACCCAGGGTCGGGGTTTGCAACAAAGGGTGGGTGTGCGAGGTAGCGGAGGAATATGATTGGCTATGACCTTATGCCGGGCCTCACACCATAGGAAGTGTGGACGGGAAGATCACCCGGTTGGCACCAAGGTTAAGATCTCTTATGGGTAAAGCAACACACCTCTGCAGAGTGTAAAGAACCATGACCTGTCACTCCCTGTTCCGGGATATGGAACTGCGAACGCGGCCGGAAAGGAGCTCCATGAAGTTCTAGTAAACCGGTGAAGGCTGACGGACATAGTTCTTCTGAATAAAAGCAACCTTTTGAAGAAGTGATTATGAAAACCTGCATTGGTAGTAGACTTTCTGGTCTAATGCCGTAGCTAGTGCATTAAACACCTCTTTCCTATAATGAACTTGTTGAGTACGCTCGTACTCATCCCACTCTTAAATCCCCTGCTTAGATATGGAGGCATCGAAGGAGTATCTACCGTGCAACTCGAAGGCCGAGGAGTCAACAACTACTTCATGAGACAAGACCCTGTCAGAGGAGTCAGATACCACATACATCAAGGAGAAAACCTAGTTTAGCCATAGAAGGGAACTAGTTTCCTAAACCTAGTTCCTACTTAGCTAGAATCTATTCTTAGCCTCTTTAGCTAGTTAAATACTCTACAAATAGAGTTCGTGACAGGACTAGACCACGAGTCGTTCTTCTGGAGTTTATTTGCAGTTTTACCTCATTGTAAAGTAGGAGGCTGTGAAGATCTTATGTAACAGAGTCGATGTTGTAATTCTATAGACATACCTTGGACCCGCATATGTTTCTGTTGTACCACTCTGAGCGATATAATACTAGTGGAACGGTGTTTCATTGGTGTTATATCAGACTTGCATACTACACCATGCAGTGGTATGCCGGGTCACCACAGATAATTCCTGACCGCTCACTCCTGATAGTTTGCTTCGCTCTTCTTGGATGGTTTCCTTTTGTTGTCGTTTCGTTTTTGGTCCTTGAGGTCTTGTCCATCTCCCCCCTCTCTTCCTGAACTCATATTTTTCGTTATCGCTATGGTAATGGAAATCGACCCCATTTGCCGCACGCACACGATCATACTCGTCGGGGTTCAGCGCATTAACTAGTACCAGAGCATCAGACTCCACTTCAATGTCTGTCACTCCCATATTCGCGGCTAACCATATTCGAGGCTGCATTCAGCGCTTCAGTTAGGAGGGGATTGATTAGATGATCAATTCGTTCATTAGAGTGTATGTAGACAGCATCGCCTTCCCATTACAGTTTCTCAAGATTAAACCCCTCCCTCCAGCCTGTAGGCGATTTGCACAAAAATAACTCAAAAGTGAAAGAAAAACACAAACTGACCCTCCGGGCAAACTATTTCACCCATCTAACCCTTTTGTGTGGCGCCCCTCCCATGGGCGCCACACATGGCAGTGTGGCGCCCGTGCCTGCGGCGCCACTCTCCCAGCCGACGTGGCGCCCTCGACGCTGAGCTGGTGCGCCGATCCGACGTGGCAGCATGTGTGGCGCCCCTCCCAGGGGCGCCACACTACTCTATATATAAAATTTCTGTCTAGAGATAATAGAATGCTGTGCTAGCTCAATTGGATGAAGCCTTTGCTTCCCAATCTCAGGTCATGAGTTCAAATCTCTGCATCACCCGAATTTATTTTTATTTTTAAAAATTATGCTAGACATTGTAGTATGTTTACAACATGAAATCTAGCTTCGTACTGTTTTGTAGAGTTTTTTTTTATTTTCTCTTGCTTGCAAACTGAATAAAATACTCTACAAAACAGCCAGCACCACGGTGATCAAGAGGTACAGGCATGCAGAAGAGATTTAGTTTATGCAAGCATAAGCAAGCTGACAAACCTCGCTTACATATCATCAACAATAAATAACTAAATATCTGTAGCATATAGTATTCTGGAAATCTATCTCCAATCCATTGTTAGTAGCACCTTGTCTAAATTAACCATGGTGGGTGAAATCTGCTTGTTAGTTGACATATAACATGCCCACCCCTTTGAATCTTATGAAATTATTATTGAATAATTGGATCAGACAGTGACTAGTTATTTTTTTATCGCACGTCTGTCGAATGAGGTTTTGATCACTCTTTAGTCCCAACCGAACAGTGGCATGGTAGAAATGTATATTTTCTTAGCCAAGCACTCAGTTGTGATTTCATGTTGAGCAGGCCTAGAAACCACCACTTACTCCCATATGAAGTCACCAACTTTATGTTCGATCAACATGTTATGAGTATGGTCCTCCAAATTATTTTTATCATGATTTTCATGCACACTTGGTACTATGTAGAAAATATAGTATCCATATTTTGATCAGTTTACTTGCTCTTGCAGGCTATAAATTCATCTAGTCCTTAGTTCCTTCGAAGACTTGATGCACGGAGCTTGAGGAGTCTGTCTGGAGTTCGCGTTAATGAGAGAAAATTGTGCAGCTAGTACCGAATGCTGAGGTCACAAAGTGGTCAGTAAGTGTAGATAGTTTCACTTATAGTTGCAATCTTCCGGGGATGGAGTTCCCGCTAGATCTATTGAGCAGCCTAGCAGGTCCGTCTGTTGAGCCTTCTTCCGTGTGAGGCATGGCGCAACTTAGGTGCTTGATCTGACCTGCAAGCCGTGTGTCTTCTATGAAGACGGTGAGTGCAGCCATGTCCGCCCCTGATCATCAATCGCTAATGGGCATCGTGCAAAGATATTGTCATGTCGGATATGGTGAGTAGGACGCTGACGGGCAAGCCGACTCCACAGTCTCAACGGAAAATGGATCCGCAATCTCCGGGTGAACAAAATGGTATGGATTTGTGGTGTGATTACTACACCTTGTCTTGCTATGCTTATTTCGAAGAACAGAAAATTGGAAATTCAGGAAGCAAGCATTGATGTATTTACTATTTAGTCGTCAATACATACGCATGGAGCTTAGGACAGTCCATGTGGAAAATAATCTCTGCACATTTGAGTAATCACAGAGATTAAATTAGAGTAGTTTAATATATTTGGGTGATGCAATGGTCATGTGGATTCAGTTAATAGTGGTGAAAAATTGTGGAATTAAATTTTTTGGGGCTACATAATCTGCACGATGCCCTGCTGTTTGCCATGGTCCAATTATGGTGCTGATTTTGTTCACCCTCGAAGAGATTACATAGGCAGTACAGAATTGACTAGTGACACTCTGTGGTACCCATCTAGTTGACATCGTAACTCAATGGTTGTTGGACTGAAAAGTGCGATTGCATTTGTCCGTTCGGCATGGACTTAAAAGAAACGGGTTCAGAGCATTGCGAGGCAGGGACTAACTTCCATTTCATTTCAGATGCAGAATTTGTCATTTTTCTAGTTCGGGATTGCATGTTTTCTATATAAAAAAAAACTCTACAAAACAGTACGAGGCTAGATTTCATGTTTTAAACATACTACAATGTCTAGCATAATTTTTAAAAATAAAAATAAATTCGGGTGATGCAGAGATTTGAACTCATGACCTAAGATTGGGAAGCAAAGGCTTCATCCAATTGAGCTAGCACAGCATTCTGTTATCTCTAGACAGAAATTTTATAATAGAGTAGTGTGGCGCCCCTCAGGGGCGCCACACATACTGCCACGTCGGATCGGCGCACCAGCTCAGCGTCGAGGGCGCCACGTCGGCTGGGAGAGTGGCGCCGCAGGCACGGGCGCCACACTGCCATGTGTGGCGCCCATGGGAGGGGCGCCACACAAAAGGGTTAGATGGGTGAAATAGTTTGCCCGGAGGGTCAGTCTGTGTTTTTCTTTCACTTTTGGGTTATTTTTGTGCAAATCGCCCAGCCTGTATTTATCTTTAGATGGTCACCCTCATGAGGAATTAATTATTGGTACCTAGCTTAGCTCACTTGGCTCTCCCTTGACCGGGCCGCCGGCGGCCGCGCCTCCAGATTAGCTGGCCGGTGTGTGTCTTGGCTGGTGCCGGAGTAGTCTAGGAGTAGTTTAGGGTTAGTTTAGTTGTTGTGTTCGGCTTGATGCCGCGTCTTGGGCCTCTGCCCGTAGAGAAAGTGGTGTTGCGATCTGCCGCCAGATCTGCAGCTTAGGCTCGCTTCTGCTGATGCTTGGGTTCCTCTGGATGGAGCTCGGCGGAGGTAGGAGTGAGGCCATCTTCATCAATAAGCTGCTGGCGGAGGATCTTGTCCGTGAGCCTGGAAATAAAGACTAGGAAGCTCCCCTGGCCGGCCATGGTGGCGAGGGGGGGAGCCGAGGAGTCTTGGTGAGATTGACTGCGTCTTTTCGCCCGGCCGGCCTTGGTGGCGAGGAGACGAAAAGCGGTGGTTGGTCGGTCTTTGCTCATGGATCTAGATCCAAGTTCTGCGACGAGTGCGGCATCGGCAGGAGGCGTTCCATGGCTTCCTTCTCTCTATCCCGCCATGGAGGTGTGGGGAGTGAAGGAGATGGAGCTGCGGCATGCGTCAACCTGCGCTGGTCTCTGCCGAAGAGGTGCTACTCCGACGAGCTCATCCACGAGCAGGGCAATCTTGCCTCAGCGATCTTCTACCGACATGGCGGCGATTCTTCAACCTCCTTCATGGAGGCTCCTCTCCGCTCATGATGCTGGAACTCGACGCCTCCAAACAACCAAGTGGTTCGTCCCCGGTGGTTTGCAGGTGGCCAGTGGCGACGGTTCTTCGCCGGAAGGGGACCTACGAGCGTTCCGTCCTTGTTCCTCGACGGCGACGCCTGGAGGACGTCGGCGATCGGTGGCAGCGACACCCAAGGATGTGATTGCTTTTTCTTCAGTCTTGTTAGGGTGTTTTTCACAAAAATACAGGTCTTATCACTGGTAGAAAAATGGCCTTCCGTCCAGCCCCATTAGTCGCCAAAATATAGGAACCGCGACTAATGGGGTCTTTAGTCGCGGTTCGGGAGGCGAACCGCGACTAAAGAGCTGGGCCCAGCGCGCTCGCTGGCCAGCTGGTGGACGGGAGGGGCTTTAGTCGCGGTTGGCCAGGCCAACCGCGACTAAAGGTCCTCAGGCCTGGCCCGAAGGCCTTTAGTCGCGGTTGGCCAGGCCAACCGGGACTAAAGGCCCATCCCTATAAAAGGGCCTCAGCTCACAGCACTTAGCCATTTGGTGCCACTTCTCTTCACAAGCTTCACAAGGGGGTGTAGGTTTGCTTTTGGTTCCTCTTATGCACACAAGGTGTTTGATAAAATGCCCCAAGGGCATGAAACAAACATGATATGAAGTGTTGGAGCCACACTTGAGCTTCCTCATTTATTTTTTCGTTCCTCCTCGATCGCGGTTAGCAACTTGAACCTTTCATGCATGTGTGTCATTGATAAAATATGCATGTGTGTAGTTCATTGTTTAATTTATATTGTTTGTAGCTAGTTAGTTTAACAAATGCATGATGGTTAATTATATATTTTATATTATAATAATGCAGATGAATCGGCAATGGATGTACGGTAACCGACTCTCCGGCGAGTTCACTACGGGTTTGAAAGATTTCCTCGTAGTGGCTAATGCGAATGCTGTGGGGGTTTTGTTATCTCATTCCATGTGTTAACCGTAAGAATCGAAGGGTTACTCTTCCTCAAGAGATGTTCACATGCACCTGCTTCGGCACGGTTTCATGCCAAGCTATAATTGTTGGACCAAGCATGGAGAAAGAGGGGTTATAATGGAAGAAGATGAAGAAGGGGATGATTTCATCGATGAAAGCTATCTTGCTCATTTCGGTGATACTTTCATGGAGGATGCTGAAGGTGAAGGGGAAGGTGAAGGGGAAGGTGAAGAAGAGGCACGTGATGAGCCCGTTGATGATCTTGGTCGGACCATTGCTGATGCACGGAGACGCTGCGAAACTGAAAAGGAGAGGGAGAATTTGGATCGCATGTTAGAGGATCACGTAAAGGCGCCGTACCCGGATTCGATGATGGTATGAAAAAGCTGGGCTGCACACCCGGGATTTGCTGAAATGGATGGCACAGTGCAGGTGTAGCTGACTCGGCATTTGAAAACTTGCTGAAAATGTTGAAGAATATGTTTCCAAAGAATAACGAGTTGCCCGCCAAAGACGTACGAAGCAAAGAAGGTTGTCCGCCCTCTAGGTTTAGAGGTTCGAAGATACATGCATGCATCAACGATCGCATCCTCTACCGCGGTGAATACGAGAATTTGAATGAATGCCCGGTATGCACCGCATTGCGTTATAAGATCAGAGGCGATGACCCCGGTGACGATGTTGAGGGCGAGAAACCCAGGAAGAGGGTTCCCGCCAAGGTGATGTGGTATGCTCCTATAATACCACGGTTGAAACGTCTGTTCAGAAACAAAGAGCATGCCAAGTTGTTGCGATGGCACAAAGAGGACCGTAAGTCGGACGGGGAGTTGAGACACCCCGCAGATGGAACGCAATGGAGAAAGATTGACAGAGAGTTCAAAGATTTTGCAGCTGACGCAAGGAACATAAGATTTGGTCTAAGTACAGATGGCATGAATCCTTTTGGCGAGCAGAGCTCCAGCCATAGCACCTGGCCCGTGACTCTATGCATCTACAACCTTCCTCCTTGGTTGTGCATGAAGCGGAAGTTCATTATGATGCCAGTGCTCATCCAAGGTCCGAAGCAACCCGGCAATGACATCGATGTGTACCTAAGGCCATTAGTTGATGAACTTTTACAGCTGTGGGGAAGACCTGGTGTCCGTGTGTGGGATGAGCACAAAGAAGAGGAATTTGACCTACGAGCGTTGCTTTTCGTAACCATCAACGATTGGCCTGCTCTTAGTAACCTTTCGGGACTGTCAAATAAGGGATACAATGCATGCACGCACTGCTTACATGAGACTGAAAGTGTACATTTGCCAAATTGTAAGAAGAACGTGTACCTTGGGCATCGTCGATTTCTTCCGAAAATTCATCCAAGAAGAAAGAAAGGCAAGCATTACAACGGCAAGGCGGATCACCGGCCGAAGCTGCGGGAACGCACTGCTTGGTGCTGAGGTATTTGATATGGTCAAGGATTTGAAAGTCATCTTTGGAAAGGGTCCTGGCGGACAATCAGTTTCGAAGGGAGCTGACGGGCACGCAGCCATGTGGAAGAAGAAATCTATATTCTGGGAGCTAGAATATTGGAAAGTCCTAGAAGTCCGCTCTGCAATCGACGTGATGCACGTTACGAAGAATATTTGCGTGAACCTCCTAAGCTTCTTGGGCGTGTATGGGAAGACAAATGATACAAAGGAAGCACGGCAGGACCAAGAACGTTTGAAAGACCCCCGATGATCGGCATCCGGAATGGTTTCAAGGTCGTGCCGCCTACGCTCCGACCAAAGAAGAGAAGGTCATCTTTTTTGAATGCCTGAGCAGTATGAAGGTCCCGTCTGGATTCTCGTCCAATATAAAGGGAATAATAAACATGGCGGAGAAAAAGTTCCAAAACCTGAAGTCTCACGACTGCCACGTGATTATGACGCAATTGCTTCCGATTGCTCGAGGGGCTCTGCCGGAAAATGTTCGAGTAGCCATTGTGAAGCTATGTGCATTCCTCAATGCAATCTCTCGAAGGTAATCAATCCAGAAGTTCTACCACGGTTACGTAACGATGTGATCCAATGTCTTGTCGCTTTCGAGTTGGTGTTCCCGCCATCCTTCTTCAATATTATGACGCACCTCCCGGTTCACCTAGTCGAAGAGATTTCCATTCTCGGTCCTGTATTTCTACACAATATGTTCCCCTTCGAGAGGTTCATGGGAATATTAAAGAAATATGTTCGTAACCGTGCTAGGCCAGAAGGAAGCATCGCCAAGGGCTATGGAAATGAGGAGGTAATTGAGTTTTGTGTTGACTTTGTTCCTGACCTTAAGCCGATTGGTCTTCCTCGATCGCGGCACGAGGGGAGACTAAGTGGAAAAGGCACGATCGGAAGGAAATCAACGATATGTATGGACGGCCATTCTCTGACTGAAGCACACCACACAGTTCTAACCAATTCCAGCTTGGTGGCTCCGTACTTTGAGAAACAGAAGAATATTTTACGCTCGGACAACCCTGGGAAGCCTGAATCCTGGATTAGGAAGGCCCACATGGAGACTTTCGGCAGTTGGTTGAGAAAACATTTAATGAATGACGATCATGTTGTAGATCAGCTGTACATGTTGGCCAAGACACCATCTTCGACTATAACGACTTTCCAAGGGTACGAGATAAATGGGAATACATTTTACACGATCGCCCAAGATAAAAAGAGCACCAACCAAAACAGTGGTGTCCGCTTTGATGCAGCAACCGAGAATGGGCAAAAGGTCACATATTATGGTTACATAGAGGAGATATGGGAACTTGACTATCGACCCTCCTTTAGGTCCCTTTGTTCCGGTGCAAATGGTTCAAGCTAACAGGAGGTGGGGTAAAGGTGGACCAGCAATACGGAATGACAATGTGGATTTCAACAATCTTGGTTACCTTGACGAACCATTCGTCCTAGCGAAAGATGTCGCTCAGGTTTTCTATGTGAAGGACATGAGTAGCAAACCGAGGAAACGGAAAGATAAGAAAACGATCAGTACATCATGCGATGATCCAAAGCGCCACATTGTTCTTTCAGGGAAAAGAAACATCGTGGGAGTGGAGGACAAGACAGACATGTCAGAAGATTATAATATGTTTGCTGAAATTCCGCCCTTCAAAGTGAACACCGACCCAAGCATTAAGTTAAATGATGAGGATGCTCCATGGATACGGCACAATCGTAAGCAAGCAGGGACACAAGGAAAGAAATGATGTGTAATAATTTATAACTTTGTTGAATGGATCATGTGAATTATATTACCCGTGATGTGTTTGGTGTCCATTTTCGAATGATTCAATTGACTCGAGATAGCACTGATGATACATGAAATTTGGAGTGATTCAGTCATACTCCTGCCTAGGCGTATAATATGCATACTCGTAGTCTTCATAGCCGCCGCCGTTGTACTGGTAGTCGTCGCCTTCTAAGTTGCCGCCGTCGTCGTCGCTGCTATCGTCGCTGTCGTCGGGCGGCGCTCGTGGCTCGAACTGAGGGTAGCGCAGGCGGGGGATATCGCCGGCCGTGATGTAGTCCATGACGCTCTGCAGAGTCCGGCCGTACCACCATAGCCGACGGCCGGCCTCGTGGAAGTTCCCAGGAGGCAGACCGTCCTCCTCATACCTGGCGAGCGCCCTCTCACGCCGATTGATGAAGAAGGCGTCCCAAGTATGCTGGTTATCGGGATGCCAGCGGGGATTCATCCGCTGCTCCGGCGTGAGGTCGAGGTAGTAGTGGTTCGTGATGGCCGCCCGACGCGCAGTACCCTGAGGGACGGGAGGGACCGGCACGCCGCCGGCGCTTAGGCTCCAGCCGGCGGGGACGCGGTAGCCTGGTGGGCAAGGGTAGTTCGAGGCGCAAAGCTCCTCCACCTGCTGTTAGGTTAGAGTGGGTGCGGTGGAAGCCATGAGAGAGTGATGAGAGATTGTAGAGATGTGATAATGCTGGCCAAGCCGGGCTACATATATGTAGTGACAAATGGCGGGAAAAATGGGAGCGGGAAGACAGGAGGCGGGAAGAAAGTGGCGGGAAGAAAGAGGCCGGAAGAAATTGGCGGGAAGAAAGAGGCGGGAAGACAGGGAAGAAATGGAGGGAAGACGAGGCGGGAAGAGGGGGTCGGCAGAAAGACAGAGGCGGGAAGAGGGGGCCAACGAGAAGACAGAGGTGGCCGGGAAGAACTGGTGGGAAGAGGGAGGCGGAAAGATTTCTATTTTTAAGATTTTTAATTGAATTAGTTTTATTTTTCTTAATTTTTTGATATATTATTTGTATTTTTAAGATTTTGAATTGAATTAGTTTTATTTTTATGAATTTTTTGATAATTTGTATTTTTAAAATTTTGAATTGAATTAGTTTTATTTTTCTGAATTTTTTGATATATTATTTGTATTTTTAAGATTTTGAATTGAATTAGTTTTATTTTTCTGAATTTATTGATGTATTATTTGTATTTTTAAAATTTTGAATTGAATTAGTTTTATTTTTATGAATTTTTTGATATATTATTTGTATTTTTAAAATTTTGAATTGAATTAGTTTTATTTTTCTGAATTTTTTGATATATTATTTGTATTTTTAAGATTTTGAATTGAATTAGTTTTATTTTTCTGAATTTATTGATGTATTATTTGTTTTTTTAAGATTTTGAATTGAATTAGTTTTATTTTTCTGAATTTATTGATGTATTATTTGTATTTTTAAGATTTTGAATTGAATTAGTTTTATTTTTCTGAATTTTTTGATATATTATTTGTTTTTTAAGATTCTGAAATGAATTTTTTTTATTTTTAAACTGGAAAAGCACCTTTAGTCGCGGTTGGTGTCCCCAACCACGACTAAAGGTGGTTTCCGCGGGAACCGCAAAACTGGCGAAAAAAAGGCTTTAGTCGCGGTTGATCTCACCAACCGCGACCAAAGGGGGGGCTATAAATACCCGCGCGCCGCCTGAGCGGTTCATTCTCTTCTTCCTTGACTCGCTCCGACGCCCGCACTCGATCCTTCGCCAACGATGCAGAGGCACGCCGCCAACGACGACGCCAACGACGCCGCTGCCTCGCCGTCTGTCGACTCGCCGTATGTTCCTCGCCGCGCCGCCGCCTCGCTCTTGCCAAAGACCGCGCGCGCGCCGTCACCGATATCTCGCCGGCCGCGCCGGCTGAGAGTGCTACAAGCGCGCGCGCGGAAGAGCGCCGCCTATCCCAACGATCCGTCGCAGCGCCGTCGCCGCCGTTGGTTGACTTCGAGAGATCGGCCGGGCGCTGCCGGCCGCCGCACGCGCTGGGAGATCGGGCCGGTAGGGCGGCGCGCACGCCGACTGAGGAGAGGAGAGGAAGGAGAGAGAGGGAGGGAAGGGCCCCGCCGATTTTTTATTTTTTGTGTTTTTTGTCTTTTTAATTTTAACTACTTAATTAACCAAAACTTTGGAATGTTATTAAGTAAAAATAAAAAATATAGTACTTTGGACCGCCGCCGCCGCGCTACACCCACACAACGCCGCGCGCTGGCGGCGGCCGCCGAGGCGCGCACCACACGCGCCGCCGCCTTCCGTGCACCTAGCTAGCTTCCGGCTGGACACCGTACCGGCGCCGCTCGCGCATCACAGAGGCACGGGAGAGGGGCGCGCGCGTGTACTGGTGGCGCCCCTCTCCACAATTTTTTTGTTAAACTTAAGGACCGATGCCATTGCAGAGCGTCTTGTTTTCACGATTACCGCAAAGATCCCAATTATTGCCCTAGCTAGTTGTATACGGAGCATCTCCGGTCGCGTCCCTTAAAGCGTATACGGAGGGGGCAGCGCTCGTCGCCCCTCCGTATACGCGTGGTGTTTCTTTTGGGATCGAGAGGGGGCGGCGAGGGTTATGTGTCCTCGGCACCGCCACCGCCCTTTCGCCACCGCCACCGGTCTCTCGGTCACGCGGTCACTGCGTCCCCCCTCTCGCCTCCCTCGTCGCCCTCTCTCTTTATATGTAGAAGAGATGTGATAATGCATATACACAATTAATTTGTTTTGACTACATGTTTTCAGGACTGACATATGGCGGACGATAGAGCTGACCCGATTATGGAGAACTATGATCCGGACGCTGAAGACCATATGTTCGGCATCATAAACGGCGATATTCTATATGTGCCGACCGGACAAGAAGAAGATGATATCTCTTCTTATCTGAACCTTGACGGTGAAGATGAAGGGCGCCGTCAGCAAGATGATGCCGAAGAAACGTCGATAAACGACGATCTTCAGTTGGAAGTAGCAACCACCTCCGGCGCCGAGGTATATATATACATTGAGCCTCTGGTGATACAAACTAACTGATCTGAATAAATATGTGTGTACTAACGCGCGCGACTCTCTTTCTTATTTTAGCCCTCGGCCGGATCGTCGAAACAATCGAGTACGTCGTCAAAGCGTGGCGCAACCAAGACGATGAAACAAGGAGAAACATGCACCATCGAGGTTGTCGACAGTGCAACCGGCAGGCCGCTGGAGCCCCGCAAGAATGCCACCAAGTTTATCAGCCAATGCGGAGCCGTTGTTAGAGACAACGTCTCGATCACCGTCCAGGAGTGGAATGAGCCAAAGAAGGCACGTCTTGGTTTCACTTTTGTCGATAAGAGAACAAAAAAGATTGCTTCAAGAAGCTTATGGAACATTTCGTTCAACCTCCGGAATACCAAAAATTCGATGAGGAGGGTAACAAGATTGAGGAAAACAAGGAGAGGAGGAGGCTAGTCAAACAGTTCGCTCTTCATAAGATGTCCGACGCATTCCGGAAATTCAAGCAAAATCTAGCCCATGACTTTGTCAAGCAGAACAAGACTCCGGATTTCAAAGGACAATATGAGAAACTGAAACATGATTGGCCAGAATTTGTGAAGCAAAAGAAATCGGAGCAGTTCATTCAAATATCGAAAAAAATAAGGAAAATGCGGCTAAGAAGGAGTACAATCATATTATGGGGCCAGGAGGGTATCGCCTTTGGGAGCCTAGGTGGGAGAAGATGGAGAACGAGCTGAGGGCGCGAGGAATCCGTCCAGGTACGGAGGGATGGGACCCAAGGGCCAAAAGCTGGTGGTACGGGCATGGGGGATCGCTGAACCCGGAGACAGGGGAGTGTGTTTACCGGGGCAAAATAATTAAACCCACCAAAGCCCTTATTGAGGCAATGAGGGATGCTCAAGAGGGGAAGATCAAGTTCAACAGAGAGAACGACGCGCTGACAAAAGCCCTCGGGAATCCTGAACACGGAGGACGTGTACGAGGCATGGGGCACATTCCGTGGAAAATAGGGTTCCCCCAGAACGATGACCCGTACGGTTACAGAAGCCGTAAGAGAAAGATGGATCGGGAAGCAGATGTTGTGGCGCGGTTGGCATCGGAAATGGATGTGATGAAGAAAACCGTGAGTGTACTAGTAGCCAAAAGAGATGCAGCTCGGGCGCAGCATGAAGATCATCCATTGGATCTCGGAAGCCAGCAGCGGAGAAGCAGCGTGGCTTCCACGGAGGCCCCACCGGCTGGTGCATCGACGATCGAAATTACTGCACCGGAGCCTCTGGTGGTCGAAAGTACTGCACCGGAGCCTCCTCTCTACCCCGTGGACGATATAAAGGAGATGAAAGAATGTCATCTGTATTATCCTATCGGGAACATGTCCATGAAGGTAGCCATCGGCAGTGCTTTACCATGTTTACCTGGAGCACTCCACCACAACAAGCCCATTGAAGATGGCTATGCTCGTGTCACGATGGAGGACATAGTCCAAGGGTTTGAGGACCTGGACATTGACATTGCTACACCTGAAGGGGAGAGAAGACTTGGAGATGTCAAGCGCCATTTCATTCTATGGCAAAAGAAGTTTATCAAGTTTCCAGGCGAGGCGCCAAGGACAACAAGTCCACCCCCCTACGGTGGTGGTGGTGGCGGTGGCGGTGGTGGTGGTGGTGCTTCACCTACACCTCCTTCACGTCAGCCGACGCCGCCCCCCAATTCACCTCCGGCGGTAAGCAGCCGCCGCCCCCTAGTCCGCCCCGGGCGGGTAAGCAGACACCGCCCCCAATCCACCTCCGGCGAAGAAGCAGAAGCATCAGTCCTGGAGTATTAACCCGGACCCTTATGTACCTAAGATAACAAAGGTACCGGAGCCATCACTGAAGCCTCTCCCCACGAGGCCTTGGGAACGTAGTGCCGAGGAAGTCGAGGCGGCCGCGACTGCTGAATATGAGAAATGGAAGGCGGACTGCAAGAAGAAAAGAGAGCCCGAGCCCAAGCCAGTATTTTCTGATGAGCAAAAGAAGTGGGCTAAGTCATTTTTGAACACACCGTCCCAAGCCGCGAAGAATCTGCCTGACGACTATGCACGTGAACTTTGTAATCAGGCACGCATGTTCAAGGAGAAGAAAGAGGAGGCCGAGAAAGCGGAATTAGAAAGTAAAAAAAGCGGGAAATGAGTTGCCCAGCTCGGGGAACAAAGTAAACAATCGATTGCCCCGCTTATAGTGACAGCCGCCGGTCCGGATGCCCCCGATATCATAGAAGCTGCGGCAGCACAGGGATTGACTGTAACGAGTGCCAGAGAACAAGCGGCCAACTTAGGTATTACTCTTCGTGAACTGTTAGGCCTTGATGAGGCGCCAGTGAAGGAGGTAGTACTTACATATGTGAAGAATGGGCCTCTCGTCGAGCCTGCGCAGGAAGAGGATCTACCTCCACAAATGAAAGGTCTGCTGAAATGGTACAAGGGTTACATAAAAAATAAAAACGCCAAAGAATATATTTATGCGGAAGTTGGATATGAGCATCACTTCAAACATTACTCTGTACAAATTCATTTGAGTAAATTGTTCCAGCTTTTCAATCTGCGCGAGCTCGACAAATCTATCATCAGTTGCTACGTTCTGTAAGTGATTTATTTCTTCCCCATCTCGTTCATATTGTCTGCACTATATATATATGTCCTAACTATATTGTTGTGTCCGCTATTATACATGCAGAATGAAGATTAAGGAATGCAAAGTAAGGAACATCCATGATGTTGGGTTCATTGACCCACACATCGTTAATGGATATGTGTTACAACATCACCCCGCCGACGTGGAGGCAGACCTGTGGCAGTTTCTTACAAAGCAGGAACTCAAAAGTGATATTCTATTTCCTTACCATTTTGGGTGAGTGTTTATGTCTTGAGCACATTCTCTTTTGTTTACTCCATGCATGGTATGTGGCCGGCTAATCAATGAGTTATGCATGACGTACTGTGCATGTATCGTGTCCGCAGGTTCCACTGGATTCTGCTAGTAATTAAAGTTGACAAATCAGAATGTCTCGTCCACGACTCTCTGAATATGGATCCGGCGCTTTGGGCCGACATGAGAAAAATGATGCAAAAGTAATTGTTTTCATTCATTTGCGCTCTATATCGATCGGCCTATTTCGTTCATTTCCTAATTAAGCTTCAAGTAATTAACTAATAACTCTCTTGTTCATTTAATTTTCTTTGCCTCGTAGGGTTTGGAGACGGTTCTCAGATCAAAAGGTCGGTGAATTCAAAAAAGAGCTACATTTCATGCGGTCAAAGGCTAAGAATGGTGGCGATATTCAGCCACCAGGGACCAATCTATGTGGATACTATGTCTGTGAGATGATCCAGAGATACACCTCTGAGCGCGTTCCGAGTGATACCAATGCTCAGAGGAATAACCTCCGGATGATGCTTAGTCCAGAAGATCGCTTCCGACCACTTCAAGAGGAACTAGCTGGATGGTTCACGAGGGAAGTCCTCGATCCTAAAGGAGAACACCATTACGAGGACGTAGAACTATACATGCATTAAATTATGTATGGAAACTTGTTCAAACTTGTATATGGTCATCCGATGATATTGAATATATATTGTATATTCCTCTTGAATTCTTTTTGGTTCTAATTTCAAATTTGTTTGAAATTGTACATTCATATGCATGTATGTAGTACCGTAGAATATGTGAAACTTCTTCAAAATTACAATAAAGCACAAAAGAAATAAAACAATACAAATTAAACAGAAAACAGGTTTAGGGGGGGCAGGTTTAGGGGGGGGGCCTAAAACCCTAGACCCGCGGCGGCCTTTAGTCGCGGTTGGCCAGAAGAACCGCGACTAAAGGTCCTCCGCCCCGACGGCCGCCTGGCGCCCACGTGGACGGGCCTTTAGTCGCGGTTCTTAAGCAACCGCGACTAAGGGAGGGCTTTAGTCGCGCTCCTTTGGTCGCGGTTGCGCAACCGCGACTAATGGCAGTTGCGAACCGCGACCAAAGGTCCTTTTTCCACCAGTGTATCCTCAAATAATAGGTTCTTTAGAGCGAGTTTATGTCTGGGCGTGTATGTAATTTGTACCTGCCACGTGGTGATGAAATAAGAATTCCACCTGGGTCTCTAGACCCCTCTTGTGTGTTCAAAAAAAAAACCCTCATGAGGGCGCCAACCCGGTTGATCCGGCCTTTGTGGTCGAACTGCAGCCACAAAATAATGCTCATAGTCCGCAGCACATCTGCATGCCCTTCCCCAGTTTACACTATCATAGCCAAGCCGTGATTTACACAATGCAATTCTTCGGATTAATTTAGCTGAAAAGCCATGCACTCAGGCTACTCGGATAATCTTGCACTAGTCGTGAATTTTAAGCCCAGGAATCAATCACATACGCTCAGCCAAACAAAACTCACGAATCAACCATCAGTCACGTGCACATATGCTCAGCAAAAAAAAACACTACCGTCTTCTAAACACACAGAGAACAAAGCAGGCAGCAGAGAAACTTTAAGAACAACTGGAACACGAGCGATACAAGAATTGGCATAACTTGCAATATGCAGGAAATCTTTCCTCACGGTACGAGTTCTTCAAACACACTTACTGATGCCAGCATAAATCAAGGAATCCAGCTTTTCAAACAGGAGAACTGCATCCATTGCTAACGAAACTAAGCTTACGCCCTAAGCAAAGCACAATTCTTAGTGCCCTACGATATAGTACTAGTTAGGTGGGAGTCTGGCATGCCCTCCAATGTTACAGAGTTGGACCAGCAAAATACACATAGCAACCAACAAAGTACAGCCACTCACTCATAGTGAATACCCGATCGATAGTCAATGGAGTAACCACGTGGAAGACGACTACATCTATGCAAGAAATTGGTACACTCCGGCCTATCAAGAACAGCAGTCCAATTGACCTTCACTTTCAGTTTAGGACATCCATGCTCCCAAACAGTGTCAGTTTGAGGGCAATCTAGAGTGACCACATTCTTAGGGTCCACTTCCTCTTCCTCCTTCTCATTCTCGTTCGCCTCCTCCTCCTCCTCAGCATCATCATACTTATGAGGCATCTTATCCTTATCCTAAATCTCACGACTAGCATCAAGAAAACAAACATAGAGCTTCAGTTTTTCATCTTTGTCAAATGTGAGTTCTTGTACGTACCCATAGACAGATACCAGATTACGATTTAACACAAGGGAGCCATTTTCTTGCACCAGGTCCCCGCTACGCACACTACTATCATATAGAATCATATGATCTCTATAATTTGTAGAAGTCCCAGCTGTTATTTTGCCATCGAAGTGGACAAGAGGTTCATTGGGATCTTCATTGACAACACTGACTTCGAGGCTAGCTGCTACTGGAAGTGCCACATGTTGCAGTACCAATTTCACTGTGCTCTGGAAACTAGGTAGCTGATATTTGACCCGCCGGTGATTTGGGTTGGAATAGTACGATAGTACACCTTTGCTAAACTGCACTTCATCATCACCCTTTCCCTTCATCTTTAAATCGAACTCATAAAACCTAATGTAACCAATGCTCGGTGTGGACCTGTCAAAGCTAACATATCCTTCTGCAAATAGGGTTTAGAAAAAAAAAGTTAGAATCAGAACATAGCTCCATGCCTCCATGACATGAAAACCATGACTATCCAGATGAATTTAAACGGTTTTAAAATTATACACAACATCACTAGTGCTGATGCACTATTTTTCCTAGAGCTCCTAGAAGTCTATGGCTTGTATGGTGAAATGAGCAAGGCATATATTTTATATGACTAAAACATGCCAGCAATAAGACACTTCGAATTAAAAAAATAAAATCTAACTTTGACACAGAAACAGATAAACAAGTGACATGACCTCAGTAGAGAAAATCTCACGAAAAATAAAAGGTAGAACAATCTATGATAATGCGTTATTTGACAATGAAAAGGCAGATTATTTGGAACCTAACTTGATAAAACAAAAGGTTGGACATGGTGATAACATGCTAGCAACACAATGTTAAGATTTAAATGTATTTAAAGGGACCAAATTTGGAATGGAAATCCATTAAACTTTTTTCTTGACAAAAGTGTATCCAGTAAGCATCTGAATCATTAAACTTGCACCAACGAATTATCTCCGTAACATATTGGACTAGACAACTCATGGCATTTGTGTAAACATAGACATTGTTAGCTAACATTATGGGTGCAACTAAAGGTGCAGGGCAGATTTACAAGTGAAGAGGATAAGTATATCATCTGGAATTGGTAAGTATATAACATGGAATCAAGTGAGCAAACAGAATCAATTAAGAACTACCTTCGACTTGATGGTCTGGGCATCCTTCCTTTCACGATTGAACAGATAGACACATTTGTAGTCAATCTCATCCCTGGCGATAACTTTACCATAAACCTCGACCGGGTATGTGCAATCAGGACCAACGTTGACCACCCTGATGGAAATGACTTCGGTGGAATAAGCCGCCAGCTAATAATGTGTATTTCCTGCAATATGTTTAGTCAACCTCGTCCCTGATGGTAAACAGACGGGTTCATACTGTGGCCCAAGTTCAACTGTTGCTGTGAGCCTGTGAATCAAATAAGATCAAAGAACACAATTCAGAACAAACAAGAGGAACAATGCTTCACAATCAATCAATAGCTAAACCTAGAGGGAGTTGTAACTTCTGAATATAGGGACTTCAATTCCTCGTAATGGTCGAAGCCTGCAAGATGGAAGCTGCAGAAGCGGCTAGGGACACGGCGCTTCCTCTTGGGATCGTACACCATGAGGGCCTGGACTTTTTTCTTGTGCAAACAATCCAGTTTACACGCATCCATGCTCTTCACCAGTTCATGAAAATCGGATTGCAGATCACTAGGTTGGACCGTTGGATCATGCGCTCCTCATCCTCGTCCTCCCTCTCCCAGTCCATCTCCTCCGCCTCCCAGTCGACGTACTCCGTCTGCAAGTCCGTGTTATGCCGAAACAAAGCCCTCGTTGCGATCTCCAGACCCATCTTCCAATCCAGGCACCCCGTCTCGACAATCCGGCGAGCGTAAGACAAGATACACCGGCACACAAGATGGAGATCGCAGCGCCGGCGGAAGAGCTCGTCGCACATCTCAAGCCGAGAACCGCTCAAAGCGGCACGCCCAGGTTTGACCTCAGGTTCATCCACCCGCTGCTTGATCTCACGCTCAAAGGAATTCCAAGCGACAGACTCGATCTCAGGTTCGATCTGCGGCTTGGGCTCACGCCGGATAGATTTCCCAGCCAAATACAGATGGTTATAAACTATGACCAAAGCGTCGATGGCCAATTCGTTCTCCCAATCCTCGTACGTGGTCGACATCTGGCCTAGGAAGAAGGAGTGAGATTTCGTTGTTTCATGTCCAGAAATAAGAAGAAAAGCAGAGGACGGAATTAATCGAGAAAAATGCCGTGGTGATGCCGCCGCTGGCAATGCCAATGGCGCGGAGACTAGATGTTAGAGTTAGCTCCACGAGGTTGGCCATATTTTCAAATTTTCGAAAATTTATTTAAAAGTTAAAAAAAACCTGGAAGTAGTCAATGATATTTTACTACTCTTCAAATGTGCCTAGAATACAAAGTTGTCGTTTATTATAATTACAGTTCAATTCAATCGCGTTCCCCCTGACCGGATATATTTGATGTGCCCCGTGTTAAGCTTCATGCACTAGCCACTTGAACCAAAAGTCCGAACTTATGGAAAGGGCTAGGCAATCCACATATACATTTCACAACATCCCCACTTGCGTGTGACGGGAGAAGAGAAAGTCAACATGTAAAAGAAGAAGATCACACCGAAACAGGGCACCAGCGGTGGCTAAAGAGGGGGGCAACAACAATTTTTAGGCTTAATTGCGAAAACCATGTGAAAGCCAAGATTTGAACTCGAGACCTGGGGCTCTGATACCATGTTAAGCTTCATGCACTAGCCACTTGAACCAAAAGTCCGAACTGATAGAAAGGGAAAGGCAATCCACATATACATTTCACAACACCCCGTTCCCACTACAACCCGTATTGGTCGTTGCCATAACCAGAAATGAAGGAGCAAAACCTTTCGTCTCGCCAATCTGCCCGCCGCCTCCTCCTTGTCGTCCTAATCCTCCTCCAGGGGCCGTAGCTGCAATGCCGACAACGGGGACGACAAGGGCACAGTCGTGAGCCACGACGCTGAGTACGACTCATTATTATATGGTGACGAGGAAGAGGAGGCATGAGATTTGTTCGGGTCCCATATAATAAGAGTACGTCAGAGACCCCCCCCCCCCCCCGCCGCCCATCACTACTAGAAATTTGCTTACCGCCGGCGCATGGAATTGGGCTACCGCCGGCGCCTTCGCGTTCGCCGGCGAGGTGCCTCGCCGGTGGTAAGTGGTTACCGCCGGCGTCTTCCATTTCGCCAGCACTACCTTAAATTACCCCTGGCACACATGCCAATTCACCGGCGGTAAGTTTGTACATGATTAAAAAAAAAAGCAGGTCCACACAGGGACGGCCGAAGCGGAAATACAACTGACAGGACAATTTACAGAGAACACCCTACAAAGAAGAAAAAAATGTAATCAGGTCACGGATCTTGTCCACCATCGGCCGGAGCTCTATCGCTGCAGTGGTGATGAACTCGCGGAGGTGGTGGAGCTCGGCGCGCACAACGAACTTGATGGCGGACCTGTACTCCCTCTTGCTGCAGGAGGAGTTGTCTTCATCAGCGAGGCGCACCACGACCTCGCGCACATCGAACGGGAGGGCGCCCGCTGCGTAGAGGCTGTTGCAGCCGTCGAACGGGAGGCGGCTGCTGCGGAAGAACGCCAACCCCTTGCTGGGCACGGCCGGCCAAATGACGGCGCGCGTCGCCGCCGCGGGCACCATGGTCCCTGAGGCCGGCCGCAGGGTACTGGCCGGCACGCCCGCGCCCTCTCCGCTGCCTCCCGCCGCAATTCTTGGCTCCCTCCGCAGGGAGGCGGCGTCGGAAACGGCAGCCGGCACCGGGGCGGGATCGGAGCTGGGTTCGCCCAAATCGGTGTTGGGGAGGGGCGGCGCTGGTGTTGGGGACTGGAGGGGCGGCACTGGTGTTGGGGAGGGGCGGCGATGCGTGTGTGGGTGGGCGCCTGGGCGGTTGCGTGCAAGCTGTGCGCTGGTGTGGTGTGCTGTGCGTGAAGGGATAAGGGAAAGGGAGAGGGAGTAGATAGAGACACGTGGGTAGGGGCAAAATACCCCCAGCGATTAAAGATGAAACGGCCGGCGGTAATTTTCAGCCAAAAAAGGCCCACACCGATCTAGTTTACTCCTGGCGAATTTAAATCGTTCTCGCCGGCGGTAGTATAGTTACCCCCGGCGAATTTAAATCGTTCTTGCCGGCGGTAAGTGGAGGTCCTTCTAGGGGCTCTCGGCTCAACTTACCCCCGGCGGTTCCAGTCAACACTCGCCGTCGGTAAATGGTTTATCCCCGGCGACTAGAATCCAGCTCGCCGGCGGTAACTTACCGCTGGCATCTTCAAATCAGACCTGCCGGTGGTGATAAGTGCGGCTATAAGCTTTTTCCTAATAGTGCATATCTGATATGTAGGTGGTGGGCGCAAGTGCCAGCGGTGCTGGTCGTCGTGGCCTGAGAAGTTCATCATTGTCGCAACATGAAAAAATAGTCCAACAACAAATGCAGAGAAACATGGGTAACTTACTAACTTTTGCAAAATGTATGTATACTCCACATAACTCCACATAACAGGAAACTGAGTAAATCCACCACGTTGAAGTCTGGTGTGTGTGTGTGTGTGGGGGGGGGGGGGGGGGGGGGGTGGTGGGGGGCTGCCCCCTCCAGAACCATTATAGTATTGTGAAGGATTTTTTGGCCGAAAAAACTGAACAAGGGAAAGATGACTCTTAGTTCAAATCTAGCTCGCTTCAAGCGAAGACAATACCATGAATTTTTAGAAAGCCAGTGCCATCAGCTGTTATGTAAACTGTGGTATAGAAGTGGTCTTTTATTTTTGTGCCTAGTTTTGTACCATTGCAGATTGCGTTTCTTATAGCTGCTTCATAAAACACCTCGTTTCGACGCTTGTGTAGCTTCTCATTGCGGAAGAGATATGCCCTTCCAGTGGACGAGGAGGTCAATGTCTGCTGGTGAGACGATACCTCCGGCGGTGATGTTCTTCTGAAAAACACCAAAGCGCTGGCCCTTGCAGACGATAAGGGCCATCGTGGCCAGCGCCTTCCACAAGTCCTCCTCCAAAATGCCCCTACCACCGAGCTTGTACTAGGCGAGAGTTGATGCCGCATATTGCGGAGCTCTAGCCAACAACAATGTTTGTCATTGCCTTCTACCTGGATGCCAGTGAAATCAGCGTATTGTTAGTGAAGGATTTCCCCCCAATAAAACTGGAACAAGCTAAAGGCGACTCCTAATTCAAATCTGGCTCGGTTCCAGCGAAATCGGTAGGGACCGTACAAAACACCATGAATTTCCAGAAAGTCATTGCCATCAACTGTTATGTAAAGTGTTGTATATAAGTGGCCTTTTACTTTTGTGCATAGTTTCGTACCATTGAAGATTGCGTTTCTTGTAGCTGCTTTGTAAAAAACACCGCTCGGTAAATAAGAATGGGTTTTGCATGGCTAGGAAATGAAAAATCATAAAGCTGACATTTCTTATGGTCCTGAACATGGTCGACAATGGACCGCATGGCATCCTTTTTTTTTATATCAATACAAGTCTTCTCCCAGTGTTTCGTTTCGACGTGACTCGACAAAGTCGCATCTATTTCGACAAATGGCCCTTTTTGAAACTTCCACACAATCTAACCCTGTTTTGATTTTTTTTTTCAAAATCTAACCCTTTCTTGTAGTGTCATTCACCGTGGCGCTATCCTTGAATGTGTAGCGCCAGCCCGAGTGGTGCTACCTTGCTACCAGCATGGCGCCTGATACGTTGCAAACGTATCTTTAATTTTTGATGCTCCATGCACTTTTATATATTTTCCGGAACTAACCTATTGACAAGATGGTACAGTATCAGTTCCTGTTTTCTGTTGTTTTGTATTTCAAAACAGTTGTGGAAATATTCTCGGATTGGACGAAACAAAAGCCAAAGTTCCTATTTTACTGTAACGAAGACGGAATCTAGAGGAGAGACGAAGGGGCGCCACGAGGCGGCCACACCTAGCCTAGGCGTGGCCCAGGCCCTGGCAACGCCTAGGGGTGGTGTGGGCCCCTCGGAAACCCAGTAATCTCGCCCTTCTGCCTATTTATTCACCTGTTCGGGAATAACCTAAAGACCCGAGCCTCCATCCACGAAAAGTTCTGTGGCGCCGCCATCGCCGACCCTAGCTCGGGAGGGTTATGAAGCTCTTCCCGATACCCTGCCGGAGAGGAAAATCATCACCGGAGGCCTCTATATCGCCATGCACGCCTCCGAAGTGATGCGTGAGTAGTTCATCTCTGGACTACGGGTCCATAGCAGTAGCTAGATGATTGTCTTCTCCAATTTATGCTTCATGTTTAGATCTTGTGAGCTGCCTATCATGATCAAGATCATCTTTATGTAATGCTACATGTTGTGTTTGCTGGGATCCGATGAATACTGAATACTATGGTTGAGATCGATTATATACTTGTCATATGTTATTTGTGATCTTGCATGCTCTCCGTTGCTAGTAGATGCTCTGGCCAAGTATGTGCTTCTGACTCCAAGAGGGAGTATTTATGTTCGATAGTGGATTCATGCCTCTAGTAATCTGGAAGAGTGACAATAACTTCTAAGGTTGTAGATGTGTTGTTGCTACTAGGAAGAAAACAACAATGCTTTGTCTAAGGATAATTCTATTGTTTACTTTACATACATTGCTTAATGCAATAATCTGTTGCTTGCAACTTAATACTGAAAGGGGTGCATACGCTAACCGGAAGGTGGATTATTAGTCATAGACGCAGTTGGATTATGGTCTATGTATTATGTTGTAATGCCCAAATGAATCTCATAGTAATCATGTTGTCATGTATGGTGTTTATTCTGTCAATTTCCCAGCTGTAATTTGTTTACCTAGCATGTTATTTATCTTTATGGAGAGACACCTCTAATGAACTGTGGATCCCGGTCCTTTCTTTTACACTGATAAAATCATCATGTTCTGTTTACTTACTGCAAACACTGTTCTCTTTAATTTTACTGTAGACAAACAACTCTTTCCACACTATACGGTTAATCCTTTGTTTTCAGCAAAACCGGTGAGATTGGCAACCTCACTGTAAGTTGGGGCAAAATACTTTGGTTGTGTTGTGTGCAGTTTCCACGTTGTTGCTGACGCAGTAGTGCGCTCTACCACAAGTCAGCTAGCAACACCTTCAGAAGTTATTCCTTTCTCCTACTGGTCGATTAAACCTTGGTTTTTACAGAGGAAAAACTTGCTACCGTGCTCATCATACCTTCCACTTGGGGTTACCCAACGGTGTGCAACTGCGCAACATCAGCGCCGCGTGACACCATAGGGCCCACGGTCTGGTTAGGTTGTGCCAATGGTGGCGGCCTTACCCTTTGCTTGGTAGCACCATTGTGCTCGGTGCTACCCTTTAGATCTGTTTTAACCGCGCCGGCCCGCTTAGCCACCCCCCCTCATTTCCCCATGAAATGTTTATGGCTCGAGCCTCAAATACAGAATCAGATCTGCGACGCATACCGAGCGCCTATAAAACGAGTGAAAATACGTTTTTGGTCTATTTTACGGGATGTGGAGTTGCTGCCGCCCTTGCACTTTTTTTGAAGCAACCGTTTACCAGTGTTTTTTTTTTTGGAAGCAACCTTTTGTCCCGCAGATGATGTTGTTTTTTTTGGAGTTGCTGCTGCAGTGAGGCCCCCAAGCTCGCTGCCTTTTTGGTGCTGTTCTCGACGCCTAGATGTTGTTTAGAGCAATTCCAATAGTGTAGCCAGCTGCGGGCTATAAGCCAAGTGCCATGTCATCTATAGCCAATTTAGAGTCAACATATACAATAGTGAGCTATAAAAATGTAATACTTAATCAATGTGTGGCCCACCTTTCACTCTCACAAAGTGCCTAGGAGCACGTGCTAGAGCTGGCTTTTGCATAAGAGCCCACTCTCCTTCTCTCTCCTCCTCTCTCTCCTCCAACTAAGCAATAATATACTATTTTAATCCTTATAGCCAGCTGATTAGGATTTATTGTACTTGCTCTTAGGTGCCTCAAGCTGTGCTCTTTGTCTTTTCCTTTGAGCTTACTCCTTATGTTTAAAGCTGTGTATCTATAAGCTCGTTTGTATTTGTTCGTTGGTGTCTTTATTAATTAATTAATAATTTATTTATTAAAGCTGGCTATCGCCTTATGTTTAGGAAAACACTACGTATCCCCCGGACGATCCCGTCGCTCGCTTCGTCCTGATGCAGCGATCGACACGTGTCCCAGTGCGTGGAAAACAAGGATGCAGCGATCGACACGAAACCGAGCTGACTCGCTAAGATGGGATCCACCCACGTTCTCATCTCCATCTTCCACAAAGAAAATCCCCAACCTCCCCCAAATCAACTCGATGCAACCACCGTGTGCCATCGGCTGCGCAGCTCCAAGCCCGTTCCCGTTGCCGCGTCTCCCTACCTCTTCTCTGCTCGCGTAGCTCCGGCCGCCGGCGTCGGAAGCCTCCGCCACTGAGCCTCCCTGCCATCCTCCACGCGCCAGATCGTCGCAGCCCCCCATCCAAAGCCGTGCGCCGGCCGCAGCGCCACCTCGTGGCCAAGAAGGCCGCAGTCAGGACGACGGCGAGATGCGCCTCCTTGAGGTTTGCATCGACGCCGATAAGCCCATCGCGGAGGCATGCTGCCCCTACCCCTCGGAGTCCGCCACGGCCGTCCGCTGCTACAAGCGGCCACCAGGCCTTTGCTGCCACCGGTCGCCGACCCTGCTACAAACCGTGCTCACCTTTGCTACTAGCCGCCCGCCTCGGCTGCCCGCTGCTACAATCTGCCGGCAGCGCTGCTACCAAAGGCCACCGGCGCTGCTACAATCCGTCCACCGTCGGTGCTACTTCAATTCATCGGCGGCGCTGCTTCAATCCGTCGCCGTCGGCGCTACGCCCGGCGCCCGGCGTTGCTACTAGCAGCGCCATGCTTTGCAGCCAGCGGCAATGGCAGTTGCTGCGAGCAGCGCCCGGCTTGCTACTAGCAGCGATGACTTGCAGTTAGCGGCGCCCGGCGTTGCTACTATGGGCGCCATGAGTTGCTGCGAGCTGCCAACGAGACTGGGATGCTGCAAAGGTTCCGGCGGTCTTCTCCGGCGGCAGTGCCACAGTGGGGCACCGTAGCAGCAGTAGCAGCAGTGCGACGCCGTCCCACAATCCCGCTCCATTATCAATCAAATTACAGAATTCAGAATTTAAAAGATTTAGACCGTGAGTGCAGACAGGGTGCTTAATCTTTTTTCTTCTTCTGATTTGCCGCAATTGAGATTAGATGATTTGTAGGTCTGAAAAATGAAGAACAAGTAGGACAAGTGTAGTATCAATTCTTCTTGCAAGTAAAGGACAGTGACATCATTTCTGGCTTACAAAAGGGAAATTGTAGAGGTAATAATATTTTTTCTCTTTGTTCTTTCAGTGTAGTTTAGTTATAAGAGACTTTCTCACTACTATTAACAATTTGCAGTTCCATTCTTGTTATTGTGAGTTTCCTTACTTTATATTGTTGTGTTAAAAAATATGTGTGACTTCTATACCCACTATGAAAATCCTGGCTCCACCCTTTCCTTCTGGAGTCAATTATGGTGATGTTTCTGAAGCATTTATGCTGTTTTTGATGTGTTTCTTCATTGCTTCTGTGTTTCTTTTCGATGGAGTGTGCTGATTTGGGACTGCGCTTGTGCAGAACACTCTCCAGATCCAGGGAGTGCGTGGAAGCGCTCAGGGTAATCCAGGTATAACTGGCTGCTCTCGGTTCCTGCGGTAGTGATGCTGCTGTTTTATGGTGATTCTAGCGTAGAGGGGCTTTTCGTGATCCTGCAACATTAGTTGTACCTAGTAAACCGTGGATTCCTTGATTTTGATGTCACTGTACACGGTACAGTCTGGTCTGTACAGCCAAGATATTTTAAATCTACACTGAAATTAGGATGCATGGCTGCTTACTTGCTGGGCTACTGCAGTGTTGTTAATTTTGTTCATCACAGATTGTGTGATAATTCCAGCAACTCGGTTTGTGTGCGCGCACTTATTATTACTACATTGTATGGTTCATGATCCACTATTATGGTGCCTAATCTTATTTTGTGGCTGCCATGAATTGTTCTCAGACACAAACAATGTGATATTGGGATTGTGCAGGATTTTTGTAGATATCGCTATGATAGATGGCTTGTGTTTACTTTAAAATTTGTACCTTGATTTTTTATAGTATTTCCTTCATACCCATGTGGCTGTGTGCATGAATTTCTCTATTATACATTGTGCGAATATCCACCGCCTTGGTGATGCCCAACTCTATCACAAATTTGCACCTGCATTTGATTGTCTGTCATATTAATCAATTCTCTACTTATCAAGCACTATGTAAATGTTTGGATTCTGGAATAATCTAGTTGTATCTTGTGCTGACTTACTTACCCGTGATTGACATTGGTCAGACCAACTTGATGACCTTGAGGTCAAGTTTTTTTTAGGAGAGACCACACTTGAAGCTAAGTACCAGAAGATGTATGAACCACTATACTCAAAGGTGAAGTTTGTATGGTGCCTTGCTATCTTGTGTTCTATAATATTGCTATGCTTTTTATACAACCACTAAATTCACTTTTTAAACTCTCTGACCGGGTGCCACAACTTCTACCTCTATCATGTCAATAAAGCTTCACTAGCATATAGACAATATTTCTTTTGTATTTTGTATGGCCAAGACAATGCTGATGTTTCTTCCCTTCAATGTTTGATGTATCATATTTGATGTCTTATACCCAAACCATCCGATAGATTTGTTGCTTCTTAAATTTGACAGCATTATGATGTTGCCTACGATGTGGTTGAGGTAGAAGGTGCCACCAAAGAAGGCTCAGATGAAACTGCTAAAGATCAGATAGGTGAACATTCCTCCCGTACTTTGATATTTGAGTACGCACTCTCGAAGATATTTTCGTAGTTCCATATTCAGTGGACATTATATAATAAAGAGGGAACATAGCCCCTTACTGTCTTTTGACTATGTTCATAATGTGTTCGTGCAGAGGAAAAAGGTGTGTCAGATTTCTGGTTAAATGCAATGAAGAACCATGAAATCCTGGCCGACGATGTGAGATCTTTTGTATCTATAAAAGCATTTATGTTTTTGATCTATTAATATTTTTTTACAAGCCGTTTTTTGGCCTATTTCTACATAATTCCTTCTATTGGCTGGTTATTAATGGTGTTGGTTTATCTGTAGGAAAGGGACATGGAAGCTCTTAAGTATCTCAAGGACATCAAGTGCTTCAGAATAACTGAGCCGAATGGTTTTAAGCTTGAATTTCACTTTGATACTAACCCATTGTTCAAGAACGCAGTGCTTACGAAAACCTATCAGATGATTGATGAAGATGAACCAATTCCAGAAAAAGCCGTTGGGTGATTAATTACGATTCCATATTTGACCTCATCTACTTGTTTTCAATGGGTATATGATTTTGCTAATATCACCATTTGTGAATTTTATGTTTTCCAGTACGAAAATCGAATGGTATCCTGGGAAGTGCTTGACACGGAAAGTGCTAAAAAAGAAGGCACAGAAGGGGTCCAATAATACTAAACCTAACACAAAAACTGAAACTTGCGAGAGCTTCTTTAATTTCTTCAGTCCACCTCAAGTTCCTGATGATGATGAGGAAATTGGCGAGGATACAGTGAGTTTCGCCCTTTTGTATATGTTTTAAACTTCTGGATGAATATGAGTCGATGCTTCTTCCCTTTCAACAGGCTGAACAGTTGCAGAACCAAATGGAACAAGATTATTATATTGGGTATGGGTATGCTGATATGTATTGTATTGTATCTTATGCAGTCCCATGCTTTGTTTGGACCCCTAGTTCTAAACGTGCTTTCTTATTTGCCAGATCTACAATCAGAGACAAGATTATCCCACATTTTGTTTCATGGTTCACTGGAGAGGCTGCGCAGGAGGAGGACTTTGAATTGGAGGATGAAGAAGACGAGGTTAATAAAGATGATGATCACTCCGCCTCTTGCCGCCCCATCCGCGTCATCCAGCTCCAGCACCTCAGGGCATCTCCAACCGGCTGACCCAAACGGACGCGCTGGGCCGTCCGTTTTGGGCCGTTTGCGTGGCCGGCCGGACACGCGGACAGCGCCCCGCGTCCGCGTGTCCGTTTGGGTCGCACGCTGCGCCCAACGCAGCGGCCACCCATTTGGCCATTTGGCCTATTTCTTTGGAAATAGGCCATCTGGCCACACATACTTATAAATAGTATGTAACAAATATAGAAATAATATCTAACAATTATAGAATAATATCAAATAGCATAAAACAATATCAAATAAAATGTTGCATGATGAAGAAATAAAATGTGCCATAGTTCGAACAAATATAAAAATTACAAATTGAGATTGTCAACTCAATTTGGACGCTCTAGGATCTCCTTCTGCCTCTTCTCGAACCAAGCTCTCTTCGCCTCGCTTATGTTGGTCAAGTCGGCGTTCATGATCAGGTTGTCCTCGGCTTGGCGTTTGAGCTCAACTTCCTTCGCCTTCAACTCCACCTCTTGGGCCCTTGCCAGTGCTATGAGCTCAAGTTCTCTCTCTTTGAGCTCAATTTCTCTAGCTTTGGTCTTGGCCTTGACCTCTTCTATCTCAAGCTTTTTCTTTTGGACATCGAAGTAGTTCTTCCTGTCCTCCTCTTTCTCCCGGCGCCTTCTCTCATCCCTCTTGTCCGTGGACACCTCTCTATCGGCATGCAGCTCCTTCAAAGTGCCAAACAATAACATGGACGAGGCATCACGCTTCAAGTCGGCTTTGGTTGCCTTGTGGCCGCGAGGACGACTTGCACGAGAAGCGGAGCTACCGCAAGGCTGGCCACCATCAAGGTCAATGACCGTCGGATCTATGGCGGTCTTGGTGCCAGTCAAGGTCGCCTTGTACCCCTCGTACCCCTCCTGGAACTTGGGGGTGCCATGGAGTATCTTCCAACAATGAGGGAAGGCAAAGGTCTTTTCTCCATTGACTGATTTGTACCAATCCAAAGCTTGCCACGCCTAGAGCAAAGCGAGACAAGAACGATAAACATATGTGCAAACACCGAATGAACGAGTTGAGGTTAAGAATCATACCAAGTCCTTCATGCCCATGCCGCTAACGGGGAGCCGCTTCGCGTGATCATACGCCGCCTGGAATTTGTTGCATTCCGTTTGAATTGTTCCCCACCTCTTTTGGAGCGATATTTCGCTGCGGTCGCTCTCAAATAGATCTTGTCCGTATTTGCGATGCTCATGAAAGTATTCATAGATCCGGCGCCAGAATGCGGTCCCCTTCTGCTCGGCACCCGTCAATGCATCTTGCCCGATGATCAGCCATCCTTCGACCAGCACCTTGTCCTCCTTCTCCGTGTAGTTGGCGGTTCGTTTGCTTACGCGGCGAGCTCGAGCTTGTGCAGCTGCGGCTTGCGTCAACTCCTGAGCGAACAACGGCTCCTCCTCGATGTTAATGCTGCCGGGACAAGCGGTCTTTGTCACGATTTGTGTCAACGGGAGGCGGCTGGGGAGCCTGCTCGGTCGAAGCAGAGGGCATGGTGGTCGGCATTGGCTGCGTGTACACCGGAGGGGCCTGCACGGTGGACAATTCGTCGAGCAGGTTCCGTGCGCCGGCCATCGCTGCTGGTCCCACGTGCTTGGGGCCTTTGGAGTTCGCCGGCGCACGGTTCAGGTCAATGGACGAAGGAGACGGCCCCGTGAACGACTCGCCCACCTCCGGTGACCCATCCCGTGACGGGTACGCGTACCGCGCCGATGGCGTACCCAAACGGGGCTACCGGCAGGGATGTTGACCTTGGAGGAAGGGGCCGGGTCGAGGACGAGGACGAGCTCCCCCCCGAGACCGTGCCGGCGGCAGGGAGGATCAAGTGCTGAGCGAGCGCTTGGTGGCCATAAAAGAGCATGGCATGCTCTTGCAAGACGTCCGCCTTGGCCTCCATCTTGAGTTGGAGAAGCTGCTCCGCCGCCCGCTGCCGCTCCTCCGCGGCAGCGATATCCCTCTTCCTTTGGTCGAGCGCCCTGCGGCGGTCGGCCCTCTTCTTGCTCTCGATCTTCCTCTGCTCCGCGGTGAGGTCGGGCTTCGCCTTCTTGGTCGCCGGCCCGGGCTCCACGACCACCGGCCCGGCCAGTTGAGGAGCCTCCGCCAAGGGAGGACCGGCAACGGCCGCGACCTGTGCCTCGTCTCCGATGGTGGCGGTGGCGGCGGCAGTCGCTTCGTCGGCCATCTCTAGGTTTTGGGAGTGGAGTGGACTGGGTGTGTTTTGGGAGACAGACAGGCGGGCCAGGGGCGGACAAGGGGAGGACGCGAGCGACCAGCATCCGGCGTCCGCGGCCACGCAAACTCGTCCCAGATTTGGGCCGGGTTTGGGTCGTCCCGGACGCCGCGGCCATCCGTTTTAGGGATGGGTCCGCGCGCTGGGCCGCGTTTTTGTCCGGCTCGACCCAAACGGACGCGCGGGCGCGGTTTGGATCGCGCGGTTGGAGATGCCCTCATTCCCCTGCCGATTGTCCAACAGGAGTTCTTCCCCTGCCATTTGCCACCGCTGTGCCCTGAAGCTTACCCAGGTGCTGGATCTATGTACCTGGCGACGTCTCTGCCTGACGACATGTTGGCGGACGTCCTCTGCCGCCTTGCGCCGCGCGGCCTCGCTAAATCCCGCTGTGTCTGCAAGTCGTGGCGCCGCGTCGTTGATGGCCATCACCTGCTACGCGCGGACCTCCTCCCACTCTCATTGGGCGGCATCTTCCTCAACTTCCACGACATGGTTTCTACGCAGTTCCTCTCCCGCCCGACGACGGGCGCCGCCGTCTCTGGCAAGCTCTTCTGCTACACCTTGGCTGCTTGCCATCCCGACTACGACTATGTGCCCTATCCCAAAGTACTTGGTCACTGCAATGGCCTCCTCTTGTTCCGTCACTGCGTGGTTAACCCTGCCACACGGCAGTGGGCACCTCTGCCCCCAGCTCCAGACCTGCCTCTGCCCCCACCAGGCATTCATTTTTGGATGCGCTGGTACCTCGTGTTTGACCCCACTCTGTCACCCAACTATTTTGATGTGCTCATAATGCCCAAAATTCCATCCATTCGGAACAACGAATGTGAGAAACTTGAATGGCCGCCGTATACATTGACCCTTCCTGTATTTTCATCAAAGGCTTGTTCGTGGGAGGAGAGGACATTTCGTCGGGAAGGGGAGGCTGCAGGGATGTTACCAGACATGGTTGAGTCACCACAGTTTTGCAATGATTATCAGTGTGCCTACAGGGAAGCACTGTATGTATGTTGCTCCTGTTTTGTTCTGAGGTATACCAACTCAACTCCTTAATCATCGCATACTCATCCTGCTTTTGGTTTTGAGCTTTATTTTATTTTTTATTGCAGAATATCGCTGTCAGACAATACGTATCGAGTAATAAGACTGCCACCAGTAAGTTTCCTCAAAGACAACCCCAGAGGTCGTTATGAATTTTATCTTGGAAAATCAACCAAGGGGATATATTGCGCATCACTACCATATATGCCCAGTGCCGAACTTCAGGTTTGGTTCCTTGATGACCTCAACGAGTGGGTGCTTAAGCATGACACGGTCATGCCCCCCCCCCCAAATCTCAATTATGACCAACCATGTGATGGACCTTGGATCTTGCAAGAATTTGACTATCAGCGAGATGCAGATGAAGATGGTTCTGTTTTGGACAATAACAAGGAAGCAATGGCAGAAAAGGAGAAATTCGGAGCAATAGTTGAAGAGAAATTTGAGTGGGACTCTGATAATGATAACGTACTTGAACCTGGAAGTAGCCAGCATTTCAGTTTTGACATCGTTGGATTTCATCCTTACAAAGAGGTTGTGTTGTTGTCTTTAGAGGAAAGAGTGGTAGCCTATCATTGGTCTAGCTCAAAGATTCAAGATTTGGGAAAGCTTTTCCCAAAGTTCTATTCAGATCCTTACCGTGGGTTCTTCAATAAAATGCTAACAGAGTCTTTCCCATACACTCCCTGCTGGTTGGGGGAGCTCCCTGAAAAAATGAATTTGGAAGCTATGCTATAAGATCAGAATGCTTTTCTTGCAATGTAGTTGAAGAATTGAATGGCTAGCCTACACTTGTCGGTTGTTCTTTTAATATTTACTAGGAAATTTGCCCGTGCGTTGCATCGGATGTGAAAAATAATATCAACTTCTCGACCAAAAATCATCAGCGCTATCCAGAATTCCCCCCGAAATCTATCACAATTGTACTGTTACCATCTGGTCTGCCTTTATAAAGCTGAAATAAGATGGTGCATACTATTTTTACATTTGAACTTTGAGAAACTGATTTTTCGCTACTTTTTTATCTAGTCAATAAACTGACTGCATCCCCCACGATATGTCGACTTTGGTTCATTAACTACCTTGTTTTGCTAGGCTTGATTTCCATCACACGTTTCTACACTGCTTTCTTTCTTGTTTTCTTTCATCTACCCGTCAAATTCATCACACAGGATTTGGCCAAAATCGTAAAAGCATCAGAGCATGGTCAGCATAACATGTGAGTCTCGGCCAGAGTTGCCCTTGGAATAGAGCTGGCCGGCATCTCGGCGGCTGAGATACTTTCCTCAGACTTGGCAACACTACACTGACGATACGTGTTTAACAATAGGAACAATTGAAATAGTTCTAGTTTTAGTCGGCTATAGGACAGTTCATTCAGAGCCTCAGACACAAATTTTCATATCCGGGCACCTCTTCCTACATCTCGTATTTTCTTAGAAGGAGGCAAATCCGCGAGGGCTCAAACGATTGCCAGAGATTAAACCGCTGAATCCACCGAAACAACAGAGAATCCGGTTACAACCCAAATTTCGGATCATTATCTGAATAAGTGTGCTCTAACTGCGGCCAATGCGATGGGAAGGCAGGCCATGGACTGCAGGTGCCTTTACTTGATCAAACGGGCAATAGAATCCATGTCGATCACCCCATGGCTGTGTGATCAACGAAGCAATGAAGGCCCTGGGACGTCTTGTGGTTGTCTTGTAGAGCAGTAGAGGCACGCCATACCTGGGCCGTCGTCCATCTGCACTTCGTTGATCAAGTATAGTCTATGAGGTGGTTTTTGTTTCTCCCGGAGATTACATCCTCGCTGAACCGCTTCTTGTACGGCACTGTATCGGCAGCGGCGAGGTGCACACCACACACTGCAGCATGTGCACCATGGACGCCGCCAGCGCCACGACGAAGCCCTCACCGATCCGCACCACCCGCGATTTCCCCTTGTCGAGCCGTGTGTTGTTGGCACCATTGCCGTTGATTACGCAGTGGCCGTGCGACGCCTCACGCCGGCGGGACAGGACCTTATGGACAATCTGAGGTAAAACACGACGCCCAGGACACATCACTTCCTTGGACATCAATTGCAGGCAGGTTGCAGCTATTTTCCTCCTCCACATCGGCGCCCAGATCGGAATATCAGGATCCTCGACGAAGATAGATCGATGGATAGCTTGAGGCTCGAGCCGTGTATAAATGTGAGCCCTGTGTAACTGTACGTGAGTATGTCGACCTAGACTCTTTCCCGAAGTTAAGGGCAGAGATCGGACCTGATACATTTGCTTAGATATTATGGCAGGTAATAGCGTACGAAATTGACATAGGTGAACACGGACGACCACGGACGACGGAAACAGGGACCAAACCACGGAAACCTTATTTTTTTTATTATTAGGTATAGATATAGATGTACACAGATCGTATTGTGAGATAAAGTTTACTCAGTTTGCTGCTGGTTTTGTTGTGCTGAACTGTTGAAGTAATATATGCTTGCAAGTTGAGTGGCTCGTGACAGTGTACTATTACCTTTCATGCATGCCAGTTGAAGTTATCTGATTTCTAGTATTGACCCATTCATCACCCGCATAAGTTGCGTGAACATGAATCATCAAACTGCTGTCGTCAAACAGGAAACAACCCGTCGAGGCAACTAGCTCCCATCGCTGAATATGTGGTGGGCGCAATGGCCCGAGAAGTTTGTTGGCGACGAGATGTTGACATGAAAAAAATAGTCCGACAACAAATGAAGATGAAAAATGAGTAACTTGTGCAAAATATATGTATACTACTCACACATAAGAAAACAGAATAAATCCAGCAACGAATCAGCATGACCATATTAGTTACAAAACATCCCCATTCGAGGGCTGGATTCTTTTTTTTTTTTGAGCAAATCGGGGGCTGGATGCCGGGGATTTTCCGGGGAGACCCCCATTCGTGGGCCCCGCGTCAGTTCAGCCTGCTGTCTCTACCCCGACCGTTTTCTTGGATGCATCTGGCTGGACCACCCCGCAGGCGACGCGTGGAGAGCAGGTGGAGGAAGTGGCGATTTTGATAAAAATAACCTATTCGTGAAAGAAAAGCACAGACTGACAGACTGATCCTCTGCCCACTATTTTACCGGACTAACCCTTTTGTGTGGCGCTCTTGCCATCGGCGCCACACCTCACTGTGTGGCACCCATGCGAGGGATGCCACACATCCATGCCGATGTGGCGCGATCAGCGTTGCGCGCCGTTGACCAGCCGACGTGGCAGGTGTGTGGCGCCATTCGCATGGCGCCGCTCGAAAGGGCGCCACACATCCACTTATGTGTACCGCCCGCACTCGCCCGAGCCTGACCCCTCCTCATTTCCTGCTCAACTCTTCTTCCTCCTCCGACCAGCCACCCCACCTCTCTCCCCCCACCCAAATCCCTCTCAAATCTTGGTGGATTTCGTTGGATCTGTCCGTGGAGATCGTTCCCAACCCGTTTCTTGAGGTAATCTTCTCCCTTCCCCTTCTTTTTATCCAATGAATTGATGAATTTGGTTGGATCTACATGTGAAATCCTAGATGTGAAACCCTAAGTTGATTTGAGGGTGGATCTAGATTTGGTTGGACCTTAGGGTTTGTTGAAGTAGGACAAGTGGTATGGCTAAGTTGTAGAAACCCTAGGTTGATTTGTGTTGATTATGGTAACTAATGAACACATGTATGTATGTGTTGTTCACATTATGCTAGGGGATGGAAAGAATTGTTCATGTTCATAATGTGGACAAGGATGATTTTTTGAAGGGAAACCTAGAGCCGGACCCGAAAGAGGTTGACTTGGTGTTTGACCGTAGCCCAAGCTTTGCCGAGGTGGTAGCACAAGTGAGGATTGAGTTGAATTGAAATGATCCAAATGATGGTGTTGAACTAGAGGGAAGACATAATGTGGAGTTTGGAATGCACACCTGTTGGAAGACAATGCGTATCAACTCCGAGCAACATTGGTCCGTTTATAAGGAGACGGTGGCCGAGCCACAAGACAAGGCTTTGGAGTTGTTTGCAACCAAGACTGTTGATTCTCATATTGAGCTTGACCTTAACCGGCGCTCCTCCCCCGTTGAAGCTAGGAGTCCACCACCGATGAGCCAAGAAGAAGCCACCGAATCTCGCATCGTCCAATCTCCCATTGCCCAAGATCCACTGTTGGAGACGAAATATGACGAGCATGACGATGGTGATAATGGTTTCGAGATGAATTACAACCATGTCGGTGATTTAGATGCATATTTCATGCAAGAGGACATGGACCACTCCATTCCTTATTCCCGATGTTATGCCTCGGACTCGGATGATGATGGACCCGATGAAGAAGTTGATGAGGATGGCTTGATGGCTAAGGAAGCCGAAAGAGCCAACATCTTAAAGAAGGTAACCGGACGGGATATTCGGATACCATTGTTCCGTGATGTTAGTCTTGCGGATGGAGCCGTGGTTGATGGTGCCAAAAGTTTAATTCTTAGAGCTAGGCCAATTTCCAAGAGAGATGTGGATGCGAGGATGGCTATGATATATAAAGGGCTCATGTTTGATACCTTATTGGAATTGAAGGTTGAAGCGATTCAACCCGGTAAGGATTGGATCTCTGTGCTTACAGTGCTAGTCCCATGGATCATTCGCTAGCACACACAGTTCGATGAATAAACAGAATAGCAAATGCGTCACTTATTACAAGGTATGATCCATAATATATTTATTACAACTTGCATAGCTCATGGCTAGCTCAAATAACATAGTTCAAAGCAGAAAACAAATAAATTCAAAGAGCTCCATCACGCCACATGCGAACATGTTGAGTGGAAGCTCGAGAACTAACATCGATACCTTACTCGTCCTCAGAGTAACCTGCAACATAAAACGTTGCAGCCACGCAGGGTCGATACATTTAGAATTGTATTGGCAAAATGTCACTATTTTGTGGATATATAAATGGCGCCTAACTACGTTCTTATTTGGCAGATGGAGTTTAGGCACATTTGCAGAAAAACAATCTTTATTTCTCCTACTTTAGAAACAATTTTATTTTCTTCAAAACTCACTAACTATCATCACAAAGTCAACCCATGTTACCCACCAAGTTTTATTTAAGAAATTAAAATAATGAGATCATCCAAATAGTTCCAGACTCTAGTTGCTCATAACGTCCATAACCGGGGACACGGCTAAGTATTTAGTTTGACACTCTCAAGAGGATGTACACTTTGCCCACATGACCTAGCCAGCCCCTTTTACCATGATGCTCAATTTGCTCAAATGATCGGGTGAAAGCTAAGACGAGACCTTTGGGAAATAGAACCATGAACCACGCTTCGGATCATACCCAACCTACAATTCACTACCTGCTGATACACGACTGGTCATGGTTCTATAACTTAATTAGTCAAGACAGAGCCCATATGACATGTGGTTGTACTGGAAGCTACTAAAACAGAAACCTGTTAAATCTCTTTGTTTCTGGGTGGCCAACCACAAGTGCGATACACACGACCGCCATAGACATGACTCCGGTGTAACCACTCAACATAAACCAAGCAACCACTTCCACCCAGATGATTCATTAGCTTAGGTTGTTTTATTACATAAAATCATACTTTCATAATACCACATATCACATCATGAAATCCCAACCACGCATCTACAATAGCAATGCTAAGCATACTACAGTACGATGGCGACACAAAAACAAGGCATGTAATCATATGGATATCCTAGAAAGGTTTATTGGCATAGCAATATATAATTTGAAAACTCCTACACATACATAGCTACTGAAAATAACTACAATGTGCATACAAAAGATAATAGGTCAGTGTGTGATACTTGCCTTGGTGTTATTCAGACAATCGTTGCAGTCGCAATCGTTGCACTCCGAGCAATCTAACGCAAGCAAACAATTACACATTCAATAACCAGAGCAATGCAAACTATATATGCATGTATGATATTTCATAATCTTAACAAGTTAACACCCTTCTGGTTATTTAGAGTAACATATGATGCATGCACAAAATATTTCTATGCATAAAACTATTTTAGTTTGCAAAATATAGCATGTTAATGACATATTTTGAAATCTAAACAATTCATTAAGAAAAACTCTTAAATAAATTTGGTTTCAGGTTTTCTGTATGGGTATTTAAATTTGGAAACCGATGCAACAAGAATCAACTCAATCTGATTTGTAGAACTAAAGTTACGTAAAAAATACTCCATTAGACTGATTGATATTCACGAAAATTAGTTTACAGTAAACTTTAAATTTTATTGCATATTAATATTCTACATAATTTTCTGAATCCGTGCATATTTTATTTACGAAAAACGGACGTGTAGTTATTTTTCTACGAATTTTACAAGATTGATATGCTAGCAGATTCGGAAAAACGAAAATTTGCTTTTTGATTAAAAGGACTCGGCCATGTGGCGTGATCTGATTCACCGATACCCCTTCACGCAGATCACGCTTTTGGATCGTCGGATCAGAAGAAGAATAGACTGTCCAGATTGAATCTGGGAGCTCACCGGAATCAATGGATGACGGCCGGCGACGGTGGTGATGTGGGGCAGATGGTCGATGGTGGCGGTGGTTTCGGTGGTCTTCCGAGTCGGCAAAGTTGACGACGGTCTTCAGCTCCTCCAGCCGGTCACGAAGGTATGCTCGATGTCGTCTCCTCCTTCCCGGAACAACCGTGAAGAGCGGATGGAGGCGTCGGTCTCCAGCGAAGCCCTGGCGAGAAATAACGGGCGTTCCTGTGCTCTAAAGATGGGGGAAAAATGTTAGGATAACGTTGTACTGAGAGGGAAGAACTTAGAACAAAATGGAGAGGCAGAGGTGGTTGGATTCGTCGGTGACATCAACCTCCAAGCTCCAACAATGGTGGCTGCAGATCGAAACTCCGGCGAGAAATTTGCGCAGCCTGGCGCCGCAAAAATTAGAGCTTTTGGTGTCAAAATATTAAGGAGATGTTGGGGTATTTATACAAAGTTTCGTGTAAAAGGAGCAAGAAACGAAATCGAATCTGAGAGAAAATCAGAGAGATTTTCGGGAGTTCGTTCCAGTAACGAAACGAGCAAAGTTATCCTAATGTACGTGAGGTTGAAGATGCTCCTATGGGTCTCACCGGTCGAAAAAAAGGGATTTCTATTTTTGTGCCCTCGGTTTCTTAGTTGTGCTCAGTTTTCCCCAACTCCTTAGTTTTTCCTCAGTTTTCCCCAAGACCTTGTCTGTAACCATCACAGGTGCTGTAACGGCCGGTTGCCCGATGTTTGACCGTTATCTTCTGCCTAGTGGGGCCACGTAGAGCCCGCAAAGACACGTCAGACCATCCATCTTTGTTTGATCGTAAGCATCGCTGTATCCCTGACCAAAACGCGCACGAGTGGGGCTTCGGTATATCGAATGACAAGTGGGCCATGGCGCTGATACAAGGGGCAATACACGGGTAGGAATAGATTTTTAAACGGAGCTCTACAGCGATGGCACGGAGGAGGTGGCCTGCGGGGTGCCAAGATGAGATCGACGTCCACAAAGAACTGCATGAGGCGAGACCAGACGCATTAGATAGATATGAACTAGACGCGTTTAACCATGCAAAGAAGAGAAGAAATGGTCGACGACATCGACGACTACCTCAAAACTTTGACTGACCGTGTCCGACACGAATGCGAGCAATGTAGAGAAAACTAGTGTCACTCATTTCTGGCGTGTATAGATGGGTGCTAGAAGAGTGTGTTGGCGAAGGGAAAGACCTCGCGGTGGTCTGTGGCGTCCAGCATAGCGGGGCGGCGTGACCGTGCCCACAGCGGCATGCATGCATGTTCGGCATTGGCATCAGCATGTACATTCGGCATTGGCCTCGGCGGTATCTCTGGTGTGTTAGTGATCGAATGAGGCACTAGTAGGAAAAAGCCTCATCAGTGGCGCACGAAATTTAGATTCTGTGGCGCACGGGCTGTGCGCCACAGAAACTTTGCCACAAAAATAGGGTTTCTGTGGCGCACCTGACCATGCGCCACAGAATTAAGTTGTTCTGTGGCGCATATGGACGTGCTGCGCCACAGAAAAAGGTGCGCCACTAAATTCTATTTTGGTGCGCCACAGAACAATGTACAGGTATACTCGATTTTGTGCTCCCTGGTGTATTATACAGGTTTTATACAGGTTTTGCACACAGTATACAGGTATAATATAGACAGAATGACAGATATAATATTGACACATATAACATAGCAACATTATACATCATCATCACAGTACTTAGAGCCCGATCGAGTTACATATATAGTGGCAAGTGTCAAATGTTTTGCATACAACTCTTAATTCATACAAATTTCACAATTTTGAGATATAAAGTAGTCTTCATCCGGTTTCTCCTTTGATCCCTCCTCTCTACCCACCAAGCTCGCTTGCATCGGGGTCTTCATCCAGTTCCTACTATGATTAAAATGGAAGAAAGTGATACCAACAAGTCCGATGCACAAGAGAAATGGAATAAATGCCTCATACATTGTTGGTCAACACAAATATTAACATTCAGGGATGGTGTAAGTGAGACCAAGTCCGATGCACAAGAGATTGATATTTGTGCTATCTTATCAGGCTCACTTACGCCACCCCCAAGTGTACGGTGACCAAACATTTTAATCATAGGCATTTTGAAGATACCAAAGCAAATGGAATGACAAAATGGAATAAGTGCCTCATACATTGTTGGTCAACACAAATATTAACATTCAGGGATGGCGTAAGTGAGACCAAGTCCGATGCACAAGAGATTGATATTTGTGCTATCTTACCAGGCTCACTTACGCCACCCCCAAGTGTACGGTGACCAAACATTTTAATCATCGGCATTTTGAAAATACCAAAGCAAATGGAATGACAAATGGAATAAGTGCCTCATACATTGTCGGTCAACACAAATACTATGGTCAGAAACCATAGTTGCAGTATACACCGCATTATACTTTGCAGAAGGGCCCCCTTTCCCCGGCCACCGTTCCGTTAACGGGTCCTTGACGACACAACAACGCCGATCTGCCTCTCCGGCGCAGAACCACGGCAGTCCCAGTCGCCTCCCTTGTGGTCGCGTCTCCTGCGCTCTTCTCCATGGCCGGACCACGATTGGACTCACCGGGGGAATAATGATAATCGCCATCACCACTATCGTCAGACTCCACAGGTGCATAGCAGTTTTCAGCAGATGCCATTTTTTTCCCTCGCCGTCCAGTGAACGAGTCCTTGATGCAAAGACCGTGCCGGCCTGCCCAGCATTATGCCGGCCCGTGTTGCCGCGCTTCAGGCCGTGTGTCCCGCGCCCTGCACTCTTCGCCTTCTTGCCCGGTGAACCAATAGACTGATCGTTGGAATAAGGAAACCGATGACGGCCGGTCGCAAGATTAGATTGCGATCGACCGTCATCGGCTTCCTTATTCCAACGATTAGAGCATCTCCAGCAGGCGCGCTATATCGCGGCGCGTTAAACCTCAGATTCTGCGCGCTGTAAACCGTTGCCGCGTGCCGGAGCGATTTCTCCCCCGCCGGGTGCGCCATTTTGCAGTGCGCGTTGGCGCGGTAAAATAGCACCTCCGCCGGACGCGCCATTTTGCAGCGCGCGGGCGCGGCGCAAACAACAAACACACACAAGTATGCATCCAACAAGATCAAACAATATATAAAAATTCACAAATAAATTGTACCATCCAAATACAATACATTGTTCACAACAATACTTCACACCAAATACAACACGTCCAACATACAACAATACAACATGGTTTTCAGACAATACAACATATAGTTTTCAAACAAATACAACAAATATGCAACTATTGTTGTCCATTCCAATTCCACCATTCTTCCATGAGATCTTTTTGAAGCTCATCATGTGTGTCGTTGCACCGAATGGCATGGTATGAGGCAATGAATCGGGCAATCCTATGTGCGGATTGATACGTCCAATTTGCATCACTATTTTATATCATAATTTGCTGTTATTCATTGATATATTTCATATTTGGAGATGATACTTATGTTATTTCATCTATTTTGCATGTTTCATGATTATTGGAGGATTGCGCACCGGAGTCAGGATTCTGCTGGAAAAAGCGCCGTCAGAATGCAATATTTCGGAAGATCAACAATTGACGGAATTTATATGAAAAACCCTATTTTTCCAGAAGACGAAGGGAGCTAGAAGGGGGAGCCGAGGAGGGCCGCCATGGGCCCACCTCATGGGCTGGCGCGGGCCCTGCCCTGGCTGCGCCGTCCTGTGAGGAGGGGGCCCACAGCCCCCTCTGGCCTCCTCTCCTTCGCGTATTTCTTCGTCCCGAAAACCTAAGCTCCAGGGGAACAGTCGTGAAGAGTTACAGCCGCCTCTGTGGGGCGGAGAACACCAGAGAGAAAAGAGCTCTCCGGCAGGCTGAGATCCGCCGGGGAAATTCCCTCCCGGAGGGGGAAATCGACGTCATCGTCACCGTCATCGAGCTGGACATCATCTCCATCACCATCATCATCATCTCCATCATCATCACCGCCGTCTCCACCGCTGCACGTCGTCACCGCTGTAACAATTTGGGTTTGATCTTGATTGTTTGATAGGGGAAACTCTCCCGGTGTTGATTTCTACTTGTTATTGATGCTATTGAGTGAAACCGTTGAACCAAGGTTTATGTTCAGATTGTTATTCACCATCATATCACCTCTGATCATGTTCCATATGATGTCTCGTGAGTAGTTCGTTTAGTTCTTGAGGACATGGGTGAAGTCTAAATGTTAGTAGTGAAGTATGGTTGAGTAATATTCAATGTTATGATATTTAAGTTGTGGTGTTATTCTTCTAGTGGTGTCATGTGAACGTCGACTACATGACACTTCACCTTTATGGGCCTAGGGGAATGCATCTTGTACTCGTTTGCCAATTGCGGGGTTGCCGGAGTGACAGAAACCTGAACCCCCGTTGGTATATCGATTCAGGAGGGATAGCAGGATCTCAGAGTTTAAGGCTGTGGTTAGATTTATCTTAATTACTTTCTTGTAGTTGCGGATGCTTGCAAGGGGTATAATCACAAGTATGTATTAGTCCTAGGAAGGGCGGTACATTAGCATAGGTTCACCCACACAACACTTATCAAAACAATGAAGATTAATTAGCCGTATGTAGCGAAAGCACTAGACTAAAATCCCGTGTGTCCTCAAGAACGTTTGGTCATTATAAGTAAATAAACCGGCTTGTCCTTTGTGCTAAAAAGGATTGGGCCACTCGCTGCAATTGTTACTCTCGCACTTTACTTACTCGTACTTTATTCAACTGCTACATCAAAACCCCCTGAATACTTGTCTGTGAGCATTTACAGTGAGTCCTTCATCAAAACTGCTTATCAACACCTTCTGCTCCTCGTTGGGATCGACATTCTTACTTATCGAAAATACTACGATACACCCCCTATACTTGTGGGTCATCAAGACTATTTTCTGGCGCCGTTGCCGGGGAGTGAAGCGCTATTGGTAAGTGGAATTGGTAAGGGAACCTTTTACTGTTTGTGCTGATTTTATTTCTGCCTGCTGCCATAATTCATTATGGAGAGATCTTCTCTTGAGTTTTTATTTGGAAAATCTACTACTACTGCAAAGGTAGTGGATGAGGCGCCAGGTGAGGAAGAGATACCATACAAAATACCTATGAAAATTATTGAACGTGTAGTGGATAACCGTTATACAGGGGATGGAACTGTCCACCCTGGAGATCATTTACTGTTCTTACATGAATTATGCGGTTTATTCAAGTGTGCAGGTATTGCTATTGGATGAAGTGAGGAAGAAATTATTCTCTATATCACTGCCTGGTAAAGCGGCGCATTGGTATAAATTACTGGATAATAGGGATTCTCTTGAATGGAATGATATTGTGCCCCGGTTTTATTCTAAGTTCTATCCTCCAAGTGAAATTCACAAGGATCGGAACCGCATATATAATTTTTGGCCTCATGATGGAGAGAGTATTGCCCAAGCGTGGGGGAGATTGAAGTCTTTAATGCTCAAATGCCCCATTCATGAGCTTCCTGGTAATGTTATTATTGATAATTTCTATGCAAGACTTTCTTTTCAAGACAAGACCTTGATGGATACTTCTTGTTCTGGATCATTTACACGCAACAAAGAAGAGTTTAAAAGGGGCCTTCTTAATTGGATCCAGGAGAATACTGAAGGATGGGAAAACGACAAAGATAGAGAATCAGGTATAAATTATGATTATAAATGCATTGAAGCTTTTATGGATACTGATAAATTTTGTAATATGAGTGCTACTTATGGTCTTGATTCTCAAGTTGCTGCAAATCTTTATAAAGCTTTTGCCTCTCATTATGAATTGCCTAAGAAGAACTTTGATAAGTATCATGAACCGTATAAAGATAAAATCGATTCATCTATAAATAAATGTGTTGTAGTTGAAACTGTTGATCATGTATTCCTGAAGCTTATATTGAAGAAACTCCTTTCCCTGCTAAAATGAAGGAGTACTCTGTTATAAATAGTGCAGTTCATAAAAGTGAAAAGAAACCTATAGAACCTGAAGAACAAATTAAGGTTGAACCTGTTGTTGCAATTGTTAAAGATCTTGTGACTGAAAATGTGGAGGATGGTCATATGATTTTCTGTGAAGATGCTTCTAATATTGTTTCACATCCTAATAAGTCTAAGAAAGCTAGTGTTCCTATGCTATCTGTTAGAATTGGTGATCATTTTTATTATGGTTTATGTGATATTGGTGCAAGTATTAGTGCTATTCCTTATGAGCTTTACACAGAGATTATGCACGAAATTGGTTCTTGTGAACTTGAAGATATTGATGTGGTTATTCGGCTGGCTAATAGAGAAACTATCTCTCCAATTGGTATTGTTCGAGATGTGGAAGTTCTATGTGGTAAGATTAAATATCCTGCTGACTTTTTGGTACTTGGTTCTGCTGCTAGTAAATATTGTCCTATCATTTTTGGTAGACCTTTTCTAAATACTTGTGGAGCTGTTATAGATTGCAAGAAAGAGAAAATTTTGACTAAATTTGATGGTGAATCTTATGAGTTTAACTTCTCTAAATTTGCCAAAACTCCTTATAAAGTTGATTCGCCTAATAATGATTTTAGAGTTGAACAGTGTGCATCTATTGCTCTTGCTCCTAATAATCCTTTGCAGCAACATTTGGAGAATAGTGAGAGTGAAGTTTTTAGGGAAGAAAGAAATGAGCTTGATGAAATTTTCCTTCGTCAACCTATTCTTAAGCATGATTTACCGGTAGAAGATCTGGGTACAACACCACCACCAAAGGAAGATCCTGTCTTTGATTTAAAACCATTGCCTGATAATCTTAAATATGCTCATATTGATGATAAGAAAATATATCATGTTATTATTAGTTCTAAGCTTACAGAGTTTGAAGAAGAAAGGTTATTGGAAATATTGAAGAAACACCGAGGAGCTATTGGCTACACTCTTGATGACTTGAAGGGGATTTCTCCTTCTATTTGCCAACATGCCATTAATATGGAAGATGATGCAAAGCCTGTTGTTGAACATCAACGTCGTCTAATTCCTAAGATGAAGGATGTGGTAAGAAATGAGGTATTAAGACTTCTTGAAGCTGGTATTATATATCCTATTGCTGATAGTACATGGGTTAGTCCTGTGCATTGTGTTCCTAAGAAAGGAGGAATGACTGTTGTGCGTAATGATAATGATGAGCTCATACCTCAAAGAGTAGTTGTAGGGTATAGAATGTGCATTGATTATCGAAAAGTTAATAAGGTTACTAAGAAAGATCATTACCCTTTGCCTTTTATTGATCAAATGTTAGAAAGGTTATCTAAAAATACTCATTTTTGCTTTCTTGATGGTTATTCTGGGTTCTCTCGAATTGCTGTTAAAACTAAGGATCAAGAGAAAACCACTTTCACTTGTCCATATGGAACTTATGCTTATAGACGTATGCCTTTTGGTTTATGTAATGCCCCTGCTACCTTTCAAAGATGCATGTCTGCTATTTTTCATGGCTTTTGCGAGAGTATTGTAGAGGTATTCATGGACGATTTTTCCGTCTATGGGAATTCTTTTGATAATTGCTTGCGAAACCTCGATAAAGTTTTGCACAGATGTGAAGAAACTAACCTTGTTCTTAATTGGGAGAAATGCCACTTTATGGTTAATGAAGGAATTGTATTGGGACATAAAATTTCCGAGAGAGGTATTGAAGTTGATAGAGCTAAAGTTGAAGCAATTGAGAAGATGCCCTATCCTAGGGATGTTAAAGGTATTCGTAGTGTTCTTGGTCACGCTGGCTTTTATAGGAGGTTTATTAAAGACTTTTCCAAGATTTCAAAGCCTCTTACTAATCTTCTTCAAAAAGATGTATCTTTTGTTTTTGATGATGATTGTAAGGAAGCTTTTGAAACTCTAAAGAAAGCCTTAACAACTGCTCCTATAGTTGAACCTCCTGTTTGGAACTTACCATTTGAAATTATGTGTGATGCTAGTGATTTTGCTGTAGGCGCTATTCTTGGACAGCGAGTAAGTAAAAAATTGAATGTTATTCATTATGCTAGTAAAACTCTTGATGCTGCTCAAAGAAATTATGCTACTACTGAAAAAGAATTGTTAGCTGTAGTCTTTGCTTGTGATAAGTTTAGATCTTATATTGTTGATTCAAAAGTTACAATTCATACTGATCATGCTGCAATTAGATACCTTATGCAAAAGAAAGATGCTAAGCCAAGGCTTATTAGATGGGTGCTTCTGTTGCAAGAATTTGATTTACATATTGTAGATAGGAAAGGTGCTGATAATCCTGTTGCTGATAATTTGTCTTGATTGGAAAATATTGCTTATGATCCTGTTCCTGTTAATGATAGTTTTCCAAATGAACAATTGGCTGTAATAAAGGTGAGCTCGCGAGACAGTCCTTGGTATGCTGATTATGCTAACTTTATTGTTTCCAAGTACTTGCCTCCAACCTTTTCAGCCCAGCAAAGGAGGAAATTCTTTTATGATTTGAGGCATTATTTCTGGGATGACCCACACTTATATAAAGAAGGAGTGGATGGTATTCTGCGAAGATGTGTTCCCGAATATAAACAACAAGAGATATTGAGTAAATGTCATGGTAGTGCTTATGGAGGACATCACGCCGGAGATAGAACTGCACAAAAGGTTTTACAATCATGTTTTTATTGGCCAACTCTCTTCAAAGATGCAAGGAAGTTTATTTTATCTTGCGATGAATGTCAAAGGGTTGGTAATATCTCCAGACGCAATGAAATGCCTATGAATTATACTCTTGTTATTGAACCGTTTGATTGTTGGGGATTTGACTTCATGGGACCTTTTCCCTCTTCAGAAGGTAACACTCATATACTTGTTGCTGTTGATTATGTTACTAAATGGGTGGAAGCCATACCTACAAAAAGTGCTGATGGTGAGACCTCTTTAAGAATGCTTTTAGATATTATTTTTCCTCGATTTGGAGTTCCTAGATATATTATGACTGATGGAGGTTCTCATTTTATTCATGGTGGTTTTAGAAAAACTCTTGCTAAATATGGTATTAATCATAGAATTGCTTCCGCTTATCATCCTCAAACTAGTGGGCAAGTAGAATTATCAAATAGAGAGATTAAAGCTATCTTGCAAAAGACTGTTAATAAAACTAGAAAGAATTGGGCTAGTAAATTGAAGGAAGCACTATGGGCATATAGAACTGCTTATAAAAATCCCATGGGTATGTCACCTTATAAAATGGTTTATGGAAAAGCTTGTCATTTACCTTTAGAACTAGAGCACAAAGCTTATTGGGCTGTAAGAGAATTAAATAAAGATCCTAAACTAGCCGGTAAGAAAAGATTGCTACAATTGAGTTCTCTAGATGAATGGAGAAGTGAAGCTTATGAAAATGCTAAACTCTTTAAAGATAAAGTTAAGAAATGGCATGATAGAAGGATTATCAAAAGAGAATTTAATATTGGAGATAAAGTCCTATTGTATCGGTCTCGTCTCAGATTCTTTGCAGGGAAATTAATCTCGAAATGGGAAGGACCATATGTTGTTGAGGAGGTGTATCGTTCAGGAGCAATTAAAATTAGCTCTCTCCAAGGCAATGCCACACAAGTGGTGAATGGACAAAGACTCAAGCATTATATCTCAGGTGATTCTTATAATGTAGATATTGATGTTATTCGAGTCGAAACACCGGAGGCTTTTATCAAAGGTCAAATTGACAGTCCGCCAGAACTCGACTTTGAATAGGTAACAGTACTGGTAATAAAAAGTTCGCGATTTACTTTCCGAACAATATTTTTGCTGTTTTTGGAAAATATGAAAATCACGAGATCGAAACAGAGTGGAGGAGACGCACGAGGGCATGCCCCCATAGGCCGGCGCGGGCCCCAGCCTGGCCGCGCCGCCCTATGAGGTGGCTGATACGCGTACAACACGCGACCGTTGGGAACCCCAAGAGGAAGGTGTGATGCGTACAGCGGCAAGTTTTCCCTCAGTAAGAAACCAAGGTTTATCGAACCAGTAGGAGCCAAGAAGCACGTTGAAGGTTGATGGCGGCGAAGTGTAGTGCGGCGCAGGCGCCAACGTGGAACCTGCACAACACAACCAAAGTACTTTGCCCCAACGAAACAGTGAGGTTGTCAATCTCACTGGCTTGCTGTAACAAAGGATTAGATGTATAGTGTGGATGATGATTGTTTGCAGAAAACAGTAGAACAAGTATTGTAGTAGATTGTATTCGATGTAAAAGAATGGACCGGGGTCCACAGTTCACTAGAGGTGTCTCTCCCATAAGATAAATAGCATGTTGGGTGAATAAATTACAGTTGGGAAATTGACAAATAGAGAGGGCATGACAATGCACATACATGATATGATGAGTATTGTGAGATTTAATTGGGCATTACGACAAAGTACATAGACCGCTATCCAGCATGCATCTATGCCTAAAAAGTCCACCTTCAGGTTATCATCCGAACCCCTTCCAGTATTAAGTTGCAAACAACAGACAATTGCATTAAGTATGGTGCGTAATGTAATCAATAACTACATCCTCGGACATAGCATCAATGTTTTATCCCTAGTGGCAACAACACATCCATAACCTTAGAGGTTTCTGTCACTCCCCCAGATTCACGGAGACATGAACCCACTATCGAGCATAAATACTCCCTCTTGGAGTTAAGAGTAAAAACTTGGCCAGAGCCTCTACTAATAACGGAGAGCATGCAAGATCATAAACAACACATAGATTGATAATCAACATAACATAGTATTCTCTATCCATCGGATCCCAACAAACACAACATATAGCATTACAGATAGATGATCTTGATCATGTTAGGCAGCTCACAAGATCCGACAATGAAGCACATAAGGAGAAGACAACCATCTAGCTACTGCTATGGACCCATAGTCCAGGGGTGAACTACTCACTCATCACTCCGGAGGCGACCATGGTGGTGTAGAGTCCTCCGGGAGATGAATCCCCTCTCCGGCTGGGTGCCGGAGGCGATCTCCTGAATCCCCCGAGATGGGATTGGCGGCGGCGGCGTCTCTGAAAGGTTTTCCGTATCGTGGCTCTCGGTACTGGGGGTTTCGCGACGAAGACTATATGTAGGCGGAAGGGCAGGTCAGGGGGCCACACGAGGGGCCCAGACGATAGGCCGGCGCGGCCAGGGCTTGGGCCGCGCCGCCCTGGTGTCTGGCCACCTCGTGGCCCCACTTCGTCTCCTCTTCGGTCTTCTGGAAGCTTCGTGGCAAAATAGGCCCCTGGGCGTTGATTTCGTCCAATTCCGAGAATATTTCCTTACTAGGATTTCTGAAACCAAAAACAGCAGAAAACAGCAACTGGCTCTTCGGCATCTCGTTAATAGGTTAGTGCCGGAAAATGCATAAATATGACATAAAGTATGCATAAAACATGTAGATATCATCAATAATGTGGCATGGAACATAAGAAATTATCGATATGTCGGAGACGTATCAGCATCCCCAAGCTTAGTTTCTGCTCGTCCCGAGCAGGTAAACGATAACAAAGATAATTTCTGGAGTGACATGCCATCATAACCTTGATCATACTATTGTAAGCATATATAATGAATGCAGCGATCCAAACAATGTAAATGACATGAGTAAACAAATGAATCATATAGCAAAGACTTTTCATGAATAGTACTTCAAGACAAGCATCAATAAGTCTTGCATAAGAGTTAACTCATAAAGCAATAATTCAAAGTAGAGGCATTGAAGCAACACAAAGGAAGATGAAGTTTCAGCGGTTGCTTTCAACTTATAACATGTGTATCTCATGGATATTTGTCAATGCAAAGTAATATAACAAGTGCAATATGCAAGTATGTAGGAATCAATGCACAGTTCACACAAGTGTTTGCTTCTTGAGGTGGAGAGAAATAGGTGAACTGACACAACAATAAAAGTAAAAGAAAGGTCCTTCAAAGAGGAAAGCATCGATTGCTATATTTGTGCTAGAGCTTTGATTTTGAAAACAAGAAACAATTTTGTCAATGGTAGTAATAAAGCATATGTGTCATGTAAATTATATCTTACAAGTTGCAAGCCTCATGCATAGTTTACTAATAGTGCCCGCACCTTGTCCTAATTAGCTCGGATTACCTGGATTATCATCGCAATGCACATCTTTTAACCAAGTGTCACAAAGGGGTACCTCTATGCCGCCTGTACAAAGGTCTAAGGAGAAAGCTCGCATTGGATTTCTCGCTATTGATTATTCTCAACTTAGACATCCATACCGGGACAACATAGACAACAGATAATGGACTCCCCTTATATGCATAAGCATGTATCAACAATTAATTTTCTCATATGAGATTGAGGATATTTGTCCAAAACTGAAACTTCCACCATGGATCATGGCTTTAGTTAGCGGCCCAATGTTCTTCTCTAACATTATGCAATGCTCTAACCATTCTAGCGGTAAATCTCCCTTACTTCAGACAAGACGAACATGCATAGCAACTCACATGATATTCAACAAAGAGTAGTTGATGGCGTCCCCAGGAACATGGTTATCGCACAACAAGCAACTTAATAAGAGATAAAGTGCATAAGTACATATTCAATACCACAATAGTTTTTAGGCTATTTGTCCCATGAGCTATATATTGTAAACGTAGAGAATAGAAATTTAAAGGTAGCACTCAAGCAATTTACTTTGGAATGGCGGATAAATAACATGTAGTAGGTAGGTTTGGTGGACACAAATGGCATAGTGGTTGGCTCAAGGATTTTGGATGCATGAGAAGTATTCCCTCTCGATACAAGGTTTAGGCTAGCAAGGTTTATTTGAAACAAACACAAGGATGAAGCGGTGCAGCAAAACTCACATAAAAGACATATTGTAAACATTATAAGACTCTACACCGTCTTCCTTGTTGTTCAAACTCAATACTAGAAATTATCTAGACCTTAGAGAGACCAATTATGCAAACCAAATTTTAGCATGCTCTATGTATTTCTTCATTAATGGGTGCAAAGTATATGATGCAAGAGCTTAAACATGAGCACAAAAATTTCCAAGTATCAAATTATCCAAGACATTATAGCAATTACTACATGTATCATTTTCCAATTCCAACCATATAACAATTTAACGAAGAAGAAACTTCGCCATGAATACTATGAGTAAAGCCTAAGGACATATTTGTCCATATGCAACAGCGGAGCGTGTCTCTCTCCCACACAATGAATGCGAGGATCCATTTTATTCACACAAAACAAAAACAAAAACAAACCGACGCTCCAAGCAAAGCACATAAGATGTGATGGAATAAAAATATAGTTTCAGGGGAGGAACCTGATAATGTTGTCGATGAAGAAGGGGATGCCTTGGGCATCCCCAAGCTTAGACGCTTGAGTCTTCTTGATATATGCAGGGGTGAACCACCGGGGCATCCCCAAGCTTAGAGCTTTCACTCTCCTTGATCATGTTGTATCATCTCCCTCTCTTGATCCTTGAAAACTTCCTCCACACCAAACTCAAAACAACTCATTAGAGGGTTAGTGCACAATCAAAATTCACATGTTCAGAGGTGACATAATAATTCTTAACACTTCTGGACATTGCACAAAGCTACTGAAAGTTAATGGAATAGAAAAATCCATCAAGCATAGCAAAACAGGCAATGCGAAATAAAAGGCAGAATCTGTCAGAACAGAACAGTCCGTAAAGACGAATTTCTAAGAGGCACCAGACTTGCTGAAATGAAAATGCTAAAATTGAATGAAAGTTTCGTACATATCTGAGGATCACTCACGTAAATTGGCATAATTTTCTGAGTTAACTACAGAGAATTAGGCCCAGATTCGTGACAGCAAGAAATCTGTTTCTGCGCAGTAATCCAAATCTAGTATGAACCTTACTATCAAAGACTTTACTTGGCACAACAATGGAATAAAACTAAGATAAGGAGAGGTTGCTACAGTAGTAACAACTTCGAAGACTCAAATATAAAATAAAGGTGCAGTAGTAAAATCATGGGTTGTCTCCCATAAGCGCTTTTCTTTAACGCCTTTCAGCTAGGCGCAGAAAGTGTGTATCAAGTATTATCAAGAGATGATGCATCAACATCATTTTCACAATTTATCCCATTAGGTATATTAGATGCTCCTTTTTCTATAGTGGTATTAAGAGCTTTATCAATTTTAGGCCTATAATAGTTTTTTGGTTTAGACACCTTAGAGACATACATGAACTTTTGCTCCTTACCCACATAAGCTTTCTCTCTAAACTTTATAGATGAAAAGGTTGAACCCAATGTTCCCATAGCCTCTTCAAGTTCACTAATCCTTTGGGTTTGATTATCATGAATAGCACAAGCTTCTAAGATGGCAATTCTCTCATTAATTCCACCTAGAGATTTATCAAGTTTATCAGTGCTATCAAGTAATGCTCCCAAATTAATCTCAATACTTGGAAGATTTTGCTCTATGGTTTCCAACTTTTTCATGACATCTTCAAGAGATGTTTCAATTTTAACTTCATTAATAGGTGGTATTCCAAATAGACTCTCAATAATGCAACTAGCTTCTAAGGCAGGAGTACCTAGGAAGTTACCTCCCGCGAGACAATCAAGAACATACCTATTCCAGCTAGAGATACCAACATAAAAATTCCTGAGTAGGATAGTGGTGGAGTGTTTCTTAGTGCACCTATTATGGGCATCACTAATTCTATACCAAGCATCTTTTAAACATTCTCCCCCTTGTTGCTTAAACGAACGAACTTCAACTTCAGGATTACTCATTTTAGCAATAGTAAATAAAGCAAACTAGATAAAGTAAATGCAAGTAACTAATTTTTTTTGTGTTTTTAGTATAGCAAACAAGATAGCAAGTAAAGTAAAACTAGCAACTAATTTTTTTGTGTTTTGATATAATGCAGGAAACAAAGTAGTAAATAAAATTAAAGCAAGACAAAAACAAAGTAAAGAGATTGGAGGTGGAGACTCCCCTTGCAGCGTGTCTTGATCTCCCCGGCAACGGCGCCAGAAAAAGAGCTTGATACGCGTTGATACGTCTCCGACGTATCGATAATTTCTTATGTTCCATGCCACATTATTGATGATATCTACATGTTTTATGCATACTTTATGTCATATTTATGCATTTTCTGGCACTAAGCTATTAACGAGATGCCGAAGAGCCGATTCTTTGTTTTCTGCTGTTTTTGGTTTCAGAAATCCTAGTAAGGAAATATTCTCGGAATTGGACGAAATCAACGCCCAGGGGCCTATTTTTACACGAAGCTTCCAGAAGACCGGAGAGCTGACGAAGTGGGGCCACGAGGCGGCGCCACGCTAGGGCAGCGCGGACCAAGCCCTGGCCGCGCCGACCTAGTGTGTGGGCCCCTCGTGACGCCTCTTGACCTGCCCTTCCGCCTACAAATAGCCTTCGTCACGAAACCCCCAGTACCGAGAGCCACGATACGGAAAACCTTCCAGAGACGCCGCCGCCGCCAATCCCATCTCGGGGGATTCAGGAGATCGCCTCCGGCACCCTGCCGGAGAGGGGATTCATCTCCCGGAGGACTCTACACCGCCATGGTCGCCTCCGGAGTGATGAGTGAGTAGTCTACCCCTGGACTATGGGTCCATAGCAGTAGCTAGATGGTTGTCTTCTCCTTATGTGCTTCATTGTCGGATCTTGTGAGCTGCCGAACATGATCAAGATCATCTATCTGTAATGCTATATGTTGTGTTTGTTGGGATCCGATGAATAGAGAATACTATGTTATGTTGATTATCAATTTATATCTATGTGTTGTTTATGATCTTGCATGCTCTCCGTTATTAGTAGAGGCTCTGGCCAAGTTTTTACTCTTAACTCCAAGAGGGAGTATTTATGCTCGATAGTGGGTTCATGTCTCCGTGAATCTGGGGGAGTGACAGAAACCTCTAAGGTTATGGATGTACTGTTGCCACTAGGGATAAAACATTGATGCTATGTCCGAGGATGTAGTTATTGATTACATTACGCACCATACTTAATGTAATTGTCTGTTGTTTGCAACTTAATACTGGAAGGGGTTCGGATGATAACCTGAAGGTGGACTTTTTAGGCATAGATGCATGCTGGATAGCGGTCTATGTACTTTGTCGTAATGCCCAATTAAATCTCACAATACTCATCATATCATGTATGTGCATGGTCATGCCCTCTCTATTTGTCAATTTCCCAACTGTAATTTGTTCACCCAACATGCTATTTATCTTATGGGAGAGACACCACTAGTGAACTGTGGACCCCGGTCCATTCTTTTACATCGAATACAATCTACTGCAATACTTGTTCTACTGTTCTCTGCAAACAATCATCATCCACACTATACATCTAATCCTTTGTTACAGCAAGCCGGTGAGATTGACAACCTCACTGTTTCGTTGGGGCAAAGTACTTTGGTTGTGTTGTGCAGGTTCCACGTTGGCGCCGGAATCCCTGGTGTTGCGCCGCACTACATCTCGCCGCCATCAACCTTCAACGTGCTTCTTGGCTCCTACTGGTTCAATAAACCTTGGTTTCTTACTGAGGGAAAACTTTCCGCTGTACGCATCACACCTTCCTCTTGGGGTTCCCAACGGACGCGTGTTGTACGCGTGTCAAGCAGATTTTCTGGCGCCGTTGCCGGGGAGATCAAGACACGCTGCAAGGGGAGTCTCCACATCGCAGTCTCTCTACTTTGTTTTGTCTTGCTTTATTTTATTTATTACTTTGTTTGCTGCACTAAATCAAAACACAAAAAAATTAGTTGCTAGTTTTACTTTATTTGCTATCTTGTTTGCTATATCAAAAACACAAAAAAATTAGTTACTTGCATTTACTTTATCTAGTTTGCTTTATTTACTATTGCTAAAATGGGTACTCCTGAAAATACTAAGTTGTGTGACTTCACAACCACAAATAATAATGATTTCTTATGCACACCTATTGCTCCACCTGCTACTACAGCGGAATTCTTTGAAATAAAACCTGCTTTACTAAATCTTGTTATGCGAGAGCAATTTTCTGGTGTTAGTTCTGATGATGCTGCTGCCCATCTCAATAATTTTGTTGAATTATGTGAAATGCAAAAGTATAAGGATGTAGATGGTGATATTATAAAATTAAAATTGTTTCCTTTCTCACTAAGAGGAAGAGCTAAAGATTGGTTGCTATCTCTGCCTAAGAATAGTATTGATTCATGGACTAAATGCAAGGATGCTTTTATTGGTAGATATTATCCCCCTGCTAAAATTATATCTTTGAGGAGTAGCATAATGAATTTTAAACAATTGGATACTGAGCATGTTGCACAAGCATGGGAAAGAATGAAATCTTTGGTTAAAAATTGCCCAACCCACGGACTGACTACTTGGATGATCATCCAAACCTTTTATGCAGGACTGAATTTTTCTTCGCGGAACCTATTGGATTCAGCTGCTGGAGGTACCTTTATGTCCATCACTCTTGGTGAAGCAACAAAGCTTCTTGATAATATGATGATTAATTACTCTGAATGGCACACGGAAAGAGCTCCACAAGGTAAGAAGGTAAATTCTGTCGAAGAAACCTCTTCCTTGAGTGATAAGATTGATGCTATTATGTCTATGCTTGTGAATGATAGGACAAATATTGATCCGAATAATGTTCCGTTAGCTTCATTGGTTGCTCAAGAAGAACATGTTGATGTAAACTACATTAAAAATAATAATTTCAACAACAATGCTTACCGGAACAATTCTAGTAACAACTATAGGCCATATCCTTATAATAATGGCAACGGCTATGGTAATTCTTATGGGAATTCTTACAACAATAATAGGAACACACCCCCTGGACTTGAAGCTATGCTTAAAGAATTTATTAGTACACAAACTGCTTTTAACAAATCTGTTGAAGAAAAGCTTGGGAAAATTGATATACTTGCTTCTAAAGTTGATAGTCTTGCTGCTGATGTTGATCTTTTGAAATCGAAAGTTATGCCTAATGAAAATTATAATAATAAGATTGTTACTACAGCAAATGCCATCCAAGTTAGAATTAATGAGAATATAAGATTGATAGCCGAATTGCGTGCTAGGTGGGAGAAAGAAGAAAATGAAAAAGAAGATAATATAGCTAAAGTTTGGACTATTACCACCACTAGAAATGCTAATGCTACACATGTTGCTGCACCTCCTACTAATAATGGTAAAAGAATTGGAGTTAGCAATGTTTCCACTTCAAATGCAAAGCGCGAAAAACTACCCGAAACTGCTAAAACTGCTGAAACTGCCTGTGATAAAACTGCTGAAATTTTTTCCAACATTGGGGATGATGATCCCATTGCTTTAGATTATAATGGTTTGAATTTTGATGATTGCCACATCTCTGAAGTTATAAAGTTCTTACAAAAACTTGCTAAGAGTCCTAATGCTAGTGCTATAAATTTGGCTTTCACGAAACATATTACAAATGCTCTCATAAAAGCTAGAGAAGAGAAACTAGAACGCGAAGCTTCTATTCCTAGGAAGCTAGAGGATGGTTGGGAGCCCATCATGAAGATGAAGGTCAATGACTTTGATTGTAATGCTTTATGTGATCTTGGTGCAAGTATTTCTGTTATGCCTAAGAAGATTTATAATATGCTTGACTTGCCACCATTGAAAAATTGTTATTTGGATGTTAATCTTGCTGATCATTCTACAAAGAAACTTTTGGGGAAAGTTGATAATGTTCGCATTACCATTAACAACAACCTTGTCCCCGTTGATTTTGTTGTCTTGGATATTGAATGCAATGCATCTTGTCCCATTATATTGGGAAGACCTTTTCTTCGAACTGTTGGTGCTATCATTGATATGAAGGAAGGTAATATTAAATATCAATTTCCTCTCAAGAAAGGTATGGAACACTTCCCTAGAAAGAGAATGAAGTTACCTTTTGATTCTATTATTAGAACAAATTATGATGTTGACACTTCGTCTCTTGATAACACTTGATACACACTTTCTGCGCCTAGCTGAAAGGCGTTAAAGAAAAGCGCTTATGGGAGACAACCCATATTTTTACTACAGTACCTTTATTTTATATTTGAGTCTTGGAAGTTGTTTACTACTGTAGCAACCTCTCCTTATCTTAGTTTTGTGCATTGTTGTGCCAAGTAAAGTCGTTGATAGTAAGGTTCATACTAGATTTGGATTACTGCGCAGAAACAGATTTCTTTGCTGTCACGAATCTGGGCCTAATTCTCTGTAGGTAACTCGGAAAATTATGCCAATTTACGTGAGTGATCCTCAGATATGTACTCAACTTTCATTCAATTTGAGAATTTTCATTTGAGCAAGTCTGGTGCCTCAATAAAATTCTTCTTTACGAACTGTTCTGTTTTGACAGATTCTGCCTTTTATTTCGCATTGCCTGTTTTGCTATGTTCGATGGATATTTCGATTCCATTAACTTTCAGTAGCTTTTTACAATGTCCAGAAGTGTTAAGAATGATTATGTCACCTCTGAACATGTAAATTTTGATTGTGCACTAACCCTCTAATGAGTTGTTTTGAGTTTGGTGTGGTGGAAGTTTTCAAGGATCAAGAGAGGGAGATGATACAACATGATCAAGGATAGTGAAAGCTCTAAGCTTGGGGATGCCCCGGTGGTTCACCCCTGCATATATCAAGAAGACTCAAGCATCTAAGCTTGGGGATGCCCAAGGCATCCCCTTCTTCATCGACAACATTATCAGGTTCCTCCCCTGAAACTATATTTTTATTCCATCACATCTTATGTGCTTTGCTTGGAGCGTCGGTTTGTTTTTGTTTTTGTTTTGTTTGAATAAAATGGATCCTAGCATTCATTGTGTGGGAGAGAGACACGCTCCGCTGTTGCATATGGACAAATATGTCCTTAGGCTTTACTCATAATATTCATGGCGAAGTTTCTTCTTCGTTAAATTGTTATATGGTTGGAATTGGAAAATGATACATGTAGTAATTGCTATAATGTCTTGGATAATGTGATACTTGGCAATAGTTGTGCTCATGTTTAAGCTCTTGCATCATATACTTTGCACCTATTAATGAAGAAATACATAGAGCATGCTAAAATTTGGTTTGCATAATTGGTCTCTCTAAGGTCTAGATAATTTCTAGTATTGAGTTTGAACAACAAGGAAGACGGTGTAGAGTCTTATAATGTTTACAATATGTCTTTTATGTGAGTTTTGCTGCACCGCTTCATCCTTGTGTTTGTTTCAAATAGCCTTGCTAGCCTAAACCTTGTATCGAGAGGGAATACTTCTCATGCATCCAAATCCTTGAGCCAACCACTATGCCATTTGTGTCCACCATACCTAACTACTACATGGTATTTCTCCGCCATTCCAAAGTAAATTGCTTGAGTGCTACCTTTAAATTTCTATTCTCTACCTTTACAATATATAGCTCATGGGACAAATAGCCTAAAAACTATTGTGGTATTGAATATGTACTCATGCATTTTATCTCTTATTAAGTTGCTTGTTGTGCGATAACCATGTTCCTGGGGACGCCATCAACTACTCTTTGTTGAATATCATGTGAGTTTCTATGCATGTTCGTCTTGTCTGAAGTAAGGGAGATTTACCACTAAAATGGTTAGAGCATTGCATAATGTTAGAGAAGAACATTGGGCCGCTAACTAAAGCCATGATCCATGGTGGAAGTTTCAGTTTTGGACAAATATCCTCAATCTCATATGAAAAAATTAACAATTGTTGAATGCTTATGCATATAAGAGGAGTCCATTATCTGTTGTCTATGTTGTCCCGGTATGGATGTCTAAGTTGAGAATAATCAATAGCGAGAAATCCGATGCGAGCTTTCTCCTTAGACCTTTGTACAGGCGGCATAGAGGTACCCCTTTGTGACACTTGGTTAAAACATGTGCATTGCGATGATAATCCAGGTAATCCGAGCTAATTAGGACAAGGTGCGGGCACTATCAGTATACTATGCATGAGGCTTGCAACTTGTAAGATATAATTTACATAACACATATGCTTTATTACTACCGTTGACAAAATTCTTTCTTGTTTTCAAAATCAAAGCTCTAGCACAAATATAGCAATCGATGCTTTCCTCTTTGAAGGACCTTTCTTTTACTTTTATGTTGAGTCAGTTCACCTATCTCTCTCCACCTCAAGAAGCAAACACTTGTGTGAACTGTGCTTTGATTCCTACATACTTGCATATTGCACTTGTTATATTACTCTATGTTGACAATATCCATGAGATATACATGTTATAAGTTGAAAGCAACCGCTGAAACTTCATCTTCCTTTGTGTTGCTTCAATACCTCTACTTTGAATTATTGCTTTATGAGTTAACTCTTATGCAAGACTTATTGATGCTTGTCTTGAAAGTACTATTCATGAAAAGTCTTTGCTATATGATTCATTTGTTTACTCATGTCATTTACATTGTTTGGATCGCTGCATTCATTGCATATGCTTATAATAGTATGATCAAGGTTATGATGGCATGTCACTCCAGAAATTATCTTTGTTATCGTTTACCTGCTCGGGATGAGCAGAAACTAAGCTTGGGGATGCTGATATGTCTCCGACGTATCGATAATTTCTTATGTTCCATGCCACATTATTGATGATATCTACATGTTTTATGCATACTTTATGTCATATTTATGCATTTTCTGGCACTAACCTATTAACGAGATGTTGAGAGCCGATTCTTTGTTTCTGCTGTTTTTGGTTTCAGAAATCCTAGTAAGGAAATATTCTCGGAATTGGACGAAATCAACGCCCAGGGGCCTATTTTTACACGAAGCTTCCAGAAGACTGGAGAGCTGACGAAGTGGGGCCACGAGGCGGCGCCACGCTAGGGCAGCGCGGCCCAAGCCCTGGCCGCGCCGATCTAGTGTGTGGGCCCCTCGTGACGCCTCTTGACCTGCCCTTCTGCCTACAAATACCCTTCGTCGCGAAACCCCTAGTACCGAGAGCCACGATACGGAAAACCTTCCACAGACGCCGCCGCCAATCCCATCTCGGGGGATTCAGGAGATCGCCTCCGGCACCCTGTCGGAGAGGGGATTCATCTCCCGGAGGACTCTACACCGCCATGGTCGCCTCCGGAGTGATGAGTGAGTAGTCTACCCCTGGACTATGGGTCCATAGCAGTAGCTAGATGGTTGTCTTCTCCTTATGTGCTTCATTGTCGGATCTTGTGAGCTGCCGAACATGATCAAGATCATCTATCTGTAATGCTATATGTTGTGTTTGTTGGGATCTGATGAATAGAGAATACTATGTTATGTTGATTATCAATTTATATTTATATGTTGTTTATGATCTTGCATGCTCTCCGTTATTAGTAGAGGCTCTGGCCAAGTTTTTACTCTTAACTCCAAGAGGGAGTATTTATGCTCGATAGTGGGTTCATGTCTCCGTGAATCTGGGGGAGTGACAGAAACCTCTAAGGTTATAGATGTACTGTTGCCACTAGGGATAAAACATTGATGCTATGTCCGAGGATGTAGTTATTGATTACATTACGCACCATACTTAATGCAATTGTCTGTTGTTTGCAACTTAATACTGGAAGGGGTTCGGATGATAACCTGAAGGTGGACTTTTTAGGCATAGATGCATGCTGGATAGCGGTCTATGTACTTTGTCGTAATGCTCAATTAAATCTCACAATACTCATCATATCATGTATGTGCATGGTCATGCCCTCTCTATTTGTCAATTGCCCAACTGTAATTTGTTCACCCAACATGCTATTTATCTTATGGGAGAGACACCACTAGTGAACAGTGGACCCCGGTCCATTCTTTTACATCGAATACAATCTACTGCAATACTTGTTCTACTGTTCTCTGCAAACAATCATCATCCACACTATACATCTAATCCTTTGTTACAGCAAGCCGGTGAGATTGACAACCTCACTGTTTCGTTGGGGCAAAGTACTTTGGTTGTGTTGTGCAGGTTCCACGTTGGCGCCGGAATCCCTGGTGTTGCGCCGCACTACATCTCGCCGCCATCAACCTTCAACGTGCTTCTTGGCTCCTACTGGTTCGATAAACCTTGGTTTCTTACTGAGGGAAAACTTGCCGCTGTACGCATCACACCTTCCTCTTGGGGTTCCCAATGGACGCGTGCTGTACGCGTGTCACGCGTACATCACGCGACCGTTGGGAACCCCAAGAGGAAGGTGACACGCGTCCATCACGCGACCGTTGGGAACCCCAAGAGGAAGGTGTGATGCGTACAGCGGCAAGTTTTCCCTCAGTAAGAAACCAAGGTTTATCGAACCAGTAGGAACCAAGAAGCACGTTGAAGGTTGATGGCGGCGAAGTGTAGTGCGGCGCAACACCAGGGATTCCGGCGCCAACGTGGAACCTGCACAACACAACCAAAGTACTTTGCCCCAACGAAACAGTGAGGTTGTCAATCTCACCGGCTTGCTGTAACAAAGGATTAGATGTATAGTGTGGATGATGATTGTTTGTAGAATACAGTAGAACAAGTATTGTAGTAGATTGTATTCGATGTAAAAGAATGGACCGGGGTCCACAGTTCACTAGAGGTGTCTCTCCCATAAGATAAATAGCATGTTGGGTGAACAAATTACAGTTGGGCAATTGACAAATAGAGAGGGCATGACAATGCACATACATGATATGATGAGTATTGTGAGATTTAATTGGGCATTACGACAAAGTACATAGACCGCTATCCAGCATGCATCTATGCCTAAAAAGTCCACCTTCAGGTTATCATCCGAACCCCTTCTAGTATTAAGTTGCAAACAACAGACAATTGCATTAAGTATGGTGCGTAATGTAATCAATAACTACATCCTCGGACATAGCATCAATGTTTTATCCCTAGTGGCAACAACACATCCATAACCTTAGAGGTTTCTGTCACTCCCCCAGATTCACGGAGACAGGAACCCACTATCGAGCATAAATACTCCCTCTTGTAGTTAAGAGTAAAAACTTGGCCAGAGCCTCTACTAATAACGGAGAGCATGCAAGATCATAAACAACACATAGATTGATAATCAACATAACATAGTATTCTCTATCCATCGGATCCCAACAAACACAACATATAGCATTACAGATAGATGATCTTGATCATGTTAGGCAGCTCACAAGATCCGACAATGAAGCACATAAGGAGAAGACAACCATCTAGCTACTGCTATGGACCCATAGTCCAGGGGTGAACTACTCACTCATCACTCCGGAGGCGACCATGGCGGTGTAGAGTCCTCCGGGAGATGAATCCCCTCTCCGGCAGGGTGCCGGAGGTGATCTCCTGAATCCCCCGAGATGGGATTGGCGGCGGCGGCGTCTCTGGAAGGTTTTCCGTATCGTGGCTCTCGGTACTGGGGGTTTCGCGACGAAGACTATATGTAGGCGGAAGGGCAGGTCAGGGGGCCACACGAGGGGCAGACGACAGGCCGGCGCGGCCAGGGCTTGGGCCGCGCCGCCCTGGTGTCTGGCCACCTCGTGGCCCCACTTCGTCTCCTCTTCGGTCTTCTGGAAGCTTCGTGGCAAAATAGGCCCTGGGCGTTGATTTCGTCCAATTCCGAGAATATTTCCTTACTAGGATTTCTGAAACCAAAAACAGCAGAAAACAGCAACTGGCTCTTCGGCATCTCGTTAATAGGTTAGTGCCAGAAAATGCATAAATATGACATAAAGTATGCATAAAACATGTAGATATCATCAATAATGTGGCATGGAACATAAGAAATTATCGATACGTCGGAGACGTATCAGTGGCCACCTCGTCGCCCCTCTCCGACTCTGGTTCGACCTGGTACTTTCCTTTCATCGTGAAAATTCCTGCTATATAACCCCCCGGACCCCTGGAGGTCCGTATATCGTTTTCTTGACGTGTTTTGTTTTGTGCTGTTTCTGCCAGGATCTATTTTCAATCTAGGAGCACCATGGCCTCCAACAACAAGGGCAAGGGGCTTTTGGAGGAAGAAGTGAAGAGGGTGTCGACAAAACAAGAGCAACAAGCCGTTGGGAGCAAGCAAATCTTGGTGGGATCTGTTGACACTCGACGTTCTTTCTCTCATAACTTGCAGGGACCCTTACCACCTGCTCTCAGCCTCGACTCTTTCCCTGTGTTGGAAGAAGCTCTATGGGCTACCGATGAGTTTTGTGATCAATACCGTGCTCTAAGAAGAGAAGTGGAGATACTTCAGGAGGAGAATCACCGACTCCGTAGAATGCTGGAATATTACTCGATTCCCATCACAAGGCCACCACCGCCAACTTCAGATAACAATGAATCTCTTCGAGTCTTAGTGCAGAACTGCCAAACTGAGAAGCTGAAGCTGAAGGAGATCTGTAAGAATCGTGGGAGGAATTCATCACCACCATCGCCGAAGGAGTAATTCATCATCGGTATTGGCATCCCCTTCGTTTGTTCCAAGCTTGGGGGAGTGCCGCGGTATCACATCATCACTACCTTTTACTTTTTACTATCAAGTAGTGTCATATCATGAGTAGGGAAGTTATCATATAAGATGGGTTGCAGTGTGGAAGTATCTCTCCTTTAGTTGGTTGTCTATGTATCCCTTGGTGTGAGTTATCGTTATGGAATATTAATGAGAAGTCTTATCATTTACATATTGCACATCTTATTTTAGTTTGCAATCCCTATTATATGATTGATCTTGTTATTAGTATTGGTATCACTTTGGGAGCATTGAATAAATCTATTTGGTTTTGGCAAACTTAGCATTGGTCAATAGCAATAACACTTTGAGGTTTAAGTAGAAAAGAGAAATACATGTAGTTGTTTCATTGTCTTCCTTTCTTGTTAGCTCATAGCTTATTATTCTGAAGTTAAAATTGTTTGTGCTTACAAGGAAGATGCATGATTGTTTCTATCACATGTATATTTGTTTGTTTCCCTCAACTCTTGTGCTTGCTAATTAACCTTGCTAGCCAAAAACCTGTACTGAGAGGGAATGCTTCTCGTGCATCCAAACCTTAACCCAAACCTATGCCATTTGTGTCCACCATAACTACCTACTATATGGTATTTCCTGCCATTCCAAGTAAATACTTATTGTGCTACCTTTAAACAATTCAAAATTTACTATCTCTTATTTGTGTCAATGTTTTATAGCTCATGAGGAAGTATGTGGTGTTTTATCTTTCAATCTTGTTGGGCAACTTTCACCAATGGACTAGTGGCTTCATCCGCTTATCCAATAATTTTGCAAAAAGAGCTGGCAATGGGATTCCCAGTCCCAAGTTAATTAACCATCATAATGTTACAAAAATAGACACTCCTCCATGGTATGTGATTGTTGGACGGCACCCGAGGATTCGGTTAGCCATGGCTTGAGAAAGCAAAGGTGGGGAGGAGTGTCATCTAAATAAAACTAAAATAAAAAGGCACTCCTTCATGGTATGAGATTGTTGGCAGGCACCCGAGGATTCGGTTAGCCATGGTTTGTGAAAGCAAAGGTTGGAAGGAGTGCCAACCAAAAATAAAACTGTATGGGAGCCGCTCTTCGAGAGTTTTTCTGGCAAGGGGGTTAGAGTGCCCACTACCATTCGTTGACAACAACAAACACCTCTCAAAATGTTACTTTTGTTCTCTTTATATGATTTCAAAACTGAAAAAGCTCTAGCACATGATTTAATCCCTGCTTCCCTCTGCGAAGGGCCTGTCTTTTACTTTATGTTGAGTTAGTAAACCTATTTCCTTCCATCTTAAGCAAGCATTTGAGTTGTTGTGATCAAACTATCTATATTGTGATTTACTTCATCATGTCTTTTACTCTTCCTTGTTTAGTACAAGTTTTATCCGAATGAATATAGCTTTGAAAGTTATCAATGATTATGAGGAGATTATTATGATTGAATATGCAAGTTGTGCCATATAAACTTTAACATGAAAGCGCTGCTCAATAGATAAGTATAACCTGTTAATTGTTCTCTGACCAAGAACTAAGTTTGCCATCACCAACTATGATTTCTTATGCACCTTTATTTGTGATTACCTTATACTTGTTTCAAGTTGAATTATATGAGGAAGTTGTCTACTATAATGTCTTGTGTGAATGAATATGATGCTTCTTGTCCGTATTTTATTTATCGACTCTTCACTCCATAAACATGTGGTCCTGTTTACCGAGTTCAGTTTCGCTTAGGGACAAGCGAAGTCTAAGCTTGGGGGGAGTTGATACGTCCAATTTGCATCACTATTTTATATCATAATTTGCTGTTATTCATTGATATATTTCATATTTGGAGATGATACTTATGTTATTTCATCTATTTTGCATGTTTCATGATTATTGGAGGATCGCGCACCGGAGTCAGGATTCTGCTGGAAAAAGCGCCGTCAGAATGCAATATTTCGGAAGATCAACAATTGACGGAATTTATATGAAAAACCCTATTTTTCCAGAAGACGAAGGGAGCCAGAAGGGGGAGCCGAGGAGGGCCGCCATGGGCCCACCTCATGGGCCGGCGCGGGCCCTGCCCTAGCCGCGCCGCCCTGTGAGGAGGAGGCCCACAGCCCCCTCTGGCCTCCTCTCCTTCGCGTATTTCTTCGTCCCGAAAACCTAAGCTCCAGGGGAACAGTCGCGAAGAGTTACAGCCGCCTCTGCGGGGCGGAGAACACCAGAGAGAAAAGAGCTCTCCGGCAGGCTGAGATCCGCCGGGGAAATTCCCTCCCGGAGGGGTAAATCGACGTCATCGTCACCGTCATCGAGCTGGACATCATCTCCATCACCATCATCATCATCTCCATCATCATCACCGCCGTCTCCACCGCTGCACGTCGTCACTGCTGTAACAATTTGGGTTTGATCTTGATTGTTTGATAGGGGAAACTCTCCCGGTGTTGATTTCTACTTGTTATTGATGCTATTGAGTGAAACGGTTGAACCAAGGTTTATGTTCAGATTGTTATTCACCATCATATCACCTCTGATCATGTTCCATATGATGTCTCGTGAGTAGTTCGTTTAGTTCTTGAGGACATGGGTGAAGTCTAAATGTTAGTAGTGAAGTATGGTTGAGTAATATTCAATGTTATGATATTTAAGTTGTGGTGTTATTCTTCTAGTGGTGTCATGTGAACGTCGACTACATGACACTTCACCTTTATGGGCCTAGGGGAATGCATCTTGTACTCGTTTGCCAATTGCGGGGTTGCCGGAGTGACAGAAACCTGAACCCCCGTTGGTATATCGATGCAGGAGGGATAGCAGGATCTCAGAGTTTAAGGTTGTGGTTAGATTTATCTTAATTACTTTCTTGTAGTTGCGGATGCTTGCAAGGGGTATAATCACAAGTATGTATTAGTCCTAGGAAGGGCAGTACATTAGCATAGGTTCACCCACACAACACTTATCAAAACAATGAAGATTAATTAGCCGTATGTAGCGAAAGCACTAGACTAAAATCCCGTGTGTCCTCAAGAACGTTCGGTCATTATAAGTAAACAAACCGGCTTGTCCTTTGTGCTAAAAAGGATTGGGCCACTCGCTGCAATTGTTACTCTCGCACTTTACTTACTCGTACTTTATTCAACTGCTACATCAAAACCCCCTGAATACTTGTCTGTGAGCATTTACAGTGAATCCTTCATTGAAACTGCTTGTCAGCACCTTCTGCTCCTCGTTGGGATCGACATTCTTACTTATCGAAAATACTACGATACACCCCCTATACTTGTGGGTCATCACGGATCTCCTCACTTGCACGGGAACCCCCATCAAGTCGTAGTGGGTATGATCCACATCTTTTCCGCGATCATCCTCTATAATCATGTTGTGCATGATTACACACGTGGTCATGATATACCAAAGGCATTCTTGATCCCAAAATCTAGCCGGTCCTCTAACAATGGCAAATTGGGCTTGCAAAATCCCAAATGCTCTCTCTACATCTTTCCTAGCCGCCGCTTGTGCATTGTGGAATTGGGTTTGCTTCTTACCTCTTGGTTGAATAATTGGCTTCACAAATGTTTGCCACCTTGGATATATGCCGTCGGCGAGGAAGTAGCCATAGTTGTACTTGTGGCCATTTGCTTCAAACTCCACCAATGGACCTTCCCGCATTGCAAGTCTTGTCATTAGTGGTGACCGTTGAAGAACATTGATGTCATTGCAAGATCCGGGCATTCCAAAGAAAGCATGCCATATCCAAGTCTCTTGGTCGGCCACCGCTTCAAGTACTATGGTGGCATCCTTCTTGTAGCCTTTGAATTGTCCATGCCATGCCGCTGGACAATTCTTCCAACTCCAATGCATACAATCAATGGAACCAAGCATACCGGGAAACCCCCGGTTGGCGTTGATCTCCAAAAGTCTTGCCGTGTCTTGAGCATTGGGGGCTCTCAAGTATGTGGAGCCAAAGACATTGACAATTGCAACGACAAAGCGCTTCACACACAAGATAGAAGTGCTCTCTCCCATGGCCAAATGATCATCAATAAGATCCACCGGTATACCATATGCCAACATACGCAAGGCGGCTGTCACCTTTTGATATGTGCTATGACCAAGTTCTCCGGCGGCATTCCTCCTTTGCTCAAAGAAGCGATCATATCTGGTGACATCCGTTGCAATGTGCTTGAACAAGTTGAGACTCATCCGGAAACGCCGCCGAAAATAGCTTTCGGGGAAAATCGGATTCTCATTGAAATACGACCGCATCAACTTCTCATGCCCTTCAATCCTTTCTCTCCACAACTTCTGTCTACCGAACACCGATCCACCAAATTTTGGCCTCTTAACGGCGCGGTATGCTAATAGTATCGATATGTTCTCCTCTTCTTCTTGGTCGAACTCGTCATCCGATGAATCATATGATGAACTCTACAAACATATGTATAAAATTACTTCACTATGAACTATTGTAGATAATTGGCGAGTAATAGAGGCCGGCCGGCGGAGGTTCAGACCTTGCGAGCAAATGGACGAGCACCATGGGCGCGCCATGTTGCTAGCAAGCTCGAGGACGACGAGGATGACATGTCGACGCCTGCGCGGAGGAGAACGCGACGGCGGCGCGAAGGGGGCCGCGGAGAAGGAGCGCCGACTACAGCTCGTCGCTGGCGGCGGCGCGAGCGACACAGTGCGGCGGAGCGTCCGCCGCTGCCAAGAGGAGGTGCGGGCGACGCCGATCTACGACGCGGCGGCGCCAGATATGCCACTCCGGTTTGTGCAAAACGCCGCGCGCCCTAAAATTTTTACAGCGCCGCGCCGTTTACCGCGCCTGCTGGAGCGCCACATTCCCTCCCGCGCGCGCTATATCGGACGTTTTTTGCCGCGCGGCCTATATAGCGCGTCTGTTGGAGATGCTCTTAGTCTATTCGTTCACCGGGCAAGAAGGCGAAGAGTGCAGGGCGCGTGAGACACGGCCTGAAGCGCGGCAACAGGGGTCGGCATGATGCTAGGGAGGCCGGCACCGTCTTTGCATCAAGGACTCGTTCACCTACTGGACGGCGAGAGAAGAAAAGTGGCATCTGCTGCAAAGTACTCTACACCTGTGGAGTCTGACGATAGCGGTGATGGCTATTAGCATTATTCCCTCGGTGTGTCCAATCGTAGTCCGGCCATGGAGAAAAACGCAGAGCGCAGGAGGCGCGGCCACAAGGGAGGCGGCTGGGACTGGCGTGGTTCTGCGCCGGAGAGGCAGGTCAGCGTTGTTGTCTCGTCAAGGACTCGTTCACGGAACAGCGGCCGGGGAAAGGGGAGCCCTTCTAAAAAGTATATTGCGGCGTATAGGTGACCAAACATTCTAATCATCGGCACTAAAATGGAAGAAAGAGCCAAGTGGTATCTCAACTAGATATCATATGCCTCATACTTTGTTGGTCGAAAGAAATATTAACATTCAGGGATGGGGTCAGCGAGGCCAGGTAGGATGCACAAGAGATTGATATTTGTGCCATCGCACCAGGCTCACTGGCCCCACCCCAGAGTGTACAAGTGACCAAACAATTTAATCATCGGCACTAAAATGGAAGAAAGGACAATGCAATTAAGAAGTAGCTAGTATGAACTAAATGGAATGCCTCATACTTTGTTGGTCGAAACAAATATTAACATCCAGGGATGGAGTAAGTGAGGCCAGGTAGGATGCGCAATATATAGATATTTGTGCTATCACACCAGGCTCACTTGCTCCACCCCCGAGTGTACGAGTGATCGACCAACCATCTAATCATCGGCAAGTACAAAAACACCAACAAGATGCTCAAACACACATAGCATGCATGGAGCAGATGCTCCAAAAGGATTATTCATCACTTGGTATATAGACCAAGTGATGCTGGCAAAAGAGAGGCCAATCAAGAACCAGTAAATCCAGTAAGTGATAGATATGCCTAAACAAGCAACAACACATAGCATATCCCAGCTAACCAGATGAGACAAGTCTTGGTAGCCAACTTAATCACCTAGCACCATCTAGCCTTTTAAAACCATCAGAACAGTCCATTTTCTTCAAAGGATACCACAGTGGCATTCATTTACATGATCCCCTACTGTGGATATCTCTATTTTCATCAAAGCCAACGAGAAATAGAAATTTATCATTACTCAGTTGAGTTCAAAACAAAGCTGGGGTACCATAAGGGATTACTCATCACTTGGTAGTAACCAAGTGATGCTGGCTAGAGTCCTTAAAAGAAATCCATCATAAGCATGGTCAAATACACATATATAGCATGGGGCAGATGCTCCATAGGGATTATATATTCATCACTTGGTAATTTGGAGAGCAAACAAGCAGTAGCCATATCACTCAATCCAATAATATAGTAATTTGGATCATAATGCATCAATTAAGGAGGCAATTAACCAGGGACAAAGGGAAACATTTGATGATCCAGTAAGTGCATGACACTTTGAGCTACCAAGAATAAAGGCCAACAGTGGATAAACATCTGCAAGCAGCTCACACACACATGCAAACACATGTGTTGACAGTAACTAAACAGCAGAAGAACACCACCAGATATTCATGGGTACTTAGGATCAGTAGGGAATTGATAAAGTACAGTGAGGAGCAAGCATACCATCAGAAACTGTCCATTTGAGAGAAATAACATTGGGGTAATGTTAAAATATTTGTCTCCATATTTGGGAGACATTTTTAATATTGGAGTCTAGCTAATGGAAATCAAGAACTAGTCTTGATCTCCAAATGGTGATTAGAGGGAATTTATTCATCTTAAGCAACATTAGGGACAAATGGGATCATGCAAGGGACTTGGGTCATTTGGATCATAAGGCATCAATGAAGGAGGCAACCAGGGACAAAGGGAAACATTCGATGATCCATTATCATAGGCAACAAAGCAGCAACTTTCCCCCTCTAATCTAGCTAGAGTCCTTAAAAGAAATCCATCATAAGCATGGTCAAATACACATATATATCATGGGGCAGATGCTCCAAAGGGATTATATATTCATCACTTGGTAATTTGGAGAGCAAACAAGCAGTAGCCATATCACTCAATCCAATAATATAGTAATTTGGATCATAAGGCATCAATTAAGGAGGAAATTAACCAGGGACAAAGGGAAACATTTGATGATCCAGTAATTTTGTCAAGCACTTTGTGCCCGCACGGGAGAGGAAGAGGGAGGGGAGGGGAGAGGTGGAGCTCACCGACGATGTTGTTGGAGGAGGGGCCGGGTAGAGGAAGAGGGAGGGGCCGGGTAGGGGTGGAGGAGGAGGTTGACGATGATGGCAGGGGTGGAGGAGGAGGAAGACGCGGCGGCTCCTCCTCCTTGACGCGGAGCCGGCCCTTCCTCCTCCATGCGGTGGCCCCTCCCCCTCCACGCCGCAGCGGCTTGTGCTACTGGTGGCGGGGATGGGTGGAGCGTGGTGGCATGCGGCCCTCGCGGAGGAAGGAGGCGGCGACGGCGACGGTGACGCTCACCATGGAAGGCGGTGGCGCGCGGCGGTAGGGAGAGGAAGAGGGGTGGAGGAGGAAGTACGGGCGGGGGGAGGGGGTACGGTTGGATATAGAAGGTGCTATTTCTGTGGCGCACCAGCACAAGTGCGCCACAGAATCAACTACTTCTGTGGCGCACCAGAACCAGTGCGCCACAGAAACACTTATTTCTGTGGCGCAGCACGCCATGTGCGCCACAGAATACCTACACTAATAATTGGTGCTGGCAGGATGTGGGCCCCACATAATTTCTGTGGCGCACGGTTCAGTAGTGCGCCACAAAAATAGCTTATTTTTGTGGCGCATTCTTTCTCGTGCGCCACAAAAAATCTTGTTGTGGCGCATTTCTGCTGGTGCGCCACAGAACTAAGCTCCACCTATAAGCATTTCCCTACTAGTGAGGGTACGGGATTGAGGGTGCATCCCGACAGTGACCTAGCAGTGGCGGCAAGCATAGCCGTTCTGACCATGCTGATATCGGCATCGGCATCGTTTGGAGGCTGTGGTGCTCGAATCAAGGTGGGATTTGTTTCTTGTACGCCAAAAGTGATTTGAAACAAGTTTCGTGTTGAAGGTTAGGTAACGAAAGTTTGTAACTAAGCCCAAAATTATACTAGCGCCATGGTAAGGTTCTTTTTGATAGAGCTATACGGTTGGGCAAACTTTTTTGACACTTTTTAGATAGGGTTCCTTGTTGTTACACGTATGGCATCATGTATGGCAAATTTGGGGTCATTTGGAGATCTTCGAAAAAATCACTTTGCTTAAACGCATGCCGTTTCGTCTCACTGAAACCAGCTTTTCTAACAAGGTGATTTATTCTACCTTCTCTAAATGACCTCAAATTTCATACAGCTGATCTTCTATACATATATAGATAGATTGTTTCGTTTTTACATTTTTCGAACTTTTTATTTTCCTTTATAATACCCAATTGATTTTCAGGTCAAAACCTCGAAAAACACCATCATGTATGGCATCATTTTCGCCCTAAATTTCAAATTTTGTGAAACTTTCCCTTTTAGATATTCCTTGTTGTTATAGATATGGCATAATGTATGCCAAATTTGGTTAGGTCTCACTGAAACCAGCTTTTGTAACAAGTTAGGTTTTTTCGATCTTCTCAAAAGGGATTTTTTCTACCTTCTCTAAATGACCTCAAAAATCATACAGACGATCTTCTATACAAAGATAGGTAGATTGTTTCGTTTTTACATTTTTTTGAACTTTTATTTCCCTTCATAATACCCATTTGTTTTCAGGTCAAAACCTCGAAAGTTAACATAAGTAGATGGTGAACCCTTCCAAACTTCAAATATAGAGATAGATAGATTGGTTCGTTTATCATTTTTACCGTGAATAGTAATGGCTACAAGAAATCGGTGATGGTTTATCATTTTTTGCGTGAAAAGTAATGGATACAACAAATCGGTGATGGTTTATCATTTTTCGTGAAAATTAATGGCTACAACAAATCAGTGATGGTTTATCATTTTTTACGTGAAAATTAATGGCTACAACAAATCGGAGATGGTTTATCATTTTTTGCGTGAAAAGTAATGCCTAAAAAAGTTTATAATTTTTAGCGCGTGAAAATGAATACAGAAAACCTCCCTTTAGCATACTTAGAGAGTGGAAGGTAACCGCCGACAGTGAGAGAGAGAGGGGTTATCCTGCCCGTTAGATCATACGATCAATGGTCGGCGGGCACGATCCGCGTGACATGGGCTAGACCAATCAGGGCAATGTTGCACGTGTGAGAGAATTTGTGGAGGGAGAGGGAAAAACTGAGTAGTATCAAGAAACCAAGGGCACCTATGTAATAAACAGACTAAGGGATTCAAATATGAGATTTAAAAAAATGGAAAATGCATGTTTTGTACAATGAAACCCATCTTGGCCTATCTCAAACTATTTGCAATACAAATATACATGAGTGTGAGAATTGTGGCCTCATTTAGACAAAGTATGTTTTGGTGAAAGCTGTTTTGGGAAGGGCTTATTGTGGAAAACATGCACCTTCATAGCTACTAGGTGATTTGAGAAGGCCTTTGAGAAGTGGCAATTTGTGGTAAAACTTGATTTATCTATGACTTATCTATGTTTTGAGAACTGGCAATTTGTGGTAAAGACTCCATGAGTATGTGCCACTATTTTTCGGAATTTTTTGCACATTAAATGACTCATTTAACTAGTTAATCCCATTTGTTGACTGTCTATTGACCAGCCACTTGAGGGTAAAACTGAGCATATTGCACTAGCCAGTATTAGCACTCAAGGGGAAAACTGAGCACACACAAAATGCTAGTATAATACTCGAGGTTATACATGAGTATATCTAAATTTTCAGGGTTAGACTCGAAGACGCGTGTTGCGGTGCAGAAATGGAAGACGTGCAATTGTTGACGCGTAGACGCGGGTCGCGGTGCAGAAGTCGAAGAAGTGCAATCGTGGACGCGTGTAACATTGCAGAAGTCCAAAACGTGCAGACGTGCAGCGGTGGACGCTGTCGTTGCCTATTCGACGGTACCTCGGAGGAGGGATCCTCACGAGGGGGAGAAGAGATAGGGGCCATAGGGCGGAGTGCATACAGGACGGTGGTACGCGATTTACCCAGCTTCGAAACACCTGCACGATGACATGGCCTACTGCCGCTTGTCTGGAATTATCTGGGCGCTTTCGCGTTGTTACAATGAGTTGTGGTTGTGCCTCTAGGGCTCCCGGGATCCGGCTTATAAAGGCACACGGATCTAGGGTTTACATGGAGTGTCCTAGCCGGAATACAAGTTGCCTAACTACGGTACAATATCTTGCCGTGTACGTCAAGGATACGCCTTCCTCTAAGAACTGCTGGATCCGGATACTTCATGGGCCTTCACGGATCCGGCCTCCTTCGTAGGTCGGTTGGGATGCGGCTTCCTGTTCCTGGGCTGGACTTCATCCTTCAGGATCTACAGCAACTGGGCCGCCCGATGGGCCACATGCCACATCACCATCCGTGGGCCACCCGGGCTTGCCGGATCGAGGCCATGCCGTTGATATACCCATAAAGTATACCCACAATAGTAGCCCCCAAAGTTCTCCGAGATTCATCATTCCTCCGACTTCAATCAGCTCGGTCTTAACTCCGAGATTCATCATTCCTCCGATCTCCGCGCGAGGTCTATAAATACCCCCACGCGCGGTAACTTCTCATTCTTTCATCTCCTCACCACTTCATCTTCTTCCCCGCGACGCGCCGCCAGCCAGATCTTAACTCCGGCGAGCTACCTCCGCGGAAAGCTTCGTGCGCCGCCACTCCAAGCCTCTCCTCAGGCCAAGATCGCCGCGGTTGATCGGGAAATCCTTTCCGCCGCCGATTCGTGGTCAAGAAGTGGAGTTTGCTGCAAGTCCGGCGACCTTCACTCCACCAGAGCTTCATCGGACCACCGCGCCATTAACGGTAAGTGCGCCGGCCTTGTAGAAGAAGAACTTAGCATAGATCCGGTTACTCAACTTAGTCTCGCATGGGTGCAGCCGGAAGCATGTCACATAGTTCACCAAACTGTACTGGTAGTTCTCCGAGCACTCCAGAACCTAGCACATTAGAACCGATTTGCCCGGATCCCAGTGCATTCTTGCCACCATTTGTTTCCGACATCAGGCTAGCTCAACCATTCTCCGCCTCTTCTAGCACTACACTAGGCCGGATCCATACTGCCAAAGAATTCCTAGACGAACTCGAAGGACAGGCTAGGATGACAGCCAAAGTTCAGGAGGTGGAAAACAAGAAGGCCTCCAAAGCCCGGATCCGTGAAGGCGAAAGGGGTCAGTGGTGGCCCTGTGAAACTACTGATGCGGAGCTTAGGGAGCTCCAAAACGAGGGCATGATCTCCTCTCACTGGAGTTTTATGCGCGACTCCGACGTCCCAAAGCCGGATGCGGACGAAAGGGTCATGACCAAGGCTTGGGTCGAACGGGGTTTGTCGCTCCCCTGTTCGGAATTCTTCCTTTCTATTCTCAACACATACGGTCTTCAACCCCACAACATCTACCCAAACTCATATCTCCTTCTCTCCAACTTCGCAACTCTCTGTGAATGGCATCTCGGAATCCAACCAGATGTCCGACTATGGCAGTTCTTTTTCCGGGTGAAGAAGGAAACAAAGGACAAGGCCATGGTGAACTGCGGGAGCATGACCTTTATGCTCCGGCCTGGCCGCATGTATCCTCCTCATGACTCCCACGAATCCGTCCGGTACTGGAACGCCGTGGATGGTTCTACGAGAAGAATATCTCAGTTCCGAAAGTCCACGAAGGACTGCCCAAGTTTAAGAACCAACCTCCGGAAGAGCTCGCTAGCTGGAGCTTCACCCCTACGCTCGCCCAAACTCCAATTTTGGAGAAGGCTGCACGAAGAATATCTTGGTTAGTCCACGACGGGCTGACCGGAGCTCAGCTGACCCTTAGCTGGTTTTCTCGGAGGATCCAGCCTCTACGATACAACGCGCGTTTAATGTGCGAGTACACCGGGGCGGACGACCTTCTCCGAGTAACGCGCCACGATCTCCATGCGGATTCTCTCAAGAGGAGGTTCAAGACGCTTGTGAAGATTGGCCGGGGCCAACCATTCCCGGAACTGATTAAAGACATCAACACAAACAACCAGTGTCCTCCGGTAAGCACTTTGCTCCTTTGTCATATTCTTCAACTTCTCATATTTTGTGAAGTGTTCTAACTCATTCTCAAATCCTCCTCACAGCTCGATACTTTGGCGGAGGAAAATCTACGCAACATACTTCGAGTCCCCGTCAGCGGCGATGCGACGGAGGAGGATCCAGAAGACGACGAAGAGGAAGAGGAGCGAGCGCCTCGAAAGGCTGCCCCTCGACCTTCAAAGCGTCCCCGCGCCAAAGCTTCCGGCTCTGAAGCCGGAGCTAGCGGCGAGGCCTCCGCCAAGAAGCCCAGAGTTACCAAGCCACCTCCGCTGAACTCCAAGAAGGCGGAGCGTGAACGCCTTAAGCTGCTGGCGACAGCAGGAAAGAAGTCACGCCCCAACATCCCTGGCGCCATGTGAGTCTCCGAGTACAGCGTGTCTTTTGTCTTGGTAAAGTTTGTTACTTATGCATCTATTTTGCTTGCTTGTAGGAATCCGAGTACCACCGCCGCTCGGACCAACGTCCAAGAACCCATCACGAAATACATGAAGAAGTCTCCTACCGTTGGTCCCGCAACACCAGCTCCACCAAGCACCTCGCACGCTGCTCCCCAGCCATCTCCTCCTCAGGCGGATCAATTTCCCCCTCAGACGGAGCAATCGCCCGCTCCTGCCACATCAACTGCACCGGAAACAATTCCGGTTAGCAGCGAGAAGGCGGGCGGCGAAAGCTCCGGAGGCAAAGGCCCTGCCCCTGATGAAGCTGAAGTCCATAGCCGAGAAGGTGCGGAGGTCAACTCCTCGGGGAAAGCTTAGGTTACGGCAAGTGACATGGTCGTTTTTCCGAAGAAATTTGGAGATCCGGCTGACCTTACCTCCACCCCCAAGGCATATGCCACCAAGTTCTTCAACAAGCTAACTGAAGCGGAAAAGTGGGAGCTTGAGCAAGATCTGTGATGCGCGTGGTTGATGTAATGTCTTTTCGTTCGACACGCGTCCGTTGGGAACCCCAAGAGGAAGGTGTGATGCGCACAGCGGCAAGTTTCCCTCAGTAGAAACCAAGGTTTATCGAACCAGTAGGAGTCAAGAAGCACGTTGAAGGTTGATGGCGGCGAGATGTAGTGCGGCGCAACACCAGGGATTCCGGCGCCAACGTGGAACCTGCACAACACAAACCAAGTACTTTGCCCCAACGAAACAGCGAGGTTGTCAATCTCACCGGCTTGCTGTAACAAAGGATTAGATGTATAGTGTGGAAGATGATTGTTTGCAGAAAACAGTAGAACAATATTGCAGTAGATTGTATTTCAGTATTGAGAATTGGACCGGGGTCCACAGTTCACTAGAGGTGTCTCTCCCATAAGATAAACAGCATGTTGGGTGAACAAATTACAGTTGGGCAATTGACAAATAAAGAGCGCATGACCATGCACATACATATTATGATGAGTATAGTGAGATTTAATTGGGCATTACGACAAAGTACATAGACCGCTATCCAGCATGCATCTATGCCTAAAAAGTCCACCTTCAGGTTATCATCCGAACCCCCTCCAGTATTAAGTTGCTAACAACAGACAATTGCATTAAGTATTGCGCTTAATGTAATCAGTAACTACATCCTCAAACATAGCACCAATGTTTTATCCCTAGTGGCAACAACACATCCATAATCTTAGAGATTTCTGTCACTTCCCCAGATTCACGGAGACATGAACCCACTATCGAGCATAAATACCCCCTCTTGGAGTTAAGAGTAAAAACTTGGCCAGAGCCTCTACTAATAACGGAGAGCATGCAAGATCATAAACAACACATAGATATAAATTGATAATCAACATAACATGGTATTCTCTATTCATCGGATCCCAACAAACACAACATATAGAATTACAGATAGATGATCTTGATCATGTTCGGCAGCTCACAAGACCTGACAATTAAGCACAATGAGGAGAAGACAACCATCTAGCTACTGCTATGGACCCATAGTCCAGGGGTAAACTACTCACACATCACTCCGGAGGCGACCATGGCGGCGTAGAGTCCTCCGGGAGATGAATCCCCTCTCCGGCAGGGTGCCGGAGGCGATCTCCTGAATCCCCCGAGATGGGATTGGCGGCGGCGGCGTCTCTGGAAGGTTTTCCGTATCGTGGCTCTCGCACGGGGGGTTTCGCGACGAAGGCTTTAAGTAGGCGGAAGGGTAGGTCAGGGGGCGACGCGAGGGGCCCAGGAGACAGGGCGGCGTGGCCAAGGGTGGGGCCGCGCCGCCTGCCCTCCTGGCCACCTCGTGGCCCCACTCCGTTGATTCTTCGGTCTTCTGGAAGCTTCGTGGCAAAATAGGACCCTGGGCGTTGATTTCGTCCAATTCCGAGAATATTTCCTTACTAGTATTTCTGAAACCAAAAACAGCAGAAAACAACAACTGGCACTTCGGCATCTTGTTAATAGGTTAGTTCCAGAAAATGCATAAATATGACATGAAGTGTGCATAAAACATGTAGATATCATCAATAATGTGGCATGGAACATAAGAAATTATCGATACGTCGGAGACGTATCAGCATCCCCAAGCTTAGTTCCTGCTCGTCCCGAGCAGGTAAACGATAAACAAAGATAATTTCTGGAGTGACATGCCATCATAACCTTGATCATACTATTTGTAAGCATATGTAGTGAATGCAGCGATCAAAACAATGTATATGACATGAGTAAACAAGTGAATCATATAGCAAAGACTTTTCATGAATAGTACTTCAAGACAAGCATCAATAAGTCTTGCATAAGAGTTAACTCATAAAGCAATAATTCAAAGTAGAGGCATTGAAGCAACACAAAGGAAGATGAAGTTTCAGCGGTTGCTTTCAACTTATAACATGTGTATCTCATGGATATTTGTCAATGCAAAGTAATATAACAAGTGCAATATGCAAGTATGTAGGAATCAATGCACAGTTCACACAAGTGTTTGCTTCTTGAGGTGGAGAGAAATAGGTGAACTGACACAACAATAAAAGTAAAAGAAAGGTCCTTCAAAGAGGAAAGCAATAATTCATAGTAGAGGTATTGAAGCAACACAAAGGAAGATGAAGTTTCAGCGGTTGCTTTCAACTTATAACATGTATATCTCATGGATATTGTCAACATAGAGTAATATAACAAGTGCAATATGCAAATATGTAGGAATCAATGCACAGTTCACACAAGTGTTTGCTTCTTGAGGTGGAGAGAGATAGGTGAACTGACTCAACATAAAAGTAAAAGAATGGCCCTTCGCAGAGGGAAGCATCGATTGCTATATTTGTGCTAGAGCTTTGATTTTGAAAACAAGAAACAATTTTGTCAACGGTAGTAATAAAGCATATGTGTTATGTAAATTATATCCTACAAGTTGCAAGCCTTATGCATAGTATACTAATAGTGCCCGCACCTTGTCCTAATTAGCTCGGATTACCTGGATTATCATCGCAATGCATATGTTTTAACCAAGTGTCACAAAGGGGTACCTCTAGGCCGCTTGTACAAAGGTCTAAGGAGAAAGCTCGCATTGGATTTCTCGCTATTGATTATTCTCAACTTAGACATCCATACCGGGACAACATAGACAACAGATAATGGACTCCTCTTTTATGCATAAGCATGTAGCAACAATTAATAATTTTCTCATATGAGATTGAGGATATTTGTCCAAAACTGAAACTTCCACCATGGATCATGGCTTTAGTTAGCGGCCCAATGTTCTTCTCTAACATTATGCAATGCTCTAACCATTTTGGTGGTAAATCTCCCTTACTTCAGACAAGATGGACATGCATAGCAACTCACATGATATTCAACAAAGAGTAGTTGATGGCGTCCCCAGGAACATGGTTATCGCTCAACAAGCAACTTAATAAGAGATAAAGTGCATAAGTACATATTCAATACCACAATAGTTTTTAGGCTATTTGTCCCATGAGCTATATATTGTAAAGGTGAAGGATGGAAATTTTAAAGGTAGCACTCAAGCAATTTACTTTGGAATGGCGGAGAAATACCATGTAGTAGGTAGGTATGGTGGACACAAATGGCATAGTGGTTGGCTCAAGGATTTTGGATGCATGAGAAGTATTCCCTCTCGATACAAGGCTTAGGCTAGCAAGGCTATTTGAAACAAACACAAGGATGAAGCGGTGCAGCAAAACTCACATAAAAGACATATTGTAAACATTATAAGACTCTACACCGTCTTCCTTGTTGTTCAAACTCAATACTAGAAATTATCTAGACTTTAGAGAGACCAAATATGCAAACCAAATTTTAGCATGCTCTATGTATTTCTTCATTAATAGGTGCAAAGTATATGATGCAAGAGCTTAAACATGAGCACAACAATTGCCAAGTATCACATTATCCAAGACATTATAGCAATTACTACATGTATCATTTTCCGTTTCCAACCATATAACAATTTAACGAAGCAGTTTCAACCTTCGCCATGAAAATTAAAAGCTAAGAACACATGTGTTCATACGAACCAGCGGAGCGTGTCTCTCTTCCACACAAGAATTTATTCAAACAAAAACAAAAACAAAAGCACACAGACGCTCCAAGCAAAGTACATAAGATGTGGCCGAATAAAAATATAGTTTCAAGAGAAGGAACCTGATAATTTGTCGATGAAGAGGGGATGCCTTGGGCATCCCCAAGCTTAGATGCTTGAGTCTTCTTGATATGTGCAGGGGTGAACCACCGGGGCATCCCCAAGCTTAGAGCTTTCACTCTTCTTGATCACATTGTATCATCCTCCTCTCTTGACCCTTGAAAACTTCCTCCACACCAAACTCGAAACAACTCATTAGAGGGTTAGTGCATAATCAAAAATTCACATGTTCAGAGGTGACACAATCATTCTTAACACTTCTGGACATTGCCCAAAGCTACTGGAAGTTAATGGAACAAAGAAATCCATCCCACATAGCAAAAGAAGCAATGCGAAATAAAAGGCAGAATCTGTCAAAACAGAACAGTCCGTAAAGACGAATTTTATTGAGGCACCAGACTTGCTCAAATGAAAATGCTAAAATTGAATGAAAGTTGCGTACATATCTGAGAATCATTCACGTAAATTGGCATAATTTTCTGAGTTACCTACAGAGAATTTTGCCCAGATTCGTGACAGCAAAGAAATCTGTTTCTGCGCAGTAATCCAAATCTAGTATGAACCTTACTATCAATGACTTTACTTGGCACAATAATGCACAAAACTAAGATAAGGAGAGGTTGCTACAGTAGTAACAACTTCCAAAACACAAATATAAAACAAAAGTACTGTAGCAAAATAAACACATGGGTTATCTCCCAAGAAGTTCTTTCTTTATAGCCATTAAGATGGGCTCAGCAGTTTTAATGATGCACTCGCAAGAAATAATATTCGAAGCAAAAGAGAGCATCAAGAAGAAAATTCAAAACACATTTAAGCCTAACATGCTTCCTATGAAAAGGAATCTTGTAAATAAACAAGTTCATGAAGAGCAAAGTAACAAGCATAGGAAGATAGAACAAGTGTAGCTTCAAAAATTTCAGCACATAGAGAGGCATTTTAGTAACATGAAAATTTCTACAACCATATTTTCCTCTCTCATAATAATGTCCAGTAGTATCATGAGCAAACTCAACAATATAACTATCAAATGAAACACTCTTATCATGAGTCTCATGCATAAAATTAGTACTACTCCCAACATAAGCATAGTTATTCTTATTAATTTTAGTAGGAGCAATTTCAACAAAGTAGCTATCATCATATATAGGAGGCATATTGTAATCATAATCAAATTTATCCTCCATAACAGGCGGTACCAAAAGACTACTATCATTATAATCATCATAAATAGGAGGCAAAGTATCATCAAAGTAAATTTTCTCCTCAATGCTTGGTGGACTAAAAAGATCATGCTCATCAAAACCAGCTTCCCCAATCTTAGAATTTTCCATAGCATTAGCAACAATAGTGTTCAAAGCATTCATATTAATAACATTCCCATTAGCATGCATATAAAGTTCCATGGGTTTTTTAATTCTCTCTTCAAACACATCATGTCCTAATTCAAGATAAAGTTCATAAAGATCTCTCATATTTTTGTTGTTTTCCATTATGCCTAACTAGTGTAAACAAGAAATAAAAAGTTGCAATTGCAGGATCTAAAGGAAATAGCTTCGAGCACAAACACAATGGCGCCAGAAAAGTACTGTTACCTGGAACCGGAGTATGAGTGCCTTTTACCTTTCCTCCCCGGCAACGGCGCCAGAAAAGTACTTGATGTCTATGGGAGCTTCTATTCTTGTAGACAGTGTTGGGCCTCCAAGAGCAGAGGTTTGTAGAACAGCAGCAAGTTTCCCTTAAGTGGATCACCCAAGGTTTATCGATCTCAGGGAGGAAGATGTCAAAGATATCCCTCTCATGCAACCCTGCAACCACAAAGCAAGAAGTCTCTTGTGTCCCCAACACACCTAATAGGTGCACTAGTTCGGGGAAGAGATAGTGAAATACAGGTGGTATAAATAAATAGTAGCAACGGCACCAGAGAAGTGCTTTGCCCAGGACAGTAAACAAGCAGTAGTAACGCAGCAGTAGTAACGCAGTAAAACAGTAAACAAGCAGCGATAGCAGTATTTAGGAACAAGGCCTAGGGATTAGACTTTCACTAGTGGACACTCTCAACTTTGATCACATAACAGAATAGATAAATGCATACTCTACACCCTCTTGTTGGATGATGAATACCACTAACTGTGTAGGATTACACGAACCCTCAATGCCGGAGTTAACAAGCTCCACAATATTCGATGTTCATATTTAAATAACCTTAGAGTGCACGACAGATCAACACAACTAAACCAAGTACTAACGTAGCATGCACACTGTCACCTTCACGCTACGAAAGGAGGCATAGATCACACCAATACCACCATAGCAATAGTTAACTTCATAATCTACAAGAGATCACAATCATAGCCTACGCCAAGTACTAACACGGATGCACACACTGTCACCATTACACCGTGCAGGAGGAATAAACTACTTTAATAACATCACTAGAGTAGCACACAGATAAATTGTGATACAAAACACATTGCAATCATAAAGAGATATAAATAAGCACTTCACTATGCCATTCATAACAGTGAATAAGTATTCTGTGAAATATAGCCTAAGAGACCCACACGGTGCACACACTGTCACCTTTACACACGTGGGACAAGGAGTCTACGGAGATCACATAAGTAAAACCCACTTGACTAGCATAACGACATCTAGATTACAAGCATCATCATATGAATCTCAATCATGTAAGGCAGCTCATGAGATTATTGTATTGAAGTACATAGAAGAGAGATGAACCACATAGCTACCGGTACAGCCCCGAGCCTCGATGGAGAACTACTCCCTCCTCATGGGAGATAGCAGCGTTGATGAAGATGGCGGTGGTGTCGATGGAGAAGCCTTCCGGGGGCACTTCCCCGTCCCGGCGGCGTGCCGGAACAGAGACTCCTGTCCCCCAGATCTTGGCTTCGCGATGGCGGCGGCTCTGGATGGTTTCTCGTACCGTGGCTTTTCCGTATCGATGTTTTAGGTCAGGGACCTTTTTATAGGCGAAGAGGCGGAGTCGGAGGGTCGAAGAGGCGGCGAGGGGGTAAGGCGGCGCGGCCAGGGCCTGGGCCGCGCCGGCCACCCTCCTGGGCCCACCAGGCCTCCCCTCTGGCGACTCTCGGGTGTTCTGGAAGCTTCGTGGAAAAATAGGATGCTGGGCGTTGATTTCGTCCGATTTCGAGAATATTTCCTTACTAGGATTTCTGAAACCAAAAACAGCAGAAAACAGCAACTGGCACTTCGGCATCTTGTTAATAGGTTAGTTCCAGAAAATGCATAATTATGACATAAAGTGTGCATAAAACATGTAGATATCATCAATAATGTGGCATGGAACATAAGAAATTATCGATATGTCGGAGACGTATCAATCTGCTCAATTCTAAGTTGGACAATGCTTGGGGTAAACCTGACGCCGAGTCGTCGGAGATCCAGGATTTTAAGAAGGAAATTGGCCAGTTCCTCGACAAGCTCCTCTGCAAGCGAAAGGTACTCCCCAGTAGCCCCCAAGTATATAGGCGGAAACTAGTTAATAGTTAGCGTCTAAATACTTAGAGAAAAACTCAAACTAAGGTAGCTTTAAAAAATGTCGTAGTAGCCCCCAAGCATTAGGGCGGAAAATGTTTCCGGCTTCAATGCTTTCAGAAGGACATACTTTTGTGAAATACCCAGAATTTACTCCTGCTCTTGTTTGCATTTACAGGAGCAGCAGGCTCTGCATTACGAGCTTCACAAGAACATCACTCTGCAGTGCCGCGTTACCTTGAGCCAGGCGGAGAAAATTCAGCCGTTTAAGCAAGAAAACGCGGACCTGAAGAAGCAGCTGTCGGACGCCTGATACGTCTCCAACGTATCGATAATTTCTTATGTTCCATGCTACTTTATTGATGATACCTACATGTTTTATGCATACTTTATGTCATACTTATGCATTTTCCGGCACTAACCTATTAATAAGATGCCGAAGAGCCAGTTGCTGTTTTCTGCTGTTTTTGGTTTCAGAAATCCTAGTAAGGAAATATTCTCGGAATTGGACGAAATCAAGGCCCAGGATCTTATTTTTCCACGAAGCTTCCAGAACACCGGGGAAGATACGAAGTGGGGCGACGAGGCGGCCAGACGCTAGGGCGGCGCGGCCCAAGCCCTGGCCGCGCTGGCCTAGTGTGTGGGCCCCTCGCGTCGCCCCTAAACCTACCTCTCCGACTATAAGAAGCCTTCGTCGATAATAACTCCAGTACCGAGAGCCACGATACGGAAAACCTTCCAGAGACGCCGCCGCCGCCAATCCCATCTCGGGGGATTCAGGAGATCGCCTCCGGCACCCTGCCGGAGAGGGGAATCATCTCCCGGAGGACTCTTCACCGCCATGGTCGCCTCCGGAGTGATGAGTGAGTAGTTCACCCCTGGACTATGGGTCCATAGCAGTAGCTAGATGGTCATCTTCTCCTAATTGTGCTATCATTGTTGGATCTTGTGAGCTGCCTAACATGATCAAGATCATCTATCTGTAATGCTACATGTTGCGTTTGTTGGGATCCGATGAATAAGTGAATGCTATGTTATGTTGATTATCAATATCATCTATGTGTTGTTTATGATCTTGCATGCTCTCCGTTGCTAGTAGAGGCTCTGGCCAAGTTGATACTTGTAACTCCAAGAGGGAGTATTTATGCTCGATAGTGGGTCCATGTCTCCATTAAATCTGGGGGAGTGACAGCAACCCCTAAGGTTGTGGATGTGCTGTTACCACTAGGGATAAAACATCAATGCTATGTCTAAGGATGTATTCGTTGATTACATTACGCACCATACTTAATGCAATTGTCTGTTGTTTGCAACTTAATACTGGAGGGGGTTCGGATGATAACCTGAAGGTGGACTTTTTAGGCATAGATGCATGCTGGATAGCGGTCTATGTACTTTGTCGTAATGCCCAACTAAATCTCACAATGCTCATCATAACATGTATGTGCATGGTCATGCCCTCTTTATTTGTCAATTGCCCAACTGTAATTTGTTCACCCAGCATGCTTATTCTTATGGGAGAGACGCCTCTAGTGAACTATGGACCCCGGTCCATTCTTTTAATCGAATACAATCTACTGCAATAATTGTTCTACTGTTTTCTACAAACAATCATCATCCTCACTATACATCTAATCCTTTGTTACAGCAAGCCGGTGAGATTGACAACCTCACTGTCACGTTGGGGCAAAGTAATTTGGTTGTGTTGTGCAGGTTCCACGTTGGCGCCGGAATCCCTGGTGTTGCGCCGCACTACACTCCGCCGCCATCAACCTTCAACGTGCTTCTTGGCTCCTATTGGTTCGATAAACCTTGGTTTCTTACTGAGGGAAAACTTGCCGCTGTACGCATTACACCTTCCTCTTGGGGTTCCCAACGGACGCGTGCTGTACGCGTATCAAGCTCTTTTTCTGGCGCCGTTGCCGGGGAGATCAAGACACGCTGCAAGGGGAGTCTCCACTTCCAATCTCTTTACTTTGTTTTTGTCTTGCTTTACTTTTATGTAGTACTTTGTTTGCTGCACTAAATCAAAATAAAAAAAAATAGTTGCTAGTTTTACTTTATTTGCTATCTTGTTTGCCATATTAAAAACACAAAAAAATTAGTTACTTGCATTTACTTTATATAGTTTGCTTTATTTACTGTTGCTAAAATGGGTAATCCTGAAAATACTAAGTTGTGTGACTTCACAACCACAAATAATAATGATTTCTTATGCACACCTATTGCTCCACCTGCTACTACAGCAGAATTCTTTGAAATTAAACCTTCTATACTGAATCTTGTTATGAGAGAGCAATTTTCTGGTGTTAGTTCTGATGATGCTGCTGCCCATCTCAATAATTTTGTTGAACTATGTGAAATGCAAAAGTATAAGGATGTAGATGGTGACATTATAAAATTAAAATTGTTTCCTTTCTCATTAAGAGGAAGAGCTAAAGATTGGTTGCTATCTCTGCCTAAGAATAGTATTGATTCATGGACTAAATGCAAGGATGCTTTTATTGGTAGATATTATCCTCCTGCTAAAATTATATTTTTGAGAAGTAGCATAATGAATTTTAAACAATTGGATAATGAGCATGTTGCACAAGCATGGGAAAGAATGAAATCTTTGGTTAAAAATTGCCCAACCCATGGACTGACTACTTGGATGATCATCCAAACCTTTTATGCAGGACTGAATTTTTCTTCGCGGAACCTATTGGATTCAGCTGCTGGAGGTACCTTTATGTCCATCACTCTAGGCGACGCAACAAAGCTTCTTGATAATATGATGATTAATTACTCTGAATGGCACACGGAAAGAGCTCCACAAGGTAAGAAGGTAAATTAATCGAAGAAACCTCTTCCTTGAGTGATAAGATTGATGCTATTATGTCTATGCTTGTGAATGGTAGGACAAATGTTGATCCTAATAATGTTCCGTTAGCTTCATTGGTTGCCCAAGAAGAACATGTTGATGTGAACTTCATTAAAAATAATAATTTCAACAACAATGCTTACCGGAACAATTCTAGTAACAACTATAGGCCATATCCTTATAATAATGGCAACGGCTATGGTAATTCTTATGGGAATTCTTACAACAATAATAGGAATACACCCCCTAGACTTGAAGCCATGCTTAAGGAATTTATTAGTACACAAACTGCTTTTAACAAATTTGTTGAAGAAAAGCTTGGGAAAATTGATATACTTGCTTCTAAAGTCGATAGTCTTGCTGCTGATGTTGATCTTTTGAAATCGAAAGTTATTCCTAATGAAAATAATGATATTAAGTCATTTGCTACAGCAAATGCCATCCAAGTTAGAATTAATGAGAATATAAGATTGATGGCCGAATTGCGTGCTAGGTGGGAAAAAGAAGAAAATGCTAAAGAAGATAATATAGCTAAAGTTTGGACTATTACCACCACTAGTAATGCTAATGCTCCTCATGTTTCTGCACCTCCTACTATTAATGGTAAAATAATTGGTGTTGGCAATGTTTCCACTTCTAATGCAAAGCGTGAAAAACTGCCTGAAACTGCTAAAACTGCTGAAACTGCCTGTGATAAAACTGCTGAATTTTTTTCCAACATTGGGGACAATGATCCCATTGCTTTAGATTATAATGGTTTGGAGTTTGATGATTGCCACATCTCTGAAGTTATAAAGTTCTTACAAAAACTTGCTAAGAGTCCTAATGCTAGTGCTATAAATTTGGCCTTTACGAAACATATTACAAATGCTCTCATAAAAGCTAGAGAAGAGAAATTAAATCGCGAAGCTTCTATTCTTAGGAAGCTAGAGGATGGTTGGGAGCCCATAATTAAGATGAAGGTCAATGACTTTGATTGTAATGCTTTATGTGATCTTGGTGCAAGTATTTCCGTTATGCCTAGAAAGATCTATAATATGCTTGACTTGCCACCATTGAAAAATTGTTATTTGGATGTTAATCTTGCTGATAATTCTACAAAGAAACCTTTGGGGAGAGTTGATAATGTTCGTATTACCGTTAACAATAACCTTGTCCCCGTTGATTTTGTTGTCTTGGATATTGAATGCAATGCATCTTGTCCCATTATATTGGGAAGACCTTTTCTTCGAACTGTTGGTGCTATTATTGATATGAAGGAAGGTAATATTAAATATCAATTTCCTCTCAAGAAAGGTATGGAACACTTCCTTAGAAAGAGAATGAAGTTACCTTTTGATTCTATCATTAGAACAAATTATGATGTTGATGCTTCGTCTCTTGATAATACTTGATACACACTTTCTGCGCCTAGCTGAAAGGCGTTAAAGAAAATCGCTTATGGGAGACAACCCATGATTTTACTTCTGCACTTTTGTTTTATATTTGAGTCTTGGAAGTTGTTACTACTGTAGAAACCTCTCCTTATCTTAGTTTTGTTGCATTGTTGTGCCAAGTAAAGTCTTTGATAGTAAGGTTCATACTAGATTTGGATTACTGCGCAGAAACAGATTTCTTTGCTGTCACGAATCTGGGCCTAATTCTCTGTAGGTAACTCAGAAAATTATGCCAATTTACGTGAGTGATCCTCAGATATGTACGCAACTTTCATTCAATTTGAGCATTTTCATTTGAGCAAGTATGGTGCCTCTTAGAAATTCGTCTTTACAGACTGTTCTGTTTTTGACAGATTCTGCCTTTTATTTCACATTGCCTGTTTTGCTATGCTTGATGGATTTTTCGATTCCGTTAACTTTCAGTAGCTTTGTGCAATGTCCAGAAGTGTTAAGAATGATTATGTCACCTCTGAACATGTGAATTTTGATTGTGCACTAACCCTCTAATGAGTTGTTTTGATTTTGAGTTTGGTGTGGAGGAAGTTTTCAAGGATCAAGAGAGGGAGATGATACAATATGATCAAGGAGAGTGAAAGCTCTAAGCTTGGGGATGCCCCGGTGGTTCACCCCTGCATATTTCAAGAAGACTCAAGCGTCTAAGCTTGGGTATGCCCAAGGCATCCCCTTCTTCATCGACAACATTATCAGGTTCCTCTAGTGAAACTATATTTTTATTCCATCACATCTTATGCACTTTGCTTGGAGCGTCGGTTTGCTTTTGTTTTTGTTTTGTTTGAATAAATTGGATCCTATCATTCATTGTGTGGGAGAGAGACACGCTCCGCTGTTTCATATGGACAAATATGTCCTTAGGCTTTACTCATAGTGTTCATGGCGAAGGTTGAATCTTCTTCGTTAAATTGATATATGGTTGGAAACGGGAAATGCTACATGTAGTAATTGGTAGAATGTCTTGGATAATGTGATACTTGGCAATTGTTGTGCTCATGATTAAGCTCTTGCATCATATACTTTGCACCTATTAATGAAGAAATACATAGAGCTTGCTAAAATTTGGTTTGCATAATTGGTCTCTCTAAGGTCTAGATAATTTCTAGTAAGGGTCGAACAACAAGGAAGACGGTGTAGAGTCTTATAATACTTACAATATGTCTTTTATGTGAGTTTTGCTGTACCGCTTCATACTTGTGTTTGTTTCAAATAGCCTTGCTAGCCTAAGCCTTGTATCGAGAGGGAATACTTCTCATGCATCCAAAATCCTTGAGCCAAACACTATGCCACTTGTGTCCACCATACCTACCTACTACATGGTATTTCTCCGCCATTCCAAAGTAAATTGCTTGAGTGCTACCTTTAAACAATTCAAAATTTATCACCTCTGATTTGTGTCAATGTTTTATAGCTCATGAGGAAGTATGTGGTGTTTATCTTTCAATCTTGTTGGGCAACTTTCACCAATGGACTAGTGGCTTCATCCGCTTATCCAATAACTTTGCAAAAAGAGCTGGCAATGGGATTCCCAGTCCCAAATTAATTAACCTTCATAATGTTACAAAAATAGACACTCCTCCATGGTATGTGATTGTTGGACGGCACCCGAGGATTCGGTTAGCAATGGCTTGAGAAAGCAAAGGTGGGGAGGAGTGTCATCTAAATAAAACTAAAATAAAAAGGCACTCCTTCATGGTATGAGATTGTTGGCAGGCACCCGAGGATTCGGTTAGCCATGGTTTGTGAAAGCAAGGTTGGAAGGAGTGCCACCCAAAAATAAAAATAAAATAAAATGGGAGCCGCTCTTTGAAGGTTTGTCTGGCGAGGGGGTTAGAGTGCCCACTACCATTCGTTGACAACAACAAACACCTCTCAAAATTTACTTTTATGCTCTCTTTATGTTTTCAAAATCAAAGTTGTAGCACAAATATAGCAATCAATGCTTCCCTCTGCAAAGGGCCTTTCTTCTACTTTTATGTTGAGTCAGTTCACCTATTTATCTCCATCTCAAGAAGCAAACACTTGTGTGAACTGTGCATTGATTCCTACATACTTGCATATTGCACTTATTATATTACTTTATGTTGACAATATCCATGAAATATACATGTTACAAGTTGAAAGCAACAGCTGAAACTTAATCTTCCTTTGTGTTGCTTCAATACCTTTACTTTGAAATTATTGCTTTATGAGTTAACTCTTATGCAAGACTTATTGATGCTTGTCTTGAAAGTACTATTCATGAAAAGTCTTTGCTATATGATTCAATTGTTTACTCATTACATTTACCATTGTCTTGGATCGCTGCATTCATTACATGTGCTTACAATAGTATGATCAAGATTATGATGGCATGTCACTTCAGAAATTATCTTTGTTATCGTTTACCTACTCGGGACAAGCAGGAACTAAGCTTGGGGATGCTGATACGTCTCCAACGTATCGATAATTTCTTATGTTCCATGCTACTTTATTGATGATACCTACATGTTTTATGCATACTTTATGTCATATTTATGCATTTTCCGGCACTAACCTATTAACAAGATACCGAAGAGCCAGTTGTTGTTTTCTGCTGTTTTTGGTTTCAGAAATCCTAGTAAGGAAATATTCTCAGAATTGGATGAAATCAACGCCCAGGATCTTATTTTTCCACGAAGCTTCCAGAACACCGGGGAAGATACGAAGTGGGGCGACGAGGCGGCCAGACGCTAGGGCGGCGCGGCCCAAGCCCTAGCCACGCCGGCCTAGTGTGTGGGCCCCTCGCGTCGCCCCTAAACCTACCTCTCCGACTATAAGAAGCCTTCGTCGATAATAACTCCAGTACCGAGAGCCACGATACGGAAAACCTTCCAGAGACGCCGCCGCCGCCAATCCCATCTCGGGGGATTCAGGAGATCGCCTCCGGCACCCTGTCGGAGAGGGGAATCATCTCCCGGAGGACTCTTCACCGCCATGGTCACCTCCGGAGTGATGAGTGAGTAGTTCACCCCTGGACTATGGGTCCATAGCAGTAGCTAGATGGTCGTCTTCTCCTAATTGTGCTATCATTGTTGGATCTTGTGAGCTGCCTAACATGATCAAGATCATCTATCTGTAATGCTACATGTTGCGTTTGTTGGGATCCGATGAATAAGTGAATGCTATGTTATGTTGATTATCAATATCATCTATGTGTTGTTTATGATCTTGCATGCTCTCCGTTGCTAGTAGAGGCTCTGGCCAAGTTGATACTTGTAACTCCAAGAGGGAGTATTTATGCTCGATAGTGGGTTCATGTCTCCATTAAATCTGGGGGAGTGACAGCAACCCCTAAGGTTGTGGATGTGCTGTTGCCACTAGGGATAAAACATCAATGCTATGTCTAAGGATGTATTCGTTGATTACATTACGCACCATACTTAATGCAATTGTCTGTTGTTTGCAACTTAATACTGGAGGGGGTTCGGATGATAACCTGAAGGTGGAATTTTTAGGCATAGATGCATGCTGGATAGCAGTCTATGTACTTTGTCGTAATGCCCAATTAAATCTCACAATGCTCATCATAACATGTATGTGCATGGTCATGCCCTCTTTATTTGTCAATTGCCCAACTGTAATTTGTTCACCCAACATGCTTATTCTTATGGGAGAGACGCCTCTAGTGAACTGTGGACCCCGGTCCATTCTTTTAATCGAATACAATCTACTGCAATACTTGTTCTACTGTTTTCTGCAAACAATCATCATCCACACTATACATCTAATCCTTTGTTACAGCAAGCCGGTGAGATTGACAACCTCACTGTCACGTTGGGGCAAAGTAATTTGGTTGTGTTGTGCAGGTTCCACGTTGGCGCCGGAATCCCTGGTGTTGCGCCGAACTACACTTCGCTGCCATCAACCTTCAATGTGCTTCTTGGCTCCTACTGGTTCGATAAACCATGGTTTCTTACTGAGGGAAAACTTGCCGATGTACGCATCACACCTTCCTCTTGGGGTTCCCAACGGACGCGTGATGTACGCGTATCAATGCCCAAGGTTGGCTTCCGCCTTCGCATGCTAAAATCCGTGATCCAAATTCCAAGCTTATCTAGACTTATCTTGAATAGGTGCATCCACTTCCCTTGCCGCCGCCTCCTCCGAGCTCGAAGCTCTGCGCTCCTCCCAGAAAGATCTAGAAGCGAAGCTCGCAGAGGCGGGGAAGAAGCTGGCGGAGAAGAGCTCGGAGCTCATTCGAAAGGAAGGTGAATTTCAATTGAAAAGGAAAACTGACAGCGAAACCATCCAACGGCAGCAGAAAGAGCTTGGCGGACTCCGAAATTACATGGAAACAGCAGAGCAGCACTGGGACTTGCTCAACTCAGACGTCATGGGTAATTTCCGAAATTCATGTAGTAATGCTTACGCTAAACTCAATCCGTTATGCTTATTTGAAATTGTCTTCCCCAGAGCCTCTTGGATACACGGAGAAACGCCGGAGCCAATTCCCTCGGGACGACCTGCTTCAGCTTGTTGGAGACGACTGCAAGGATCTTATTTCCGCCTCCCGGAAAATCTTTCACAACTTATCCATCAAGAAGAGCCGAACTTGCGAAGTTCGAAAGCTTATCCAAAGGATGGACATTCTTCCGGAGTTGGTGGTGGATCTACAGGCGTCATCAGCTTGTGGTGCTGCCGCCATGTCCCTGGCTATGTGTCTAGCACATAATCGGGATCTTGACATCGACAGGGTGACTTCCGGTGTTCCTCCAAACTCGGATGTGAACGCGCTCTTGGATGCAGTTAGCGGCTACGACACCCGGATCGCTCGGAGGATCCGCCACAATGAATTTTATGACAAGGTGGTTCTTCCAGCGGACGAGCCCCTTGAAGCGGAGCTCCACAAGGAGCGCGAGGCGGAGGCCCGACCTGCTCAATCCGGAAGCCAGTATACCTGGACAAGCTCCAAAGACCAAGGTGGCGCTGCATCTCCGGCCGAAGATGATGAAGAGAGTGATGATGATGTCTCCTCTCCAGCCAAAGACAAAGAAGAAGCTGCTCCAAAGGTTGATGACAAAGGCGAAACTTCTCCGACTAAGGAGAAGCAAAGAACTTATTCCTGCGGGAAGAAAAACAATGCATCATTTTGGACCCTAGAGGGTTTGTAATATAACTTTATATTCTTAAGTAGCTAGGAACGAAACACTTATGCATGGGCGGAAAAACTTATCCCGCTATCCATTTTTATTTGCAAGTTTCTTTTGTTGAAAGCAAGTGCTGGTTTCTATTTTTTCCGGCTTGCTCACTTGACCTTCCGCGAGCCGGAAGACCTTTAGCCGGAAACGCTCGCCTGCGGCGACGAAGCCCAATGGCAATCCGTCAATAACCGCGGAAACAAGCCCCCAGCCAAGGTGCCGGAAATCGCTACCAGGAATCCATGAGTTTGCAACAGAAAATATTTCCACCAGAAAACTTAAGCTTACGTCCAAAATGACGGTTTTGAAAATCACAACTTTCATACACGCCTAGGCGGAAATATCCAGCTCTGCGGTTTTAGTCGGAAAACTTACACGTTCTAAAAATGAACAAGTAAAGGAGGTAAAAGATTCAAAGAGTGAACCAAAAGCTTTATTTCATTGATCATGTATAACTGTTACAGAGTATGTAATTCTAAGATTTTGCTAAGTGTGGAAAGGACGTAGCTGTGCATTGTTCCAAGGACGATCTGTTTCATCGTACATGTCATCCGGATCCTCTCGCTTGCGTTTCCGGTACCAGTTGGCAGGTCTATCCTTTAACTCCCAGAAATCGACAAGGTAGTATGATCCATTGTGAAGCACTTTGCTAACGACGAAGGGTCCTTCCCATGGAGATTTCAACTTATGATCTTTCACCTGGCGAAGGCGGAGGACCAGGTCTCCGGCCATAAACGAGCGATTTCTAACTCTGCGACTGTGATAGCGTCGGAGTTTCTGCTGGTAGATGGTGGAACGTTGGTCGGCTAAATTCCGAGCTTCTTCGATCAGGTCCACAAATAGCTGTCTGGCCTCATCAGCAGTTTCTTCATTGTAAGCGTAGACTCGCGGTGAATCGCGGATGATGTCGGAGGGGAGCACGGCTTCAGATCCGTACACTAGGAAGAACGGAGTAAATCCGGTTGACCTGTTAGGGGTAGTTTGCAAACTTCACATAGTAGAGTCTAACTCCTTAGCCCAAGCTCCGGCTGCGCGGCGCAGCGGTTCTTCAAGGCATGGTTTAACTCCGGATAGTATGAGTCCGTTGGCTCTTTCGACATGACCATTGGATTGTGGATGAGCCATCGATGCCAGGTCAAGCCGGATCCCTACGTCATGGCAATAATCCTTCAATTCTCCTTGTGCGAAGTTCGTGCCATTGTCTGTGATTATGCTGTGTGGGATGCCGAATCTCGTCACGAGGCTACAAATAAATTTTAGTGTCGTAGCACCAGCGGCTTTTCTCACTGGCTTTGCCTCAATCCACTTACTGAACTTGTCAACAGCGACCAAGAGGTACTCAAAACTGCCAGGAGATGATTTCTTTAATTTACCAACCATATCGAGCCCCCAGACCGCGGACGGCTAGGTGATAGGGATGGTCTTCAGCTCTTGGGCTGGAGCGTTTGGTTGAGTAGCATAGTACTGGCAACCTCGGTAGGTTTTTACCAGCTTGTCAGCATCTTCTTTAGCTGTGAGCCAGTAAAATCCGAGCCGAAAAGCTTTTGCAATGAGTGATCTGGGTGCGGCATGATGCCCGCAATCCCCTGCATGGATCTCTCTGAGGATTTCAATGCCATCTTGATTGGAGACACATTTGAGAAATACTCCAGTTGCGCTTCGTTTGTAGAGCTGTCCGTCAACAATTGTGTAGGATCTTGCTCGTCTGATGATCTGTCGTGTCAGGACCTCGTCCTCTGGCAACTTCTGATCAATGAGGTAGTCCAGGAAAGGCTGCTTCCAGGCCGGAGTGATGACCATCACCTCACTTCCGGAGATACTGCCACTTCTGGATTCTCTGGGTTAGCGCCCTTCACCGAGGGTATCCGTAGATGCTCCAGGAAAATACCAGGCAGAATTGGTTTTCTGCCGGATCCGAGCTTGGATAGCATGTCTACCGCTGCGTTATCGTCTCGCCTGACGTACTTGACTTTGTATCCGAGGAAGCATTTGGCGATCTCGTCAACTTCATCTCTATAAGCCGCCATGACGGAATTTCTGGCGTTCCAGGTTCCGGCTACTTGTTGTGCCACCAGGTCAGAATCTCCGCAGCAAATGATGTGCTTGATCCCAATTTCCTTAGCGATGCGCAGACCATGTAGTAGAGCCTCGTATTTATTTGTAGCTTCGAAGAATCTGCGGAACGTACTGCAGTTCTTCTCCGGTAGGGGACTTGAGGGTGACTTCGGCTCCTGAGCCTTGATCGATGCTGCTTGGATCCATCGAAGTGCATAACCCATGTTTCTGGTTCCGGCTCCAGATTTGCATCCGGAGCTTCTGTCCAATCTGCAACGAAATCCGCCAAGATCTGAGACTTGATCGCAGTCCTGGCTTTGTAACTGATGTCGAAGGCGGATAATTCGATGCCCCACTTTGATGTGCGTCCTGTTGCGTCAGCATTGTTGAGAATTGTTGATCGTGGAGCTTTGCTCACGACTGTTACTGGATGCTCTTGGAAGTAGTGCCTCAACTTCCTGCTACCTAGGAATACACCGTAGGCTAGCTTTTGAAAGTGAGGATATCTTTGTTTGGATTCCGTCAGTACCTCGCTGATGTAATAGACAGGCCTTTGGACTCCATACTTGTGACCTTCTTCCTTTCGCTCCACCACGATGACGAGGCTAATGACTCTGTTAGTAGCTGCCAGGTAAAGGAGCATAGGCTCTGATTCTTCTGGAGCTGCTAGGATAGGTGGGGAGGTGAGTATTTCCTTCAACCCTTGGAGTGGTGCATCTGCCGCGTTGTCCTAGACAAATTTATCTGTTTTCTTTAGCAGTTTGTACAGAGGTAGCACCTTCTCGCCAAGACGGCTGACAAACCTACTGATTGCGGAAACACAACCAGTTAGTCGTTGCACATCTTTGAGACAAGTTGGCCTTTTTATGCACAGGATTGCCTTGATTTTCTCCGGGTTAACTTCAATGCCCCTGTTAGAGATGATGAAGCCAAGGAGTTTTCCGGCTGGAACGCCAAAGACGCACTTCAGCGGATTCAACATCATCTTGTTCCGTCGGAGATTCTCAAAGGTTTCTGTGAGGTCGCTGATCAGGTCGGATCCTTTCCGGGTCATGACCGCGATGTCGTCGACGTAAGCGTGTACGTTCCGGCCAATTTGGTCCTTCAATCACCGCTGCATCGTACGTTGGTAAGTGGCACCTGCGTTTTTCAAACCAAAAGGCATGGTGACATAGCAGTAAGTGCCGAAAGGAGTGATGAACGAGGTCGCCTTTTGGTCGGACTTCTTCATCCGGATCTGGTGATACCCAAAATATGCGTCAAGAAAACACAGAAGTTCCGCCCCTGCCGTCGAATCAATGACTTGGTCAATGCGCGGCAAGGGGAACGGATCCTTCGGACAATTCTTATTCAAGCCGGAGTAATCGATGCATATTCTTAGTATTTCAAAATCTTTTGGGGTAGAAGGACGGGATTTGCGACCCAATCAGTATGGATAACTTCTACTACAAAACCTGCCTCTAGTAACTTTGCTAATTCCATTCCTATGGCGCGGCGCTTCTTGTCTCCAAAGCGTCGCATAGCTTGCTTCACCGGTTTAGCCCCCGGATTTATGTTGAGGTAGTGCTCGGCGAGTTCCCTAGGTACTCCGGACATGTCAGAAGGTTGCCATGCGAAGATGTCCATGTTAGCGCGGAGGAACTCGACGAGCGTGTCTTCCTATTTGGGGTCCATGTTGGCTCCGACCGAGACCTGCTTAGTAGTATCTCCTTCCTTGAAGTCGATCTTCTTGGTCTCTATCGCAGCCTTGAACGAGGTTTTCTGTTCGGAGATCTGCTTCTTGGTGGTGTGCATCTCTGTTGGATCCACCGCGGCTCTGTAGCCTTGCAGCTCCTCTCCAGATATCATAGACTCTGCGAAGGCGGCTTTGCCTAATTCGCACTCGTGAGCCTTCTTGTAATCTCCGGATACGGTAATCATACCATTGGGACCCGGAATCTTAATCTTGTTGTAGATGTAGCACGCTCTTGAGTGAAACCTGTGGTAGGTGGGCCTGCCGAAAATGATATGGTAGGAGCTCTTGAAGGGCACGACCTCAAACGTGATTTTCTCTTCGCGGAAATTATTGATATCGCCGAAGGCCACGGGAAGTGTGATGCTGCCAAGGGAATTCGCCTTTTTACCTGGAACCACACCATGAAATTCAGTGGTGTTGTGCTTAAGTTGTTCCTTGGTAAGATTCATCCGCTCCAGAGTCTCCAGGTACATGATGTTCCAGCTGGCCCCGCCGTCCATAAGGCACTTGGAGAAATCATACCCGTCAATGCGGGGACTTACAACCAAGGCGTAGCACTCCTTCGGGATGACAGTAAGATGATCCTGTCTGTCAAACGTACATGGAGTTTCCGACCACCTGACATACTGCGACACAGCCGGAACTGTGGCGTTCAGGATCCAGAGAGCTGATTTGCTGGCACGGACTGTTGGGGTTCCGAGGAAGGTGTGGTACAAACCCGCGCTCTTTTTGACGAAGGGGTTGGGTTTAGCTGCGGATCCTTCCTTGAGGTCCGGCGAAGCATCATCCTCATCCATTGCCTCGGAACTGTCTTCTTCTTTGTCCTTGTTCTTGCCCTTGCCTCCATTGCCGCGTGGGCGGTGCTTCTGGGCTCGCTTGTATCCTGCTTCCGGGTCAGCTTTGAGATCGTTGACCCACTTGCAGTTGCGGTTAGTGTGAGTGGACTTCCCCGTAGCCGGATCCAGGTGGGCCAGGCAGGGCATGTCTCTGTACTCCTCGTAAGTTTGGGGGGCACGGGTTCCGGCAGCGGTGACCTCGTCACCACGCTGCTGGCCCCTGCCGGCTCCGCCTCCGCGACTGCGGCCTCTTCCGCCTCCTTGACCTCCGCGTTGGAAAGCCATGGCGACCATCTCGGATCCGCCACTCTTCTGGTCATCAAGGGGATTTTTCCGCTTAGTGCCGTTGTTGTTACCGTTATTACGGTTCTTCTTTTGCTGATGCAGGGGTATTGCTGTAGCTGCGAGATCTCCGCCTGCGTCGTCATCGGCGGCAGTGTGATCACTGGCAATGGTGATCATGTCATCCAAAGTCAGTTTATTTGCGTTGACCAAGCAAGTGAGCTTGTGCCGCAGCAGTCCTCCTCTCTGCAGTCCACCTATGAAGGCGTGCATGGCTGTGCAATTATCAACATTTTCGCACTCGTTCCTGGTTGCCAACCATCGTGTGAGGAAGTTCCTTGATGTTTCTCCCTTCTTCTGGATACATGCCTGTAAGTCGCTTGTCATGGCAGGTCTTTTGTAGGTGCCTCTGAAGTGCTTTTCGAAGGCGGTCTTCAGGTCAAACCAGCAAAAGATGGAGTTCTTCTCGAGGTCGCTGAGCCAGATCCGGGCTGGACCTACAAGGTACAGCTGAAGCATGCGGCAGGTAATATTAGGGGTTCCTCCGGCAAAGGTTACTGCATTATAGTAATCCTCAATCCAGGTATCCGGCCTTTCCGTGCCATCATAATTCTTCAGGTTTCCAGGTATCTTGAGGTTCATCCTTGGCTTTGGTTCCTCTCGAATCATCCTGCCAAAGCACTTTGGGCCGATATAGTCAGTTTTGTATTCGTTGAGACGTTCCCGCGCGTCACGCGAGCCGTTGCGAGGGGATTTTGAGCGTGAGTGAGATCTCCGGCCACCGCCTCCACCTCCGCCGCCACCGCTAGGTGGTGGGGAGGGAGACCTGCGAGGGGGCCGATGTGACCTTTTGCTTCCGCCTTCTGATTCTCCTCGCCCTTCACGGTGCTGACTCCGGCTTTGGTGGCTGCCTTCACCATGGTGCTGGCTGCCTTCGTCGTTCCGACTTCTGCGGGGCTCCGGTTCACGCTCCTCGTTCCGACTCCTCCTGGGCTCGGGCTCACGATCATTGTTCCGACTCCGGCGGGGTTCTGGCGTACGCTCTCTGTTTCCGTTCCTCGGAGGCGGCATGTTGCCGCGGATGTTGATTCCACCCGGACCATGGGGTCTGGCATTTCCGACTGGACTACGGCGGCGAGGAGGTGGAAGACGCGGGTACCCATTGGGTGGAGGTGAGGGATTCCGTTACTTTTCCCTACCATTGTACATCGCATCCTTTCCCTTCTTCGGATCTGACGGAGGTGTCTTTGATGGCACAGGAATTGGATTTGGGTGTTCTCTGGTTTTTCTTCTGCGTTCCGAGGATCCGGTCCGCGATTCATCGTCGCGATGGCGATGGCGATTGTCGTGGGCGTCCTTATGCACGGTAGATATGCAATGATCCGGGTTGGATTCCAACTTGCGCGAAGTATCTTCCTTGCTCTGCTGCTTCATTGCTGAGGCCACAAGCGTACGGACGTAGTCGATATCAATCTCCTCGTCCTTCTTTTTCAAGATCTCCGTAGCCTTCTTCATGTTATCCTTTGGAGTTGCGAGTGGCTGTTGCTCGGTGGGGGTTGCGAAGGTGATCCTACGGGGAGCTACAGCTTCTCGCCTGATCCTATCAGCTTCCTGTTGAGCCTCGGTGATCTTGTCCTCCCAATGTTTCCGGAGTTGCTTGACTTTTTCCAATGATTCGTCCACCTGACGCTCTCGCTTGAGAAAATTGTCCACGAAGTTTGCGGCCTCCTTCCTCTCGTCTAGCATTGTTGCTGCGGTGGTGGCGAACTTTTTAGATGTTGCCAACATCTCCTGTCTTTTGGCTTCTAGAGCTTCCGCATCTGCTGCGTCTTCAGGAGTTATGGGTTTGTTGAGGATATCCGAGTGTGCGATTGCATCCATGCCTGCCTGTTCAACCAGTTCTTCTGGGGACATGACTTCCTTCTGCGGTCGTTCCCGCGACAACGGAGATCCTGCATTGGATGACTGTGGATCGGATTGGGTATTCTCAGCTTCTGATTCCCGTTGATCCAGCGCCGCCAAAGTTGCGAGAACCTGTTTTGGCTGGGCGGATTCAACTTTAGGCTGATCACCGTATCCAACTTCCTTCACCTTGCGATCGAACTCTTCAGTATCCATGGAGGGGGTATCCCCGGAAATTGGGCTTAGGTTGCCCAGGATCGATTCTTCACCCGGAGCGCTGCTTTCTCCGACAGCCTCCTGCTGATCCGGAGCAGCGTTATTTTCCGGTTCCTCAACCTGCATGGGGCCAGCTCCGGCTTCTTGAGGGGCGCCTCCTGCGGTATGGGCTAAGAAGTGTACGAAGTGACACCTTTGCTTCTCTAACACCTGGGAGACCCAGGCAGATCTGCATTGGTCTTCCACCTTTATTTCCTGCTCAGGGGCGGATTGGGTGGGCTTTGATTTTTCCAGATCTAAGGCAGAATTCTCCTTAGGAAATTCCTGCATCTCAGATCGGATCTTCGCGACTGCGTCCTGCTCAGCGGCGGTCGCGTCAGCGTTACTTACCAGTGTGTTCCCGTCAGAATCAACGGTTTCACCGAAGAAGATGTGTATGCCGCCAATCGGGACGATGGAGAGCTTGACGGGGTCAGTCTTAGCCAGAATCCAGCACTCGTCCGGGGGGACGATCGGAAAGTTTCCGGCGTAGAGGACACGCCCCACAGCGATGGAGTCGTCGTAGCTTCCCATGGCGGAACCCTCCCGGTTCCGGCCTCCAGACGCCGCTGGCCCCACGGTGGGCGCCAACTGTCGTTGCCTATTTGACGGTACCTCGGAGGAGGGATCCTCACGAGGGGGAGAAAAAATCGGGGCCATATGGCGGAGTGCACACGGGACGGTGGTACGCGATTTACCCAGCTTCGGAACACCTGCACGATGACAGGGCCTACTGCTGCTTGTCTGGAATTATCTGGGCGCTTTCGCGTTGTTACAATGAGTTGTGGTTGTGCCTCTAGGGCTCCCGGGATCCGGCTTATAAAGGCGCACGGATCTAGGGTTTACATGGAGAGTCCTAGCCGGAATACAAGTTGCCTAACTACGGTACAATATCTTGCCGTGTACGTCAAGGATCCGCCTTCCTCTAAGAACTGTTGGATCTGGATACTTCATGGGCCTTCACGGATCCGGCCTCCTACGTAGGTCGGTTGGGATCCGGCTTCCTGTTCCTGGGCTGGACTTCATCCTTCAGGATCTACAGCAATTGGGCCGCTCGATGGGCCACATGCCACATCACCATCCGTGGGCCACCCGGGCTTCCCGGATCGAGGCCATTCCGTTGATATACCCATAAAGTATACCCACAACAGACGCGTAGGACGCGGGTCGCATTAACCACCCCTCGCCTTTATAGACGCCTCCTCGCACTATCTCTGTCACTCTCACTCGCAACGCCGCCTCTCTCACGTCCCATCATCTTCTCCAAAGCAAAAAACCCTCTCCCTCTCCCTCTCCTCTGCCGGCGAGATGGACAAGGAGAATGCCAATCCCATCGTCCACAGCGCCGTCGGCTCCAAGCGTGACGCCTCCCTCTTCGACACCGCCTCCTCCGCCGGTGCATCGGAGGCTACTGCCGCCGGTCGCGGTCAGATCCCGCCGGGATATGACCCCTACGAGTATGTGTCGTACGTCCCGCCCCCGAACCCCTACGACACCTCCATTGAGGACGCATGGAACAAGGTAACTACGGTTTGCTTCCTTTTTTGTTCCCCATTCCTTTTTGAACCCTATTTTTGCTGGTGTAGATGGATCTGTGGATGGATGAGTATTGGACTAATATTTGCGCCGATTTTATTCCATTTTGCTTTGATCCCTCCTTGATTTCGTTTAAGATTTGGGGTTCGGCCGTTCGGTTAATTTATGCAAGTAATAATGGGATCTCAATCAGTTAATTTATGCAAGTAATCATAGGATCTCAATCAGTTATTTTATGCACGAATCAAAAGATATCAACCGTTTAATTTTGCAAATAATCTGGAATGTGTTCAAGTTCAGATCTGGAATCTGTTTCTTTGCCTATGATAAATCGGTGGACACAGATTTTACAGGGAGGGTTCAGCGAACCATTTCTGTGTACAAATCTGTTGTGTATGAGCTTTGGTTCGCTGACTACATCCCTGTAGACATATAATTGTGTCCACTCTAACTGAGGTTGCCTCTATTTTTCCTAACTTTGTTATTATGCACGTTAGTCATCGTTGCAACTCATTCACTAATAGTTCCCGTTTGATATGGATCAGCTGTCTGGCAGTGACGTCGGCAGCGACGACGAGCACCATGACATAAAGACTCGCCAGGTGCTGCGGAGGTTGCAGGTCGGCCAGTACGTCTCCTACTTCGCCAAGGGTGTCTACAGGTGCCCCTTCTGCACTAGGAGGCTCGGCGGCACTGACTTCAACTGCCTCCTCACTCATGCCGAGAACATCGGCAACACCAACCCCAAGGTCGGCGCGTCGGTGAACCCCCACTCCTTCCGCGCCAAGCACATGGCGCTCGGCATGCACCTCCGCAGCGTCCAGCGGGTGGAGATCTCCGCCGGGCGCATGCCTCCACTCAAGCCCAAGGCTCCCAAGGGGAGCAACAAATGGAGGCAGAGGCAGATGGGGTAGGCGGAGTCCTGGACGTGTGCTGCTGCTGCCTCCTCCATTTTGTTGTTGGGATCCCTTTGTTGTTAGCTAGGGATCCCTTGTTGTTATGTTGTTAGTATGATGGTGCTGTGAAGAACCTCGAACCTGTTACTATGTTTGGCTGATGTATGCAGCTTATTATCTAGGGAGGGATCCCTATTATCTATCCCTATTCTACTATATGACCGTGTGAATTTATCGTACATTCCCTGTAGATTTGCTTCTAGATTTAACTACATACATATGGACCAGATGGAGTACTAGATTGGGCTCCCTACTAGATTTGCTGCCATATTGGGCAAATAACGAGGACCAAAAGGCACAAATAATAATTGAAGAAAGACAGAAATGGAAGCTTCTCTAGATTTGATACTAATTAGGTGAAAAAAGAAAGAAAGGAGGCGGAAAAGGTACTCTTAAAAGGGAAAATGCCAATTTGGGCCGAGAGAGACAAAACCCAGTTCCTGCTCACGTGCAACCAAACGCTATCTCGTCCTGTCCCACGCGGTCCCTTTCTACCAGCCTCACGCGATGCGGGCCCACACGACGCCGCCCCACACGTCAGCACGGAACGGCCAACTAAACGGGAATCCTGCCGTCTGAGCTGCTTCTGCGCGTTTCAAACAAGGACTTGGGGAAAACTGAGAAAAAATTAAGAAGCCGGAGAAAACTGAGCACAACTAAGGATCCGAGGGTACGAAAATAGAAATACCAAAAAAAATGAGAAAAAAGATGCTGCATGTGGGCGTGTGCGTCGCTGGTGCTGCCTGCTGTGTGTGGCCGGCACGGTCGCACGCGCGTGCGCGCATCCACGCGTGGAGCCAGCCTCGTTGGCTTGGTTGCCTGCTAGTGCGTTCTTTTTTTTTGTTAATCTCTTGTAACTGTTGTACTAGCTTGACTCTGGATTGACGCAAATAAATTAAGAATTTTTTGTAAAAAATCTAGTATAACATTTGGATATTATGGAGCACCGTTCCAGTCCAACGACACACAGGTGTTTATAGTTTATACGTTTGAACTAATAGACTATTAGTAAAACTTGGTATAGAAATTGATTTTATGCATGAAAAGAATTAAAACTCTTTTGAAACCGAAACTTTGGCATGGTGCAATGATGCAATGCATGAATTTGAAAAAATGCATGGATTTTAGGATGTTACAAAGGTATGGTTGAAGGAGTTCTCGATTAAGCATCATCGCCCTTACACCGTTATTCACTCGGACTTGAAATGCGGTACACGCTAAAATGTGTAGATAAAAGGTGCCCATGGGTTATCCGTGCAAGACCTTTCAAAAAAGGACCCTCTTGGCACATAACAAGTTGTGTAGCCACTCACGTGTGCCGGGGATGAAGCTTGATGGCAAGGATGCGCTGCCAGATCACCGTCAACTCACATCCGAGTTCATTGCATCCAAACTCTCGGCTGAGATATCATCACTTCCAACCATGAGAATTATGTCCGTGCAAGATACGGTGAAATCCTGCTTTGACTACGACGTCAAGTATGGGAAGGCATGGAAGACCAAACAAGCCGCGTTCAAGATGGTGTACGGTGATTGGGAGGAAGCATACAACCGAGTCCCTAGGTTGTTGTTAGCGATGGCCGCTACTAACCCGGGCATGGTTCATGTGGTGGAGCCTTCTAGTACCAAAATGACATTGCATGACGGTAAAAGAGCGAGGGTATTTCATCATGCATTTTGGTCATTCGAGCAATGCACGAGGGCATTCGAACATTGTAGGCCGATCATCACCGTCGATGGTACCTTCTTGACCGGGCAGTACAAGGGCACACTATTGGTGGCAATAGCAAATGATGCGAGCAACCGTTTAGTACCATTGGCTTTTGCATTGGTAGAGGTTGAGAACAATGATAACTGGGTATGGTTTTTCCATATATTGAGGACGAGGGTCATACCACCCTCAAAGAAAGTGTGTGTTATCTCGGATCGTCATCAAGGAATTCTCAAAGCGGTGGAGCTTGACATTCACGGGCATGCTCCCGTGCACTACCGATGGTGCATGAGGCATTTTTGTGCAAACTTCTACCGGCCATGTAAGAATAAAGAGTTGTCTGACCTTCTTCAAGATTGTTGCCTCGCTTACTCCGAGCGCCGCTTCGCAAACCTATACAATGGCTTGCTGAAACACAAAGAGCTCAACGCGGGTGGTTTTGAGTTTCTACAGAGGCACCTTATATTTAACTCAAAGTGGGCACGAGCTTATGATGAGGATGGGAGGAGATATGGTCAAATGACAAGCAACATGGCTGAATGCTTCAACAATGTGCTTCCGGAGGCCCACCCGTGGCGGTGGTTGCTCTTCTTCCTCCTGCTCTTCCTCCTCTGAAGATGATGGCTCGTCGTTCCTCATCTTCCTCAAAGCTGATCTCCGCGGTGGCTCCTCACCGGACTCAACACAACCTTCTTTCCTCGGTTCACATAATCGTCTGGAGTGTAACGGTTCGGAGCCTTGCCCCTAGGCTTCAATTGGTAAGCAGACCTTCTGAAATGCGGGTCCTTCTGAGCTTGAGTCTGATTGCCGTCGTCAGGAATCTTGCCAAACATGAACAAATGGTCAGGAAAAACTGAAATTACTAAGCATATGCTTTACGGCAACAAAAGTGTCCATACCTCCGCACCGCGACGTTATTCTTCAGAAGATGATGTAGCAATTTCGTCGTCGCGGAAACCAAGCAAGTTGCCTAAGCGCCACAACTTTTGTGAAGTGCGCTGTTGATGGCGTGTAACTCACACGTTCGTTGGGAACCCCAAGAGGAAGGTATGATGCGCACAGCAGCAAGTTTTCCCTCAGAAAGAAACCAAGGTTTATCGAACCAGGAGGAGCCAAGAAGCACGTTGAAGGTTGATGGCGGCGGGATGTAGTGCGGCGCAACACCAGGGATTCCGGCGCCAACGTGGAACCTGCACAACACAACCAAAGTACTTTGCCCCAACGAAACAGTGAGGTTGTCAATCTCACCGGCTTGCTGTAACAAAGGATTAACTGTATTGTGTGGAAGATGATTGTTTGCAGAAAACAGTAGAACTAGTATTGCAGTAGATTGTATTTCAGTAAAGAGAATTGGACCGGGGTCCACAGTTCACTAGAGGTGTCTCTCCCATAAGACAAGCAGCATGTTGGGTGAACAAATTACAGTTGGGCAATTGACAAATAAAGAGAGCATGACCATGCACATACATATCATGATGAGTATAGTGAGATTTAATTGGGCATTACGACAAAGTACATAGACCGCCATCCAACTGCATCTATGCCTAAAAAGTCCACCTTCAGGTTATCATCCGAACCCCTTCCAGTATTAAGTTGCAAAGCAACAGACAATTGCATTAAGTATGGTGCGTAATGTAATCAACAACTACATCCTTAGACATAGCATCAATGTTTTATCCCTAGTGGCAACAGCACAACACAACCTTAGAACTTTCTGTCACTGTCCCAGGTGTCAATGCAGGCATGAACCCACTATCGAGCATAAGTACTCCCTCTTGGAGTTACAAGCATCTACTTGGCCAGAGCATCTACTAGTAACGGAGATCATGCAAGATCATAAACAACACATAGATATAACTTTGATAATCAACATAACAAGTATTCTCTATTCATCGGATCCCAACAAACGCAACATATAGAATTACAGATAGATGATCTTGATCATGTTAGGCAGCTCACAAGATCCGACAATGATAGCACAATGGGGAGAAGACAACCATCTAGCTACTGCTATGGACCCATAGTCCAGGGGTAGACTACTCACACATCACACCGGAGGCGACCATGGCGGTGTAGAGTCCTCCGGGAGATGATTCCCCTCTCCGGCAGGGTGCCGGAGGCGATCTCCTGGATCCCCCGAGATGGGATCGGCGGCGGCGGCGTCTCCGGGAAGGTTTTCCGTATCGTGGCTCTCGGTGCGGGGGTTTCGTCACGGAGGCTATTTGTAGGCGGACGGGCAGGTCCAGAGGCGGCACGGGGCCCCACACCACCGGGCCGCGCGGCCAAGGGGGGCCGCGCCGCCCTAGGGTGTGGCCCCCTCGTCGCCCCTCTTCGTCTCTCCTTCGGACTTCTGGAAGCTTCGTGGAAAAATAGGCCCCTGGGCTTTGATTTCGTCCAATTCCGAGAATATTTCCTTACTAGGATTTCTGAAACCAAAAACAGCAGAACAAAGAATCGGCACTTCGGCATCTTGTTAATAGGTTAGTTCCGTAAAATGCACGAATATGACATAAAGTGTGCATAAAACATGTAGATAACATCAATAATGTGGCATGGAACATAAGAAATTATCGATACGTCGGAGACGTATCAGCATCCCCAAGCTTAGTTCTGCTCGTCCGAGCAGGTAAAATGATAACACGTATAATTTCTGGAGTGACATGCCATCATAATCTTGATCATACTATTTGTAAAGCATATGTAGTGAATGCAGCGATCAAAACAATGTATATGACATGAGTAAACAAGTGAATCATAAAGCAAAGACTTTTCATGAATAGCACTTCAACACAAGCATTAATAAGTCTTGCATAAGAGTTAACTCATAAAGCAATAATTCAAAGTAAAGGTATTGAAGCAACACAAAAGAAGATTAAGTTTCAGCGGTTGCTTTCAACTTGTAACATGTATATCTCATGGATATTGTCAACATAGAGTAATATAATAAGTGCAATAAGCAAGTATGTAGGAATCAATGCATAGTTCACACAAGTGTTTGCTTCTTGAGGTGGAGAGAAATAGGTGAACTGACTCAACATTGAAAGTAAAAGAATGGTCCTCCATAGAGGAAAAGTATCGATTGCTATATTTGTGCTAGAGCTTTGATTTTGAAAACATGAAACAATTTTGTCAACGGTAGTAATAAAGCATATGCATCATGTAAATTATATCTTATAAGTTGCAAGCCTCATGCATAGTGTACTAATAGTGCCCGCACCTTGTCCTAATTAGCTTGGACTACCAGACAATCACAATGCATTGTTTTTACCAAGTGTCACAAAGGGGTACCTCTATGCCGCCTGTACAAAGGTCTAAGGAGAAAGCTCGCATTGGATTTCTCGCTATTGATTATTCTTCAACTTAGACATCCATACCGGGACAACATAGACAACAGATAATGGACTCCTCTTTTATGCATAAGCATATAACAACAATTAATAATTTTCTCATTTGAGATTTGAGGATTGTTGTCCAAAACTGAAACTTCCACCATGGATCATGGCTTTAGTTAGCGGCCCAATGTTCTTCTCTAACATATGCATGCTTAACCATAAGGTGGTAGATCTCTCTTACTTCAGACAAGACGGACATGCATAGCAACTCACATGAAATTCAACAATGAATAGTTGATGGCGTCCCCAGTGAACATGGTTATCACACAACAAGCAACTTAATAAGAGATAAAGTGCATAATTACATATTCAATACCACAATAGTTTTTAAGCTATTTGTCCCATGAGCTATATATTGCAAAGGTGAATGATGGAATTTTAAAGGTAGCACTCAAGCAATTTACTTTGGAATGGCGGAGAAATACCATGTAGTAGGTAGGTATGGTGGACACAAATGGCATAGTGGTTGGCTCAAGTATTTTGGATGCATGAGAAGTATTCCCTCTCGATACAAGGTTTAGGCTAGCAAGGCTTTTTTGAAACAAACACAAGGATGAACCGGTGCAGCAAAACTCACATAAAAGACATATTGTAAACATTATAAGACTCTACACCGTCTTCCTTGTTGTTCAAACTCAATACTAGAGATTATCTAGACCTTAGAGAAACCAAATATGCAAACCAAATTTTAGCATGCTCTATGTATTTCTTCATTAATGGGTGCAAAGCATATGATGCAAGAGCTTAATCATGAGCACAACAATTGCCAAGTATCACATTACCCAAGACATTTATAGCAATTACTACATGTATCATTTTCCAATTCCAACCATATAACAATTTAACGAAGGAGAAACTTCGCCATGAATACTATGAGTAGAAACCAAGGACATACTTGTCCATATGCTACAGCGGAGCGTGTCTCTCTCCCATAAAGTGAATGCTAGGATCCATTTTATTCAAACAAAACAAAACAAAAAAAACAAAAACAAACCGACGCTCCAAGAAAAAGCACATAAGATGTGATGGAATAAAAATATAGTTTCAGGGGAGGAACCTGATAATGTTGTCGATGAAGAAGGGGATGCCTTGGGCATCCCCAAGCTTAGACGCTTGAGTCTTCTTGATATATGCAGGGGTGAACCACCGGGGCATCCCAAAGCTTAGAGCTTTCACTCTCCTTGATCATGTTGCATCATACTCCTCTCTTGATCCTTGAAAACTTCCTCCACACCAAACTCGAAACAACTCATTAGAGGGTTAGTGCACAATATAAATTGACATATTCAGAGGTGACACAATCATTCTTAACACTTCTGGATATTGCATAATGCTACTGGACATTAGTGGATCAAAGAAATTCATCCAACATAGCAAAAGAGGCAATGCGAAATAAAAGGCAGAATCTGTCAAAACAGAACAGTTCGTATTGACGAATTTTAAAATGGCACCAGACTTGCTCAAATGAAAATGCTCAAATTGAATGAAAGTTGCGTACATATCTGAGGATCACTCACGTAAATTGGCTTAATTTTCTGAGCTACCTACAGGGAGGTGGACCCAGATTCGTGACAGCAAATAAATCTGGAACTGTGCAGTAATCCAAATCTAGTACTTACTTTTCTATCAACGGCTTAACTTGGCACAACAAAACACAAAACTAAGATAAGGGGAGGTTGCTACAGTAGTAAACAACTTCCAAGACACAAAATAAAAACAAAGTACTGTAGGTAAAAACATGGGTTGTCTCCCATAAGCGCTTTTCTTTAACGCCTTTCAGCTAGGCGCAGAAAGTGTGTATCAAGTATTATCAAAGGGTGGTGCATTGTTATCATGAGCTCCCTCATCCATGGTGGTACTAAGGGCTTTGTCAATTTTAGGCCTATAATAATACTTCTTTGGTCTAGGCACTTTAGAGACATACATAAACTTTTGCTCCTTACCCACATAAGCTTTCTCCTTATATTTAAGAGAAGAAAATGTTGACCCCAAGGTTCCCATAGCCTTTTCAAGTTCATCAATCCTATTAATTTGATCATCACGGACAACACAAGTTCCTAGGGCACTAATTCTTTCATCAATTCCTACTAAGGATTTATCAAGTTCATCAGTTTTATCAAGTAACACTTCCAATTTAGCTTCAATACTTGGAAAATTTTTCTCTATGGTTTCAAATTTTTTCATAACATCTTCAAGAGAGATTTCAGTTTTAACTTTACCAACAGGGGGTATTCCAAATAGACTCTCAATAATGCAGCTAGCTTCTAATGCAGGGGTACTTAAAAAGTTTCCTCCTACGAGACAATCAAGAACATGCCTATTCCAGCTAGAGATACCAACATAAAAATTCCTGAGTAAAATAGTGGTGGAGTGTTTCTTAGTGCACCTATTATGGGCATTAATAATTCTATACCAAGCATCTCTTAAACATTCTCCCCCTTGTTGCTTAAACGAACGAACTTCAACTTCAGGATTACTCATTTTAGCAGTAGTAAATAAAGCAAACTAGATAAAGTAAATGCAAGTAAACTAATTTTTTTGTGTTTTTGATATAGCAAACAAGATAGCAAATAAAGTAAAACTAGCAACTAATTTTTTTGTATTTTGATTTAGTGCAGCAAACAAAGTAGTAAATAAAAATAAGCAAGACAAAAACAAAGTAAAGAGATTGAGAAGTGGAGACTCCCCTTGCAGCGTGTCTTGATCTCCCCGGCAACGGCGCCAGAAAATATGCTTGATGGCGTGTAACTCACACGTTCGTTGGGAACCCCAAGAGGAAGGTATGATGCGCACAGCAGCAAGTTTTCCCTCAGAAAGAAACCAAGGTTTATCGAACCAGGAGGAGCCAAGAAGCACGTTGAAGGTTGATGGCGGCGGGATGTAGTGCGGCGCAACACCAGGGATTCCGGCGCCAACGTGGAACCTGCACAACACAACCAAAGTACTTTGCCCCAACGAAACAGTGAGGTTGTCAATCTCACCGGCTTGCTGTAACAAAGGATTAACCGTATTGTGTGGAAGATGATTGTTTGCAGAAAACAGTAGAACTAGTATTGCAGTAGATTGTATTTCAGTAAAGAGAATTGGACCGGGGTCCACAGTTCACTAGAGGTGTCTCTCCCATAAGACAAGCAGCATGTTGGGTGAACAAATTACAGTTGGGCAATTGACAAATAAAGAGAGCATGACCATGCACATACATATCATGATGAGTATAGTGAGATTTAATTGGGCATTACGACAAAGTACATAGACCGCCATCCAACTGCATCTATGCCTAAAAAGTCCACCTTCAGGTTATCATCCGAACCCCTTCTAGTATTAAGTTGCAAAGCAACAGACAATTGCATTAAGTATGGTGCGTAATGTAATCAACAACTACATCCTTAGACATAGCATCAATGTTTTATCCCTAGTGGCAACAGCACAACACAACCTTAGAACTTTCTCATCCGTCCCGTGTCAATGCGAGCATGAACCCAATATCGAGCATAAGTACTCCCTCTTGGAGTTACAAGCATCTACTTGGCCAGAGCATCTACTAGTAACGGAGAGCATGCAAGATCATAAACAACACATAGATATAACTTTGATAATCAACATAACAAGTATTCTCTATTCATCGGATCCCAACAAACGCAACATATAGAATTACAGATAGATGATCTTGATCATGTTAGGCAGCTCACAAGATCCGACAATGATAGCACAATGGGGAGAAGACAACCATCTAGCTACTGCTATGGACCCATAGTCCAGGGGAAGACTACTCACACATCACACCGGAGGCGACCATGGCGGTGTAGAGTCCTCCGGGAGATGATTCCCCTCTCCGGCAGGGTGCCGGAGGCGATCTCCTGGATCCCCCGAGATGGGATCGGCGGCGGCGGCGTCTCCGGGAAGGTTTTCCGTATCGTGGCTCTCGGTACTGGGGGTTTCGTCACGGAGGCTATTTGTAGGCGGAAGGGCAGGTCAAGAGGCGGCACGGGGGCCCCACACCACAGGGCCGCGCGGCCAAGGGGGGGGGGGCCGCGCCGCCCTAGGGTGTGGCCCCCTCGTCGCCCCTCTTCGTCTCTCCTTCGGACTTCTGGAAGCTTCGTGGAAAAATAGGCCCCTGGGCTTTGATTTCGTCCAATTCCAAGAATATTTCCTTACTAGGATTTCTGAAACCAAAAACAGCAGAAAACAAAGAATCGGCACTTCGGCATCTTGTTAATAGGTTAGTTCCAGAAAATGCACGAATATGACATAAAGTGTGCATAAAACATGTAGATAACATCAATAATGTGGCATGGAACATAAGAAATTATCGATACGTCGGAGACGTATCAGCTGTGTCATGAAATTCAGAGTTAGAAAGTCACCAAATGCAATTGCTAGAGTTCAAAGTGGGTAACCATACCTTAATGACACTGTCACGGTTGGCCCCTTGCGGGCATTGTCCAAAGTTAGCCCTGATCCAAAGGAAAGGTGCGCCGGTGGGAGCTCTATCCTTTTTATCTTCTGGCTCCGGAGAAGCCATTTCAATAAGCCCCTCCATCTGCTGGCGCCACCCATCAAAATTTGTGTTCATACAAAATGCCTCGCCCTGAATAGCAAGACCAAGGATCATGGAAACATCCTGAAGAGTAGGGATCATCTCGCTGGCCCTCAGGTGGAAGGTGTGCGTCTCTGGCCTCCACCGGTCGACAAGGGCGGTGAGTGCCGCGACATTCATGTTCGGCGGTCCCCGGCTTACAAGCATGATGAACGCGAGAAGACCGGTAGTCTGGATGAACTCCGTGTACCGCTCGTCATACGGCATGTCCTTGATGCTACCGTGGTAACGAATCTTTAAGGGCTCAAGAACCTACAAGCACATCCAGACACAGAATATTATGCCATATCCAATGGAATAAAACAAGAGGACTTAACAAAAATAAATATTAGTACCTTCCCCTTTTCCGACATATGATATGTCCGGTGTTCCTTGTCATATCATGATCTAGGAGCCACACCATCCTTCATTTTTTCACAAATACACACAATAAGAAACTACCATATTTGTGACCATACATGTTCCACTAACAAATATGAGCCACACATACATGAGAATATATTTAGGGTTCCAAGAAATCGAGTGTGTCAACACACACATACATACATATACATACATAAGAATATGAATACATACATATCTAGGGTTCCTACACATACATATTCATTGAAATTTGATGTCTAGGGTTCTAACAAATGTAGGGTTTCAACACATAGATACATGAGAATATGGATTTCAACACATACATGAGCACATGGATTCAAGTTCTAAGATTTTCATATCTAGGGTTTCATGTCTAAATCGAATTAAAACCGAGAATATCATGAATGAAACGAAGGGGATCGAGGGAGAATACCTTGAGGAAGGGATTGGGATGAGAATGCCCGGGCAGATCTGAGGTTTTGGTGGTGGATTTTGTGGGGGGGGCAACGATTTCGTGTTAAGTATGCTATACTTAGAGTGAAACTGCTAAAAACCCGACATACATAGTCCCAGAGTTTCGAGTTAAGTATGCTATATTTAGCGTGAAACTGCTCAAAAAAACCGGCATACATAGTCCCCGAGTTTCGGGTTAAGTATGCTATACTTAGCGTGGAACTGCTCAAAAACCGGCATAGATTATATCTTCGCCTAATCTTTGCAGGGCGTGCTGGAATGTCGCAAGAAAATGTTCGACCAGTTGTTGTGGGAGCACCGCGAGCTTTCCGACGCGCATGCCGCACTCCAACTCACGCACAGCTAGTGCCGAGGTTCTTTTTTTGCTTGCGCTTTCCTTTTCTGACCGACTTCCTCCCAACCAGTTTGTTCAGTTTTCTCAAACGGTTTCTTTTCTGTGTAGCTGCACTACCAGACCTTACACTCCGCTCAACGAACTCGTCAACCGCATTGCTGCTCTCCAAGGTTTGATTCATTGTGCTTTGTATTTGCACTTCTTATTATTTATCCTGCTGAGCTTTGCTATTCCGGTTTTCAGGCGAAAAGGAAAAACTTGCTGCGCAGCACCACTCTGAATTGAAGGCCCAGAAGGATCAGATCAGCCAGCTCAAATAAGAACTGATCCATCTCTGGTTGCATTATGACACCGAGTTGAAAGAGGTCGTCAAGGCCGTAAAAGCGGAGGTGGATGAGGCTAAAACCGCACTGATTGAGCTACATGAGAAAGAGGTTAAAGAAGTGCAGGATCGGTTGTTTTAGGACATAGATGACGCACGGAAACTGCATTCGCTGGAGACGTGATACGTTGTTTTATGACAATACCTACATGTTTTGTTCACACTTTATGATGATTTTATGCGTTTTCTGGAACTAACCTATTGACAAGATGCCGAAGTGCCAGTACCTGTTTTCTGCTGTTTTTGGTTTCAGAAATCCTAGTAAGGAAATATTCTCGGAATTGGACGAAATCAACGCCCAGCATCTTATAATTCCACGAAGCTTCCAGAACACCCGAGAGGGACCAGAGGAGAGCCACAGGCCCACCACACAGGTGGCCGGCGTGGCCCAAGGGGGGGCGCCCCCTATTGTGTGGCACCCCCGTCAGCCTTCCGACTCCGCCTCTTCGCCTATAAGAAGCCCCCTGACCTAAATCTTCGATACGAATAAGCCACGGTACGAGAAACCTTCCAGAGCCGCCGCCATCGCGAAGCCAAGATCTGGGGGACAGAAGTCTCTGTTCCGGCACGCCGCCGGGGCGGGGAAGTGCCCCCGGAAGGCGTCTCCATCGACACCACCGCCATCTTCATCACCGCTGCTATCTCCCATGAGGAGGGAGTAGTTCTCCATCGAGGCTAAGGGTTGTACCGGTAGCTATGTGGTTAATCTCTCTTCTATGTACTTCAATACAATGATCTCATGAGCTGCCTTACATGATTGAGATTCATATGAGCTTTGTATCACTATTCATCTATGTGCTACTCTAGTGATGTTATTAAAGTACTCTATTCCTCCTTCATGATGTAATGGTGACAGTGTGTGCATCATGTAGTACTTGGCGTAGTTTATGATTGTGATCTCTTGTAGATTATGAAGTTAACTATTACTATGATGGTATTGATGTGATCTATTCCTCCTTTCATAGCTTGATGGTGACAGTGTGCATGCTATGTTAGTAATTGGTATAATTGCGTTGATCTATCATGCACTCTAAGGTTATTTAAATATGAACATCGAATGTTGTGGAGCTTGTTAACTCCGGCATTGAGGTGCTCTTGTAGCCCTACACAATTAGTGGTGTTCATCATCCAACAAAAGAGTGTAGAGTGGTTTTATTATGTGATCAATGTTGAAAGTGTCCACTAGTGAAAGTATGATCCCTAGGCCTTGATTCCAAATAGAAAAGTCACACCACAAAGATTCCTATCTCCCACATCAACTGCACGCCAGCAAGCTATTTTCTGGTGCCATTGCAGGGGAGGTTACTGTTTATTTACTGTTCCATTGCATGTTTACTCGCTGCCATATTTTATTCAGATTGCTATTACCACTCATATACACACATACCACTTGCATTTTACTATCTCTTCGCCGAACTAGTGCACCTATACATCTGACAAGTGTATTAGGTGTGTTGGGGACACAAGAGACTTCTTGCATTGTGATTGCAGGGTTGCTTGAGAGGGATATCTTTGACCTCTTCCTCATTGAGTTCGATAAACCTTGGGTGATCCACTTAAGGGAAAACTTGCTGCTGTTCTACAAACCTCTGCTCTTGGAGGCCCAACACTGTCTACAGGAATAGAAGCGTTAGTAGACATCAAGAGGCAGCGGAACAATGAACTTGAGCTGGTGCAGATCTCACAGGCCGAGTCATCAAGGCCTTGGATGATAAAATCTGGAGTAGGTGTCTCTCTTCTTTCTTTTACTTCTTTCTATTTTACCGGCTTGTTCTTATACCGACTTTTCTTGCTCTTTTCCGCAGCTGTCTTCCGTGAGTCACAGGAACATGCCGAAGCGGTCGTTGCTAAGATCCAGGTTGATGGTTCTGGTTCTAATACTACCCCCTGGACCATCGAGGAACACATCACTGCTCTCTCGGCTCGCGTGTCTCACATGACCAAGCTCGCTAAGCTTCCGGATGCCGCAATCCAAGCCTTCAAGTGCCTCTGGCCTGGCGAAACAGTCCCAAACCGGATTGATGCCATTGGCGACCGGCTTAAGGAGTGTGGTGCCCGGCTTAATGAATGGCAGCATTCTGTTGCACGCTCTGGTACCGACACCACTCTGGGGTTCGTTTGCTCCTGGTATGATGACCTGGATCTGAATGTTTTGGCGACGATGCGCGGCGATGCTCCCACCGACACCGATCCGAAACTTACTGCCAAACGCCACGACCGAGCCAACCAAGTGGCCCATTATGCTCCTACAAGCACATTTACACCGGCTCCTGCAGATCTTGAAGATGCCGACAGTGATGACGAAGAAGCCGAAGAAACTGCTCCAGAAGAAACTGCAGATGATGAACCAGCTGCCTCTGGCCAAGTCCCTGAGAGCCCCTCGCTAGAATACGCGTGATAAACTTTGATCCTGTTTCTCAAAAACAATTCGTGAAATGCCCGGTATGCCAGGTTTGATGATGTAATATACAGTTTAAGTCCTTTTGGTCGACTAAACTTGTTAGGTTCGGTATGTTTGAATTTATGATGTTCGATTTGTTTGAACTTATGCCAAGTACTCCGGGTTCAATCCCGAGTTCAATTTAGTGTTTGTTTAGCTCCTTGACTTTGGCTCTGTCTACCTCTTTTGGGTGTTTTGACGTATGAGGTCCAAAGTCTTTTTGCCAAACACACAATCTCTTGAACTTGATAAAAAACTTCGAGTAACTCAAAAACTTTCCAAAAAACCGGTATAACCGGGGTTAGTTAAGTTTTATCCCGGATTGTTTGTTTTTGTTTCCTCTGCCATTTTTCATGTGTTCAAATCCTTCCAGTTTTTCTTGCTTGCCATGAAGCCGGGTTGCGGACAGCAGCAGAGTTGAAGATTTTCCGGTAGGTTAAACACACTACTAAACTGGAAAAGAGAGTGTCCAACAAACCAACCGGTGTACAGAAAAAAAACACATCACATGCAATTTCGGTAAAGGCAGTCCCCGAGGTACATTCGAGGTACCAGCATATTATCCATAGCAAAATATTGAAAAACAACAAGAACTCCTTACATTACATCTTTTAGGAATAGGAAGGGTGAAGTAGAGCTACATTCCATGGCGCTTGCTTTCCTCTCCTGACCTGTCCTTCCTTCCTTTCTTAGCATCTTGTGCGTCTATAAGATAGTAAGCATCATTGTCCAGAGCCTTGCTCACAATGAAGGGTCCCTCCCATGGGAGTGCGAGTTTGTGATGCCCTTCAGTGCGCTGCACCAGATGTAGCACTAGGTCTCCTTCTTGAAATACCCTTGGATTTACCTTCCGGGTATGATAGCGTCTGAGATTTTTTTAGTACATGGCTGATCTTGCCAGTGCCAATTCTCTTTGCTCTTCTAGCAAGTCGACATCATTTTCTCTGGCCTCTTTGACCTCTTCCTCTGTATAGAGTTGAACTCTTGGTGAGTCATGGAGAATGTCGGTTGGTATGACCGCTTCTGCTCCGTATACCATGAAAAATGGTGTATAACCGGTTGATCGGTTTGGTGTGGTCCTTAGACTCCACAATACAGATGGTAATTCATCAAGCCAACATCCTGGCATTTTTTCAAGTGGTTCAATAAGCCGAGGTTTTATACCGGACAACACCATTGCGTTTGTCCTCTCCACTTTCCCATTAGCTTGCGGATGTGCCACAGATGCGATATCGAGCTGGATTCTATATATTATCCTCGCAGAACCATGAAAACTCTCCCTAGGAAAAGTTTGTTCCATTGTCAGTAATAATGTTGTGCGGGTAACCATACCGCAAGATGATGTCTTTCAGAAATTTCACGGCCGTGTGCCCATCGCACTTCCGGATTGGTTTAACTTCCACCCATTTGGTAAACTTGTCCACCATGACCAAAACGTGAGTCATGTTTCCTCTCGCTGGCCGGAATGGTCCGACCATATCCAGGCACCAAATCGCAAACGGCTGATACGTCTCCGACGTATCGATAATTTCTTATGTTCCATGCCACATTATTGATGATATCTACATGTTTTATGCACACTTTATGTCATATTCGTGCATTTTCTGGAACTAACCTATTGACGAGATGCCGAAGGGCCAGTTGCTGTTTTCTGCTGTTTTTGGTTTCAGAAATCCTAGTAAAGAAATATTCTCGGAATCGGACGAAATCAACGCCCAGGTTCCTATTTTGCCCGGAAGCATCCAGAACACCCGAGAACCGCCAGAGAGGGGGCACAGGGCCACCAAACCCTAGGCCGGCGCGGCCTAGGGGGGGCCCGCGCCCTCCTATGGTGTCGTCACCTCGTTGACCTTCTGACGCCGCCTCTTCGCCTATAAGAAGCCCCTCGACCTAAAACCTCGATACGGAAAAGCCACGGTACGAGAAACCTTCCAGAGCCGCCGCCATCGCGAAGCCAAGATCTGGGGGACAGGAGTCTCTGTTCCGGCACGCCGCCGGGACGGGGAAGTGCCCCCGGAAGGCTCCTCCATCGACACCACCGCCATCTTCATCACCGCTGTTGTCTCCCATGAGGAGGGAGTAGTTCTCCATCGAGGTTTGGGGCTGTACCGGTAGCTATGTGGTTCATCTCTCTCCTATGTACTTCAATACAATAATCTCATGAGCTGCCTTACATGATTGAGATTCATATGATGATGCTTGTAATCTAGATGTCGTTATGCTAGTCAAGTGAATTTTACTTATGTGATCTCCGGAGACTCCTTGTCCCACGTGTGTAAAGGTGACAGTGTGTGCACCGTGTGGGTCTCTTAGGCTATATTTCACAGAATACTTATTCACTGTTATGAATGGCATAGTGAAGTGCTTATTTATATCTCTTTATGATTGCAATGTGTTTTGTATCACAATTTATCTATGTGCTACTCTAGTGATGTTATTAAAGTAGTTTTATTCCTCCTGCACGGTGTAATGGTGACAGTGTGTGCATCCGTGTTAGTACTTGGCGTAGGCTATGATTGTGATCTCTTGTAGATTATGAAGTTAACTATTGCTATGATAGTATTGATGTGATCTATGCCTTCTTTCGTAGCGTGAAGGTGACAGTGTGCATGCTACGTTAGTACTTAGTTTAGTTGTGTTGATCTATCATGCACTCTAAGGTTATTTAAATATGAACATTGAATTGTGGAGCTTGTTAACTCCGGCATTGAGGGTTCGTGTAATCCTACGCAATGGTGTTCATCATCCAACAAGAGAGTGTAGAGTATGCATTTATCTATTCTGTTATGTGATCAATGTTGAGAGTGTCCACTAGTGAAAGTATGATCCCTAGGCCTTGTTCCTAAATACTGCTATTGTTGTTTGTTTACTGTTTTACTGCGTTACTACTGCTGCGTTACTACTGCTTGTTTACTGTCCTGGGCAAAGCACTTTTCTGGTGCCGTTGCTACTACTTATTCATACCACCTGTATTTCACTATCTCTTCGCCGAACTAGTGCACCTATTAGGTGTGTTGGGGACACAAGAGACTTCTTGCTTTGTGGTTGCAGGGTTGCATGAGAGGGATATCTTTGACCTCTTCCTCCCTGAGTTCGATAAACCTTGGGTGATCCACTTAAGGGAAAACTTGCTGCTGTTCTACAAACCTCTGCTCTTGGAGGACCAACACTGTCTACAGGAAAAGGAGGGGGCGTAGACATCAAGCTATTTTCTGGCGCCGTTGCCGGGGAGGAAAGGTAAAAGGCACTCATACTTCGGTTCCAGGTAATAGTACTTTTCTGGCACCATTGTGTTTGTGCTCGAAGCTATTTCCTTTAGATCCTGCAATTGCAACTTTTTGTTTCTTGTTTACACTAGTTAGGCATAATGGAAAACAACAAAAATATGTGAGATCTTTATGAACTTTATCTTGAATTAGGACATGATGTGTTTGAAGAGAGAATTAAAAAACCCATGGAACTTTATATGCATGCTAATGGGAATGTTATTAATATGAATGCTTTGAACACTATTGTTGCTAATGCTATGGAAAATTCTAAGCTTGGGGAAGCTGGTTTTGATGAGCATGATCTTTTTAGTCCCCCAAGCATTGAGGAGGAAATTTACTTTGATGATACTTTGCCTCCTATTTATGATGATTATAATGATAGTAGTCTTTTGGTGCCGCCTGTTATGGAGGATAAATTTGATTATGATTACAATATGCCTCCCATATTTGATGATGAGAATAATAATGATAGCTACTTTGTTGAATTTGCTCCCACTATTACTAATAAAATTGATTATGCTTATGTGGAGAGTAATAATTTTATGCATGAGACTCATAATAAGAATGCTTTATGTGATAGTTATATTGTTGAGTTTGCTCATGTTGCTACTGAAAGTTATTATGAGAGAGGAAAATATGGTTGTCCAAATTTTCATGTTACTAAAACACCTCTCTATGTGCTGAAATTTTTCAAGCTACACTTGTTTTATCTTCCTATGCTTGTTACTTTGCCCTTCATGAACTTGTTTATTTACAAGATTCCTATGCATAGGAAGCATGTTAGACTTAAATGTGTTTTGAATTTGCCTCTTGATGCTCTCTTTTGCTTCAAATACTATTTCTTGCGAGTGCATCATTAAAACTGCTGAGCCCATCTTAATGGCTATAAAGAAAGAACTTCTTGGGAGATAACCCATGTGTTTATTTTGCTACAGTACTTTTTTTATATTTGTGTCTTGGAAGTTGTTTACTACTGTAGCAACCTCTCCTTATCTTAGATTTGTGTTTTGTTGTGCCAAGTAAAGTCGTTGATAGTAAAGTTCATACTAGATTTGGATTACTGCGCAGAAACAGATTTCTTTGCTGTTACGAATCTGGGCAAAATTCTCTGTAGGTAACTCAGAAAATTATGCCAATTTACGTGAGTGATCCTCAGATATGTACGCAACGTTCATTCAATTTGAGCATTTTCATTTGAGCAAGTCTGGTGCCTCAATAAAATTCGTCAATACGAACTGTTCTGTTTTGACAGATTCTGCCTTTTATTTCGCATTGCCTGTTTTGTTATGTTCGATGGATATTTCGATTCCATTGACTTTCAGTAGCTTTGTGCAATGTCCAGAAGTGTTAAGAATGATTATGTCACCTCTGAACATGTATATTTTGATTGTGCACTAACCCTCTAATGAGTTGTTCTAAGTTTGGTGTGGAGGAAGTTTTCAAGGGTCAAGAGAGGAGGATGATATACTATGATCAAGGAGAGTGAAAGCTCTAAGCTTGGGGATGCCCCGGTGGTTCATCCCTGCATATTTCAAGAAGACTCAAGCATCTAAGCTTGGGGATGCCCAAGGCATCCCCTTCTTCATCGACAAATTATCAGGTTCCTTCTCTTGAAACTATATTTTTATTCGGTCACATCTTATGTACTTTACTTGGAGCGTCTGTGTGCTTTTGTTTTTGTTTTTGTTTGAATAAATGCTTGTGTGGGAGAGAGACACGCTCCGCTGGTTCATATGAACACATGTGTTCTTAGCTTTTAATTTTCATGGCGAAGGTTGAAACTGCTTCGTTAATTTGTTATATGGTTGGAATCGGGAAATGCTACATGTAGTAATTGCTATAATGTCTTGAATAATGTGATACTTGGCAATTGTTGTGCTCATGTTTAAGCTCTTGCATCATATACTTTGCACTTATTAATGAAGAAATACATATAGCTTGCTAAAATTTGGTTTGCATATTTGGTCTCTCTAAAGTCTAGATAATTTCTAGTATTGAGTTTGAACAACAAGGAAGACGGTGTAGACTCTTATAATGTTTACAATATGTCTTTTATGTGAGTTTTGCTGCACCGCTTCATCCTTGTGTTTGTTTCAAACAACCTTGCTAGCCTAAGCCTTGTATCGAGAGGGATTACTTCTCATGCATCCGAAACCCTTGAGCCAACCACTATGCCATTCGAGTCCACCATACCTTCCTACTACATGGTATTTCTCCGCCATTCCAAAGTAAATTGCTTGAGTGCTACCTTTAAATTTCCATTCTTCACCTTTACAATATATAGCTCATGGGACAAATAGCCTAAAAACTATTGTGGTATTGAATATGTACTTATGCACTTTATCTCTTATTAAGTTGCTTGTTGTGCGATAGCCATGTTCCTGGGGACGCCATCAACTACTCTTTGTTGAATATCATGTGAGTTGCTATGCATGTTCGTCTTGTCTGAAGTAAGGGCGATCTACCACCTTATGGTTAGAGCGTGCATATTGTTAGAGAAGAACATTGGGCCGCTAACTAAAGCCATGATCCATGGTGGAAGTTTCAGTTTTGGACATATATCCTCAATCTCATATGAGAAAATTAATTGTTGCTACATGCTTATGCATAAAAGAGGAGTCGATTATCTGTTGTCTATGTTGTCCCGGTATGGATGTCTAAGTTGAGAATAATCAATAGCGAGAAATCCAATGCGAGCTTTCTCCTTAGACCTTTGTACAGGCGGCATAGAGGTACCCCTTTGTGATACTTGGTTAAAACATGTGCATTGCGATAATCCCGGTAGTCCAAGCTAATTAGGACAAGGAGCGGGCACTATTAGTACACTATGCATGAGGCTTGCAACTTGTAAGATATAATTTACATAACACATATGCTTTATTACTACCGTTGACAAAATTGTTTCTTATTTTCAAAATCAAAGCTCTAGCACAAATATAGCAATCGATGCTTTCCTCTTTGAAGGACCTTTCTTTTACTTTTATGTTGAGTCAGTTCACCTATTTCTCTCCATCCCAAGAAGCAAACACTTGTGTGAACTGTGCATTGATTCCTACATACTTGCATATTGCACTTGTTATATTACTTTGCATTGACAATATCCATGAGGTATACATGTTACAAGTTGAAAGCAACCGCTGAAACTTAATCTTCCTTTGTGTTGCTTCAATACCTCTACTTTGAATTATTGCTTTATGAGTTAACTCTTATGCAAGACTTATTGATGCTTGTCTTGAAGTACTATTCATGAAAAGTCTTTGCTATATGATTCATTTGTTTACTCATGTCATTTACCATTGCTTTGATCGCTGCATTCATTACATATGCTTACAATAGTATGATCAAGATTATGATGGCATGTCACTCCAGAAATTATCTTTGTTATCGTTTACCTGCTCGGGAAGAGCAGAAACTAAGCTTGGGGATGCTGATACGTCTCCGACGTATCGATAATTTCTTATGTTCCATGCCACATTATTGATGATATCTACATGTTTTATGCACACTTTATGTCATATTCGTGCATTTTCTGGAACTAACCTATTGACGAGATGCCGAAGGGCCAGTTGCTGTTTTCTGCTGTTTTTGGTTTCAGAAATCCTAGTAAAGAAATATTCTCGGAATCGGACGAAATCAACGCCCAGGTTCCTATTTTGCCCGGAAGCATCCAGAACACCCGAGAACCGCCAAAGAGGGGGCACAGGGCCACCAAACCCTAGGCCGGCGCAGCCTAGGGGGGGCCCGCGCCCCCCTATGGTGTCGTCGCCTCGTTGACCTTCTGACGCCGCCTCTTCACCTATAAGAAGCCCCTCGACCTAAAACCTCGATACGGAAAAGCCACGGTACGAGAAACCTTCCAGAGCCGCCGCCATCGCAAAGCCAAGATCTGGGGGACAGGAGTCTCTGTTCCGGCACGCCGTCGGGACGGGGAAGTGCCCCCGGAAGGCTCCTCCATCGACACCACCGCCATCTTCATCACCGCTGCTGTCTCCCATGAGGAGGGAGTAGTTCTCCATCGAGGTTTGGGGCTGTACCGGTAGCTATGTGGTTCATCTCTCTCCTATGTACTTCAATACAATAATCTCATGAGCTGCCTTACATGATTGAGATTCATATGATGATGCTTGTAATCTAGATGTCGTTATGCTAGTCAAGTGAATTTTACTTATGTGATCTCTGGAGACTCCTTGTCCCACGTGTGTAAAGGTGACAGTGTGTGCACCGTGTGGGTCTCTTAGGCTATATTTCACAGAATACGTATTCACTGTTATGAATGGCATAGTGAAGTGCTTATTTATATCTCTTTATGATTGCAATGTGTTTTGTATCACAATTTATCTATGTGCTACTCTAGTGATGTTATTAAAGTAGTTTTATTCCTCCTGCACGGTGTATGGTGACAGTGTGTGCATCCGTGTTAATACTTGGCGTAGGCTATGATTGTGATCTCTTGTAGATTATGAAGTTAACTATTGCTATGATAGTATTGATGTGATCTATGCCTCCTTTCGTAGCGTGAAGGTGACAGTGTGCATGCTACGTTAGTACTTGGTTTAGTTGTGTTGATCTGTCATGCACTCTAAGGTTATTTAAATATGAACATTGAATTGTGGAGCTTGTTAACTCCGGCATTGAGGGTTCGTGTAATCCTACGCAATGGTGTTCATCATCCAACAAGAGAGTGTAGAGTATGCATTTATCTATTCTGTTATGTGATCAATGTTGAGAGTGTCCACTAGTGAAAGTATGATCCCTAGGCCTTGTTCCTAAATACTGCTATTGTTGTTTGTTTACTGTTTTACTGCGTTACTACTGCTGCGTTACTACTGCTTGTTTACTGTCCTGGGCAAAGCACTTTTCTGGTGCCGTTGCTACTACTTATTCATACCACCTGTATTTCACTATCTCTTCGCCGAACTAGTGCACCTATTAGGTGTGTTGGGGACACAAGAGACTTCTTGCTTTGTGGTTGCAGGGTTGCATGAGAGGGATATATTTGACCTCTTCCTCCCTGAGTTCGATAAACCTTGGGTGATCCACTTAAGGGAAAACTTGCTGCTGTTCTACAAACCTCTGCTCTTGGAGGCCCAACACTGTCTACAGGAAAAGGAGGGGGCGTAGACATCAACGGCCAAGTTATCGGAATTGTTTTTAAGTCGAAGGCTGGGGTGTGGTTTTGCTTGTTGTACATCTGGCATCCTTTGCACTTCTGGACCAGATCCTGAGCGTCCTCCAAAGCAGTGGGCCAGTAAAACCCATGCCGGAAAACTTTGGCCACCAAAGCTCTCGATGAGGCATGATGCCCGCAGTCCCCTTGGTGGTTTTCTTGGAGCATCTCTTTTCCCTCTTGTGGCTCCACACATTGCTGCAGAACTCCTATGACGCTTCTTTTGTATAGCTCCCCGTTGATGATGGTGTAAGCTTTGGATCTCCTTTGAATCCTTCATGATTCTGTTTCTTCTGCTGGTAAACCGCCATTGGCCAGGTGTTCCATTATTGTCTTTCCCCATGATGGTGCCTCTCGAACAACAAAGACCGGCATATCGACCTCCATGCAGTCCACCGACATAATCCCTTCCGGTTTCGACTCTGAAGTCCCCGGGTTAGACGTGGCAGTCCCCGGGTTTACTTTGTCAATGTCCATTGGAACAATATGCGACTCCGGAATGAAAATTGATTCTGATTTCGGGCTTGGTTTGATCGATGGCTTCCTAAGATGAGACAAAGTTATTCCGGGAGGAATTTCTTGTCTGGACGAGCCCAGTTTGGACAAAGTGTCATCCGCATCGTTTTCCGCACGCGGCACATGATGAAACTCGCATCCTTCAAAGAATCCGGCAATTTGTTGCACATAAAACCGGTATGAGGCCATGTTGGCATCTTTCGCATCCCAATATTCGGAACACTGCTGCACCACTAGATCTGAATCACCATAACAGATAATCCAGCGCACTCCCACTTCTTTTGCAACTTTAAGCCCGTGGACCAGTGCTTCGTACTCGGCGACATTGTTTGATGCCCTGAAGTGTATCTGCAGCACGTATCTCAGGTTGTCTCCTTTCGGTGATGTGAGAACCACACCTGCACCGAGACCTTCCTTCAACTTTGATACGTCAAAGTGCATCCTCCAGTATTCAGTTTTCGACTTAGGCGGCTTATACTGCATTTCAGCCCAATCCACCAGGAAATCTGCCAAAGCTTGTGAGTTTATGGCATCTCTTCTTTCATAAGTGGGCACATAAGGTGATAGTTGAATTTCCCATTTGGCGATCCGGCCACTGGCATCCTTGTTGCCAATGATTTCCGAGATAGGGGCTTCACATACTACCGTCATTGGATGCTCTTCAAAGTAATGTTTGAGTTTAGTGGTGGCCATAAACACACCGTAGGTCATTTTCTGGTAGTGTGGATAGTTTGTTTTGAGAGAGAGCACCTCGCTCAGATAGTATACCGGCCTCTGCATGGTTTTTCCTCCCTCTTCTCTTTCCACGACAACCACATCACTCACAACTCGGTTTTTTGCTGCTATGTATAGCATCATGGGTTCCTTTCCCAAAGGTGATGCCAGTATTGGCGCGGTGGCCAGCATCTTTTTCAACTCCTTGAACGTCGCGTCGGCTTGCGGGGTCCAGACAAAAGTGTCTGATTTTTTCATCAGTGCATATAAGGGCAAGGCTTTTTCTCCCAATCGGCTTACAAACCAGCTTAAGGATGCCAAACATCCGGTAAATTTTTGCACATTGCTGAGGCATTGAGGTAATTCCATCATTTCGATGGCCCGAATTTTTACCATATTAAGTTCTATGCCGCGACTTGATACCAGAAAACCGAGTAGTTTTCCGGCAGTCACGCCGAAAGTGCATTTTGTTGGATTAAGTTTCATCCGGAATCTTCGCAGATTATTAAATGTTTCTCTCAGATCGTCAATCAGAGTATCTTTTACTTTTGTTTTTTTTTCACGACATCGTCGACATACACTTGCACATTTTTACCCATTTGGTTGTGAAGGCATTTTTGCATACAACGTTGGTATGTTGCACCAGCATTTCTAAAAAAAGGCATAGTGACATAGCAATAAGCCCCGTGCGGGGTAATGAACCAGTTTTTATTTGATCTTCCTTTTTCAGGGGAATCTGGTGGAAACCAGAGTAAGCATCTAGAAAAGACAATAGTTCACATCCAGCAGTGGAATCGATCACTTGATCAATTCGGGGTAGGGGAATGGATTTTTGGGGCATGCCTTGTTCAGATGCGTGTAGTCGATACACATTCGCCACGCCTTTGGGGCCTTCAGGTCTTCTTCCTTCTTCTTCTCGACCAGCACCGGATTGGCCAGCCACTCAGTGTGCAACACCTCCACGATAAAACCGGACACCAGCAGTTTGGTAACTTCTTCTCCAATGATCTTTCTCCTGCCTTCAGAAAAACGATGCAGAGGTTGCTTCACCGGTTTAGCATCTTTCCGGACATTTAAAGAGTGCTTAGCCAACTCCCTTGGTACACCCACCAAGTCATCAGTAGACCAAGCGAAGATGTTTCGATTCTCACGATGGAAGCTGACGAGCACGCTTTCCTATGCCTCACTTAATCCGACACCGAAGCGGATGGTACGTTCTGGGTAAGCCGAGTCCAGTATGATTATCTTTGTCTCGTTTGGCAACTTAAATGCCGGTCCCCCTAGAGAGCTACTCAGTGCTGCCATGTTCAGCTGCGATGACTGCGCGAGCACAATATCTGTTTGAATCCTCCTCTTTTTTTCGCTATGACCAGCGATTCGGCTAAGTTTGATCCGGCTGAAGCCGTGTCCAGCGAGACCTTGTAATTTCCCACCACAGTTATCGGGCCATTTGGTGCTGGTATTTTCATCTTCAGGTAAGTTGTATGAGTTGCGGCCATGAATTTTGCTAATGCCGGTCTTCCCAACAATGCATGTTATGGGCTGTCCATGTCACCACTTCAAACAAAATATTTTCCACACGACAATTATCTCGTCCGCCAAACAAGACATCCACCCGGACTTTGCCCATTGGAGAGCAGGACAAACCCGGAACTATGATGTGGAAGGTTGTGCGGCTCGGTTCCAGCATGTTTTCCGTGATGCCCAGCGTGTGCATGGCATGCCGGTACATGATGTTGATGTTGCTGCCGTTATCGATCAGCACTTTGCTAAACCGGACACGCGCTGATGGCCCATGCATTATAGGATCCACTGATACGTCTCCAACGTATCTATAATTTCTGATGTTCCATGCTTGTTTTATGACAATACCTACATGTTTTGTTCACACTTTATGATGATTTTATATGTTTTCCAGAACTAACCTATTGATGAGATGCCGAAGTGCCAGTTCCTGTTTTCTGTTGTTTTTGGTATCAGAAATCCTAGTAACGAAATATTCTCGGAATTGGACGAAATCAACGCCCAGCATCTTATAATTCCACGAAGCTTCCAGAACACCCGAGAGGGACCAGAGGAGGGCCACAGGGGGCCCACACATGTGGCTGGAGCGGCCCAGGAGGGGGGCGCACCGCCCTGTTGCGTGGCGCCTCCGTAACCCTTCCGACTCCGCCTCTTCGCCTATAAGAAGCCCCCTGACCTAAATCTTCGAGACGAATAAGCCACGGTACGAGAAACCTTCCAGAGCCGCCGCCATCGCGAAGCCAAGTTCTGGGGGACAGGAGTCTCTGTTCCGGCACGCCGCCGGGACGGAGAAGTGCCCCCGGAAGGCATCTCCATCGACACCACCGCCATCTTCATCACCGCTGCTGTTTCCCATGAGGAGGGAGTAGTTCTCCATCGAGGCTAAGGGCTGTACCGGTAGCTATGTGGTTAATCTCTCTCTCCATGTACTTCAATACAATGATCTCATGAGCTGCCTTACATGATTGAGATCCATATGATGAGCTTTGTAATCTAGATGTCGTTATGCTATTCAAGTGGATTTTACTTATGTGATCTCCGGAGACTCCTTGTCCCACGTGTGTAAAGGTGACAGTGTGTGCACCGTGTGGGTCTCTTAGGCTATATTTCACAGAATACTTATTCACTGAGTTATGATTTGAGTTGGATGTTATCTTGCCAGAGAGTAATTCAGAATAGCATAGTGAAGTGCTTATTTATATTCCTTTATGATTGCAATGAGCTTTGTATCACTATTAATCTATGTGCTACTCTAGTGATGTTATTAAAGTACTCTATTCCACCTTCATGATGTAATGGTGACAGTGTGTGCATCATGTAGTACTTGGCGTAGTTTATGATTGTTATCTCTTGTAGATTATGAAGTTAACTATTACTATGATAGTATTGATGTGATCTATTCCTCCTTTCATAGTGTGATGGTGACAGTGTGCATGCTATGTTAGTACTTGGTATAATTGTGTTGATCTATCATGCGCTCTAAGGTTATTTAAATATGAATATCGAATGTTGTGGAGCTTGTTAACTCCGGCATTGAGGTGCTCTTGTAGCCCTACACAATTAGTGGTGTTCATCATCCAACAATAGAGTGTAGAGTGGTTTTATTATGTGATCAATGTTGAGAGTGTCCACTAGTGGAAGTATGATCCCTAGGCCTTGTTTCCAAATATTGCAATCATCGCTTGTTTACTGTTTTACTGCATCTCTACTTCCTGCAATATCTCCCACGTCAACTGCACGCCGGCAAGTATTTTCTGGCGCCGTTACTACTGCTCATATTCATTCATACCACATGTATTTCACTATCTCTTCGCCGAACTAGTGCACCTATACATCTGACAAGTGTATTAGGTGTGTTGGGGACACAAGAGACTTCTTGTATTGTGGTTGCAGGGTTGCTTGAGAGGGATGTCTTTGACCTCTTCCTCCCTGAGTTCGATAAACCTTGGGTGATCCACTAAAGGGAAAACTTGTTGTTGTTCTACAAACCTCTGCTCTTGGAGGCCCAACACTGTCTACAGGAATAGAAGCGTGCGTAGACATCAAGCTATTTTCTGGCGCCGTTGCCGGGGAGGAAAGGTAAAAGGTACTCACACTCCGGATCTCGGCAACTAAGCTATTTTCTGGGTGAGTGCTCGAAGCTATTTCCTTTAGATCCTACAATTGCATCTTTTTGTTTCTTGTTAAACACTAGTAAGGCATAATAGAAAATAATATGGAGCTTTTTAATCTATTTCCTGAGTTAAGACATAAATGGTGTGTTGCAAAAATTGAAAAACCTATGGAACCTTATTTGCATGCTAATGGCGATGTTATTAGTATGAATACTTTGAACACCATTGTTGCTAATGATATGGAAAATTCTAAGCTTGGGGAAGCTGGTTTTGATGAGCATGATATTTTTAGTCCCCCAAGCATTGAGGAGAAAATTTAATTTGATGATACTTTGCCTCCCATTTATGATGATTATAATGATAGTAGTCTTTTGGTGCCGCCTGTTATGGAGGATAAATTTGATTATGATTACAATATGCCTCCTATATTTGATGATGAGAATAATAATGATAGCTACTTTTTTGAATTTGCTCCCACTACAATTAATAAGAATGACTATGCTTATGTGGAGAGTAATAATTTTATGCATGAGACTCATGATAAGAATGCTTTATGTGATAGTTATATTGTTGAGTTTGCTCATGATGCTACTGGATATTATTATGAGAGAGGAAAATATGGTTGTAGAAATTTTCATGTTACTAAAACACCTCTCTATATGCTAAAAATCTTGAAGTTGAGCTTGTCTAGTTTTCCTATGCTTGTTGCATTATGCCTACATAACTTGTTTATTTACAAGATTCCTTTTCATAGGAAGCATGTTAGGCTTAAATTTGGTTCATACTTGCTTTTTGATGCTCTCTTTTGCTTCAACTCTTATTTCTTGCGAGTGCATCATTGAAATTACTGAGCCCATCTTAATGGCTATAAAGAAAGCACTTCTTGGGAGATAACCCATGTGTTTATTTTACTACAACAACTTTGTTTTATATTTGAGTCTTGGAAGTTATTACTACTGTAGCAACCTCTCCTTATCTTACTTTATTGCATTGTTGTGCCAAGTAAAGTCTTTGATAGCAAGGTTGATACTAGATTTGGATTACTGCGCAGAAACAGATTTACATGCATCACGAATTTGGGCAGGGTTCTCTGTAGGTAACTCAGAAAAATCTGCCAATTTACGTGCGTGATCCTCAGATATGTACGCAACTTTCATTCAATTTGAGAATTTTCATCTGAGCAAGTCTGGTGCCTCTAAAAAAATTCGTCTTTACGGACTGTTCTGTTTTGACAGATTCTGCCTTTTATTTCGCATTGCCTCTTCTGCTGTGTTGGATGGATTTCTTTGTTCCATTAACTTCCAGTAGCTTTGTGCAATGTCCAGAAGTGTTAAGAATGATTATGTCACCTCTGAACTTGTGAATTTTGATTATGCACTAACCCTCTAATGAGTTTGTTTTGAGTTTGGTGTGGAGGAAGTTCTCAAGGGTCAAGAGAAGAGGATGATATATGATTAAGAAGAGTGAAAAGTCTAAGCTTGGGGATGCCCCGGTGGTTCATCCCTGCATATTTCAAGAAGACTCAAGCATCTAAGCTTGGGGATGCCCAAGGCATCCCCTTCTTCATCAACAATTTATCAGGTTTCTTCTATTGAAACTATATTTTTATTCCGTCACATCTTATGTACTTTACTTGGAGCGTCTGTATGTTTTTGTTTTTGTTTTTGTTTGAATAAATGAGAGAGACACGCTCCGCTGGTTCATATGAACACATGTGTTCTTAGCTTTTAATGTTCATGGCGAAGGTTGAAACTGCTTCGTTAATTGTTATATGGTTGGAAACGGAAAATGCTACATGTGGTAAATGGTATAATATCTTGAATAATGTGATACTTGGCAATTGTTGTGCTCATGTTTAAGCTCTTGCATCATATACTTTGCACCTATTAGTTAAGAAATACATAGAGCTTGCTAAAATTTGGTTTGCATGATTGGTCTCTCTAAGGTCTAGATATTTTCTAGTAAGGGTTTGAGCAACAAGAAGGACGGTGTAGAGTCTTATAATGCTTGCAATATGTTTTTATGTAAGTTTTGCTGTACTAGTTCATACTTGTGTTTGCTTCAAACAACCTTGCTAGCCTAAGCCTTGTATTGAGAGGGATTACTTCTCATGCATCCAAATCCTTGAGCCAAAAACTATGCCACTTGTGTCCACCATACCTACCTACTACATGGTATTTCTCCGCCATTCCAAAGTAAATTGCTTGAGTGCTATCTTTAAACACTTCAAAAGTTATTACCTCTTATTTGTGTCAATGTTTTATAGCTCATGAGGAAGTATGTGGTGTTTATCTTTCAATCTTGTTGGGCAACTTTCACCAATGGACTAGTGGCTTCATCCGCTTATCCAATAATTTTGCAAAAAGAGCTGGCAATGTGGTTCCCAGCCCCGAATTAATAAACTCTCATAATTTTACAAATAGACACTCCTCCATGGTATGTGATTGTTGTACGGCACCCGAGGATTCGGTTAGCCATGGCTTGAGAAAGCAAAGGTGGGGAGGAGTGTCATCTAAATAAAACTAAAATAAAAAGGCACTCCTTCATGGTATGAGATTGTTGGCAGGCACCCGAGGATTTGGTTAGCCATGGTTTGTGAAAGTAAGGTTGGAAGGAGTGCCACCCAAAAATAAAAATGTTTCATGGGAGCCGCTCTTTGAAGGTCTGTCTGGCAAGGGGGTTAGAGTTCCCATTACCATTCGTTGACAACAACAAACACCTCTCAAAACTTTACTTTTATGCTCTCTCTATGTTTTTCAAAATAAAAGCTCTAGCACAAATATAGCAATCAATGCTTCCCTCTGCGAAGGGCCTTTCTTTTACTTTTATGTTGAGTCAGTTTACCTACTTCCTTCTATCTTAGAAGCAAACACTTGTGTTAACTGTGCATTGATTCTTACATACTTGCATATTTGCATTCATCATATTACTTTATGTTGACAATATCCATGAGATATACATGTTGAAAGTTGAAAGCAACTGGTGAAACTTAATCTTCCTTTGTGTTGCTTCAATGCCTTTATTTAGAATCTATTGCTTTATGAGTTAACTCTTATGCAAGACTTATTGATGCTTGTCTTGAAAGTACTATTCATGAAAAGTCTTTGCTATATGATTCAGTTGTTAAATCATTGTCTTTATCATTGCTTTGAATCGCTGCATTCATCTCATATGCTTTACAATAGTATGATTAAGATCATGTTGGTACCATGTCACTTCAGAAATTATCTTTGTTATCGTTTACCTACTCGAGGACGAGTAGGAACTTAGCTTGGGGATGCTGATACGTCTCCAACGTATCTATAATTTCTGATGTTCCATGCTTGTTTTATGACAATACCTACATGTTTTGTTCACACTTTATGATGATTTTATGTGTTTTCTGGAACTAACCTATTGACGAGATGCCGAAGTGCCAGTTCCTATTTTCTGCTATTTTTGGTTTCAGAAATCCTAGTAAGGAAATATTCTCGGAATTGGACGAAATCAACGCCCAGCATCTGATAATTCCACGAAGCTTCCAGAACACCCGAGAGGGACCAGATGAGGGCCACAGGGGGCCCACACATGTGGCTGGCGCGGCCCAGGAGGGGGGCGCGCCGCCCTGTTGTGTGGCGCCTCCGTAACCCTTCCGACTCTGCCTCTTCGCCTATAAGAAGCCCCCTGACCTAAATCTTCGAGACGAATAAGCCACGGTACGAGAAACCTTCCAGAGCCGCCTCCATCGCGAAGCCAAGATCTGGGGGACAGGAGTCTCTGTTCCGGAACGCCGCCGGGACGGGGAAGTGCCCCCGGAAGGCATCTCCATCGACACCACCGCCATCTTCATCACCGCTGCTGTCTCCCATGAGGAGGGAGTAGTTCTCCATCGAGGCTAAGGGCTGTACCGGTAGCTATGTGGTTAATCTGTCTCTCCATGTACTTCAATACAATGATCTCATGAGCTGCCTTACATGATTGAGATCCATATGATGAGCTTTGTAATCTAGATGTCGTTATGCTATTCAAGTGGATTTTACTTATGTGATCTCCGGAGACTCCTTGTCCCACGTGTGTAAAGGTGACAGTGTGTGCACCGTGTGGGTCTCTTAGGCTATATTTCACAGAATACTTATTCACTGAGTTATGATTTGAGTTGGATGTTATCTTGCCAGAGAGTAATTTAGAATAACATAGTGAAGTGCTTATTTATATTCCTTTATGATTGCAATGAGCTTTGTATCACTATTAATCTATGTGCAACTCTAGTGATGTTATTAAAGTACTCTATTCCTCCTTCATGATGTAATGGTGACAGTGTGTGCATCATTTAGTACTTGGCGTAGTTTATGATTGTGATCTCTTGTAGATTATGAAGTTAACTATTACTATGATAGTATTGATGTGATCTATTCCTCCTTTCATAGTGTGATGGTGACAGTGTGCATGCTATGTTAGTACTTGGTATAATTGTGTTGATCTATCATGCGCTCTAAGGTTATTTAATATGAATATCGAATGTTGTGGAGGTTGTTAACTCCGGCATTGAGGTGCTCTTGTAGCCCTACACAATTAGTGGTGTTCATCATCCAACAATAGAGTGTAGAGTGGTTTTATTATGTGATCAATGCTGAGAGTGTCCACTAGTAAAAGTATGATCCCTAGGCCTTGTTTCCAAATACTGCAATCATCGCTTGTTTACTGTTTTACTGCATCTCTACTTCCTGCAATATCTCCCACGTCAACTGCACGCCGGCAAGTATTTTCTAGCGCCGTTACTACTGCTCATATTCATTCATACCACCTGTATTTCACTATCTCTTCGCCGAACTAGTGCACCTATACATCTGACAAGTGTATTAGGTGTGTTGGGGACACAAGAGACTTCTTGTATTGTGGTTGCAGGGTTGCTTGAGAGGGATATCTTTGACCTCTTCCTCCCTGAGTTCGATAAACCTTTGGTGATCCACTTAAGGGAAAACTTGCTGCTGTTCTACAAACCTCTGCTCTTGGAGGCCCAACACTGTCTACAGGAATAGAAGCGTGCGTAGACATCAACCACCACTAGTGCATATCCACCCGGATTTGGCATCACCTTGGGGTGATATTTCAGTGACCACGTGATCTCTTGTTCGGACCATTGCATGTATCTCGGCACCGCCGGTATGACGTCATTTACTTCCATAGAATGCCGATGCACACTTTGCCGGTCTCTTGGCTCGATTACGAAAACCACACAGCATACTTCCGGATCGTGATATACGTTCCAGCCTAAAGGCCCTTGAGGCGCAACATTGTTGTTATTAGCTTTGTGCCACCTGATGAACTCCTTCCGGTTGCTGCTGCCGGTATGATGATGAACTTGGCACTGAGGACCAGGTGGTTGTGGCTTCAGCGAGTAGGCGACTCCAAGCTGTGGAAGGAGCACAACATACAAGTACCCAAGATGGCGAGACAACTTTTCAAAGGAGCGAACTACTCCATGTTGGGAGATGGTGCGGCTACATTCTTCTGGACTGATAACTGGTTACCGGATGGGCGGATATGTGACATTGCGCCAAACCTGTTTGCGGTGGTACCAAGGCATGACCTGATAGGAAGCTGGCTAGACGACATTCCTCTGGATCTTGGAGCTCTAGCTCTTAGATAATTGCTACAAGTGGCGGATCGTCTGATAGATGTTACCCTCACAGAGGGTGTGGAAGATGCTTTCCAGTGGGGCTGGGAGAAAGGTTACTTCTACTCTGCGCGATCGTGCTATCGCGCGATGTTCGGGCTAGGGTGGAGATGGCTAGCGCCATGCAGATTTGGCGCTCACGAGCTCCACCAAACTGCAGGGTCTTTCTATGGCTGTCAGCCTAGAACATATGATGGACTGCGAACAGATTGAGAAGGTGTGGCCTCCCACACCCAGTGGCTTGCCCATTTTGTGACCAGGAGAACGAGTCGTTAGATCACCTTCTACTGGCATGCGTCCTGGCGCGGCAATTCTGGGCAACATGTCTGAACTGGTGGGGCAAGCTCCATTGGATGCCGTAGGATGACACAAGTTTTTTTCCAATGGCTGCAAGCAAAGCATGGTGGACCGGGTGACAAGGGATTAACTTGTCAATGCCTACAGATTGTAGACTTAGGGTTTCGTAAAAAGTAGAGGGCAAGTAGATCTCGAAGGTTCAGCCGAAAAGGTGCTCGACTTAGAAAATATGGTGTGTGTTGACAATAGATTCGATCCTTTCTTTCACCCTCGGCTCCCCTTTATATAGGAGGTGGAGCCGAGGCTTTTCGTGTCGTACAAGTTACAAACTGTCGATATGCACGTTGGGCCTTTCCTATATTGCTACACGATTCCTAATACAACACTATTTTCCTTAACGAGTATCTATGGGCTTCTGGGCCTTCAATACTTCGGGACGTGGGCCTCCAGATAACCTCGGATACTTTATTCGACAGGCCCTTTTGGCATTCCTATGTTAGTAGCCCCCGAGATTTTGCTTGAATCGTAGAGTCGAGTAAAATCTCCATGATAGAACCAAGCCGCAGGTTTACAAATTTTTTGGATTACCATAATATTTTTCTCAATGTATATATATTGTAAAGGGATAATGGTAGATGGGGCTGGTTCATCTGACGGATCAGGTACCAGTTAATTGCTCTCGTGGCAAACCCGCAAAAACCTACTTCAAGCTCGAGTACCTGGACTCGAACTTGGGATACTGGCGTAATTCGACATGCGCTACTTAAGGACTTATCGTGAACCAAATTCCAATTATATTTTATCGAGCACCTAACGTGTTCGCTAGGATTTTTCTTCGCGTATGTTGACACGGATAATAGTGGAAGAACGCATTCGGGTGTGGTACCACGCCACACAGGATAGATCCTGGGTTCTTACCTTCATAATCACTTTCAAGTTACGGCATTCAGAGTTTTTATCGCAGCATACGCGCTCTGAGAATATATTGTCAAGTGCCTTTGTCAGCTGCTGGAATTGTGTATTTACTCGAGTCGTCTCGTGACATAATATCTTGATCTCCCGGTGGGAGTACATGACGAGTTATGTATAACTCGAAGATGTACGATGAAAATTCTTCGTCTGTAGCTATATATTGTCTTGATATTCTCACCTTTCTTCTTCCTCATATTTCATCGGGTGCATGACCAACGCTCCCGATGGGAGTAGCCCCCGAAGCTACAGCCGAGTGTTTGCACTTGGTTGTAGGCTTAGCTTTTGTTATTTTTATCAATTCTATACCTTTTCTTTCTCTTTGTCATCTTATCAGAAGTATGAACCATACTTCTGATAAGAGTAGCCCCCGAGCATATGAACATATACTTGTATATGAGCATAGGCTCTCGAAGTTTCTTTTTATCCATGTACTTCTTTTGATTCCGAAGTTTTATTGTCGCTATATTATTCTTCACCACTCGAAGTTTTCTCGAATAACATCGGCTGATGACAACCACGTTTGCCCACCTGGGGAAGCCACGACTCCTGTCAATTCACTATCTCATGGGTCCGCTTCTTCTGCATGCTCTCCACATCACGCAAGTGGGCCACACCCGTCGCCCGGAATTCCCAGCACGCGCGCAGTAACTTCCCTCCAGTAAATTTGTTCTGAAAAGACCTTTTACCCCTCAAAGACCTGGGAGCTCAGGATCTCCTATTTTCTCCATCCAACGGCGTAGCTTCATCATCTTCCTCTATAAAATCAAAACCTACTTCTCTTTTCCCCCTTTCACTACGCCGCACATCTTCTCCCCTGTTCATCTTCTTCCTTGAGCACTTCGCGCCCACTCTCTCATTCTCGGCGTCCTTCTGCATGCTTTGCCCCATGCCGCCACGCACCAAGCACTGCTCGTCCCATGCCCCAAGCGCCGACGAGCCTATGGAGCAGGCCAGGATCTCTGGGTGGGATAGGTCGAAGCTTTCCGCCCAGGATCATAAGTTGATGAAGAAGATGGGAATGTTCAACAAGGAGACCATGCAGATGCCTGGAGACAAGAGTTCCCCCATCCTCCGATCAATTTTTGGTAACATTCGTCGATTTCCTCATTCGTGGCCTCTCCGTCCCTGTCCATGAATTTCTTCGTGGTTTGCTTTTTGTTTATGGGATTCAGCTACACCATCTGACCCCCAACTCTCTTCTCCACATTTCTATCTTTATCACACTTTGCGAATGCTTCCTGGGCATCCACCCTCACTGGGGCCTTTGGAAACGCATCTTCTATCTCCGGCGCAACAACTCGAAGAGCGTCGCCTACAATGTAGGTGGCGTTGTTATCTGCGTTCATCCGGATGTCGATTATTTTGATGTCAAATTCGCCGACTCCGTCCAAGGCTGGAGCCGGAAATGGCTTTATATCAAGGATGAGTCAGCTAACACCCAAGAATACGGCATTGCGCCCTTTGACGCTACCGAAGAAATTCAAAGAAGCTGATCCTGGGATGCTTAGGTAACAGCCGAAGAAAATTCGGCTACTGATGCTCTGATTGCTCGTATCCACGAGCTTCAAAACACCGACGGGGCAGAGTTGTCAGGTGTGCAAATTATTGCACACTTCCTACGCATCCGCATCCAACCTCTTCAGGCCCCCAAAAATCCTATGTGGATGTATTCAGGTGCCGAAGATTCCGACAGCTGCCGAGCTTCCTTTGAAGGACTTGGAGAAACTTGTCCGCCGCTTTACTTCGTTGAACAAGGGTCACGAAGTTCCTTCTTCCTGTCGCGTGGAGCCCTTCAGTGGTAGCCACGCCCTTCCCGAAGTAAGTAACTTGTCTTCGAGTTATGTAACTATTTTGTTGACTCGTTTTTGCTTTCATTGTTTGATAATTTTATTTTTCATTCTCATGCTTTCTGCCCGTAGAACCATCAAATCCTTTCCTCTCTTCCTCCACTACCTGAAGGTGGTGAAGTGGATGAGCGAGCTGTTGTCCATGACAACTCGCAAGAATCCTCCAAGCTAGAGAGCGAACCCAGAGATTCTCAAAAAACTGCGGGTTCCTCTAATGAAGAGGCAGACTCGGAGCAACGCCCTGACTCTACTCACTCATGATGCGTCCCCAGATGGTCGCAAGAGGAAGAGGAACGATGACGTCCAAACTTGCCGAACCAGCAGCCCAAGAATCTTCTTAGGACGACCAAGAGGCCTGATGTCTACTCACACTTCTTTTCCTGTAGACAGTGTTGGGCCTCCAAGAGCAGAGGTTTGTAGAACAGCAGCAAGTTTTCCCTTAAGTGGATCACCCAAGGTTTATCGAACTCAGGGAGGAAGAGGTCAAAGATATCCCTCTCAAGCAACCCTGCGATCACAATGCAAGAAGTCTCTTGTGTCCCCAACACACCCAATACACTTGTCAGGTGTATAGGTGCACTAGTTTGGCGAAGAGATAGTGAAATACAAGTGGTATGAATGAATATGAGCAGTAGTAACGGCACCAGAAAATAGCTTGCTGCTACAACTGGCGTGTGGTTGATGGTGGGAATATTGCAGGCAGTACAGATGTAGTAGAACAGTAAACAAGCGATGATTGCAGTATTTGGGAACAAGGCCTAGGGATTATACTTTCACTAGTGGACACTCTCAACATTGATCACATAATAAAACCACTCTACACTCTCTTGTTGGATGATGAACACCACTAATTGTGTAGGGCTACAAGAGCACCTCAATGCCGGAGTTAACAAGCTCCATGCTGGCGCGTAGTTGACGTGGGAGTTAGAAATCTCTGTGGTGTAATTTCCTTCAGGTCCCCGGCAACGGCACCAGAAATTTAGCTTGACACGCGTACAGCACGCGACCGTTGGGAACCCCAAGTGGAAGGTGTGATGCGTACAGCAGTAAGTTTCCCTCAGTAAGAAACCAAGGTTTATCGAACCAGTAGGAGTCAAGAAGCACGTTGAAGGTTGATGGCGGCGGAGTGTAGTGCGGCGCAACACCAGGGATTCCGGCGCCAACGTGGAACCTGCACAACACAACCAAAGTACTTTGTCCCAACGTAACAGTGAGGTTGTCAATCTCACCGGCTTGTTGTAACAAAGGATTAGATGTATAGTGTGGATGATGATTGTTTGCAGAAAACAGTAGAACGGGTATTGTAGTACATTGTATTCGATGTTAAGAATGGACCGGGGTCCACAGTTCACTAGAGGCGTCTCTCCCATAAGAATAAGCATGTTGGGTGAACAAATTACAGTTGGGCAATTGACAAATAAAGAGGGCATGACCATGCACATACATGTTATGATGAGTATTGTGAGATTTAATTGGGCATTACGACAAAGTACATAGACCGCTATCCAGCATGCATCTATGCCTAAAAAGTCCACCTTCAGGTTATCATCCGAACCCCCTCCAGTATTAAGTTGCAAACAACAAACAATTGCATTAAGTATGGTGCGTAATGTAATCAACGAATATATCCTTAGACATAGCATTGATGTTTTATCCCTAGTGGCAACAGCACATCCACAACCTTAGGGGTTCTTTGTCACTCCCTGCATTTAATGGAGACATGAACCCACTATCGAGCATAAATACTCCCTCTTGGAGTTACAAGTATCAACTTGGCCAGAGCCTCTACTAGCAACGGAGAGCATGCAAGATCATAAACAACACATAGATGATATTGATAATCAACATAACATAGCATTCACTTATTCATCGGATCCCAACAAACACAACATATAGCATTACAGATAGATGATCTTGATCATGTTAGGCAGCTCACAAGATCCAACAATGATAGCACAATTAGGAGAAGACGACCATCTAGCTACTGCTATGGACTCATAGTCCAGGGGTGAACTACTCACTCATCAATCCGGAGGCGACCATGGCGGTGAAGAATCCTCCGGGAGATGATTCGCCTCTCCGGTAGGGTACCGGAGGCGATCTTCTGAATCCCCCGAGATGGGATTGGCGGCGGCGGCGTCTCTGGAAGCTTTTCCGTATCGTGGCTCTCGGTACTGGAGTTATTATCGATGAAGGATTAAATAGGCGGAAGGGTATGTCAGGGGGCGACGCGAGGGGCCCACACAACAGGGCCGCGCGGCCAGGGGGTGGGCCGCGCCGCCCTGGCGAGTCGCCGCCTCGTCGCCCCACTTCGTTTCCTCTCCAGACTTCTGGAAGCTTCGTGGAAAAATAAGATCCTGGGTGTTGATTTCGTCCAATTCCGAGAATATTTCCTTACTAGGATTTCTGAAACCAAAAACAGCAGAAAACAGCAACTGGCTCTTCGGCATCTCGTTAATAGGTTAGTGCCGGAAAATGCATAAATATGACATAAAGTGTGCATAAAACATGTAGGTATCATCAATAAAGTGGCATGGAACATAAGAAATTATCGATACGTTGGAGACGTATCAGCATCCCCAAGCTTAGTTCCTGCTCGTCCCGAGTAGGTAAACGATAACAAAGATAATTTCTGAAGTGACATGCCATCATAATCTTGATCATACTATTGTAAGCACATGTAATGAATGCAGCGATCCAAGACAATGGTAAATGTAATGAGTAAACAACTGAATCATATAGCAAAGACTTTTCATGAATAGTACTTTCAAGACAAGCATCAATAAGTCTTGCATAAGAGTTAACTCATAAAGCAATAATTCATAGTAAAGGTATTGAAGCAACACAAAGGAAGATTAAGTTTCAGCGGTTGCTTTCAACTTGTAACATGTATATCTCATGGATATTGTCAACATAAAGTAATATAATAAGTGCAATATGCAAGTATGTAGGAATAAATGCACAGTTCACACAAGTGTTTGCTTCTTGAGATGGAGAGAAATAGGTGAACTGACTCAACATAAAAGTAGAAGAAAGGCCCTTCGCAGAGGGAAGCATCGATTGCTATATTTGTGCTAGAGCTTTGGTTTTGAAAACAAGAAACAATTTTGTCAACGGTAGTAATAAAGCATATGCATCATGTAAATTATATCCTACAAGTTGCAAGCCTCATGCATAGTATACTAATAGTGCCCGCACCTTGTCCTAATTAGCTCGGATTACCTGGATTATCACCGCAATACATATGTTTTAACCAAGTGTCACAAAGGGGTACCTCTATGTCGCCTGTACAAAGGTCTAAGGAGAAAGCTCGCATTGGATTTCTCGCTTTTGATTATTCTCAACTTAGGCATCCATACCGGGACAACATAGACAACAGATACTGGACTCCTCTTTAATGCTTAAGCATTCAACAACAATTAATTTTCTCATATGAGATTGAGGATATTTGTCCAAAACTGAAACTTCCACCATGGATCATGGCTTTAGTTAGCGGCCCAATGTTCTTCTCTAACAATATGCATGCTCAAACCATTCAACTCATGGTAAATCGCCCTTACTTCAGACAAGACGGACATGCATAGCAACTCACATGATATTCAACAAAGAGTAGTTGATGGCGTCCCCAGGAACATGGTTATCGCTCAACAAGCAACTTATAAGAAATAAAATGCATAAGTACATATTCAATACCATAATAGTTTTTAGGCTATTTGTCCCATGAGCTATATATTGCAAAGATAAAGGATGGAAATTTTAAAGGTAGCACTCAAGCAATTTACTTTGGAATGGCGGAGAAATACCATGTAGTAGGTAGGTATGGTGGACACAAATGGCATAGTGTTTGGCTCAAGGATTTTGGATGCATGAGAAGTATTCCCTCTCGATACAAGGCTTAGGCTAGCAAGGTTATTTGAAACAAACACAAGTACAAAGCGGTACAGCAAACCTCACATAAAAGACATATTGTAAGCATTATAAGACTCTACACCGTCTTCCTTGTTGTTCGACCCTTACTAGAAAATATCTAGACCTTAGAGAGACCAATTATGCAAACCAAATTTTAGCAAGCTCTATGTATTTCTTCATTAATAGGTGCAAAGTATATGATGCAAGAGCTTAAACATGAGCACAAAATTGCCAAGTATCAAATTATTCAAGACATTCTACCAATTACTACATGTAGCATTTCCCGTTTCCAACCATATAACAATTTAACGAAGAAGATTCAACCTTCGTCATGAACATTATGAGTAAAACTAAGGACATATTTGTCCATATGCAACAACAGAGCGTGTCTCTCTCCCACACAATGAATGCTAGGATCCATTTTATTCAAACAAAACAAAAACAAAAACAAACAGACGCTCCAAGTAAAGTACATAAGATGTGATGGAATAAAAATATAGTTTCACTAGAGGAACCTGATAATGTTGTCGATGAAGAAGGGGATGCCTTGGGCATCCCCAAGCTTAGACGCTTGAGTCTTCTTGAAATATGCAGGGGTGAACCACCGGGGCATCCCCAAGCTTAGAGCTTTCACTCTCCTTGATCATATTGTATCATCTCCCTCTTTTGATCCTTGAAAACTTCCTCCACAACAAACTCAAAACAACTCATTAGAGGGTTAGTGCATAATCAAAATTCACATGTTCAGAGGTGACATAATCATTATTAACACTTCTGGACATTGCACAAAGCTACTTAAAGTTAATGGAATAGAAATATCCATCAAGCATAGCAAATCAGGCAATGCGAAATAAAAGGCAGAATCTGTCAAAACAGAACAGTCCGTAAAGACGAATTTCTAAGAGGCACCAGACTTACTCAAATGAAAATGCTCAAATTGAATGAAAGTTGCGTACATATCTGAGGATCACTCACGTAAATTGGCATAATTTTCTGAGTTACCTTAAGAGAATTAGGCCCAGATTCGTGACAGCAAGAAATCTGTTTCTGCGCAGTGATCCAAATCTAGTATGAACCTTACTATCAAACACTTTACTTGGCACAACAATGCAAAAAAACTAAGATAAGGAGAGGTTTCTACAGTAGTAACAACTTCCAAGACTCAAATATAAAACAAAAGTGCAGTAGTAAAATCATGGGTTGTCTCCCATAAGCGCTTTTCTTTAACGCCTTTCAGCTAGGCGCAGAAAGTGTGTATCAAGTATTATCAAGAGATGATGCATCTACAGCGGGGTTTGGAGTTTTCTCAACCATGCATTGTATTTTGTATACATAAGTTTCAGAGGCTCCCTTTTTATTAGTCTTGGGCTTGCTACTCTCATCAAACAAATTTTCAGGAACAAGCCAAGCATAATTATCATCTAGAGCTTCATGCATTCCTAGGAGCTTACAAGGTATTGGTGCTTTAATCTCCCCACCATCATTAACATTATTAGTGTACTTAATTCTATCCATATCCATCTTTTCAAGTGTTCTTTTAAAATCGGTGAACATACCAAGCCTCTTATGCTTAATAAAAACTTTTCTAGCTTCTTTGGCTATATCCTCAAATTCTCGCACAAGGACTTTTAAAACAAAATCTCTCTTTTCTCCCCTCTCCATATCAGAAAGTGTAAGAAACATGTGTTGTATCATGGGGTTGAGACTAATAAATCTAGTTTCCATCATGCGTACCAAACAGACAGAGGCATCTTCATAGGTAGGGACAGTTTTTGCCAGGGGTATATCTTCAAGATCTTCATGCATACTAACATGGGTGAAAAATTCTTCTATATTATCTCTTCCAATTATATACCCTTGTCCTACCGGTATATCTTTTAAAGTAAAATTAGGAGGAAACATGATGAAATAAGTAAGGTAAATGCAAGTAACTAATTTTTTTGTGTTTTTTAATATAGCAAACAAGATAGCAAGTAAAGTAAAACTAGCAACTAATTTTTTTGTATTTTGTTTTAGTGCAGCAAACAAGGTAGTAAATAAAAGTAAAGCAAGACAAAAACAAAGTAAAGAGATTGGAGGTGGAGACTCCCCTTGCAGCGTGTCTTGATCTCCCCGGCAACGGCGCCAGAAATTTACTTGCTGGCGCGTAGTTGACGTGGGAGTTAGAAATCTCTGTGGTGTAATTTCCTTCAGGTCCCCGGCAACGGCGCCAGAAATTTAGCTTGACACGCGTACAGCACGCGACCGTTGGGAACCCCAAGTGGAAGGTGTGATGCGTACAGCAGTAAGTTTCCCTCAGTAAGAAACCAAGGTTTATCGAACCAGTAGGAGTCAAGAAGCACGTTGAAGGTTGATGGCGGTGGAGTGTAGTGCGGCGCAACACCAGGGATTCCGGCGCCAACGTGGAACCTGCACAACACAACCAAAGTACTTTGTCCCAACGTAACAGTGAGGTTGTCAATCTCACCGGCTTGCTGTAACAAAGGATTAGATGTATAGTGTGGATGATGATTGTTTGCAGAAAACAGTAGAACGAGTATTGCAGTAGATTGTATTCGATGTTAAGAATGGACCGGGGTCCACAGTTCACTAGAGGCGTCTCTCCCATAAGAATAAGCATGTTGGGTGAACAAATTACAGTTGGGCAACTGACAAATAAAGAGGGCATGACCATGCACATACATGTTATGATGAGTATTGTGAGATTTAATTGGGCATTACGACAAAGTACATAGACCGCTATCCAGCATGCATCTATGCCTAAAAAGTCCACCTTCAGGTTATCATCCGAACCCCCTCCAGTATTAAGTTGCAAACAACAGACAATTGCATTAAGTATGGTGCGTAATGTAATCAACGAATATATCCTTAGACATAGCATTGATGTTTTATCCCTAGTGGCAACAGCACATCCACAACCTTAGGGGTTCTTTGTCACTCCCAGATTTAATGGAGACATGAACCCACTATCGAGCATAAATACTCCCTCTTGGAGTTACAAGTATCAACTTGGCCAGAGCCTCTACTAGCAACGGAGAGCATGCAAGATCATAAACAACACATAGATGATATTGATAATCAACATAACATAGCATTCACTTATTCATCGGATCCCAACAAACACAACATATAGCATTACAGATAGATGATCTTGATCATGTTAGGCAGCTCACAAGATCCAACAATGATAGCACAATTAGGAGAAGACGACCATCTAGCTACTGCTATGGACCCATAGTCCAGGGGTGAACTACTCACTCATCAATCCGGAGGCGACCATGGCGGTGAAGAATCCTCCGGGAGATGATTCCCCTCTCCGGCAGGGTGCCGGAGCCGATCTCCTGAATCCCCCGAGATGGGATTGGCGGCGGCGGCGTCTCTGGAAGGTTTTCCGTATCGTGGCTCTCGGTACTGGAGTTATTATCGACGAAGGCTTAAATAGGCGGAAGGGTAGGTCAGGGGGCGACGCGAGGGGCCCACACAACAGGGCCGCGCGGCTAGGGGTGGGCCGCGCCGCCCTGGCATGTCGCCGCCTCGTCGCCCCACTTCGTTTCCTCTCCGGACTTCTGGAAGCTTCGTGGAAAAATAAGATCCTGGGTGTTGATTTTGTCCAAATAAGAGAGAGACCACTCATACCAATCTTAGTTTTACCTATTTAAGAATAAAGGACAATCATTGAACTAAAGTATTAGGAGATTAACCATTTCATCTTGGAGTGGTGAGACAACCTAATATCACATGGAATAAGATTATATCCATGAATTGATAAGGAAAGGAGGAGGTTAATTCAACCAAGATAGCCAAGTGGAGTTTTAGACTAAATACCTATTGAGATATTGTGAATACACCATAAACCCTAGAATAACTATTCCTATGAGAGAGAGCTCAAGTTATGGTGTTACACTCAAGTTAATGAGGCAACACTTGGACTTGGGGAAGAGAACTATCCATATAACCAGATGATCATATCATCATTGATTAAGTAGAACCCTAACATAATATCTCAGGCATTCTCCTGGGATATAAACTATAGAGGCCACCATAATAGCCCATCCTAGAAAGTAAAATAGAAGTGATATACCCTAGTTGATCAAGACAATGCTTGATCATAGAAGTGAGAAACCTAATTAATGAGAGATACTTTAGGAAGCCAAACCTTGATCATTATAAATTGAGTGATGATCATAAACCCTAAGAACTTGAGGTAGGAAATATTAAAGAACAAGATGATCATGTCTAATACATGATCATACTTTAGAGAAATGTGAGGATAAGTTAAACCCTGATATTATAAGAAGATATCTACCCTTCCATAAAATAATAAGGGAACCACTAGCAAACCTAAAACCATTTCCAATATATTAAGTAGAGAAACAACTGAATAGCAACAAACCTTGTATGGTTCAGCCCCAATAACAATCCAAATGATCTTGGATTGAATCATCCTATTATTCGTGAGGAAGAGCAACCCTAGATAATTCAACAAGGGGTCCACCTACATTTAGAACCAATGCCCTATCCCAACTTTAACTTATGTACCACATGGGGATCACAAGTATAATCCTAGAACCATGCCTTAGCTTGAATATGAGTAAGGGGATTGTTTAGCCAACCCTGAAATGAATCAAGATATCAACTTAAACTATTTTTCAAGCCATGCTATATAGGTGCAACTAACTACTGTTTCCAAATAAATAGAAGTCTAATGAAAGGAATAAGATCCATCTTAACCATTTTAAAAGAAAAGGTTTAGAAGATGAGATTAATACTTGAAAATAGCCTAAACAATTCTCCAAATCCCTAACAACCAAGAGCACATGAAATAATGCCATGAGATCATATTCTCAAACAAGAAACTAAATAATAAGCCATGCCTCGTAAATTGTTTCATGCAAAGCAACCAAAAACTTAACTAACAATAGGTACTTTGAAGAGCCTCTTAACAAATAGTTTGTACCACTTTAAATTGATATGGGAAGTTTCAACTATATAGATGCCCATTACCAAACCCTAATAACATTTAATAAACAAGGGTGTCATTACATATATAAAATATTTCTAAGATCTTGTGTTAGCTATGTTAGTATCTCTATAAACTTCAAAAGGAACCACACATTCAAAATCCTGCAACAACAGATTCGAATTAAAATAGAATTCAAAATAGAAAATTGAAAACAGAAAATAAAAATAGAAAAGAAAAAGAGAGAAAAGAGGGGCTTACCTAGCAGATCAGAGCAGTCCAGGAGGAGCCCAATTCGCAACCCACCAGCAACCATCAGCACCGAGCCCAGCAGCAGGCCATGGCCCAGCGCCACTTCGTAGCCCAACACAGCCACGATACCTCTTTGTTGGATAATACCGAAGACGAAGTCCTCGTCTTCGTCTTGGCCACCGTCGACGCGCGCGAGGACGCCAGCACGACGGCGAGCTCCACATCCCGGCCGCCAATACTGACTTCCACGAACGCCGAAGACCGGGAGGAGCCGTATAAATACCTGGCCGAAATCTAGCATCGTTTTTCCTTTTCTCTCCGTCCAAACTCGAAACCCTAGCTCACCCCGGCCACCGCCACTGCCGCCAATTAAGGCATCCCCATACCTCGACGAGGGTGCTATCCTCACCGCCATCCTCTACTCCGTCATCTGGCGCAAGGAATCGAGCCGAGGCGGTCAAAATCAACGATACGAGCTCGTCTTCCCCGCAGACGGTCGAGCACCGCTGTGACCGTCGCCTCTCCGTCCGGCCACCTCTGCACCAACGGAGCACACCAACGCGCTCCTGGTAAGCTGGGGATCCTCCTGAGCTTCTTATTACATCCAATCGACGACCGTAGCCTCCTAGCATCGTATGCTGAAATCCGCCGCCACGGTACCTCGCCGGCGAGCTCGCTCCGGCGACCTTTTCGGGGAGGCGCCGCCACCCGTAGGTTCAGCATAGCGTGGCGAATCCAACCCGCACCTCAGCTCTGGCGCGGGAGCCCGAATCGCCGTCGACGGCAGCAGTTGGCCGTCGGCCAGAAGCTCCCCTGGCCTCGTAATCAGTTTTGACCACCATCAACGCCACCGTGGCAGCTGACATGGCCTAAGGCCCACGGGACAGTGACTACACGGGTAGAACTAACCGGGTAACTTTAGCTATTTAGTTTAAATTTAAAATTCCAGAAATTGTCTGAAACTTTGCAAAAATATAGAAAAATCATTGTAACTCAGAAAAATATAAATAAGACATCAAAATTCTTAGAAAATTAAACTCGATCCAATAAAAATATAATATGGAATTTTTATTTTTAATAAAAAATTAATTATTTAATACTTGTGATTTAAGCCTTATTTATTAATTCTAAATTCAATTAAAATTCAATAATTAGGAAAAGATTATAAATAAATAAAAACCAGTAAAGTAAATAAAGAAGACATTGAAACTAATATTCGTTAGTTGTAACTTATTTAATCCTTAATATTGGAATTTAAAACTTTATTAATAATTACCTTAAGTATTAATTCAATAAAAATAATAATATGACAAAATTCAATATTATTTGTATTTCAAAACTATTAGTAAACTTCAATATTATATTGAAGTTATTAACCTAAATACTATATAATAATTAGGAAACCCTAGTTCCTTTATACATAAAGTAGTAGTTCCATCATTTCATGAGAAACCTAAAACCCTAATTCCATTAGAAACCCTAGGTTAGAGTATGTGATCATGATACTTTAATTTCATTCATAACTCCATAGTAGCAACTAAACAATTGCCATGTCTTCATAAGATAATAGAAACCCATCTCTAATACATTAATATTACATGTGTTCATGCCTAGAGGATTAAATAGGACCACCCCTAGTTCCTATCTTCGGAGACACCAAACTTAGTTACCCATCTTTAATTAGCATCACACCACTGTGATGAACTCCAATAACATCCATGCCCAATATTTATCAATACATGATCATAGTCCACTAAACCCTACAAGTACTTCATAATTATGAACCATCCTATTCAGGAGCCAATGATTCTTTACTTAGTGGATCCAATAACAAACCCTAGTCAACCCCAACTCTAATTGATATACTTCTTATTACTTAAGAAGTATGTTCTTCGAAAGTTATTCTTTTGAAGAAAATAAGGAATCATCATCAACCCTGCTTATAAGGACCTATAAACCCTAGCCAGCTATCACTAGCAAGATAAACCAACCTTGACAACAACCATATATAATGAATTGCTTAGGATGCCTAGGCTTATCTTAACCTTACAAGCCCTAGGTGTTGATGAATCCAACTTTGTTGGGATCCATCTAATACTTACTCCAGCAACTACATGAAACCATAGTCAACCATAGAAACCCAACCTAAATATCATACTTGTTCTTTATCAAAGAACATGATCTTCAAAAGTTATTCTTTTAAAGTATATGATAATCAATCATTAACCATGCCATATAGTACTAAAACTGGCAACTGTTCTTTACATGTTAACATTATTCCAATTATCATTCTTCGTGTGCTCAATTGATTACTGTGCTTTGTTATCTACCTGTTCATGATACCAAGTAATCACACCTGAATAAGAACCTTGTATGTGAATCACTCTAAAAGTACAACACACCCTGAACTAATCATTACCACTCACTAATCCTAAATCATCGGGGTTAGGTCACGCTTAGAGCGATTGCATCTCATACTTATGCATTATTGCATCCTTGCCAATCTTTTAAACATCGTCCTTACCGGACGATGATGCTATTTCAGAATTTGGAGTTACTGTGTATCGAAGACCTTGCCTGCATAATCTTGCAGTCAAGAAAGGAAAGTTCATCGCTCGCTCATACCATTTGAGTATTTTTATCAAATTACTTGCAAAGTACTATATTTATCACTATTGCATAAAAACCAAAATCACTATTTTCATAACTATGAATATGACTATGTGGTGGGCAATGGAACCTTGGATTGTGTTGATATGGTGGAGGTTCCATTGCAAGGGTTTATATCCATCTAGGATTAAACAACAAATGTCGTCCAGTGATTCTTGTGCCGTAATTCCCGTGTTAACCATAAGATCCGGAGTGGGACGGAGTAGTCAAAAGTGTTTCCACCTCTCGTTCATCAACGGATGCTCATTACTGGGTGCACATGATCTTGCGAAACATGATGCAGGGGTGGGAACCCGTAGAAGTCCCAACGGTAATGAGGTCTATGATGGGTTGCAACTGCCGGCGTAGGAATGTATGGTAGAGCCCTGCATTGACGTCGTGGTCGGGGTCCACCCTGAAATATATGGGAATAATGGGACCGGCGTAGACCCAGGGTCGGAGATTGCAGCAACGGGTGGGTGTTCGAGGTAGCGGAGGAACATGATTGGCTAGACCTTATACCGTGCCTCACACCATAGGAAGTGTGGACAGGAATGTACACCTGGTTGGCACCAACGATAAGATCTCTTATGGGTAAAGAAACACACCTCCGCATAGTGTAAAGAACCGTGACCTGTCACTCCCTGTTCCGGGATATGGAACTGCGAACGCGGCCTGAAAGGAGCTCCATGAAGTTCTAGTAAACCGGTGAAGGCTGACGGACATAGTTCTTCTGAATAAAAGCAACCTTTTGAAGAAATGATTATGAAAACCTGCATTGGTATTAGACTTTCTGGTCTAATGCTGTAGCTAGTGCATTAAACACCTCTTTCCTATAATGAACTTGTTGAGTACGCTCGTACTCATCCCACTCTTAAATCCCCTGCTTAGATATGGAGGCATCAAAGTAGGATCTACAGTGCAACTCGAAGGCCGAGGAGTCAACAACTACATCAAGAAACAGGACCCTGTCAGAGGAGTCAGATACCACATCCATCAAGGAGAAAACCTAGTTTAGCCATAGAAGGGAACTAGCTTCCTAAACCTAGCTCCTATTTAGCTAGAATCTATTCATAGCCCTATAGCTAGTCAAATACTCTACAAATAGAGTTCGTGATAGGATTAGACTACGAGTCGTTCTTCTGGAGTTTATTGCAAATTTACCTCATTGTAAAGTAGGAGGCCATGCTGATCTTATGTAACAGAGTCTGTATGTAATTCTATAGACATGCCTTGGACCCACATATGTTTCTGTTGTACCACTCTGAGCGATATAATACTAGTGGAACGGTGTTTCATTGGTGTTATATCAGACTTGCATACTACACCATGCAGTGGTATGCCGGGTCACCACAGTTGGTATCAGAGCAAATGCTTTGACCCTTGGATTAAAACCCTTTAAAGGAGACCTATAGGATTGGTAGTGTCTATAGGAAGTTGTCCTAGGTAAACCAAATACTTCTTATGACTTAAGATGGATATTCACTTGAGAATAATCCTGACACACTTGAGTCAACCTTTTTATCTATCTTTCCTAAGTAAAGTTAGTTAGCTAATCCCAAACATGTAGTATACCATTAAGTCCTTAAAACAATAGATGGGTAGATCACAGTTGGTATACCATACATGATAGTCCAAAGAGAGGATACAACCATAAGGAAGCTATCCTATTGGAAGATGTGTACCAACACATGTTATGGTTAAGTAAGAATTATCCAGACCTGTAATAGGAGTAATATTAAGTGACAAAGATAAGCATGATATCCTATTAGAAAGTGTAAACCAATACAAGTAATGGGTAAGTAAAATCTATCCAAACTTGTGAGATAGTTGATAGTAAGTGATAACTATGAGTTATATGAGGTAGTATAGACCATGATGAGTCAATCTGTTGCGGTCAAAACCCACCGGCGGGCAGCGACGGGCAACACAGTAGAGCCGGGAACAACTTAGGGCTACGGCTGGCCTTGGTCCCTCCGAGCGACGGCCCGCAAAGCCTCTGGTACACACGTCCGATGCTGATGCAGGGGCATGCCACCTGACCTATACCTGGTCAGGAAGGTGATGGAGATGCCTCGCTTAGTTTCCTGCATGGCATACACGTAAACATTAAATACGAGCCTCGATCGGCTCTCAGGTTATCCTGTGAATCGGCTCAAGGAGCCGATCCACCCATGATTCGTACGGGGTGCACGAATATATGGTGGTCCTGCTTGATCAAGATAAAGCTAAAGCGATCTACGACGATTTAGGGTTTTCACCGCATAATCAGATCATCCTACTCACGATTGGGCCTCGCGGCCACGCACGGTGATCGTAAGCCGATCCTAGACAAGGCCTAAAAACCAACACGAGGTTGATCCCCGGAACATCCTGTCTAGGACTAGCAAACGACACCCTACGTGCCGCTGGATCCTCCAACCCTTTGTAAGGCCTAACTATTGCAGATATTAAACTAATCCTTGAATAACAAGGAGCAACCGTAACGGATCGGATCTACTAAATAATGATCAAGCGGGGTGCCGCCCCTACACCTAAGATAGGTGTAAGGGCGGCTAGATATGCAAGGGTTGCACTACGATAGCATATGATACGAAGAACAATGCTAACCCTAACATATCTAAGATAACTACGTTGCTCGCCATCAAAAAGGCTTCAGTACGAGCAACGCATGAACAACGAGCATAAGCTTGTGCTGCCTAGATCGCAAGATGCGATCTAGGCAGCATGATGCTTACCGGTAGAAACCCTCGAGACGAAGGAGTTGGCGATGCGCCGAGATTGATTTGTGGTTGAACGTTGGTTGTTGTTTATTTCATAAACCCTAGATACATATTTATAGTCCAGGGGACTTTCTAACGTGGGAATAATCCCAACCGTGCACGAGGCAAACTCTAACTAACCGACACGTAATCTACTATGTTACAGATACAAGGGCAAACTAGCCCAAACTTTGCATAACATGCCGATTCATGTATTTCTCCCATGTATATTCTTTAAATCCATCTTGATCACGGCCCACCTCTGACTCGGTCAAATTCTGGTGATAACACATGCCCCCCTGGTTTTGGAATTGATAATTCCAAAATCACTCTGCTTTCTCTTCATTGGGTCATGTCGTGGCAGAACCGTCGCAGTATCCTTCATCATGATGCCTTGCCTTCTCAACTTCTCCGCGTGACCTGGCAGTTTTTTTTTTTAGGCACCACTTCCTCGGAAACTGCTGTGGCATTGAATTTCCACTATATCCCCTTTTATTTAACCGCTCCGAACAGTTTACTTCCGCATCCCCTTCGCATTAGCACTCCAAAAGCCCTCCTGCGCCACCATGTCTTCTTCCTCCTCTGCTCCATCGGATCTTTCCACCCAGTCCTCTTCTTCCCGCGAGCCGACGCCGGAGCCGAACCCGGCAGAGGTCCACGCGGCCAATATCCGCCGCGCCATCGAGGCCGGGGAGGAGTCTAGCCATGACTTCTCCATCTGGTCGGAGGACGACAAGTCCCTGACCGACGGGGAAAGCGACCTCCGCTTCCTCGCCGATGGGGAAACGGAGGAGGAGAGCGATGACGATCGCTTCTCCTGCGACGACTTCACCTCTCCCGAGGAGGAGGAGGAGGAGAAGGAGGAGGAAGAGGAGGAGGAGGACGACACCCCCTCCGACGAGCCGCCGGCCAAGCGCTTCTGCCCCTGGCCGGGGAACCTCAGCGACTTCGACAGCGACGACGACGACGCTGACGAGGAGGACGAGGACAACGAAGGCCCGGTCGGCGGCCGCTGGAGCAGCGACGACGAGCCCGCCGGGAGTAGCGCCGACAGCGGTGACGACGGTGACGACGAAGGCAGCGACGGCCCATAGATTAGGACCATTAGCATAGGATCAGTAGTAGTAGATGGGGCAATGTATCCCCTAGTACTTCCTTTTGAGAGCAATTAGCTCTTTATGTAAGAAATCTTGCTTTATCAATGAAGAACTTCTCCCAATTTGATTTTGCCGATTTCCTTTGAGCTTAATTTAGCCGATTTCCTCTCATACTGATCTTGCCGATTTATCCCCTTAGCCAATGCGTAATGAGCCGATAGCCACGCATCGGTCCTTTAAAATTCACCCTTCAATTCTTCAACTGATGATTTTTGAGATCTGGTGGATAATGTAGAGTCTTCAGGAAAGCCTTTGAATTCTTCCAACCAAACCTAATGGTCTTCTTCAAACACTCATCATTTTGTGAAGAAAGTTGCGACAAAAGATCAGCCGATGGTACCCCAATCGGCTCCTAAACAGAGCATCCACCAGGCCTGCTGCCCCCCGAGCCTTACTCGAGGCGAGAATGTCAGAGAGGATGCACCAAAGCCGATCACCAAAGCCGATATACCTCTTCTGTCAACACTGCTGAACTAGCACCAAGGGCTGAAAAATCCTCGACAAGAAGGTTCAGGAACCCGAATCGGCTCAAGGCAGCTGAGGAAGTTCTCATTGAACTGGACTTGGCGGAAAAACTTGGTGAAGACCCGGTAGACCTTGTATAATTGCACTAGAGTCGATGGCTACGCATCGGCTTCGTTTCTTAGTTCTAAAGTCGATGCCCTTGCATCGGCTGTACGACATAAAAAAAAATTAATTAAATTTTTTTTACTGGCCGATTTTTCTAATCGCCCCCCAATGTTTCACTGTACACATGTTTATCTGCACATGTTCACATGTTCATCTGGTTTAAGTGCCCCCCGAGCCGAATCTGTCAGGTAACTGCAGATATCGGCTCTGTAGCTTAGCCAAGGCATTGTATTTGCACGTCGGCTCTGGTAGGACCAATGTTGATTCTTCTTAACTCACTAGCCGACGTAAAAACTGCTGCCAAGTAGATTGATGTTGAACACAAGCAGAACATGTGGTGAGGATAATTTTGGCCGATTGCTGGAATCGGCCTCCATATTGATCGAAGTGTTCAATGAAGGCATTGTGCTTTCCCTTCATATACCTTTGGGGGCCGATCCCAAGGATCGGCCTCGCCACCTTTGCTCATCGGTTTGCTTTTGCTACTCGGTCAGGCCAGTGGATAAGACCAGCCTAACCCTGCCCTTCGTCACGTCGATGCGCTCGCAGTCGTCCAAATTGATACCTGAGAGGGGTTCTTGGCCTGCTGCTTCCCATGCGTTCATGCCAGCCGTTGAAATTTCGGCTGAGTCATCGGCCTGGACGACCTCTACCTCATCTCCATCCCACTGTATTATGCATTGGTGCATCGTGGAGGGAATGCAACAGTTGGCGTGGATCCAATCTCTTCCTAACAGAACAGCATAGGTGCTCTTGCTATCGACGATGAAGAACGTCGTAGGGATAGTTTTCCTTCCTACGGTCAAATCCACGTTCAGAACACCTTGTGCGTCAGATGCTTGGCCGTTGAAATCACTCAATGTTACGTTGGTCTTGATTAGATCCGAGCTAGAGCGTCCCAACCGACGTAGCATAGAGTATGGCATAATGTTGACTGCCGCTCCGGTGTCCACCAGCATTTTATTGACAGGCCTCCCATCGATATAACCTCGCAAGTACAGGGCCTTCAGATGTCTGTAGCTTCTTTCTCATGGCTTCTCAAAGATAACCGGCCGTGGGCCGCAGTCAAGTTGTGCCACAGGTGCCTCGTCTAATCCTGGAGCACTGAACTCCGAAGGAAGGATGAACACCATGTTTGTGCCAGCCGATGTTTCATCATCGGCTTTCCTTTGCTTGGGGCGCCACTCCATTTTCCGTGGTCGACCCTCCTCATCCAGGGTTCGCTGAACTTTCGCAGCCAGATCAGGTCGCGCCTTCCTTAGCGTATGCAGGTATAACCTTTCGGCTTCCTCCAAGCCGCGCAATCGCTGAACCCTGCGCTTTTGGGAACGGCTGAGTCCATCAGGGCACCACCTTGGACGGTGGTACCTGTCTTCTTCTTCTCGTCCCTCGTCTTCCGAATCCTCAAGATCTTCCATCCGAGGGGACTCCGCGCGTTTGCTTTGTGGTGGGGGAGGCCCTAGACGTTTGAACACGGACATGTTGGCTGCCTCCTTCTTCTTCTGGTTGCATTCTGGGCAATTGCCGATTGTAGGCAATCGGCTCATTCCTGAATCCCAGCAGTGTCTGAAGAAGGGACAGTCCCAGTGCCTATCCTCGTCGTCTCGCTCCCTTGACTTTTCCTTGGCACGGCGCTCGTACTCCTCCTCATTGCGATCATGCCGACGATGTCTTCTGGCTTCTCTAGCCAGACGATCTCTTTCATCTTCATCGCTGGATCGTCGGCGTTGGTCATACTGACTCACATACTTGTTGAGGAGGTGATCAGAGAGGGGTCGCTGATATCTTATGTTTTTCACTTCTCCCTCTGTGATGTAGCGCTTGCCATCATGACGGAGCCGATCGCGTGGAGCGGCCTCCTCTGTATCCTTGCTACGAGAGCAGCTGCCCTCGTCTCCATCCTTGCCAGAGTGGTGCCCAGGTCCTACCATGTTGATGCTGAACGAGGATCCTGGCTGGCAACCTTCAGGGTAAGTGCATTCCACCATGTTAACGGCGGGGAAGGGGTGGGTGTCGACCTTCATGGCGTACTGGTTGAAAATCAGACGTCCTTGTTCTATCGCCATTTGGATCTGCTGACGCCACACCCTGCAGTCGTTGGTGGCATGGGAGAGCGAGTTATGCCATTTGCAGTATGGCTTTCCGTTCAGCTCCTGTACCGTGGGGAATTTGAGACCTTCAGGTATCTTCAACTGCTTCTCCTTGAGCAGGAGGTCGAAGATTTGCTCAGTTTTGGTCACGTCAAAATCAAACCCTCTGGGCGGGCCTGGTGGCTTAACCCATTTGCAGGACACGGGGGTTGCCCCCCGAGTCCATTCAGCCACTGCTACCTCTTGATCTCCCGCAGAAACTTCGTCTTCATCCGCCTCAACCAGGACTACCGGACGCTTGAATTTGTCCTGGTACAAGTCTGGATGGCGCTGTTCATATGCTGACAATTTCTGAACCATGTGCGCCAGTGAAGGGTAGTCTGCTTGGGAGGCCATATCCTTGATTTGTGAGGCAAGGCCCACCACTGCCAACTCGACTGCTTCTTTTTCAGTCACACGAGCCGAATAGCATCGGTTCCTTAGATTTCTGAAGCGCTGGATGTATTCTGCCACAGTTTCTCCACGCTTCTGATGTATCTGTGCTAGATCGGCAAGGCCAGACTCGGAAGCTTCTGAGTGAAACTGCATGTGGAACTGTTCTTCCAACTGCTTCCAAGTCCGGATCGAGTCCGGTGGCAACGAAGTGTACCACCCGAAAGCCGATCCCGTGAGGGACTGTGCGAAGAACCTCACGCGTAGTGGATCCGACGCTGAGGCCGTTCCTAGCTGAGCCAAATATCGGCTCACATGCTCGATGGAGCTAGAGCCGTCTGATCCACTGAACTTGGAGAAGTCAGGGAGCCGATACTTGGGTGGTAGTGGGACCAATTCGTATTCATCGGGGTACGGCTTGGAATAGCCGATTGTCCTCCTTTTCGGCACCATGCCGAACTGGTCCCTCAGGATTGTACTGATCTGATCCGCGGTGCTGGCTGGAGGAGTCGAACTCTGAAGATTCGCCGGGGTGGCGTACTTAGCCAGCCATGCTTGCTTTTCCAGCTCTGAGCCAACTGCAGGAGCTGAGCTCTGGAGGTTCGTCGGGGTGGCATATTTAGTTAGCCACGTCTGCTTCTCAAGATCTGTTGCTGACGTTCCTCCTGCTTTCCCAGAAGTCCCTGCTGTCGCGGCCTGGTTTGTGAGCGCCCAGTTACCGCAGTCTGGCACGTATGTGCACATGTACCCGTGAGGGATCTCCTTAGGCGCCTCATGCAAGAACTGGCAGTCACTAGGGTCACCACCGATCTTGTAGACGACGAATGCCGGTGAATTCGGCACTTCTGGTGCTGCCAACGCAAATGGCAGCGGTGGACGGGACTGGAGTGGCATCTCTCCTTGGTGTGTCCCGAGAGCTGGTCCTGACGGAGAGTACTGGTGCCTCATGATCTCCTGGATCACCCGGAGAGCGACACGCTCCAGAGTGTTCACCAGGTTCTCAGAGTGGCGGTGCAGCGAGTGAGCCACCAAGTAGTTGATCTCCTGACGTAGGGACCTGGTGCGTTCTTCTGACGGGGCAGAGAGGTCTATCCCATCGAGTGCACCATCAGGCGAGAACCCCTTCCACCTGATGCCATGTGAACGGGTTCTGTGAAAAGAGCCGATGAGGTCGGCTTTGAGGATTGCTTTGACCTCGTCATACTTCTTCTTGAGCTCGTCGGTCAGATCCTCGTACGTGACTGGAGTGCCGTCCGCCATCTCAGATGTAGATGGCGATGTGGTTGATGTCGAAGCTTGTCCCACCAGGCGTGCCAGAATGTGTTGCGGTCAAAACCCACCGGCGGGCAGCGACGGGCAACACAGTAGAGCCGGGAACAACTTAGGGCTGCGGCTAGCCCTGGTCCCTCCGAGCGACGGCCCGCAAAGCCTCTGGTACACACGTCCGATGCTGATGCAGGGGCGTGCCACCTGACCTATACCTGGTCAGGAAGGTGATGGAGATGCCTCGCTTAGTTTCCTGCATGGCATACACGTAAACATTAAATACGAGCCTCGGTCGGCTCTCAGGTTATCCTGTGAATCGGCTCAAGGAGCCGATCCACCCATGATTCGTACGGGGTGCACGAATATATGGTGGTCCTGCTTGATCAAGATAAAGCTAAAGCGATCTACGACGATTTAGGGTTTTCACCGCATAATCGGATCATCCTACTCACGATTGGGCCTCGCGGCCACGCACGGTGATCGTAAGCCGATCCTAGACAAGGCCTAAAAACCAACACGAGGTTGATCCCCGGAACATCCTGTCTAGGACTAGCAAACGACACCCTACGTGCCGCTGGATCCTCCAACCCTTTGTAAGGCCTAACTATTGCAGATATTAAACTAATCCTTGAATAACAAGGAGCAACCGTAACGGATCGGATCTACTAAATAATGATCAAGCGGGGTGCCGCCCCTACACCTAAGATAGGTGTAAGGGCGGCTAGATATGCAAGGGTTGCACTACGATAGCATATGATACGAAGAACAATGCTAACCCTAACATATCTAAGATAACTACGTTGCTCGCCATCAAAAAGGCTTCAGTACGAGCAACGCATGAACAACGAGCATAAGCTTGTGCTGCCTAGATCGCAAGATGCGATCTAGGCAGCATGATGCTTACCGGTAGAAACCCTCGAGACGAAGGAGTTGGCGATGCGCCGAGATTGATTTGTGGTTGAACGTTGGTTGTTGTTTATTTCATAAACCCTAGATACATATTTATAGTCCAGGGGACTTTCTAACGTGGGAATAATCCCAACCGTGCATGAGGCAAACTCTAACTAACTGACACGTAATCTACTATGTTACAGATACAAGGGCAAACTAGCCCAAACTTTGCATAACAGGCCGATTCATGTATTTCTCCCATGTATATTCTTTAAATCCATCTTGATCGTGGCCCACCTCTGACTCGGTCAAATTCTGGTGATAACACAATCATGGGAGGTAAGGAAGAGAGATAGGAATAAAATATGCCTACTTACATGGTAGAGATAGAAATCATATATGATTCACCTGAGAATCATTATGTGATGGACTAGAACATCATAAATATTTAGGAGAAGTACAATAAGAAGTTAAGTGCTAAACGATAGTGCAAGAATTGTGTTCCAAAACAATGGGAAGTGTGCCAAGCACATCATGACCATAGTCTTATGATAGAAACACTTGGAAGTATAGGAACTATATCCTAATAAATATGTACTCAGAGCAACCATATTAGAACTAATGGTATCATACCAAATAGCCCTCAATAGCATTTATATATGGAATAATATTTTGTTAGTACTTCCAAACAAAACTAGGTTAACTTTAACTATCCTAGGCCACTTTGTTTCAAGATTATCTCATTGCAAATGTGCAATTAAGGTAAAGGTTGAGACAAATAGTAGAATCCCACATATTCGTGCTAAGTATCACGATATAAACCTATCTATGTGGTGTTATATACTACACATCAGAGCCTGATGTTTAGAGACGTCTTACTCAACTATCATATTCAGGCCTATGATGGTGTGTATTATAAACACAAAGCTGAATCTTCTTGGATTTTCATTGTTTGACTAGATCCATACATGAAGTTTGACTTTGATATGCAAAGGCATGTTGCAATATCAAGTCCTTACTTGGTGCTATAGATCTAGAGGGTAATAGTATTCATGTGAGGAAGTGACGAATTCTGAAGATTCTGAAGACAAGATGAAGGTTCATCAGAAGAAGGAAGCAAAATTGTGGGAAGCAACCACAATATTCAGAAGGAAGTACCAATCCAAATTCCTGCCTTACCCCAACAGAGGAGTACTTTAGTACGGAAGAAGCATGAAGGTGAGAAATCTGGTGATTATGGTGAAGCTGAAGCAGATCCATAGTCAACATGGAAGCGGGGATGCATGGGAAATCACTTCGGATACTATATTCATAGTGTCAGTTAGTGGTTCTCTTGCAAAATAAACCCTGAATGAAGGAAGATGATATATGAAATCATAGCAGATATAAGAAGACCACAGTTGATATCAGAAGACCCCAATTGGTATAGAATCAATACTGCGAGATAAAGTAGAAGATGTCTCGTTCAGTTGATCAGAACCTATAATAGAATCCATTTTTAGATAACAAATAGCCACAACTGGTATCAAGTAGTCCACCATTGGATTATTTTTACCAAGAAGTTGTGAACAAATAATTTTGTTAACCAAATAACAATGACCTATAACCATTTAATCGAAGGATTCGCATTGGATGTCCACAATTGAGTGGATACACCACAGATATTCTTCGCGAGACCTTAGAAGAATATAAACCATAAGCTACACCTAGACCAATATTCTAACCATAAGTTCTATGATTGGAAGAAAAAGGAGTTGAATACCATAAGAAAACTCTAAGGGGTAGAGTAAAGATTGAGTTGGGTATACAATAACTCAATACTTTAAGCTTGATAGAAGCAGAATGTCTGAACTGAGAGGAAGTTCGATCTTATTTTCATAAGATTGTTGAACATTACTTTCAGATGGATGTCAGACCAGAAGCCGAGGTTTATACCTCGAGGAAGTAAGAAGTGGACTATAACTTGAGAAAGTGAGAAATAATTACTCAGAAGTACGATAGCTCAAGTCAACTGATGTTAATGAAGTTAGACGAAGAAAATACCATAGACCAAATACAGCCCAAGAAGGCCAAATACCGAAGGAGATTGACCATACCAGAACCACAGACTAATAGAATGATTCCTTTCATGAAACCTAAATAACCCAAAATAGTTATAGGTATCAACTATAAACCATGATTGGATGGACTAAATGAGTCTAATCCATTCTTAGGAAAGTAAACCATCACGACCATCCCATGTTAAGTACCTTACCAAGTACCATTATTGCACTTTTGGTAGTAAGGGAAAACAAAGACCTATTTACCAATTAGGAGTATGTTATCAAACTAGTCTTCAGTTAAGACTAGCAGCATCAGAAGAAGTCTCAATCATTGAATCTTCAATGGGAAAGGAAACAAGCTTATAGAGTTGGAAGAGATTAATGAATCAAAGTAAGAACCATGGTTCAGAGACAAACCATAATGGATTCCAGGAAGAATCTGGATAATGGATATATTCAATTATATCCAGTAAGATCACTATGGAGTTCGAGAAAATTTTAAGTCTGCATAAGTCAGATCCACACTCCGAAACGTGAGAGAGTCCAAACTTCGAGGACGAAGTTTAGTTTAAGGGGTAGAGACTGTAATATCCCAGGTATTGGGGTTACAAAAATAGAGGAAATAGATGTGTGCATTGCCTTCATGCATAGAAAATCTGGGGAATTTTCGCGCTTTAAAGTAAAACAGTCACAGTAACTGAAGTTTCACTTGACCTTGGTGGAATTGAAGTAGCTCATCAAGTCAAGCGCTATAAACCTCAATGTGACTTCGATAAAACCTTGTTTTGGGTAGAGATGATTTGATCTAAGGGGTTAGATCAAATGGAACTAATAATCAACACAACAACACTTTACTCAATGATCAATTGCTTGATCTTATAAAAGATCATAACATGGAATTCCTTGCCATAACATATGAACCTACAATTAATTGGAAATCAAGTAACAATAATTGGAGAAACTATTCTTCACTTATTTTCTCCATGTCTTAAACTAATCCATGCTCTTACCATAAACCCTATGATACCCATTCTACTTTAATCTTGAAAACAAGACAAGGAAATCCAACTAAGGAATATAATTCTTCTCTATTTCAAATTATTATACATCAAACCCAGAGAGGTGAGAGTTCTATATTATTTATTAGAGAAGCAATAACAAACATGGAGCTAAACCTTGGATATACATCCAAATATTCCAATCATCATCTTTAAGAGGAACCCTAGAGTATTATTCAAGACATTCCTTAGAGAGAGACAAAATTTATGTGGAACATAGATAATGGTGATCATATCAATTTCTATGGAGCCTAAACTTAGGTTAGTATTAAAGTCCTTCCCCAAATAAGAGAGAGACCACTCATACCAATCTTAGTTTTACCTATTTAAGAATAAAGGACAATCATTGAACTAAAGTATTAGGAGATTAACCATTTCATCTTGGAGTGGTGAGACAACCTAATATCACATGGAATAAGATTATATCCATGAATTGATAAGGAAAGGAGGAGGTTAATTCAACCAAGATAGCCAAGTGGAGTTTTAGACTAAATACCTATTGAGATATTGTGAATACACCATAAACCCTAGAATAACTATTCCTATGAGAGAGAGCTCAAGTTATGGTGTTACACTCAAGTTAATGAGGCAACACTTGGACTTGGGGAAGAGAACTATCCATATAACCAGATGATCATATCATCATTGATTAAGTAGAACCCTAACATAATATCTCAGGCATTCTCCTGGGATATAAACTATAGAGGCCACCATAATAGCCCATCCTAGAAAGTAAAATAGAAGTGATATACCCTAGTTGATCAAGACAATGCTTGATCATAGAAGTGAGAAACCTAATTAATGAGAGATACTTTAGGAAGCCAAACCTTGATCATTATAAATTGAGTGATGATCATAAACCCTAAGAACTTGAGGTAGGAAATATTAAAGAACAAGATGATCATGTCTAATACATGATCATACTTTAGAGAAATGTGAGGATAAGTTAAACCCTAATATTATAAGAAGATATCAACCCTTCCATAAAATAATAAGGGAACCACTAGCAAACCTAAAACCATTTCCAATATATTAAGTAGAGAAACAACTGAATAGCAACAAACCTTGTATGGTTCAGCCCCAATAACAATCCAAATGATCTTGGATTGAATCATCCTATTATTGGTGAGGAAGAGCAACCCTAGATAATTCAACAAGGGGTCCACCTACATTTAGAACCAATGCCCTATCCCAACTTTAACTTATGTACCACATGGGGATCACAAGTATAATCCTAGAACCATGCCTTAGCTTGAATATGAGTAAGGGGATTGTTTAGCCAACCCTGAAATGAATCAAGATATCAACTTAAACTGTTTTTCAAGCCATGCTATATAGGTGCAACTAACTACTGTTTCCAAATAAATAGAAGTCTAATGAAAGGAATAAGATCTATCTTAACCATTTTAAAAGAAAAGGTTTAGAAGATGAGATTAATACTTGAAAATAGCCTAAACAATTCTCCAAATCCCTAACAACCAAGAGCACATGAAATAATGCCATGAGATCATATTCTCAAACAAGAAACTAAATAATAAGCCATGCCTCATAAATTGTTTCATGCAAAGCAACCAAAAACTTAACTAACAATAGGTACTTTGAAGAGCCTCTTGACAAATAGTTTGTACCACTTTAAATTGATATGGGAAGTTTTGACTATATAGATGCCCATTACCAAACCCTAATAACATTTAATAAACAAGGGTGTCATTACATATATAAAATATTTCTAAGATCTTGTGTTAGCTATGTTAGTATCTCTATAAACTTCAAAAGGAACCACACATTCAAAATCCTGCAACAACAGATTCGAATTAAAATAGAATTCAAAATAGAAAATTGAAAACAGAAAATAAAAATAGAAAAGAAAAAGAGAGAAAAGAGGGGCTTACCTAGCAGATCAGAGCAGTCCAGGAGGAGCCCAATTCGGGCCCACCAGCAGCCATCAGCATCGAGCCCAGCAGCAGCCCATGGCCCAGCGCCACTTCGCAGCCCAACACAGCCACGATACCTCTTCGTTGGATAATACCGAAGACGAAGTCCTCGTCTTCGTCTTGGCCACCGTCGACGCGCGCGAGGACGCCAACACGACGGCGAGCTCCACATCCTGGCCGCCAATACTGACTTCCACGAACGCCGAAGACCGGGAGGAGCCGTATAAATACCTGGCCAAAATCTAGCATCGTTTTTCCTTTTCTCTCCGTCCAAACTCGAAACCCTAGCTCACCCCGGCCACCGCCACCGCCGCCGATTAAGGCATCCCCATACCTCGACGAGGGTGCTATCCTCACCGCCATCCTCTACTCCGTCATCTGGCGCAAGGAATCGAGCCGAGGCGGTCAAAATCAACGATACGAGCTCGTCTTCCCCGCAGACGGTCGAGCACCGCCGTGACCATCGCCTCTCCGTCCAGCCACCTCTGCACCAACGGAGCACACCAACGCGCTCCTGGTAAGCTGGGGATCCTCCTGAGCTTCTTATTACATCCAATCGACGACCGTAGCCTCCTAGCAACGTATGCTGAAATCCGCCGCCACGGTACCTCGCCGGCGAGCTCGCTCCAACGACCTTTTCGGGGAGGCGCCGCCACCCGTAGGTTCAGCATAGCGTGGCGAATCCAACCCGCACCTCAGCTCTGGCGCGGGAGCCCGAATCGCCGTCGACGACAGCAGTTGGCCGTCGGCCAGAAGCTCCCCTGGCCTCGTAATCAATTTTGACCACCATCAACGCCACCGTGGCAGCTGACATGGCCTAAGGCCCACGGGTCAGTGACTATACGGGTAGAACTAACCGGGCAACTTTAGCTATTTAGTTTAAATTCAAAATTCCAGAAATTGTCTGAAACTTTGCAAAAATATAGAAAAATCATTGTAACTCAGAAAAATATAAATAAGACATCAAAATTCTTAGAAAAGTAAACTCGATCCAATAAAAATATAATATGGAATTTTTATTTTTAATAAAAAATTAATTATTTAATACTTGTGATTTAAGCCTTATTTATTAATTCTAAATTCAATTAAAATTCAATAATTAGGAAAAGATTATAAATAAATAAAAACCAGTAAAGTAAATAAAGAAAACATTGAAACTAATATTCTTTAGTTGTAACTTATTTAATCCTTAATATTGGAATTTAAAACTTTATTAATAATTACCTTAAGTATTAATTCAATAAAAATAATAATATGACAAAATTCAATATTATTTGTATTTCAAAACTATTAATAAACTTCAATCTTGTATTGAAGTTATTAACCTAAATACTATATAATAATTAGGAAACCCTAGTTCCTTTATACATAAAGTAGTAGTTCCATCATTTCATGAGAAACCTAAAACCCTAATTCCATTAGAAACCCTAGCCCAATAGTTCATATGAACCATAACTTACTTCTAAACCTCAACCCTAGGTTAGAGTATGTGATCATGATACTTTAATTTCATTCATAACTCCATAGTAGCAACTAAATAATTGCCATGTCTTCATAAGATAATAGAAACCCATCTCTAATACATTAATATTACATGTGTTCATGCCTAGAGGATTAAATAGGACCACCCCTAGTTCCTATCTTCGGAGACACCAAACTTAGTTACCCATCTTTAATTAGCATCACACCACTGTGATGAACTCCAATAACATCCATGCCCAATATTTATCAATACATGATCATAGTCCACTAAACCCTACAAGTACTTCATAATTATGAACCATCCTATTCAGGAGCCAATGATTCTTTACTTAGTGGATCCAATAACAAACCCTAGTCAACCCCAACTCTAATTGATATACTTCTTATTACTTAAGAAGTATGTTCTTCGAAAGTTATTCTTTTGAAGAAAATAAGGAATCATCATCAACCCTGCTTATAAGGACCTATAAACCCTAGCCAGCTATCACTAGCAAGATAAACCAACCTTGACAACAACCATGTATAATGAATTGCTTAGGATGCCTAGGCTTATCTTAACCTTACAAGCCCTAGGTGTTGATGAATCCAACTTTGTTGGGATCCATCTAATACTTACTCCAGCAACTACATGAAACCATAGTCAACCATAGAAACTCAACCTAAATATCATACTTGTTCTTTATCAAAGAACATGATCTTCAAAAGTTATTCTTTTAAAGTATATGATAATCAATCATTAACCATGCCATATAGTACTAAAACTGACAACTGTTCTTTACATGTTAACATTATGCCAATTATCATTCTTCGTGTTCTCAATTGATTACTGTGCTTTGTTATCTACCTGTTCATGATACCAAGTAATCACACCTGAATAAGAACCTTGTATGTGAATCACTCTAAAAGTACAACACACCCTGAACTAATCATTACCACTCACTAATCCTAAATCATCGGGGTTAGGTCATGCTTAGAGCGATTGCATCTCATACTTATGCATTATTGCATCCTTGCCAATCTTTTAAACATCGTCCTTACCGGACGATGATGCTATTTCAGAATTTGGAGTTATTGCGTATCGAAGACCTTGCCTGCATAATCTTGCAGTCAAGAAAGGCAAGTTCATCGCTTGCTCATACCATTTGAGTATTTTTATCAAATTACTTGCAAAGTACTATGTTTATCACTATTGCATAAAAACCAAAATCACTATTTTCATAACTACGAATATGGCTATGTTGTGGGCAATGGAACCATGGATTGTGTTGATATGGTGGAGGTTCCATTGCAAGGGTTTATATCCATCTAGGATTAAACAACAAATGTCGTCCAGTGATTCTTGTGCCGTAATACCCGTGTTAACCATAAGATCTGGAGTGGGACGGAGTAGTCAAAAGTGTTTCCACCTCTCGTTCATCAACGGATGCTCATTACTGGGTGCACATGATCTTGCGAGACATGATGCAGGGGTGGGATGAAGGAGATATGCCCTAGAGGCAATAATAAAGTGGTTATTATTTATATCTTTATGTTTATGATAAATGTTTATATATCATGCTATAATTGTATTAACCGAAACATTAGTACATGTGTGATATGTAGACGAACAAAAAGTCCCTAGTATGCCTCTTAAACTAGCTTGTTGATTAATGGATGATTAGTTTCATAATCATGAACATTGGATGTTATTAATAACAAGGTTATATCATTATATGAATGATGTAATGGACACACCCAGTTAAGCGTAGCATAAGATCTCGTCATTAAGTTATTTGCTATAAGCTTTCGATACATAGTTACCTAGTCCTTATGACCATGAGATCATATAAATCACTTATACCGGAAAGGTACTTTGATTACATCAAACGCCACTGCGTAAATGGGTGGTTATAAAGGTGGGATTAAGTATCCGGAAAGTATGAGTTGAGGCATATGGATCAACAGTGGGATTTGTCCATCCCGATGACGGATAGATATACTCTGGGCCCTCTCGGTGGAATGTCGTCTAATGTCTTGCAAGCATATGAATGAGTTCATAAGAGACCACATACCACGGTACGAGTAAAGAGTACTTGTCAGGAGACGAGGTTGAACAAGGTATAGAGTGATACCGAAGATCAAACCTCGGACAAGTAAAATATCGCGAGACAAAGGGAATTGGTAATGTATGTGAATGGTTCATTCGATCACTAAAGTCATCGTTGAATATGTGGGAGCCATTATGGATCTCTAGATCCCGCTATTGGTTATTGGTCGGAGTGAGTACTCAACCATGTCCGCATAGTTCACGAACCGTAGGGTGACACACTTAAAGTTGGATGTTGAAATGGTAGTACTTGAATATGGAATGGAGTTCGAATATTTGTTCGGAGTCCCGGATGAGATCCCGGACATCACGAGGAGTTCCGAAATGGTCCGGAGAATAAGATTCATATATAGGATGTCATTTTATGTGAAATAAAATGTCGCGGAAGGTTCTATGGAAGGTTCTAGAAGGTTCTAGAAAAGTCCGGAAGAAACCACCAAGGAAGGTGGAGTCCACATGGGACTCCACCTCCATGGCCGGCCAACCCTAGATGGGGAGGAGTCCCAAGTGGACTCCTCCATAGGGGGCCGGCCAACCCCCACATGGGAGGTGGAAATCCCACCTTTTGGTGGGAGTCCTAGTTGGGCTAGGTTTCCCCTCTTATGGAAGGTTTTGGTTCGGGTCTTATTCGAAGACTTGGACACCAACACTTGGGGATCCACCTATATAATGAGGGGCCAAGGGAGGGGGCTGACCACCCCAAGACCACAAGCTGGCCGCCCCCCTTGAGTGGCCGGCCACCCCCTCCCAAACCCTAGCCGCCCCCTTTTCCTCCATATCTCCCGCGTAGCTTAGCGAAGCTCCGCCGGACTTCTTCACCGCCACCGACACCACGCCGTCGTGCTGTCGGATTCAAGAGGAGCTACTACTTCCGCTGCCCGCTGGAACGGGGAGGTGGACGTCGTCTTCATCAACAACCGAACGTGTGACCGAGTACGGAGGTGCTGCCCGTTCGTGGCGCCGGAACCGATCGTGATCAAGATCTTCTACATGCTTTTGCAAGCGGCAAGTGATCGTCTACCGCAGCAACAAGAGCCTCATCTTGTAGGCTTTGGAATCTCTTCAAGGGTGAGACTCGATACCCCCTCGTTGCTACCGTCTTCTAGATTGCATCTTGGCTTGGATTGCGTGTTCGCCGTAGGAAAATTTTTGTTTTCTATGCAACGTTATCCTACAGTGGTATCAGAGCCAGGTTTATGCATAGATGGTTGCACGAGTAGAACACAATGGTTTTGTGGGCGTTGATGCTCTTGTTATCTTTAGTTTGAGTACTTTGCATCTTTGTGGCATAGTGGGATGAAGCGGCTCGGACTAACTTTACATGACCGCGTTCATGAGACTTGTTCCTCGTTCGACATGCAACTTGTATTGCATAAGAGGCTTTGCGGGTGTCTGTCTCTCCTACTATAGTGAAGATTCAATTTACTCTTCTATTGACAACATTAGTATCACCGTTGTGGTTCATGTTCGTAGGTAGATTAGATCTCTCTCGAAAACCCTAAACCACGTAAAATATGCAAACCAAATTAGAGACGTCTAACTTGTTTTTGCAGGGTTTGGTGATGTGATATGGCCATGATGTGATGATGAATATGTATGAGATGATCATTATTGTATTGTGGCAACCAGCAGGAGCCTTATGGTTGTCTTTAAATTTCATGTTGAGTAGTATTTCAAAGTAGTTGTAATAGTTGCTACATGAGGTGAACAACCATGAAGACGGCGCCATGAACCTTGACGCTACGCCGACGATGATGGAGATCATGCCCGTTGATGATGGAGATCATGTCCGTGCTTTGAAGATGAAGATCGAAGGCACAAAGACTAAAGGGCCATATCATATCACATATGAATTGCATGTGATGTTAATCCTTTATGCATCTTATTTTGCTTAGATCGCGACGGTAGCATTATAAGATGATCCCTCACATTAATATCAAGATAATAAAGTGTTCTCCCCTCGTATGCACCGTTGTACAGTTCGTCGTTTCGAAGCATCTCGTGATGATCGGATGTGATAGACTCAACGTTCACATACAACGGGTGTAAGCAATGTTGCACACGCGGAATACTTGGGTTTGCTTGACGAGCCTAGTATGTACAGACATGGCCTCGGGACAACGGAAATCGAAAGGTTGAACACGAGTCATATGGATGATATGATCAACATGTTGATGTTCACCATTGAAGCTACATCATCTCACGTGATGATCGGTTTTGTTGTAATGGATGTGGATCGTGTACCACTTAACAACTATGAGGGATGTTGTATTAAGTGGGAGTTCATTAGTAATTAGATTAAAACATGAACTAATTATCATAAACTTAGTCTGAGTAGTATTTTGAATTAATTTTGTAGTATTGGCATCCGTTTACTACTATGCGCTAGTCTTGTTATTGAGATAGAAATCTTGTTAAAAATCTGACAAGAAACTTTACGGATTGGTACCGTATTGTTAAAGAATCAAGAATTGATTAAGTCCTATTGCAAACTTTTAGTAAACCTCACATTGTTGATTCAAAGAGCTATGGTTTCAATTAGTACCTAAAGTTATCTTGTCTCCGTGAAACTTGAAGTTCAAATCTGTTTGAAAAGTAAGGAGCTGAAAATTTAGTTTTCGTAAATAATCAAGGTATGAGATATATGTGATATCTAAGACCTTATTGCAAGATGATAGAATATAAATTTGGTGAGACTACATAAACTCATAAGTTTTATGGGAATGTATGAAGGTTGAAGACGCCAGGCGTTACAATCCTCCAACTATTGGGGCACTAATAATATTCGCATATCCATGAAGTTATCGTCCTTAGTATGCACCGTTGCTAAGACTCGTCGTTTCGAAGCATCACGTGATGATCGGGTGTGATAGATTCTACGTGTGCATACAACGGGTGCAAGCCAGATTTGCACATGCGAATACCAAGGTTAAAACTTTACGAGCCTAACATGTACAGACATGGTCTCGGAAAGTCGTCATGATATAATGGATAAAATTATGAGTGAAATTGTTCATCATATTACAAAGTTACTAATAGTGAAATCTAGAACACTTGTCATATGATGATCAACTTCAAAATAAGAACCTCAAGGTTATTGGTATTAGACCAACAAACCTAGAAGTTTTTAATGTTGAAGTGTTTTTCTGAATAATGAGGAAAGCTAAAAGAGAAACTGCAAAAGATTTTTTGGCAGAAAGAAAGAAAAGACTAGAAAGTCTAGCTCAGGTGTATATAAATGATATACATGTTATGGTTGTATTCCTAGTTAGGTCACACTATGAAATTCTTGGGTATTAGTACTATATTGGTTGGTATGAAGTGTCATACAAAACAACGCAATACAAGAATACAATGGCCTAAGTGACTGACAAGGAATATGATAGAAATTCACGTCTGGAACAAAATAAAGTGTTATTATGTTCGTCGTTGGCATTCTATCTAGCCCTTAGAATTTATAATAAAGAACTTAATAATTGTTATTTTGCTCTGGTCAAATAAAAACAATGAGTTGTTCAAATTATGACATTACTCCATATACAATGGATAAGTTATTATAAATCTTAATGGTAAAACACACATACATAACACTGACGCTAAAATGCCATAAGGCAAATGATTTGAATTCCACTTATTTGTGGAACCGCCATTTAGATCATGTTAGAAAGGAACGCATGAAGGAACTCCGTGCAAATGGATTTTTGGAGTCTTTTGATTTTTGAATCATTTGACGCTTGCAAATCTTTTCTAAAGAGAATGATTAAAATACCGTTCATAGGCCAAAAGTTGAACGGGCAACTAACTTAGTGGAAAAATACATGATGATGTATGTGGTTCACTGGGCATAGTTGTGTGCGGGAGATTCTTCTACTTCATGAAAACTTTCAACAATGAATTGAGTATATATATGTGGATATATTCAATAAGGAAGAAGTTTGAAACATTTGAATGGATTCAAATAAATTTCAGTATGAAGTGGAAATCATCGTAATAGAAATCAAATATCTATGATTGGATCATGGTGGAAATATTTGAATTATGAGTTTTAGCGAACATCTAAGAGAGTTATGAAATTGTTCTACAACTTACGTTTCTTGGAGTATCATAGTGATGATGAAGTATCCAAGAGATATATCCAAACTTTGTTGGATCAATGATGAGATAAAATATTGATGCCATTATATTTTTGTGGATTATGCTTTAGTGACTACCGCTTTTACACTGAATAGAGCATCATCATGATCCGTTGAAATGACACCATACAAGTTATGGCATGGGTATAAACCCTAATAGTCAACCAAAATCGGATGAATGTCTTTGTTGGTTATCCCAGAGATTTAATTGGGAATTCTTCCCACGAGACAAAGACAAAAGTGTTTGTCAATGTTTCTTATTTCCGAGAAATTGTTTCGAGTGAAGTATTTGAGTGGGAGGACAATATAATTTGATAAGGTTTATGAACCTGAGCATAATGATCAGAGTAGTGCAGCATCGGAATTGGTTTCGGAAGCGGCCACGACGATCATGGCTCTCATGACTACAAAGTGTTTTAGTCATGAAGATCGAAGTACATATTGAACCTTGTAGGTATGGTTTACTTTGTGATCAAATAAATGATTTGTGGACAAAGGATTGATTTTGAACAATGATAAACCAACTACAAAACAAAGAAGTTATGATGGGCCCTGACTCCGTTAAAATGGCCATGCACCATGAAATCCAAGATAGATGAATACTTTATGAAAGTAAATGGATCTATGAAATTGATAGACTTGGATGAAATATCCTTGAAGAAAGCTTGACTTATCGAAAAATTGTTTATGACAAAGTTCAAAGAGTTGACTACGATAAGATTAGATCTTCCGTAGCAATGCTTATAGTCTATGTGGATTATTCTAGTAATCACTACATATTTCTTTTATGAGATATGCTAGTAGGATGGCAAAATACACTACTTAACAGAAGTATGTACACAAGATACAACCAAGAGTTTTGCTGGTCCGTGGAATACTAGATAGGTATACAAGCTTCAATTGGATGAAGTAAGTATCACGGAGTTGGAATCTTCACCAGATGAAATAGTCAAAGAGTTTTTGATTTCATCAGAAATGATGAAGAGGCTTGCATTTGAAAGAAATTAAGTGGGAGTACTGAGACATATTTATAATACTTTATGTAGATGACATATAGTTGGTTATAAATAATGTAATTATATACTTGATTAAAAGGTTTCATTGAGAATTAACTTCAATGAAAGGATATGGACTGAAACAAATTTAGTGTCAAGATCTATGAAGATAGATTGAAACACATAAATAAGTTTAAGTCAAAGTACATATGATGGATATTGAAGTAGTTCAATATAGAAATATTAAGAAAATGTTCTTGTCATGTGAAGGTTTAACAAGACTTGAGTGTATCTGACACTCAATGAGTAAAAACACATGAGTGATTATAGATCATGAATAATATGTACACAATCAGATATCATGTGCTATAAAGTGTTATGAGCATATACCAGAATGATTCATATGATGATCATTGGACGACAGTAAGAATATCCTTGAGTACTTTAGAAGAACTAAGGATATATATATATATTTTTGTATGAAGAAATAACAAACAAATCGCTGTAAGGTGTTACACCGATATTGGTTTTGTCACATATAAAATATAATTTCAATCTCAAATTAGACTAAGTGTTGTTTAAAAGGTAGCACAATGAGCTAGAAGTTGTCTATGCTAGATTTAGAAGAGTTCTAAATATTGTGACGGATTCTACAAAAGAAGGCAGAGTATGTCATTGTTTTGACAATGACAAAGGATGTTAAGTCAAGAGGTTCTTTGAGAACTTGGTGTAGTTCCGACAGAGTCAGAACTTTGAAGCTATATTGTGTGTGACAATATAAGTGACATATTTCAGACAGCGGAATTAAGGTTCCACCAAGATCAAACATATATAATGCCAACTCATTTGGAAATGAGTGATGCGTTGAGACGCAAATGAAATTACAAAATACATAATGCTTCTCGAGCGTGTCAGATCCGATGACTAAAAACCTCTCCCGTGAGCAATACATGATAAAGCACCAGAGGGCCAAGGTGTTATATCTTTACAAATGTAAACTAGATTATTGACTCTAGTGCAAGTGGGAGACTGAAGGAGATATGCCCTAGAGGCAATAATAAAGTGGTTATTATTTATATCTTTATGTTTATGATAAATGTTTATATATCATGCTATAATTGTATTAACCGAAACATTAGTACATGTGTGATATGTAGACGAACAAAAAGTCCCTAGTATGCCTCTTAAACTAGCTTGTTGATTAATGGATGATTAGTTTCATAATCATGAACATTGGATGTTATTAATAACAAGGTTATATCATTATATGAATGATGTAATGGACACACCCGATTAAGCGTAGCATAAGATCTCGTCATTAAGTTATTTGCTATAAGCTTTCGATACATAGTTACCTAGTCCTTATGACCATGAGATCATATAAATCACTTATACCGGAAAGGTACTTTGATTACATCAAACGCCACTGCGTAAATGGGTGGTTATAAAGGTGGGATTAAGTATCCGGAAAGTATGAGTTGAGGCATATGGATCAACAAAGTGGGATTTGTCCATCCCGATGACGGATAGATATACTGGGGCCCTCTCGGTGGAATGTCGTCTAATGTCTTGCAAGCATATGAATGAGTTCATAAGAGACCACATACCACGGTACGAGTAAAGAGTACTTGTCGAGACGAGGTTGAACAAGGTATAGAGTGATACCGAAGATCAAACCTCGGACAAGTAAAATATCGCGAGACAAAGGGAATTGGTAATGTATGTGAATGGTTCATTCGATCACTAAAGTCATCGTTGAATATGTGGGAGCCATTATGGATCTCCAGATCCCGCTATTGGTTATTGGTCGGAGTGAGTACTCAACCATGTCCGCATAGTTCACGAACCGTAGGGTGACACACTTAAAGTTGGATGTTGAAATGGTAGTACTTGAATATGGAATGGAGTTCGAATATTTGTTCGGAGTCCCGGATGAGATCCCGGACATCACGAGGAGTTCCGGAATGGTCCGGAGAATAAGATTCATATATAGGATGTCATTTTATGTGAAATAAAATGTCGCGGAAGGTTCTATGGAAGGTTCTAGAAGGTTCTAGAAAAGTCCGGAAGAAACCACCAAGGAAGGTGGAGTCCACATGGGACTCCACCTCCATGGCCGGCCAACCCTAGATGGGGAGGAGTCCCAAGTGGACTCCTCCATAGGGGGCCGGCCAACCCCCACATGGGAGGTGGAAATCCCACCTTTTGGTGGGAGTCCTAGTTGGGCTAGGTTTCCCCTCTTATGGAAGGTTTTGGTTCGGGTCTTATTCGAAGACTTGGACACCAACACTTGGGGATCCACCTATATAATGAGGGGCCAAGGGAGGGGGCTGACCACCCCAAGACCACAAGCTGGCCGCCCCCCTTGAGTGGCCGGCCACCCCCTCCCAAACCCTAGCCGCCCCCTTTTCCTCCATATCTCCCGCGTAGCTTAGCGAAGCTCCGCCGGACTTCTTCACCGCCACCGACACCACGCCGTCGTGCTGTCGGATTCAAGAGGAGCTACTACTTCCGCTGCCCGCTGGAACGGGGAGGTGGACGTCGTCTTCATCAACAACCGAACGTGTGACCGAGTACGGAGGTGCTGCCCGTTCGTGGCGCCGGAACCGATCGTGATCAAGATCTTCTACACGCTTTTGCAAGCGGCAAGTGATCGTCTACCGCAGCAACAAGAGCCTCATCTTGTAGGCTTTGGAATCTCTTCAAGGGTGAGACTCGATACCCCCTCGTTGCTACCGTCTTCTAGATTGCATCTTGGCTTGGATTGCGTGTTCGCCGTAGGAAAATTTTTGTTTTCTATGCAACGTTATCCTACATGGGAACCCGTAGAAGTCCCAACGGTAATGAGGTCTATGATGGGTTGCAACTGCTGGCGTAGGAATGTATGGTAGAGCCCTGCATTGACGTCGTGGTCGGGGTCCACCCTGAAATATATGGGAATAATGGGACCGGCGTGGACCCAGGGTCGGAGATTGCAGCAACGGGTGGGTGTTCGAGGTAGCGGAGGAACATGATTGGCTAGACCTTATACCGGGCCTCACACCATAGGAAGTGTGGACAGGAATGTACACCTGGTTGGCACCAAGGATAAGATCTCTTATGGGTAAAGCAACACACCTCTGCAGAGTGTAAAGAACCGTGACCTGTCACTCCCTGTTCCGGGATATGGAACTGCGAACGCGGCCAGAAAGGAGCTCCATGAAGTTCTAGTAAACCGGTGAAGGCTGACGGACATAGTTCTTCTGAATAAAAACAACCTTTTGAAGAAATGATTATGAAAACCTGCATTGGTATTAGACTTTCTGGTCTAATGCTGTAGCTAGTGCATTAAACACCTCTTTCCTATAATGAACTTGTTGAGTACGCTCGTACTCATGCCACTCTTAAATCCCCTGCTTAGATATGGAGGCATCAAAGGAGGATCTACAGTGCAACTCGAAGGCCGAGGAGTCAACAACTACATCAAGAAACAGGACCCTGTCAGATGAGTCAGATACCACATCCATCAAGGAGAAAACCTAGTTTAGCCATAGAAGGGAACTAGCTTCCTAAACCTAGCTCCTATTTAGCTAGAATCTATTCATAGCCCTATAGCTAGTCAAATACTCTACAAATAGAGTTCGTGATAGGATTAGACTACGAGTCGTTCTTCTGGAGTTTATTGCAAATTTACCTCATTGTAAAGTAGGAGGCCATGCTGATCTTATGTAACAGAGTCTGTATGTAATTCTATAGACATGCCTTGGACCCGCATATGTTTCTGTTGTACCACTCTGAGCGATATAATACTAGTGGAACGGTGTTTCATTGGTGTTATATCAGACTTGCATACTACACCATACAGTGGTATGCCAGGTCACCACAATATATCCGTTCCAATTCCGCTTAGCTAAGTTATCTTTAGTTAACAAGACCTTATTACTTAGAAACCACATGAATATTCTTATTTTTAGAGGGACTTTAACTTTCCACAGATATTTTCTCAGGTATGGAGTGTGATCACTCATAAGGTCCTCATACATAGATTTCACTGTAAATTTACCATTTGATGTCAAACCCCAAACAAAGTGATCCTGCTCATCATTTAGATTGAACCTCATTAGTTTTTGACATAATTGTAACCACAAAGTCCATCTGTTTCCCAACAACGCCCGTCTGGAACTAATATTCAGCGGGGTTTGAGCCAACACATGAGCTACCATTACATTTTTATGACGCACAATATTATATAACGCTGGATATTGATTTGTTAGAGGGGTTTTCCCTAACCAAATATCTTCCCAGAACCGAGTATTCATTCCATTTCCAATTTAAAAAAAAACCTCTAGTAAAAAAAACTCCTCCTTCACTCTCATTAATCCCTTCCAGAAGGAAGAATCTGTGAGCTTAGGTTGAACTGCCGATAGGGTCTTGTGTCTTAAGTATTTGTTGTGTAACAACTCCTGCCACACTCCGTTCTCATTAAACAACTTAAACAACCATTTACTCAATAAGCATTTGTTTTTAAGTTCGAGAACCTCAATACCTAATCCACCTTGGTCTTTAGGCTGACAAACAATATTCCATTTTGTCAGCCCATATTTTCTTATTTTAATCAGATTGCCAGAAAAATCTAGATCTATAGAAATAAATGCGCGACAACCTTTTCAGAAACCGATTTGACTCTCCGGGTATTTACAGGAATATAGATAAAGATTATGTATAGCAATACAAGACTGTAAATTAATCAATGGTTCAGCGACAAATAGCCATCAACTTTGAGGCTATTTGTGTGCGCTAGTGACTCCGATCTTGGCCCAGGCAGCGGCCGCGTGAGGATGCGCATCTTCCGAACGGTGCTTCGTCAATTTGTGTGGTTCGCCAGTTACATCCCTCATATACACAGTGGCGGACCCAGGATCAAAATTGAGAGGGGGCAAAAATATGCTTATAGGTGTAAATTTTCTTTTTAAGTGGGGGCAAATCACTTTTTAGGAGTACTATTGCAAGGAGAATTACCAATTGAGGGGGGGGGGGGGGGGCAGCTGCCCCCCTTGCCAACAAGCTGGATCCGCCCATGCATATACATGGTAGTACGACAAAATATGATCGTTTTTGCAAAGACATAAGAAGTTGCAAAGACGTGTGAGGCTGTGGCAGCTGGAAATAGTTGGACGTTCGGTGCGCGATTGCCTCGTAGTAAACGTATACGCACAATCTCCATCACGACTTGCATTGCATATTTGCACCAGACCGCGGTTCTTTCTTGAATATATAATTGGTGGAGGGAGCCCGCATTGGCAAACAAACAAGCTTAATTAAATCTCTATCAACCCCTTTAAATCACAACAATTCTTTTTGACGCAACGCGCATAATAAGGCACTTTTTCTCAATCCTCTTGTTTCCTTGGATTCCTGATTCCCTTTCTTCAGTCCCGACACCACTTGTCGACGAAGCCAGCAAAATTTTGGATTCGGTTGATTCCCTTTCCTTTGGATTCCTGATTCCCTTTCTTCAGCCCCTTTCAGCTTACCAATGAAGTCTTCCACGATGCTGATGTGATGTGCCTTCCTTCCTGTTTGGCTATGATGCTACATCCCGAACCATTGAACTATCTGTGCAAATTTGGGGAAGACTATTATTGCAAGATTAGCCTTCTTTTAGTTTGCGTCTTGCGGTGAATTATCAACTCAATCCTACCATATTATTTGGCTGCTCAATACATCCATTTTCATAAAAACGCCAAGGTGCTGATAAAAAGAGCTTTTTTCTCATTTTTCGACGGAAAAAACAGTCGATCAGGTACCACCGAAAGGTAGACAAGGTTTTGGATAATAACTGAGTAGTTCAAGTTCTATTATGTAGGATCATGTAGTTACATTTACATGATAAATGAAATTCGTGACATACGTATGGCAAATAATTTTGTGTAATGCGTATGTTGATTGGGTGGCATCACACCACTAGAAATTTCAACTTGGAGTGACAGCAACCCGCATGCGTCAGCTGACGTTGGTGCCGCAAGTCTCGCCGTGACCGTGGTTGCCTCACCGGAGTTCTCGTCCAGTTCTAGGGGTTCGCCCTGAGGATGCTGAGGAGGAGGAAGAATCAGAGTCACGGGGCAGTGTCACGGTGCAAGTGGAGCTCGAGGAGCTCTGGACCGACATCGGCTTCTCCTTGTCATCTTACCGGTTCTGGGAGCGGATCCTGGAGGAGAAGGTGAACAACAGTGGTGTCGGTATGCTAAAATGAGTTCAACTAGCGGGCACGGTCGGCATCGTCGCCTGGTTCTCAGATCTGGTGGCCTATTCGAGGGTCCACGCGTGCTGGATGTCGAGGCCCTATTTCGTAACCTCAGAGATCTTTGCTTGCGATCCTCGGGCAATACTTTCCCTTGGTGTATTAACATACCACATCCGGGAGGTCAACCAACAGACATAGTTGCATCGTCGCATGGTTCTCGAATCAAGTGGCATATACGACGGACTACGCGTGATAGATATTGGGGGCTATGCCACAACCTCATCATATCATCAAGAAACTTTGTTGCGGGGCGCAAGGTGATGGACATAAAAGTACCTCCAGCAGCTGAATCCAATAGGTTCCGCGAGGAAAAATTCAATCCTGCATAAAAGGTTTGGATGATCATCCAAGTAGTCAGTCCATGGGTAGGGCAATTCTTGACCAAAGATTTCATTCTTTCCCATGCTTGGGCAACATGCTCATTATCCAATTGCTTAAAATTTATTATGCTTCTTCTCAAAAATATAATTTTAGCAGAAGGATAATATCTACCAATGAAAGCATCTGTACATTTAGTCCATGAATCAATACTATTCTTAGGCAAAGATAGCAACCAATCTTTAGCTCTCTCTTAAAGAGAAAGAAAACAATTTTAATTTTATAATGTCACCATCTACATCATTATACTTTTGCATTTCACAAAGTTCAACAGAATTATTAAGATGGGCAGCAGCATCATCAGAACTAACACCAGAAAATTGCTCTCTCATAACAAGATTCAGTAAAGCAGGTTTAATTTCATAAAATTCTGCTGTAGTAGCAGGTGGAGCAATAGGTGTGCATAGGAAATCATTATTATTTGTGCTAGTGAAGTCACACAACTTAGTATTCTCAGGGGTACCCATTTTAGCAGTAGTAAATGAAGCAAACTAAATAAAGTAAATGCAAGTAACTAAATTTTTTGTGTTTCTAATATAGAGAACGCAAACAAGACAGTAAATAAAGTAAAAGCAAGTAACTAATTTTTTTGTATTTTTGATATAGAGAACAAACAAAGCAGTAAATAAAATAAAGTAAAGCAAGACAAAAACAAAGTAAAGAGATTGGAAGTGAGAGACTCCCCTTGCAGCGTGTCTTGATTTCCCCGGCAACGGCGCCAGAAAAAGAGCTTGATACGCGTGAAGTACACATCCGTTGGGAACCCCAAGAGGAAGGTGTGATGCATACAGCAGCAAGTTTTCCCTCAGTAAGAAACCAAGGTTATCGAACCAGTAGGAGTCAAGGATCACGTGAAGGTTGTTGGTGGCGGAGTGTAGTGCGGCGCAACACCAGAGATTCCGGCGCCAACGTGGAACCTGCACAACACAATCAAAATACTTTGTCCAACGTAACAGTGAGGTTGTCAATCTCACCGGCTTGCTGTAAACAAAGGATTAAATGTATAGTGTGGAAGATGATGTTTGTTTGCGAAGAACGGTAGAGAACAAGTATTGCAGTAGATTGTATTTCAGATGTAAAAGAATGGACCGGGGTCCACAGTTCACTAGTGGTGTCTCTCCAACAAGAAATAGCATGTTGGGTGAACAAATTACAGTTGGGCAATTGACAAATAGAGAGGGCATAATAATGCACATACATATCATGATGACTACTATGAGATTTAATCAGGGCATTACGACAAAGTACATAGACCGCTATCCAGCATGCATCTATGCCTAAAAAGTCCACCTTCGGGTTAGCATCCGCACCCTTCCAGTATTAAGTTGCAAACAACAGACAATTGCATTAAGTATGGTGCGTAGTGTAATCAACACAAATATCTTTAGATAAAGCATTGATGTTTTATCCCTAGTGGCAACAACACATCCACAACCTTAGAACTTTCTGTCACTGTCCCAGATTTAATGGAGGCATAAACCCACTATCGAGCATAAATACTCCCTCTTGGAGTTACAAGTATCAACTTGGCCAGAGCCTCTACTAGCAACGGAGAGCATGCAAGAACATAAACAACACATATATGATAGATTGATAATCAACTTGACATAGTATTCCATATTCATCGGATCCCAACAAACACAGCATGTAGCATTACAAATAGATGATCTTGATCATGATAGGCAGCTCACAAGATCTAACATGATAGCACAATGAGGAGAAGACAACCATCTAGCTACTGCTATGGACCCATAGTCCAAGGATGAACTACTCACACATCAATCCGGAGGCAATCATGGTGATGAAGAGTCCTCCGGGAGATGATTCCCCTCTCCGGCAGGGTGCCGGAGGCGATCTCCTGAATCCCCTGAGATGGGATTGGCGGCGGCTGCGTCTCTGGAAGTATTTCCGTATCGTGGCTCTCGGTAATAGGGTTTTCGCGACGGAGGGAATAAATAGGCGGAAGGGCAGACTCGGTGGAGGCACGAGGGCCCCACACCATAGGGCGGCGCGGGCCCACCCTTGGCCGCGCGGCCCTATGGTCTGGGCGCCTCGTCGCCCCACTTCGTATCCCCTTCGGTCTTCTGGAAGCTACGTGGAAAAATAAGACCCTGGGCGTTGATTTCGTCCAATTCCGAGAATATTTCCTTTGTAGGATTTCTGAAACCAAAAACAGCAGAAAACGGCAACTGGCTCTTCGGCATCTCGTCAATAGGTTAGTGCCGAAAAATGCATAATAATGACATAAAGCGTATATAAAACATGTGAGTATCATCATAAAAGTAGCATGGAACATAAGAAATTATAGATACGTTTGAGACGTATCACGGCGCTGCCTGCGGCGGCGGCGGGAGGGTTGGGGTGCGGGGGTGCGGGGTAGCTCAAGACCCAACTGCCTCCTGAGCAGCTCCAGATTCTCCTCCACATCTACCTCACGAAAAGGAAGCTTCAGATTTCGAGCCTGGGAACCAACATTCGTTGCTTCATCTTTAACCTGATCAGTTGTTGCATCCAGCTATTTCCAGCAAATCAAACACACAAATTTGAGCATTAAGAATACTAATGTAAACTTGAGCATCAAACAGTTGTGAATGTTTACTTTAAATTCCTTACCAGCTACCACTTCTTTCTTTCGTCCACTTAGTTTTTACTTCAGAATCATATCCAGTGAGAATTAGTATACTAGGGCCTCGTAGGATGACAATAAAACGAGTAATTAGAATGGATATCTAGGTTGGGTTGATTATTGATTTGCAGATTTAAGTGACAGAACACTTCACTTCAGTAAATTCAACTAAAACTAAAAGAGATGACGGTCATATCATCTCCATACATCAATGGCTTTTGGGGTTTTCACGTGTACTGGTTGTGTCATCGACATTGATAAATTGATTTAAAAAAATCAAACTGCTTCATCTGTATAAAAAACTGATTCGTAAGCATTAAGCAACATAATGTGATAATTCTAATTTATTTCCATTTTAGTGATGCTTGTCAGTACGGTAAGTATGCAGAGAATTCAAAGCAGAGCCAGAGCGTCATGTTGCACGAGCAATCTCCATACATGAATGCTTTCCTGGGTCACTTGCTGAATAACAGAATAAGGGCTCATCTAATTGGGTGCTCATATCTGCTAGGAAATTAGAATTAGTATGACTACATTCAGTAACGCACCTGGAAGTAAACCACAAATCGAACAGGGCGTCAAGTGTCGTGTCATCGAAGGCAGACCTGTGAAGGAGAGGGGTTCGGCAGCGTCGTTCGTGGTCCACAGACGGGCTTTCGGTGTGGAGGAGGCAACGAATGTTGTTGAGCTGGTGGCAGAGTGCTCTGGCGTGTGGGCGGGTGGCCACGTGCGGCATACAGGCGGTGTCATGATCGTCCGTGTGGGAAGCGGCCGTGGGGTAGATGGAGGTGGCGGCGTACCCGATGGAGGCGGCGGCGTGGTGGCTGGCTGATGTGGAGGCGGCGGCGTGCTCGCTGGAGGCGGCGGTGGCAGCGGCCATGGTTGCTGGTGGATGTGGAGGCGGTGGCGTGCTCGCTGGAGGCGGGAAAACCTATATATCGACCAGGTCGGTGGCTACCGGCCACCGCAAACCCCCCGCGCGGGTGTGGTCCTGGCCAGGTAGGATTTTTTTGGGTTTTTTTTCTCTACTTTCTGTTTCCTTTTTTCCTTTTCTCTTTTCTTTTCTATTTTTCTTTCTGTTTTCTATTTTTCATTTCTCTTTCCGGTTTTTCTTTTTCAGATATTTTAAATTTTAAATTTAAAAACTAATCAAATTAAAAAATGTTCAAATTTGAAAATTCGTTTGAATTAAGAAATGTTCAAATCTGAAAACCGTTCAAACTTGAAAACCGTTCAGACGTGAAAAATGTTATAATTTAAAATAATGTTAGTTTGAAAAATGTTCAAATTTCGATAAAAAAATAAAAAATCTGAAAATGTTCAATCTTAAAAAAAAGTTCAAATTCTAAAAATATTTAAATTTTAGAAAAAAATAAATTTAAATTCTAGATTTAAAAACGGATCTAAAAAGAATCAGCTTTTGGAAAAAGTAAAAAAATAGAACAGAAATAACGAAAAAGCAATAAATTAAATAATAAAAAAAAAGGAAATGTTGGGCCGGCCAACAACCCGCTTGGCGGCTGTGCGACGCCTGGTCCGTGCCGATCAGGTCAGAATACAGCAGCCCCCGCTCGAGGCGGCGTGGGGATTTCCTGGGGCCTGCATTGCTTCTCGGCAATTCATGGGACTTGGCCTGGTACTATTAATTTCATATTTTTAGCAATAATTACATCTTGCTCGACCTGCCCGTGCCTAATGTTCTTCACTTAATAATCTGAACTATCCACTGAATTCACGTAAATCCTATACACCGGCAACTCCTATTCATCGTTTTACGTGATGATTACGATTCGGGTCCACGCAGGGGATTGCTCCCAGGAAAAATATGGGCTCGGCCCATTTAACATAGCCGTCTGGATCTCGTTCAACTATTTCACTTATCAGTTTTTTTTCAAAATCTGAACAAAATTCAAAACGGAACAAAATTCAAAATCGAAAAAATAAGAACAGAACAATAAAAAAATTATATCGAACAAACTTTATATTTGAACAAATTTTAAATTTTAACAAAATTCAAAATCAAACAAATTACAAATTTGAACAATTTTGATTTTGAACAAATATAATATGAATTTTTTTAATAAGAACAAAAAAAATCTGAACAAATTTCGAAATCAGTAAAACCAACGCAGCAAAAACAAAAAAGAAACCATCAAAAACCGGAAAAACTTAAAAAAATTGAAAAAAGAAAACAAAAGGAAAAAACTGTACGTGCTAGGCGTTAATGGGCCGGCCCACCCTATCCGTCGCTTGAGCGGGAGCGAATCGCTCCTGCAATGAGCGGCGAATAGGTATAGTGCATGGCAAGAAATTATATTGTCATTTCCTTTATAAAACTGCATGGCAAGAAACGTAATTCAGGGGGTAATAATCGGTATAGTGCATCAAACGTCAACAAAAAAATAAGGTGTAAAATTATTAAATATATGATAATCCAACTATGACTTCTACTTGTACTATTCATTTTCAATTGGAAATGGAAAAACTAATAAATTCAGTCTAAAAGGATAAATAGCAGAATCATACTGGTAAACCTCAACATTTTATATAATGCCAGACCGATGATATATAATTCTTAAGTGGATACCTGCATATTGATGAAACGCTGCTCCATTTGAACATATATATGCATACTTTATGACGTCCAACTCGTTGGGGAGAAGAATGATCTGATCTGTCGGCAATGGGGCATGAGTTTCAAGGAAAGAATGAATCAACGGTGTCACATAGCAATGCTGGCAATTTAGATAAATCAGAGCAACAATTTTCTTTGTAAAAGCTTAATTTCAGTTCCCTAATTTTTTTTGTAAAAGCTTAATTTGTGCACACAACATAGAATAAAATGATACCTACCATCAGGTACATGCTATGTGATGAAGAAATATTCAAATGGCCTCTGAAAATTAACCATAGACTTTTGATTTATCAGCATCTACCATGTGAAAATTAACATGAATTGGGAATATTTAACATCATTAAACAACAACACATGTGGCGCCTATTCTTGCACTCCATCCACCTCCCCGGGACACCGTTGAGAAGAACGGAGCCTTCCCCGAGGTCAAGAGCTCGCGAATCCAGGTGTGGAACAACGAGCCAAAGCCATGCGAGCCTCAAGGATAGCATCGAGGGAGCACTAGTTCATGGAGTCGAACACCTTCTTAAAGTCATGCTTGAGGGCGATGGTAGGGGCATCACGTAGGCGATAGCACTGCGCAAGCTCTGCGGCGTACAAGGTTGTAGGTAATGTAGTGTCCAACAATGAAGCCAGACTGCTCAAAGGCAACAAGCTGATCGATGAACTGCTAGAGTCGCGTCGTAAGGATGCGGGTGATGATCTTCATGACACAGTTCTGAAGCGAGATGGGGTGAAAACCATCCGCAGTGACCACCTCCGCGGTCTTGGGGAGGAGCGCAATAAAAGCCTGGTTGACGAGGAGAGGTGGGCACCTCCGCTGTGGAATTCCGTAACAAAGCTCAGAAGATCGTCCTTCACCATGGGCCAGAAGGCCTTGAAGAACGTGGGACCAAAGCCGTTGGGACCTGGGTGTCGGAGGGCATCGACCATAGGACTTTCTTCAATTCCTCCTCAGAAAAAGGAAGCTCGAGAGCGGACAACCCAGCGATATGCGGCAGTAGCGCAGCAAGGTTAGGATCCAAAAAAACAGTCGACGTTGTCCCGAGAAGCGCTGACCAGAAGGCATGTAGTACCCGCTCCTTATCACCATGGTTTGTCATGGTGTGACCATCGGAGTGAAGGACCTTTATTTGGCTCCGCCGCAACCGCGCAGATGCATTCGCGTCTTGACGAGGGAACGAAGGAGGGATTCAGCACGAGAGAGTGCACGAGATTCCTCCACCAGGTCCAGGAGGGAAATAACATCCCTGCAGTACGAAATAACCGCACCGGGCTTGAGCCTGGACCTGGACCATTTCTTCGACTCCGCGGACCATTTCAGCTTACGCGAAGGGCGACGGCCACGTGCGGCAATCTGATTTGACGGCCTGGCCCAAACATATTCCACCAAGGCTCGATAGTCCAGGGAGGTAGCCCAGAATTTTCTAACCGAAAAAACTAGGAGGCCGGAGCACGAGAAGTGGCCTCCACCAACAGCGGCACGTGATCGGAGGTGTTGTGGACGAGCGAACACAGCGTCGAGTTGAACAACGACTCGCTCCAGTGGGGATAGGTGAATGTGGTCGAGGCGCACGAGAGTGGGAACCTCTCTGTTGTTCGTCCAAGTGAACAGGCGATCGAGGAGGGGCAGTTCTTGGAGCACCAACTTCTCGATTAAATCATTCAATGCCTCAGTGGTCGCGGTGTCGAAGTGGTGGTTGTTCTTCTCCGATGCAGAGCGGGTCACGTTGAAGTGACCCACGAGGAGCCAAGGAAGGGAGCAGAGAGACGCGAGAGAGCGCAACTCATCGAGGAACTCTCCACACAGGGCGGAGTCGCAGGGGGCATACACATTCAAGACCGCGAACCGCGATCCATCCGAGGTGAATTCTAGGAACGTGGTTAGGGTGAAGCGCAGCTCCATGTCGCGTGGCCGATCCATCCGAGGTGAATTCTTGGAATATGGGTTACCGCGCCATGCAGGGTTGAGAGCTGTTGAATTGGCGAAAGGGACCAATCAAGAGATCTCGTTGCGTCATACAAGTTACCATCCACTTTATCAAGTTATCCCCGTTGTGTTCACCCCGTGATCATCATCACCACCGTTGCTTACTGAGAAGATCGGGCCACCCCATATCAGGAGTCCTCGATGCTAAGAGTCAATGTTTCTCACATCTAGCCCAAGGTGGGCTTCAAGTCGTCGTCCTTGTTCCTGCAAGTAGTGACGGATACGAAGAGGCCCTAGATTAAGGAGGAGATTAACACATGTGGTGGTAGAGAGGATTTTATGAAGACGAAGGAGCATAGCTCTCGCTCACAGAGGTTAGCCATGAATGGGTGTCGTCTTCAATCGTGAATCTCATTGGACTGCAGAGCCAAAAAAAGAACAAAATCAAACGATGAAATAAGAGATGAAATCAGATCGGGTATGTACCAGTACACAACTAAAATGTAGGGGAGCTTGAAATATTATGGATTGAGCATAGGAAGAGGAGAAGATTGAAGACGCCCACCCGTAATGGAGGACGATGCGAGCAAAGCGGACCGAGGTGCAGATCAGACTTTAAATGGGAAATATGCATGATCTCCTCGTATATCTCCATTGGTTTCCTGTACCATTATTTATCCCGCAGATCGTTGAGGAGAGGAAGAGATTGCAAGGTCGTGGAGATTAATGGAGAATAGGAAGAGTAAGAGATGGATTCAGATGCCTTCGATGGAGAAGACGAATAGTCCTGGGCTAGACTGAAAGATAAGGTCGTTGGTGGTGTGACGTTATTTGGTATTAGTACTAACAGGAGAGAGTTATACAATAATTATTTTGTTGTGCTGCGGTGGATGACGTGGTGGAGATGATGTGGGAGGCTTAAATGACATGGCAAGTTATGATTGGTCAGAGATGCTTGATGAGGTGGATAGACTGCATGTAAAGAGAAATGGAATCACCTATTAAGAATAGAAAGATTTGGGATCTATGGAAGCAAACTGATGTGTATATAGATATAAAGGTCAAGCATACGAAGAATAATAGGAGTTGTTTAGGTTGTGTCCAATATTAGTGTACAATTTAGGTTATATTTGGATTTGCGTTGTATTGTGGATAGGATACGAGTAGTACTAGAGTCAGACTCTTGTAGCATATGGCTTATATATAATGTGAGGGGTGTCACACAATGTAACTCGCAAGGGGAGCTGGAGGGTTGTGTAGGCGCTCAAGGAAGCAAGGTGTTGTAATAGTCATGTCCCGTGGAGAAGACGAGGTCACCGAACTGCGTTAACAAATCTTGATGTTGTCTTCTTGTTGTGATTGCTTGATGCTTGGTAGATTGATTGTGCGCTGACTATAACAAATACTACCAAAGCGAGGTTGAAGGACGCATGAAGGTTGATGTAGAGGTGGAAGAAAATAGAGATGGAGCTATGCCGGTGATCTACAATGGTATAAAAGTCGTCGGTAAACACAGATAGAGATCCTAAACGTCTACTAAATAGGAGTCTCGGCGCATAGGAGCTCCCATCAAATAGGACTCGCCATTTTTTTTTCTTTAGCCTTTCGCCGATGCGTCGGACTAGTGGGCCATAGGAGCTGGGCCAGCGGCCGGACCTCTCCCAACCCCACCGTCCTCGCTAACCTCGTCTTTGTGCGTCGGCGCCGGCGGCAGTCGGATCCTCACCACGGGTACTTTTCGCGACTGGTTCCCTCTTCTTATTTGTTTTATCTATGGACATGAACAACGAAATTTCAGTCCTTCCTCCCCCGCACGATCTGGGGTGCGGACGAGAAACCAAAGATTATGGAAGTTCCCATTAGCAGATCACAAGTCTTGTTTGAAGTTTCGTAACCACCCCCTTTGTTGTTGCGGCAAGTGTTGCCATAGCCCATAGGTGGTAGTATCTACGTTTTGCCTGCATAGGTCACCCATTCCATCATTCATCGATTGATGGATCCCGGACCTTGGCAGAGGGAGGGCTCTGTTTTTTGTTGTTTTTCTAAATCTAATTAGGATTTGTGTTTTATCTAGAAAGAAGTGGCGTTAGCGATTTGCTGAAAATGGAATAAAATCCTTCCGCCTAGCCTCTGTTCATGTTATGTATCTAGATTCGTCGGAGGGTGTGTGAGGTTTGTCTCCGACGGATCTCGTTGGATTTGGTCCGTATTTCTTCTAATCTACGTTTCTCTTCATCGACGATGGTTGCTGCTCTCTTATGTTGGTTTTTTAGGGCCTTAACACGACAACTTTTCATCTATCTAGTACAACAAACTCTATTACGACAAGATTTGTTTGACTCCAATAAGGAAGGGGCGAAAGTGTTTTTGGCTCTTGATCTCCAGTGCTCTCGTCATTTAAAAAATACTTTTACAAGTTATAGAAAAATCTAAAAATAATTCTGGAGATTGTGAGTGATACATCTCACAATCATGCAAATCTCAACCTAAAATTATTTTTATTTTGTGCTGGATAAAAAAGACAAAATCTGATATGGTTTAGAGATTTGAAATTGTACTACTAAGATCTACACTTTTTGTTATTTTTGTGTAGTTCAAATTATAAAGTATTTGAAATTAATTTTTTTCACTTTTATGGGATACATCATTAATTACATACATATTTTTTCCAGAATTTTTGAAACTTAAATTTTTTTTTTTTGATTTTTCTTTAAAACCGAGAGCGTGCCTATGTGCACCAAATCTCTATTTCTGCCTTTGGCTCGTTCGAGTGCGTGTAGTCTTCTCTAGATGGTCCAAAGACTTTGTTTTGTAATTTTTCTTATTTTACAGTTCTTGTACTGATATTACTATTGTTAGCAAGGATTGATAGTAAAGAGGAAACAATAAGAAAAGAAACAAGGCACCAAGAAAAAAATGGATTCGTGTTTTTTCGCTGAGTGTATGTGATTGCTTGCGGCCAGAACCTTGCTGTTCGGTTGGTGAGATGGGGTACCCGATCCGCCCGCCCACGTTCAGTGAACTGGTGGAGGGCACGGATAAGTGCAAACTGGATGCTATGCACAAGGAAAGAGTCGAGGCGCTGATAGTCTACGATCCGAAGAAGGAGCTTCTCGTCCCCAGCCGATTCTGCAGCTTCCACCTAGCCGGATTTGACCTTGATGAGAAGTGTGAGTATCTACATTCAGAAATCACAGCCGTTCTAGGTTTAGCTATTGATTTTGTAGCATTCATCCTCTTGTTTTCCTGATTCGTGTTCTCTGCTATTGATTGATTTACAGCAAATGTTCCACTTGGGCCACCGTATCAACCTGACCCGTCACGGCCACGGAAGTTGTTGTCTACATATGTTACAACAAATGAACATTTTGAGATGGCAGATTCATCCATCAACGTCATTTCCCTGAGGGTGGTCCGAGCTGGTCCTGATTACACTTATCCAATTGAGGTTTATGGTAAAGTTATTGCGAGGGACGAGGTTGACCACAAATGCGTCTTTCTGTTCGATCGTGAAAGGATGGATGCCCAGCTCATCAACTCGGAGGTATTTCTTCCTTGATTGTATTTGCTCACTTGATTCAATGTATATAGTAATCAATTTCAGATGATGTATTTATCCACTTCACATGTAACTCGGCTCTGCACCTTGAATATTACCCATAATGTTATGTAGCCATGTTTATGCTTACACGAATGCAATTAGTTGTCTAGTGCAATATGTTCACTGAAATAATTTTTGGTGCAAATACCACGATTCAGATACTTATTGGATACACTTTGTCAACAAAACAGTTTGATGGATTTCCATTTCAATTTGAGCCTTTAAATGCATTTTAATCGGAATTTTATATTGTTACCAGGTTGTCATCATATCCAAGCTGTTGTTTTCTCCATATAGCTTCCTAATAATCTGCTTTTTCATTGTCGAACAACACTTCTATTTTCTGTGAGATTTCTCCACTGAGGTCCTGTTACTCATTTAATCTGTTCCCATGTAAAGTTGGATTTATTTTTTCAATCAGGAAGTGTCTTTAATGTTGATATGTTTTAGTCGTAAAATGTGTTATGTCTACCTCATTTCACCATATGTCACAAATGTCTAGGTGTTCTAGGAACAGTAGTGCAGTAGTAGCAGGAGTGATGTTTAGTAGTATAATTTTGGAATCATTCAAATTCATCTGGCTACTCATGGTTTTCATGTCGAACTTTATAAGATTGTTCAGCTACCCAGAGTCATGTTTTGATTCTAACTGTTTTTCTAAACCCTTGTGCAGAAGGATATGTTAGCTCTGACAGGTCCATACCGAGCACTGGTTACATTAGCTTGGATGTATTTTGAGTTCGATCTAAAGATCAAGGGCGAGGGTGAGCATGATACAGGAGTGCAGTTTAGCAAAGGTGTAATATCGCACTATTACAACCCGTATCACAAGCGCATCATCTATCAGCTACCTAGTTTCCAGAGTACAGTGAAATTGGTATTAGAACGTGTGTCACTTCCAGTGGCAGCTAGCATCGAAGTCAATGTTGTGAAGGAAGGGCATGATGCCACAGTTGTCCACTACGATGGTAAAATAACAGCTGGGACTACTAGAAACTATAGACAGCATATGGTTGTATATGATAGTAGTGTGCCGTCTAGCGGGGGCTTGGTGAGTGGAAATGGCTCTCTTGTGTTAAATTGTAATCTGGTTGCTGTCAAGGGGTATGTAGAAGACCCAGCATTGGAGGAAGATGAAAAACTGGTGTTGTATGTTTGTTTTCTTGATGCCGGCTGTGAGATTGAGGATGAGGACTATCAGAGGTCTGAGCAAGTGGATGATGATGATGAAGAGGAAGGGGAGCAAGACGAAGAGCAGGAGCAAGATGTAGCGCAAGTGGAAGACGAAGAGGAGCAAGACGAAGAGCAAGAGCAAGATGAAGCACAAGAGGACGATGAAGAGGAGGATCCTAAGAATGTCGTCACTCTTAGATACCCTCTACGAGAGACTATCTGGGAGAATGGTTCCTGCAAATTGAAAGTGAAGGTCAATTGGACTGCTGTTCCTGATATGCCGGAGCGTACTGATTTCTTCCATAGATATACTCTCCTTCCAAAGGGTTATCAAGAGCCTGATTACCGGTGGGGGTTTTCTAGAATTAACTGAGTGTTTGTATTTTCTTTATGCTATGTTAATTCTGATGGTTGAACTCTGTAATGTTAGAGGGCATGTCTTGTCAGGCTCTCAAAAACAAGACAAACATGCATCGGCCACATTCACAAGCTTGCCTGTGAACCCAATCCAACCCTCTGGCTAAATCAGATTCACAAACTAAATCCTGGAATTGTGTCTATTCTCGCGAATAAGATTGTCGTGGGGTTGGAGTCGTGGATTAGTTCCCATGTCCCACCTCGACAAGGCAGCCGTCCTCGGGTTTGGACTTTGGATTGGAGTTAAGCTTACTGTAACCCAATTGACGACGATGGTGCACACGTTTCAGAAACGGGACCTTAGAATAGCTCTGAGATTCTAAAACTTTACATATACTAATATTTACCGAGAATATGTTGAGAAATGAGGTAAGAAATCCATTCTTCCAGTGTGGTATGTTGGATAAGTCTCTGTGCTATGATCTTTGTGGAGATGCTGCTACGCATGGTCCTTGCAGCACATATATGGTCCTTGTGAAGGACTCGCTGTTAGCATAGGATAGCAGTCTTGACTGCTTTTAGGGACATCAAGGGGTATATATCTGTATCCCCAACCTAAGGTTGGTTATGGTATGATGTGAGAAATAAACCAGAAAATTGCCCCAACTCCTAGTGTCATCCTCTCCCTCGATGAGAGTAAAAATTCAACGACTAACAAGTGGTATCAGAGCCAAGATATCATGAAGTCTGAGCATTTCCTGCTCATCTGCTTCCCCGAGCGCGGTAGTAGCAGCAGGTCCGGCTGCCCCTGGTCACTTCTCTCCCTCCGCAGCTCGTCAGTAACAGCCCCCCAGCGGCTAGCCATGTTCGCAGGCCACTCTCAACATTGGGGAGCTCACATTGGGTTACCTCGAGCACGCGGCGTCGGCAGGAGGCTGAGCTCGCCGCTGCACAGGAGCGTGAGCTGGTGGTAGTAGCAAGGGCGTCGAGGATGGCACGGCGGAGCTGGCAGTAGCAAGACCGGAGGTAGAAGCAGCAGCGGCAGCGGATGCAGCACATGAGGCGGTAGCGGAGGTCGAGGTATTGCGCGACAGCGCCAACAACTCCGTTTCTGCTGATGGTAGCGCCGACGCAGGCCGCGCGGAGGCAACACGAGAGAGGACGACGCAGTGGGCAGCCGAGCATGTCCCCGCGCACGGCGGTGCCACTCCCGGAGGCGGAGCGCACGGCGGTGGCGCTCCCGGGGGAGGCACGCACGGCGATGGCGCTCCCAGAGGAGGCGCGCACGGCGGTGGCCGCTGAGACGACCAAGACCGCGGCCTCTACGGGGTCCGGACTGTGGTTAGGGACATTGGTCATGGTGCTGGGTGGCCTACCCTCACAAAAACCAACTACGTCGAGTGGGCCGCGGTCATGAGGATTAGGCTCCAGGTGCAGCACATGTGGGAGGCGGTCCAGTACGGCGACGTCGACCACCATGAGGATCAACGAGCGTTGTATGCCCTCATCGCCGCAATCCCACTCGAGATACAGTTCTCGCTTTCCAACAAGCGGACTGCCAAGGAGGTTTGGGACGCCATCGTTGCGACACGTATCAGCAGCGACCGTGCCCGCAAGTCGACACTGCAGGCACTTCGCAAGGAGTGGGAGAACATGGCCTTCAAGCCAGGTGAGGACGTTGATGATTTTGCTCTCCGTCTCAACACTCTGCTGCAGAAGATGGTGCAGTTCGGCGATGATACCTACAACAAGGAGAGAGAGAGAGCTGTCGAGAAACTCTTTCATTGCATCCCCGAGAAGTACAAGCAGATGGCTCGCTCGATCGAATCACTGATGGACCTCTCCACGATGCCGAACGAGGAGGCGATAGGCCGCCTCAAGGTCATCGACATCGACGAGCCACAGCCTCTCTCGGGGCCCATCACCACTGGTGGGAAGCTACTCCTCACTCGGGAGCGGTGGGATGCCGGCCACGGTGACAGGAAGAAGGGGCAGTCATCTTCCACGACAGGTGGCCCCAAGCGTGGCAAGGCGCGCAAGGACCTGCTGACGGTGATGCCCGCGGAGGCGCTCAGGGAGGCACCGGATGACACCTGCCACAACTGTGGCTGGTCCGGCCATTGGACCAGGGACTGCCGACAGCCACGACGCGGCCAGGCCCACGTTGCACGGGCGGAGGAGGAGTCAGCTCTGTTCATGGTGCATGCAAGCATCGAGCTACTTCCAGCGACACCGGCCGCAACAGCTCTCCTCTACCTCGACAAGCCAAAGGCACACGCCCTTCTCGGCAACGGCTCCGGCAACGACAAGACTGGCGAGTGGTGCCTCGAAACCGGCGCCACCCACCGAATGACCGGTCGACGGGAGTTCTTCGCCGAGATTGACTCCGACGTGCGAGGCTCCGTCACGTTTGGGGATGCCTCCGCCATGGAGATTAAGGGTGTCGGCTCCATCACCTTCACCGCCAAGACTCGAGGGCATTGGCTGCTCATAGGTGTCTACTACATCCCCGCGCTGAGGAACTCCATTATCTGCCTGGGACAGCTGGATGAGAACGTCTCGAGCGTGCCGATCTAGCATGGGATCCTACACATCTAGGATCGCCATCGTCGCCTTCTCGCCAAGGTAACCATAGTGCAAATCGCCTCTATATACTTGACGTGCAAGTGGCACAACCCCTTTGTCTCGCTTCTCGTCGGGACGATGAGGCGTGGCGACGGCACAAGCGCTTGAGCATCTTCACTTCGAGGCCCTCAAGCGGCTCAGTGACACGGAAATGGTGCGACGCCTGCCGTGCCTTGACCATGTGGAGCAGTTTTGCGACGTCTGGGCGAGCTTCCGAGCTAAGGAGAGGCTCGATCGAGCACATGCACGGGGACTTGTGATGCCCGGTGACACCGGCTACACTGGGAGGATGACGCTACTTCCTGCTGCTCATCGACGACCTCTCCCGCTACATGTGGGTGATGGTCCTCGGCAGCAATGGAGAGGCGGCGGACGCCATCAGACGCGTGCAGTTTGCTGCGGAGGCGGAGTGCGGCCGCAAGCTGCATGTTGCATACTGCCACGGAGGCGAGTTCATGGCAACTGAATTCGCGTCTTACTGCGCTGATGAAGGAATCCAGCACCACTACTCTCTGTCGTACAATCCGCAGCAGAACGATGTTGTCGAGCGGCACAACTAGACGGTTGTGGGGATGGCTCGGGCCCTTCTCAAGAAGAGAGGGATGTCGTCTATCTTCTAGGAAGAGGCGGTGGTGATGGCCATCTACATTCTCAACCGAAGCCACAAATTAGCTTGCAGACCACAGATTAGCTTGCAGACCTGCTCACCAAGCCTCTTGGGAGGATCAAGTTCCTGGAACTCTGCTCCAGGATCGGGATGGCTGAGCACTCCCACAAGACGACGTACAAGATTTAGGGGGGGGGGGGGGGGGATGTTGGATAAGTCTTTGTACTATGGTCTTTGTGGAGATGCTGCTGCACATAGTCCTGTGAAGGACTCCCTGCAGCACATACATGGTCCTTGTGAAGGACTGGCTATTAGGATATCATCCTTGGTTGCTTTTAGAGGCATCAAGAACTGGTAGTTAGCATCATCTTAGACTAGCATCTAGCATATTTGTGACTGGCTAGCAGATATATATCTGTATCCCCAACCCTCAGGTTGGTTATGACATTGTGTGAGAAATAAACCAGAAAATTGTCCCATTCCTAGTGTCATCGTCTCCCTTGATGAGAGTAAAATTTCATCGACTAACATGGTAGACACTATGCTCTGTTACAATCATATTAAGCCTTGGAGAAGAATTAGCTCGACAACTACACATACCTTCGTCGGAACTGTTTACAGATGCGGGTAGAACTTGCAACCGTTTCGTTGGGAACTAACAATGGTACAGTCAGTATGGCTATACAAATCTAAGTTAAACAGGTTCTTTGTGAACTTTATTGTAGTACATCGGGACGAATAAACTACGGTCTGCAAGGAGTTGGTTGAAAATAACTGTATCCACCGAGCTGAGATTGCAAGGTGCTAGCAGGCGCATCCGCTTGTCTGTTCTTCGGTTTTAGAGGCTTGTTCTGCAACCGAATGGAAGTAGCTGGGGACAGAAAAGAGACATGTGTAAATAGTTAAGATTATGAAAATTAACAGCAGTGCTGCCAGGCTCTGCATGCCTGGCCTGAAGATAAACTGAACTCTCTACACCTGCCCAATTAGCCAAGAAGAGCACGCCGTTTTTTTTTTTTTTACTTACATGTCTTCATCGTGCTCATTCTCCAAGGCTAGTTTGGCGATGCAGAGGAAAGCAGTGTCGACGTTGTAGTCATCCTTGGCGGAGGTTTCAAAGTAGGGGATGTTGCCCTTGGAGGCACACCAGTCTTTTGCCTTCTTCTCAGGGACCTGCAGGGCGACAGTGAATAAATTTCACAACATAGGTTCTATAACAAGAGTCGAGTGTTGAAGAAACTAACCACTCGTCTGCTTCCAGAGTCTAGATCGACCTTGTTCCCGACTAAAATGAAGGGGAATTGCTTGGGATCGGATGGCCCAGCCTGAAAGTGAAAAACGGCCTTCAGTGTCTTCAGTGCAACAGACAAATAACACCGTATTCGTCGTGGCAAAGGTTGCATACTTGGTTGATGAACTCGTCGTGCCAGGTACCGAGCGTGTTGAAGGATCTTTTAGCGTTGACGTCGTAGACAAGCACGCAGCAATCTGCTCCCCTGTAGAAGGCCACGCCGAGACTCTGGAACCTCTCCTGGCCTGCCGTATCCCATATCTACGCCAGAGCAACAAATGGCCGGGAATGATGTTAACCATCACGTCGTCGTTAGTCTTAGCAGTGTAGAAGTCAAAAGTAATCAGTAGAAGAGGATCGACCTGCAAGGTGACGAGCCTGTCTTCGATGAGGACCTCCTTGGTGAGGAAATCGGCGCCGATGGTCGCCTTGTACTGCTGGCTGAACTTCTTGTGCACGTATCTTATCCGTGTCAAGGAAAATGCCAAGCACCGCACGTCTCACCTGATCGAACATCTTGCAGGCAGCACCTAAAGTTCCACTCACAAAAACTCAAATATGTATCACGGCTGCGACAGACGGCATCTGATGACTGATGCTGAACGAAACCCTGTAAATCATGGGGCGACGCACCTAAATGTAGGCATCTACTGAACATGTCACCACGATACCTACAGACTACAGGTATGGAACTCTGAAACTGAAGCTACTGCTGAAGTAAAGTAGTCGTATGTTTGTATCGCCAAGAAACCAGATGAACAGGATCTATGCCAAACCGGACTAAACCATCAGTAGCTAGCCTGCCTGCGCCGCGTGCCCGATCGACAGAAGTCAAAGAACAGGCGGGCCAAGCTAGCACCGACGGATGGTACGAAAAGGATACTGGTTCATCAGCGACGTCTTGCCAACCCTGCACGCGCGCGCGACCCAAACAAGCCCAAGTCAAGCCGGCGGTAAACCGAAAGCAAAACACACCCAAGCAGAGGCAAGAAGAAAAGGCTGACCCACTGTCGCCGAGGACGATGACCTTGAGCAGCGTCCGCCTCGGCGGCGTTGACGCCATGGCCGAGCAAGCTACCCAGAGATGGACGCGGCGGGTGGGCGATCACTCGCTCTGCTCTGCCCGCGCCGCCCCTATCTATCTTGCAGTTGCGTCACGAGGCGGTGCCCGGCGAGCGAGGGAAAGACGAAAAGGAGTTGGGGCAGTTGGGGAGGGCGGTGGCCCGGGAAAACGAACGAATGGGTAAATGGGCCAGGCCCGCGGGCCATGGGCCCGTTACTGAAGCTCGCGGGCTGGTTCCGCGAGATTTTAGCGGGCCATCCTGGCCCAGGAGAAATCGTCCACAACGATTGCAAGTTGCAGCAGCTTTTTTTAACAAAGGTTATCCTCGAACGAGCTACAGTACGCGGAAAAATAATGTTATCCTCCCACGAGGATCTGACTCACACCAGCGTAGACGAGCTGAGCAGCTGGCTTGTCGGTAGTGCGTGGAAAGCCGAAACTTTCGGGATCCGCTTGCAAACGTGTCACTATGTGGTCGGTGGCTCGCAGATCGTAGTGTAGTGCTTCTGACGGTTTTGTCCCTCCCGTATGTGTACGTGTCCCAACACCCATGTGACTTTTAAATTCTGTGAACGAACGACGAGCGGCCAAATCTTTGTTGCTGCAAGCACATTTTTCGCCATTCTAGCTGAAAATAACTTATATTTCATCTCCACATGGCCAAATAGTGTAATTTGCTTAATTTCCTCATGCAAAAAAGATAGGTAATTTGTTGTTGCATATCATGAATTTTGGAAATCCCCATAGGTGTATGTCTTTTTGACACGTGAGGTTCACCATTACAGGCTCCATTACGGGTAATGTTGAACCACACGTGAATGCCATGCCAATAAGCCATAATCAATTAATAATCCATCTATCCGATTTTCATTAGACGTTATGTCTTCACAGATCGAAACTTCGACGTGCAATTTTGGTATTATACGGAAAAAAATTCTATCTTTCGCAATGCCATCATTTTTCTAAAATATACTATGCCGCACATTCTATACATATGACTCTATCTCGACAATGATTCTAATGGCTAATCTACTCGTGCTTTCAGTAATTTCCCCCGTGGTAGAGTGATGTAGCATCAGATTGATAATATCTATTCATACTCGCGATGGGTTTTTCTCATATAAAATGTAATTTTAAACCATTTAATTCTGCGGTGTACGGTGTGATAACCTTTCGAGTGTTCAGGTGTGTCCAACTAGTTATTGTAACCTAAGTTTGACCTTAAATGCTTCTTTGCAATCCTTTGGCAATGTGCACTCCTCCGTCTACATATGTTTTGGTGGAACTGACCCATTGCTTATTAATAGTAGGGCGATATAGTTTACTATTACACTTAATAAAGTAGACTTTGTAATATTACCGCCAAATACTTAAGATGTAATATTATTTAGTATACAACTATAACATTTTCCATTCACAATATATTTCTATTGATTTTAAAATCTTATGTCGGTGCATATTTATTGATGCCTTGTCTCTTTGAAATACTTTCTTCGGTCAAACATAGTTTCGTGCATGAAAATAAAAACAAAACCACACACTATCATTGATTAACTTGTGTCACTCTAACGCATTTAAATGTACCTTGTCCCTAAGCTATAACACATTTTATATAAAAATATCTCAAAACAAGTCCATAGTGTCTATGCCTGTCTATTTGTATGAGTAAAAAAGCAATAATATAGGCTTGTGTATCTAAGGTGTAAGAAAAACAGAAGGTTCTAGCGCTTGTTAATGTACTTCCTACGTTAAAAAACAAGTGTCATTTTTTATACGGAGGGAGTAATACATATGTGTGATCAATACGTTTTTAAAATAACTTATGCTTTGTCAGAGTTCTTATCCCATCTAAATGAGGGCGAATTAAATTGGATTATCCCGAGAAAAATCGTAGGAGAGTGTCATCTATGTAATCTAACCTCCTATAGCCAAGCAAGGAATTATTTTCGCTGGTCACCGTTTTTATTAAATTCATTCCGTGTATTTTCTTTTCTCTTACAGTATAAAAACGTGCCCAGGAAAAGTCGACACTGCAGACTGCAGTGAGCGAGTCGACGACGTCACTCCACACAAGTCGAACCACAGTATCGCCGGTCCGCCGCGTCCCATCCTCCCGATCGAGCCGATGAGCCGCCTCATTTCCCGGCGGCACCTCGCCGCCGCCGCGGCCCTCCGAAGATCCCCTGCTGCCGCTGCGTTCGCATCCAGGTGACTTACCTCTCACCCCGCTCCTTTTTCATGTGGTGATCCGGTTCCGTGGAAAGCTTATCCTCATCAGTGGCGTTCGCGGGTCTTACTCCGTGGCGTCTCTGGGTGATTTGATGATTCGAATCTGTTATGCGGACGCTCGAATTCGCTTACCCCGTGGTTTCGATTCCAGGGGCGATCTGGGTTTGTAGCTGTCAGGTTTTTTTTTTTGGGGACCTGCGATTGATTTTCTACTGCTCGATTCTGCTCTGGTTGCGGATCATTTGGTTTTATTTGGGTGGTCACTGATAATCTGTACGATGCGCAGGTGGTTGCACACGCCAGCATTTGCGACGGTGTCTCCCGAGGAGATCTCGGGTTCAAGCCCAGCGGAAGTACAGAATTTTGGTAAGACAGCCAGTCATTTGTGTGGATCTGCTTGTGTTTTCGTTTAGCTTGGGTCCGCCTTTGTTGGAGTATGTATGTTTTGAAAATCGTCTATTTACAGGGGGTTATTAATTACTGATTGTGGTAAGTATGATAATGATTTAAAAGCATAGATAGGAATCTACGACGAAGGTGGATGGAAATCATTTTTTACTTGAGAATATAGTTTCCACTTTCCACTATGTGTGATCTGTACTATCAGATGCCAGTCCTATGTAGTTTCTAATAGGAAAAATGCGAAGGTGTGTTTGGTCATTGTCCTGCTTTATTTTAGAGGCTCCTGTTACGATTCCGTGATGCCACAAATTCGTGTAGCGGTTTTTCAGAGCTGTGCCATGTATTTGACTTTTAGCTAGCACGAATATTCAGTATTGTCGAGCTAGTTCTTCTTAAAAGATTGTACCTGAATCAGAGTGGAACATGTTATTTCAACATGGTCGTTGATAAGTTAACTTCAGTGCAAGGTAAATGGATAAAGGCTGCTAACTGGAACTGGATAGTTGATCCTCTGAATGGTGATAAATTTATCAAAGTTGCTGAGATTCAGGGAGCTGAATTGAAGGTATGGATGCTTTGGATTGTTCGCTTCTGATTGTTCACTTCTGATTTCCATGTTACAGTGCTATGAGTGTAATTTAGTTATATCTCTAACTGCTCTATGTGTATATGTTAGTTCTGAAATGTGCTGTGCAAATATGCAATAATTTTTGTGATGCAGCCATTCGTGGAGAGTTTATCTAAATGCCCAAAGCATGGACTTCACAACCCACTTAGAGCTCCAGAGAGGTATTTGACGTTTTCTTGTACTGCATGTGTAATGTGTATAAAACATTTCAAACCAACCAAAGCTGTTTTTTGGCTCTCTGGTAATTTTTACTTGATGATTCAAGGCCAACATAATGGGTTGCTTTAACATATTTTATTTGACTAGTCCAGTTATCTAATTATCTACCTTCCAATCTATCACAAACTACAACTTCCAATGATCTTTCTCACCCTTTACTTGGTCGCTGCAATTTTTACCCCACACGGCTATAGTGCATAAATTATTATGGTATATACTAATTTTCTGTACATTTATCCCTAACACAGCATCTCCTTAAAAGACAAGTGATTCATAGCTATTCTATTCTCCCTACGACCACAGATTATTGATGTCTACACTTCTTAGTCTCTGTGTGCATTATTATTATTTTTACCACAAATACACTTAGCAACTACATGAAAATATAAAATGCGACAATTTACATCTTATTTTCATTTCACATCTAAGTATCTTTTGAAAATACTGTTGGTCAGATATCCAAAGGTTCAACCATGCTTCCTACAGTAACATGTTTTTGTGACTCGAAAGAGTAGGCAGCAAACATGGTATATGAACAAAACTCACATGCCCTATATCAACTTGTTCAAGAACTTCTAAAAGTGTCAATGACTGCTAATATTAGTAACTGTACCTTGATGAATTTTGGAAACCTCCAATATGCAGGTATCTCATGTATGGAGATATATCTGCAAAAGCTGCACGCGTGCTTGGTCAACCTGAGGTATGCCATTTGAAATCAAAATGTTTCAACTACCTTTTATTCGCAACATGTTTGTAAATAATTCTACTTCCTCTGATTCATATTACTTGACGCTAATGTATATGTATCTAGACACATTTTAGTTGTAGATACACCCATTTTAGCATCAAGTAATATGGATCGGAGGGAGTACATGTATATGGACAATTTTCCCTGAGATTTACTACAAATGCAAAAGCATATCAAATTCCAAAGGAAGAGAAAAGAAAGATTACACTCGTTTTTCATCTATTTCCTTACACTGAGAGAATTGCAAAAAAGCACCACATTTGGGGCAAACGTGTCAAACACCTACCATTTCATGTGATTTGTGGCAGGTTTTTTTCTACATGAATGTTAACCTTCCCTCAATTGTGGTGGTTTCTTGCAATTTACTCCCTTACACCTCTCATCATTGTCATTGTTCATTGACAGGTCTTAGATTTTTTTGCTAAGCTCGTACAGAGGGTTGCTCCAAAGAGCTATCAACAAGCTCTTGCAGAAGTTCAAGTTACGCAAAAGTTCTTAGAGAATTTCTGTGGAGATCAGGTACGTTAATCTGCATAGCATTTTCTTCATTAACAGTTGTTCACTAGTATCATGCTACACTTTTATATGAATTCATACATTGTTGCCAAGGAGCTTACACATGCTTCAGTCTGCAGTTTGAAAGAACCCCTGGTTATAATTTTTTTCCCATCTCTCGTATAACAGGTACGTTTTCTGGCTCGGTCGTTTGCTGTGCCTGGCAACCATCTTGGACAAATGAGTAATGGCTATCGTTGGCCGTATGGTCCGGTAAGTACTCAGAATTTCTTTGGTAGATCAGTTGTAATTTATATTTGTTGATTTTTTGGGTCTTTACACTACATGCTAGCCTATCTTACGCTACATTGTAACTGAAGGGCTGGTAATGTCATTTACATGCTACTAGACACATGGAATTAATGGTGTGCAAAATGTCAGTTGCATCTGCTACAACAGGCAAAATAATTGCTTAGCATAACCTCCTAGTGCGTTTTCTCTTTATAGACATGTTATTTGATGAATAGACCGAAATTGTGAAGCTGGTAGATGAGAGACATCAAGTTCAAATCCTGAACATAATTATTTGTCAATAGTAGACTCAATCCCACTTTCATGTCTGGTTGGCTTCATACTTTCAGTCAAACTGTTTAGCTTCCCTTCGATTATTTTGAGTTTTGAGATTGAACACAAATAAGCTTTAATGGTTTAATTAATTTGGAGTTACTTCATGCTGTAGAAATTTTGATGTATGACAGTATAGGTAACATGAATAACTTTTTGAAACAAGCATAACAAGTGCAATCGTTTTGTGGAGGATCAAGTTGATCTAATCCTGGCAAATATGTTTTTCGATTTGACTGTTGCAGTGTTGCCATAACTCATTCCTGAGTGATGCCTGGTTTTGTATATCCATTTGATCATTCACATGCAAACTGCCACATATTAGCTCTAAATATTTAACTTGGTGTCGAGCTGTTCCAAGTTCAGCACTATCAATTTTTTTACTCACCTATGTCATGTTAGCTCTAATATATCTCAAACTTTGAACAGGTTGCCATAATCACTCCATTCAACTTCCCATTAGAGATTCCTTTGCTGCAACTAATGGGTGCACTCTATATGGGGAATAAACCAGTCCTCAAAGTTGACAGCAAAGTTAGCATTGTGATGGAACAAATGATCAGGTTGCTTCATGACTGTGGGTTGCCTGCAGAAGATGTGGACTTCATAAATTCTGATGGTATCACAATGAACAAGCTGCTGTTGGAGGTTTGAATTCTATCTGATCACTTATTGGAAGAATGAGTGATGTAGCAAGATGATATAATAACTAGTTAATCGATCTGTGACAAGCAAATTCCCCTTTTATCTATATACATGTAACATCATGTTCATCATTTTAGTGACGAACAACATTATGGCCACATTCTTTTAGTCTGCAGTAATTGGTGCATCATTTTCAGCAGTAGAGTTTTTATGGAGTTCAATACATAGTAACAAAATGCATCGGTTAGTTCTGTATTCTGAGACATAACTGGCTATTAATCATGTGGGCTAGCAGCCTAGCACTATTGTTTTACATGCGGCACATCTTTTATGGTTGTATTTTCTTTTTCACACAATCTCTTGTAGGCAAATCCAAAAATGACCCTTTTCACTGGGAGCTCACGTGTAGCAGAGAAATTGGCTGCTGATTTGCAAGGCCGAATCAAGTTGGAAGATGCTGGTTTTGATTGGAAGATTCTTGGTCCAGATGTTCAAGAGGTCTGAAGTCGCTTCTGTTCCATCTTTGACGCTGTATATTCATAATTCTGTATCGTGAATTTACCAAGCCGTTGTTGAATTAAATTGCTTTTGTGACATGATGCCCAAACAGGTTGATTATATTTCATGGGTTTGCGATCAGGATGCGTATGCTTGTAGTGGTCAGAAGTGCTCTGCTCAGTCTATGCTATTCATGCACAAGGTAAATACTAAATAATGAAATCACAATTGTGAAAGTTTCTTTTGGTGTGTTTATCCATTACTTACGGGCCCATGTGCTGATATCTTTAGTACCTGTAAGTTGATGAATACTAGGTTTAAGTCCAACTACATGTTATCATATTCATCTTTGCTGTTTGAATACGTTAGGCAAGATGCTTAAGACAAAGAAAAAAAATATGAATTTTTCTTTATGAACTTTTACTTGTGCTTCCTTGTCAATAGATTGCAATAATAACGGTGTGCAAAAATATGAATTGTTCTTTATTGATACACAAGGTAAAGACTAAATAATGAAACCACAATTGCCAATTTTTTTGGTGGGTTATCCATCACTTATAAACCCATGTGCTGATATCTTTAGTACATGTAGGTTGATGAATGCTAGGTTGAAGTCCAGTTATCTCTTATCATAATCATTTCTGTTGTTTGGATACATTATTCAAGAAGCTGAACAACAACAACAACAACAACAACAACAACATCAAAGCCTTTTGCCCAAGCAAGTTGGGGTAGGCTAGATGCCTAGATATGAAACCCAAAGGAAACAAAAGGAAAGCAAAACAAAAAAGGAGAGAGAAAAAATATAAAAAAACTAAGATTCTGGCACATGGATCACTATTTGGATACATTATGCAAGATGCTGAAGACAAAGAAAAAAAAATACGAATGGTTATGTATGAATTTTTTGAGTTCATTAGAAGCTTGTGCTGCAATAACTGTGTTCATCTTTTCTTCTAGTTTGTTTGATAGTTTTCTTCTAATTGCAGAATTGGTCAGCTAGTGGGCTACTTGAGAAAATGAAGGGACTTTCTGAAAGAAGGAAACTTGAAGATTTGACAATTGGCCCAGTCCTTACCGTGAGTGATCATCTTTAATGCTTAATCAGTTATCACGTAATATTTGTTAGCAGATTTTTTGTCATGCTGCTGTTTTTGGTAACATTGTTCAAAACCTGAGCTGAGCTATAAAGAGCCAGCTAACAGTAATTGTCTCCTCATACTTTGGTAGCTGTGATAACCCAAACATCAGGTAGTGTGTCAAGAAGAAAACTGAATTTACATAAAATAAGATGAGAACAGAAATGAACTTGTCGTATAATACGTATGGAGAAAAGAACATGTACTCATTTAACACCAAATTATTTGTTTTAAACTATTGGTGTCGTTGCCCAACTGGATGACAGTATATGAAGTTTCAGGCGGGAATGCAGGTCGATCAGTACATTTAACGATGTATTCTAACTTAATTGGATGTTCCCTTTGTATACAAGTCGAAGCATATGAACTAGAATGGGCCGATGGATCAGCCTGATGCCTTGACCCATGCCACTTGCTTCCTAGTTTATCGTTTGGTTTCAAGTTTCAGTATAGATTGAATTGTAACCCTTTTCTGCTCATTCAGGTTACAACAGCAAGTATGAAAGAACACACGAGCAACCTTCTCAAAATACCAGGATCGAAGGTTCTGTTTGGTGGCGAACCTTTGGAGAATCACTCCATCCCAGAAGTATATGGCGCCTTCAAGCCGACTGCTGTGTTTGTTCCTCTGGTAGAAATCCTTAAAAGTGATAACTTTGAGCTTGTGACAAAGGAGATATTTGGGCCGTTCCAGGTAATACATTTTCAGATGCTGACTCTTATTTATGTCATGGTAAAATATGATTTTTACTGCAACTGGTTTTCTTACACTGCTAGTGTTTTAACCTACTGATCTCGTCCATAAGTCTGTATCGGATGTGCCCATGTTGAAGTGCTTATTTATGGCATGGCTGAAGGTTTTTTTTCCTTGGTTATGGAATGTAATAACATTATTTGTAACTCTTCTTAGCTCCATCCTATACTTCAGGCCATTGCAAACTAAAACTAATCTTACCCTTATTGACATGACATAGCGACATCTGCGTACATAGAAGGTAGCTAGGTTTTTCAATGCTATTCTACCATACTACTGCCATTACTTTGTTTTATGTTATATTTCTTTGTCATTTTTGTTAATTAGCACATTAATTGCATACTCTGAGTTTCATAATTTCAGGTGGTCACAGAATACTCGGACGATCAACTTGAGTTGGTATTAGAAGCCTTGGAAAGGATGAATGCGCATCTAACAGCTGCAGTCGTTTCAAATGACCCGTTGTTCCTACAGGCAAGTTCGTTCATCTGTGTTGAGCGTGTTGACATTTATATTCATTTACTTGCTTGGTTGTTAGGAAAGGCCCCATTCCCAGTACCAGACCAGTCTGATGAAGTTGTCATTTCTTAAGTCAGCTTCTAGCATTTTTTGTGTGTGTTATTAGCTAGTTGTTTCCATCGGTAATAAAACATCTAGATGGCCTCAGCTTGGTGAATGATTCGCTGTCCTCATCTCTGTTTTCAGGAGGTGCTTGGCAGATCAGTTAACGGGACAACTTACGCTGGAATTCGAGCAAGGACCACTGGCGCTCCGCAGAACCACTGGTGAGCCAAGACCCGTTGCCAGTGATCATCGGTATATGTTACTGAATAATCTAACACTTCTCCTATGTTGCAATTCAGGTTTGGTCCTGCTGGTGACCCAAGAGGCGCAGGGATCGGAACTCCAGAAGCCATTAAGCTCGTCTGGTCCTGCCACAGGGAGATCATATATGACATTGGGCCCTTACCTAAGAAGTGGGCGCTTCCTTCCGCTACCTGATATGCCTAGGTTAGCTAGCTAGAAGAAGACGACCTTCCATCAGGAATAAATTGGGGGAGAGAAAGCGATATGAATCGGATTTAGTTGTGAACTGATAGCGAGTCGTGTTTGAATAATTGAAGAAGCCTCATCCAGGCAATTGGGCGTTCTCTCGACCCCCAGAAGAACACAATAATAAAAGGGCAATGTTAGGATTGATTGGAATGCTGCAATGGTTGTAATGTGCTTTGGAAATACGACAGTACACTCAATTCTTTCTGTATGTATGCAAGAACACTGAGTTGATGCCAGATCTGTGGTCTAGACGTATACTACACCCCGTGAAGAAAAGAATTCACAAATCAAAATCATGTCTAGTTTTCTTTATATATGTTTTCTTTTTGTTGGTATATGTCTTCGAGTCCGAGTGTCATTGCCCAAGCAACTAAAGCGACTACTGAGTACAACACCTAATGCGTCCCTGGCTAAACAAACGGTACTTATCAAAGATAGACGACGAATCCGTTAAGGCCTTGTTTGGTGGAGGTGTATTGAGGTGGTTTACTGAGTATTATACCGGCCTAGCCTAATTGAAAGCACTAGAAAACAGATTTAGTATGTTTGGCACGCGAGTATCAGATGTGCTCAGCCCGGCAATTCCCCCAGAAAACACGTCTGGATACGTCGGGTAGAAGTGGAATCAAAACGCGTCTCTTCCCTCGCGTTTTTTATCGGTGCTCGAGGAGGCTGCTAAGCGCTAATCAGCTGATTATATGCTGCTTTTCTGTCCACCCAGTCTAGCATGGATCTGGGCCGAGGGATTTGACCCCGATGGAAACTAAAAAGGCCTTAGGCCTCGCGCGGATGGTTGCACGCGTCTCATATAGAAATTGACTCTGCTCTTCTCAGGTTGCCACAAATCAGACGCAAATACTCGCGTCGAAACCCGTTCTATGAAATGTTTTCACCAAATCCCTTCGAGATTACACTCAGAAAAACGCTTCAAAACGCTCTTGCCAAACAAGGCCTAAGGATTGTTCTCCAAGGAACTCCGAGTCAAAACCCAAGACGGAAAGCGGTCTCCTCTGCTTGGAGCCCAAGCCGGTTTACAAAAGGCACCACGCGACCGGGGAGAGGATCAGAGAGTTTCAGAACATCGAATCGCGATCAGTAACCAACAATGGCGATGCTCCTCCGATCAGCCGCCGGCGCGCTCCTCCTGCGAACGTCGGCATCGGCCGTGGCCCCCATCGCCGCCGTGGCCATAGTGGCCTCCCGCCGCCTCTTCAGCCACACCACAGCCAGGTCCAGGTCCACGGCCGGGTCCACCGCCGGGGCCGACGACGGGCAACGGGCGTGCCCCGTGGAGAAGCGCATCGAGGAGACCAAGGAGGAGCTGCTCCGGCTGTACCTGAGCAAGGCACCGCTGCCCGCGGCGGCGGAGGTGGCCACCGACCTCACCGGCGTGCTCCGGCGGTTCCAGGAGGCCAAGGCGCGGCAGCACGATCCGGAGTCGTTCGTCGGCGGGGAGCCGTTCGTCGGGGAGTCGTTTGAGGGGGAGCTGTTCGACACGGAGGCGTACGAGGCGGACGCGTCCGTGGCGGGCTACTCCTTCTCCGGCGGCACCTACACGGGCGGCTACCACTCCGGGGACATGTTCAGGGAGGATTCGCACCCTGCTGACTCGGGGGACTCGTGGCGGTGACTGACCGACATGGCCGGCGATGTGTATGTGAGTCGTAGCCTGGGGACTTTGGTCGCGTCGCGATGAGGTCGTTGCTCTCCGTTGTACGGTCGATGGTTTTCTTTTGTAAGGTTGACTTAACTCCTGGCTGTTTATACGTTGCATCAGTTTTGCATTATTGACTTGTGATATGTAGTACTCTCAAAAGTCTCAATGGACCCTTTCTTAGCGGTGCACAATTCTAGACTTTACTCATACTGATGATTGTGTTCATAATCTTGATGATCGTTGGCACTTAGCAGTGCTTGTAACTGTATATAGGAGGATTTTTGGCTTTTTCATCATCAATTTTTCCATGTAGATTTTGTTGTGTGTGCACACGCTCTTCTTTGGTCAACCCCACCAATGATGATTACACACTTCAAAGTCATTATGATCTTGTGACAGGAAGGGCGTTAGACTACTCATGGTAGTACTCCCTCCGTTCCGTTATTCTGGGTTCCTTGTGAAAAACTATTTGTTCCAAAACTCCTAAGGAATAAGGCATGCTTTCATTAAACGAAGAAAGAGATGGTTGTGGTAACTAGCTATGTTACCATAACATTCCACTTTTCAAGATTGAGTCTACAAGCTAATTAATACACTCATGTATGATACTCCCTCCATCACAGTTTACACGGCGTCCTTTAGTTTTCATGCATTTTCAGTAGCATTGATTAGCCATTTAATAGGGATATCTTGGCCCGCAATCTCATCTCCTTCCTTTTCCTTTGGGCTGTGTAAATGTTGGAAAAAATATGCATGCAAGTGTGAACACAATTGCTCCTCCAATGCATGACCGGAAACGGCTCCCAAAGCGGTTGATTACATGCAATTAGACGTTATGGAATCAATGGGCCAAACAAACGATGCGACTTCTGCGTCCAGCTGAAACGAAATTACAGCCAATCACGGTATGCCTAGGTCCCAGAGAATCCTCAAGCGCGCCGTGTAAACTGTGATGGAGGGAGTACTACATCTAAGTTAGTATGCAATAGTTGAATGCTCGTGCGTTGCTACGGCTTCTACTATTTTTCACAATTGTTAATCTAGTAAATATAAAAAATCCTTGTATCAAAAACACATTCATTAGATATTCTAAAAAATCATAAAATTCTACCCATTTGAAGTATAATTTGGCTACCGTTATAACTGACATTTTTTAATATAAAATAAACATTTGATTAATTATTTTATATTAAAAATTCTACTCCTCGATGCTCCTTAGATTCTATCGTACAATGTTGGATAAGTAAATATAGTAAAAAAAATATATTCCTATTGCTCCTTAGATACCTTTAAAGGGAAACATATAATGTAACAACGGTTGGATAAGTCAATATCTTTACAATTTTCCTAAAGAGATTTTATAATCTATCTGAGGCCAACTATCGGACAACATTGTCACCAACTGGTTATGTAGTGCACATTAGTCTCTACCATCTAGAGGATCTCATCGCATGCCACTATGCTGATGAAGTTGAAGCAGTCATTGTTCATAGGTCGGTCCATCTTGAGTATGTTCACGATTTTCTTAAGACTCAAGTCTAGTGGATAAGGCTTGAAGCTTCACACCCATTTCTTCTTGTGAGGAAAATGTTAAGTTATATTGCTCTGTGTGTGGAAAATGTTACGAAATAATGACTTATTGATAATAAGTCCTGTGTATGCTCTCTGTAAAGAGCAATTCCAAAAAAAAAAAATATTATCCCAAAACATTGTATAAAATGTAAACACTTCCCATAATTACAATCCCTATTCAGAAGTTTAACATGGTATGGAAAACTATACACAAAACTAACTTCTATGTAACAAACACGACTATCGTACTTTTTCAGAAATAAGATTTCAAGGGATTGAGCACCAATACAAAAAAAATTGTGGAAACTTTGATGATATCTTTTATCTAGTTCCAATACGACTTTAATTAAAGTTTAAGAACAATATTCACATACATAGTGGAACTTTTGGGCTTTAATTAGGGAGATTATTTGTTTACCTCGCTCCCTTTTCTTTGTTCTTGGCCTTCGTTCTACCAATATGGCCCTGTCGTAAACAAATGCTGCTTACAAGAGGCATACAAAATACCACAAAAAAAGTTCATCTCAGTTTGGTTCCGCCTACAACTGAATTAGAAAATGGCAAACCAATATAGCTCCTTCACGATGCTAAGAACTTATGAAATCTAGCACATAGTATGCAAGAAACAGAAACAATTCATAGTTGCTAGATGATCTAGAGGGTTTAGGACAAGCAAAAAAAGGCTTCATCGCTAAAATTTACGAAGGAGAAATGCAGATCCTTTCCCATTATTCTCGTCAAATCCAGCAATAATTTGTAACAAACCATATCACCCCTCAAAAATTCAGAGATCTCTTAGAAGTCGTTTGGAAGCCAGGTTTTCATTTTATTTGTAGCATTTTGAAATGAATCATTTCATTTACATTGTAATTTCAGAAATGGACACTTGTTTGGTTGCCACAGGAATTGTAAATGACAGCAGAATTCAATATTGAATTTATTTGGTTGCCACAGGAATTGTGAATGACAGGTTTCAGCTCGGAATTGTGATTACACATGGCATTATTTTGCTGGATTTCTTAAATGAAATGATGGCCAAATTCTGTGGCAACCAAACAGCCCACCTATGGAATTTTAAAATGAATTCCAGAATTCCAGGCTCAAATGATGGATACCAAACGACCTCTAAAGGTAAACTGACGGTCTTCAGCTTCAGGGCCACTTGTGCTTAGCCTAACATAGAGCGCAATAACGTCTAAGAACCAGAAAAATAAGATCAAGAAATTTCTTTTTGTATGTTGACATTACCTTTTTTTTTTGTAGGATTGTACATAATTGATGAACCCAATATGTTTATTTGTAGTATGACGTCATATTAACCATACTCGGTTGCCAATTCAACAATCATCTTATGGATGATACAACAAATTTTATAAAGAAAAACAAGCAAAAGGATTAACTACCAGTTCTCACACAATCAATTTCACGTTAAGATCGAGAGATTTATCCAATCAGTATTTCACTTGCAAATAATTCAAGTTAAAAATATTTAAAATACTATTTTAAGGAAAGTGACATACTAATCATCTTACAAATTTAGTAGTAGATCAACCATTAAGCTGCTGCTGTGTCGTCCTAAGTTGGTGTTGTGTTGGCGTCTCTTCTCCGTCGTGCTGCTGGTGTCAATCCTTGTCGCCGCTGTAGGATCCAGATGAGGTTGGGTTGAATCATGGATCTCACACCATGGCCCTGCCTCGTCTGCAGTAATTAATAGAAGTGACATGTGTTAGACATGAGTACACGACCCAAACTTCATCAGCTTAGTTAGGTGCATTAACGGTGTTAATATGACACCTAGCTTTCCTGTATCAAAATACATAATTCTAACACAGTGTGTGCAGTATACATCAGAACATTGAACATATTATCCTAAAAAAGGTTATTTTGAAAAGAAAATATGTAGTAGTTATTCATGTACCCATTCGCGGGCATGAAAAAGAACACTGGCACATGTTTTCCTGCCAAAGATCCAATAACTTACCATGAAAGAAATACTTATGTGGCCTAATAATATACTCTTGATCAATCAACGGCAATGATTAAATTCTTCTTACCTTCTGAGAGGTATGTTGGAGCATGTTAAAGGGGCTCCAACATGTTTCCTGGAAGTTCAAATGCTAGAAACCAGAGAGTCATATCATTAGCTTTCATATAATAGTGTCCGTGGGTCCACTCTTGACAGCAAACCAAGAGATTAGAAAATACAACATCTGGTCAACGACTGAGCTTATCACTCGTAAAAGTAACAGTGAAATTTTTAGCAAAGTATACAGTATGTAGTTTATCATCTAGGTTGGCACCCGTGCCAACTTAAAAAAAATGTGGTGCACAAAAAATCTTACTCTTGTAATATGAGAGAAAAGAGAGAGGCAAAATCCTTAGGAGAAAAGAAACGGAAAATGCAGTAATCAAGCACTTGTAAATCTTCACTTTTTTCATCCTGATCTTCTCCATGGATGCATGTCACATGCTGGATTTTCATCAAAGCACTTAGGAAGCACAAAACATCCTAAGAAAGAGGAAGATGAGTGGGATAGGAATAGCGCGCGTAGAACAACACCCGTGGTAGAAAGAGCAAGAGACACAATTCTATGGCCAACTTTGGGAAGGAGGTGCTCGTGGCTCCGTGGAGGATGAAGGTGTGAGCGGTGAGCCATATGCTGAGCGGGTCGTACACAGAGGGATGGCTCCGAGCAGGGCTGCCTCCAATGGTGCTTTCTGATTTGGCTGTGATCCTCGTTGATGTGGCATGTGGGTTACACCTCGGCATGGTCGTGCATGAAAACTCAGCGGGCGAGGCAAGAATGACGGGCGCCACAACGGTGGTCGAGGACATCGATCGGTGTGCAATTGAGAATTTGAGATACGTTCTGTCACCGTATCCGAATGGTTTAGGCAGGTGAGATTTGATATGATAAGAGTGCTAAGCCTAAAATAGAGATTTAGGCAAAAATTGATGATAATTAGAGATTTTTTGGTAAGTAATCTGATTTAATAAGAATAGAAGGAAGGAGCCAGAATCATAATCCCTTGATTCCTATATACTACCTTGATTGATTGATGAGGAAATAGGCTGGACGTCGGAGATTTTAATTTCTACCATGTCCTAGCATGATTGATTGATACCGTGATATTTCTTACTCCCTCCGTTCCTTTGTATAGTGCCTATTGTATTTTGGCACAGAAATTAGCGCAAGCCATTTTTTGACACAAAACCCCCTAGCGATCTTAGAGACATAATAGGAAACTGAAATCAGATCTCAGAAAATAATCATGTTTCCATAACCGATCGCGTCATGTACTCCCTCTCTCCCGCTATTCTTTCCATAATCAGATTGGTTTCCACATTTTCTGGACGGGAATAGATTGGTTTCCACATTTTCTGGACAGGAATAGATTGGTTTCCAAATTTTCTGGACGGGAATAGATTCATTTCCAGATTTTCTGAACGGGAACAGATCGGTGGAAGGGGTTCTTTGCAAAAAAACATAGCTTTACTCTTATATTCTGAAACAAAAGTGAAAAAACAATAGGCATTATAGAAAGGAACGGAGGGAGTATTTAATATATGTCACAAAGAGACGAAGAGGCGATTTGAGATGAAATTAGATCGGACGAAGCGGTGACCATAAGATTAAATTGGATCGGACGAAGCAGAGATAGTAACATTGATTGGATGGATAGGATGGTCTCAATCTCCTTCACCAAACGCGTTGTATGACCTACAACCAACTCACAAAGAGATGAAGAGGCGATTTGAGATGAAATTAGATCGGACGAAGCGGTGACCATAATATCAAATTGGATCGGACGAAGCAGAGATAATAACATTGATTGGACGGATAGGATGGTCTCAATCTCCTTCACCAAACGCGCTGTATGACCTACGACCAACTCCTATATAATATTAAAGATTATGAAGGTAGTAATATAGAGTAGTGTCATATGCATGACACTACTATATGTTACTCCCCACTATGACTAGTCTTAGTAAGCTCGCTGATGTGCATTTTGAGGTGCCTTGTCATGCTTTATTAAATGTCTATATAACAACCGACTGATTTTTAATTGGGGAGCAGTCATACTATCTGTTCACCACACGTGTGACACATGTCTGACACCACGTTCTGTCCGCACCATTCACCCGGATCCATATTCGGATCCACCTGCCCCTTTTCTCTCCTTGTTTTTTCCTTTAATTTATTTCCGCCTTCCAGAAACAAACCAACCAGCTAAAAAATGGAATTCCCTTGATCTACGGAGAAAATGATCACCTTCATGCTAGGCAAGACATCACAACGCCCAAATCCCAAGAACCAAAAACAAAAAAGGAAAAAAAAAAGTGAAAAGAGAGGATATAAGATGCTTCAAGAACAACATAGGTTGTCGATGGAGGAAGATGAGGAATCAAAAAGGTAATTCTAGCGGAAGCAACAAGCTCGAGAAAGAATCCGTATATGGGAACATGTGAAATCTAGTCTCTTTTCTACTTCCTCCCGTTGTCCCTGTAAGAGCACAAAGGTGAAACTTCTTGTCCCTAGAAGAACACCAAAGGGATTGCCATGTTGTGGTCATGGTTTCGCGAGTCGACTTGTATGTCTGATAGTATGGTGGTGATGACTCATACACATGTGATATTCTCATCTTAATCATTTAATTGTGCATCATTACTCACTACTAGTAAATGGAATTCGTGAATGTTGGAGGGGGGCCACGGCCCTCCTTGGCTCTAGGGTAGCACCACCACTGCATTGATATATTAACACAACACCATCACGTTCATCTATGACATTAGCATGTGTGTTACACTATATCTGTACTGTTGGATTCAGCAGTGTAATCAAAGATTGATTAGAGTATATTGTCTAGCTCCTAATTTCTATGGTCAACTTGTGATGCATCTCACAATGCGTTCGGAGGCTAGGAGGTAAGGACATATATATACTCGTTTCCTGAAAGTTCAGATTTGTATCCAAATTTGAATTTGGTTACACTCCTAGTTAGACTAACCAACCACGATCATAAGAAACTAGCTTACGAGTGAAATTCTGCTTCCATCCTTACACACATACGCGAGCTTATGTGCACTGTTTAAACAAACTTATCTCTTTGTTAAACATGTGTACTTTATTAATCTACAATGTAGACAGTCCATGATATTGCCCACTGCAAACCATGCACGGGCAAAACAATTCCAACAAATAAAATTACTGTTATTTCCAGTGCAATTGTTTCCAACAACCTTGCATAAAATTCCTAAAGCATAGGAGATCAATATGCCAAGATTAGGTACTTTTCACATTGCAAACTGAACATATATACATAAATATTCATATAATAAAGTTTTTTTTTTGGAAGAGACCAAAATTTTCTAGATCTCCCACTTGTCTGGAAATATTTATTTAAAATTCCTAAGACCAATGTTACTGATAGGTGTTTGCAGAACAATACTTGACTTAAGGACTTAGTTAGTGGATCTGCTAACATTTTAGTACTTGGTAAACTAAAGCTTTACTATCTTCCACCTGTTAATTACTTTGCAAATATAATGGTATATGGCCTCTATATGTTCGTGCGCCGATGGTGAGGTTCCTTGGAAACTTTCATCGCGGCGTGATTATCACAATATATACAGTTACTAGATCTGCAGCAGTGTCAGCTATCTCAAGAGAAGCTCGAAATTCTCTTAACCAAACGTCGTCCTCCATCGCCTCTGAAGTAGCAACCATGGAAGATAATGCCACGGAACGTTGCTTCTTGCTCTTCCATGAAATTGCACCTCCAACTAACATAAATAGATAACATGATGCCGTTGATTTCCTATCATCAAGGTCCCCTTGCCAATATGAATAGTATAACCTTGCATCTGAAGATTATCACCATTACAACACCGTCAAAAGTCTGTAGTTCCTTTCGCATATGGCAAACCATAACGAATTTACTTTCAATGTTATTCTCCAGGATTATTCTAAAACCTACTTAATATTCCCACAGTATGACAAAGATCGGGTCTAGTGAACAACATGTCATACATAAGAGAACCAACAACTGATGCATAAGGTATGTTTTTCATTTCCTTTTTTTTCTTAGGATTTTTAGGTCATTGTTCCTTTAATCATTGGCACATCTGCATGATTGCAATCTTTCACAGAGAATTGTTTTAATACACTTTTAAGGTATGCTTTGTGTGAAAGCCCTAAAACCTTGTTTTTTCCGATCTCTAAGTATTCCCACCCCTATAACATAAGAGGTTTCCCCCGTATCCTTCGTATCAAAAGTAGAAGACAACCAAGATTTCACTTGCAATAAAGTTCCCATGTGATCAGATGCAGTTTTTTTTTTGCGAATAGGACACTGGCATTAAAAGAAACAGCGAACAATATAAAACACTTCAAGAAAAATGAAAATTACAACGAGATCCTTGAGAAGCCCTTCATCGTCGACCTCCAGAACGTGTCGACGGCGCGTCGCCGCCGCTGCTCCTCCCTGAATCGGCTTGACGTCATTGGTTGCGGACAGGAAGTCGCTGAACGAGTCAAGAAGACCACATCCGTTCCGAAGATGACAACAGGGTAAACTTTCCTCCCACTTTCTTAAAATAAGTACCGTGGTTTAGTGTCAAATAAGATATACCCCTGCCTAGAAGCCTACTTAAGACCATAGATTGACCTCTTCAATTGACATATACGTACTTTATTCTGGTTTGCATTTTCCACAGAACAGTTAAGTTGCGGCATATATATATTTCCTCTTCTAAATATACTTTTATAAAATATATTTACTAATGTTGCTTCATTCGAGAGAAGCGTATGGCAAGTTGCCTGAATAACAGCATGTTTGCACGGACAGCAAAATATGTTCCTATCGCAATCCAACGGTGACTATAACGGTACAAAGCGTATCTGGGTGAAATTATATCACAAAGGTTTCGTGGTGTAGTTGGTTATCACGTCAGTCTAACACACTGAAGGTCTCCGGTTCGAACCCGGGCGAAGCCACAATTTTATTTTTTCCTTCGTTTTTATTTACCTCTCTGCGCAATTTCTTATTCGAAAAGGAGCAAAAGAATACAAACGAAAAAAAACAAAGCTCAGATTAGCTCGTAGCATCTGAAGATCAGACGATGCGTGACGACCCAAGTTGTCACGAGTGCATTTCATCACGACTTTGTGCGTATTTAGGGTGAGACAGGATCGACCTCTCGACCTCAAGAGACCTACGGGCTCAGCTCGATCATGCATCTTTGCCGAAACATGCGTCGGCCGCTGATAACACAATTGAGCTACTCCCTGTCAACCGGCGTCGGGCAGCCGCAGCCGAATTAAGCGTTGTAACGGCCGACGTCATCGTCGAGTTGTTATCAAGCCGATGGAGATTTTCTACCGGAAAGGAAAACAAGTGTTTCCTCAGGTGAAGCGCACAAGGGAGAGAGAGATGTCACCTACTCCAGGAGCAAAGACGCAGACACGCCACCACGACTCCACACGAGCGCGCGCACAAGCACCGAACAGCCAAAATTCCAAGCACGGGTTTCTCAGATGGCTGCCGCTATTTCGTCCAGACCCTCCAGCTACCGCCCAAAACCTGTGCTTGGACTCGTCTCAGAAACGACACATGGCTTCTTGTTGCACTCTTAGTTCGGAACGCAGATATCGCGCACAGATGCTCCTGAACTCTTCTCAAGTCTTATAAAACAACCCTAAATGTGACACCAACACTCGGTCGATTTCCGCCACCGGACAGCCGAGTTAAGGAACCGATGTTCCCGACCAGGGGTGCCGCCAAATGGGCACCTAGTAAAGACAGACGCCGGCGCAACGAAATCATCAAACTCCTTGTCTTCTCTCCACTCGTCTGTCGCCAGTCGGAGCCGACGGGAAATGGCATATATACCTGTGATGCGCGCGCACACTGGCAGGAGTAGCGTCTCACCTACCATTGCTTGGATTTGATCGGTCGATCCGGAGTTAGTGGAGCGGCGCGCGAAGCGAGATGGACAGCGTGGTGATGGTGAAGAGCGAGATCGAGAGCTACGTAGCGGGGCCGTCGGCGATGGACCGCGGCGGTGGCGACGTCGAGACGGGGCAGGTCATCGTCAGGAGGCGGAGGAGGGAGCCCACGGCGGCGTCGCTCGGCCCGGTCGGCGGCGGCATCGGCAAGGGGGCGTCGATTCCGGGCGTGGCGGTCAAGAGGAGCTCCCGGTTTCGTGGAGTCAGCAGGTAAGATCGATCAGCTCGTTGTTGTGTTCCTCTGAATTTGGCTCACATATAACGGTTCTCTAACCAATTCTGCTCGACCCATGGATGCAGGCATCGGTGGACCGGACGTTACGAGGCGCACCTGTGGGACAAGAACTCGTGGAATCCCACGCAGAGGAAGAAGGGCAAGCAAGGTAACGTGCTCTGAATTTATCTTTCTCTCTCTTGACATGCTTCGCACGACAGAAATGTATAAACATCAGACAACTGATGCTGGAAAACATGTAAAACAGTGTATCTAGGAGCGTACGACGAGGAGGAGGCGGCAGCGAGGGCATACGACCTGGCCGCTCTCAAGTACTGGGGCGCCACCACCTACACAAACTTCCCGGTATGTACGATCTCGCAACCAAAGCTGTGGACTAGTGCGAGTGTGTCGTCCAAATGCCAATGCAAGTGGCTTAATTAGTTATTCTGGTGTTTGTTCTTTTTCAGGTTATTGACTATGAAAAGGAGCTCAAGATAATGGACACCCTTACAAAGGAAGAGTACCTCGCCTCACTAAGGAGGTAACTGATCACATCCGTCTTGATCTTACCAGTCTCACCATTATTCAGACACTTGACATTTTCAATCTCGTGTTCTCTCAGGAAGAGCAGTGGCTTCTCGAGAGGTGTCTCCAAGTACAGAGGCGTTGCTAGGTACATTCATACACTTCAGGCTCCAAAACACGCCTTGATCTTTTTTTGTTCTGTCAGTTGTTCTGACGGTACATTTCAACACTTTCAGGCATCACCAGAACGGGAGATGGGAGGCGAGAATCGGGCGCGTCTTTGGCAACAAGTACCTCTATCTCGGAACCTACGGTGAGCTCCTGCTCTGCTCTACACATACCTACATGTTTGCTTTTCATACTATGGTTGGCAACGATCTTGTAGCACATAGCTTCAGGCCTAACTAGCATTGGCACCTGACTTTGACAGGCACGCAGGAGGAGGCGGCGCGCGCATACGACATCGCGGCGATCGAGTACAAGGGCGTGAACGCCGTCACCAACTTCGACCTGCGGTCCTACATCACGTGGCTCAAGCCGCCCGTCGCCGGCCTCGCCGCCAGCACGGACCACAACCTCCTCGCCATGCAGCCGCACCCCGTCGAGCTGGACCGGTTCGTCCCGGCCGAGGCGTCGTCCCAGCTCATGCTCCCTCCTCCTCAGGGAAACCCGTTCGCCCACCTCGACCGCAGCCTCAGCTGCGGCAGCGGGATCAGCGGCCGCGAGGCGGCCTCGGTGGTGCTCTCCCCTGGAGGCGGCAGCGGAGGGCTAAGGAGGCGGGCCTCGTCGTCGTCGTCGCCTACTGCGCTCAGCCTGCTTCTCAAGTCGTCCATGTTCCGGCGGCTGGTGGAGAGCAACGACCCGGACTCGCCCCAAGGGACAGGGGGAGGCGGCGGGGACCGCGCCGGCGCGGAGGTGCTAGCGCTGCCGGAGGATGGGTACGAGTACCGCGACTTCTTCCACGGGGTTCCTACGGACGTGTGTGGGCTCTTTTCGTCACCCAGCAGCGGCGCCCGAGCCGGTGCCGCGGCCGGGTTTCAAGGGGGCGTCGTCTCGTGCTACGGTGACGACGGCGGCGACAGGATGATGCCGACGACATGGGATGGGTTCGGGAACATGGCATCTCTGTAGGACCGTGCTGGAGCGGGAATTGATGCATCTTATGTAAATTATCATTGTTATCAAGTACTCCTGTAAATTAAGTTCGTCTATGCAAGATTTAACTGTGAAAAGTCATTCTCCATTTGTTGTAGCCATATCTTTTTTCACATAAGGAATCTAGATTTCTTAAGATTAGTGAATTATCGTTGGGTGGAACAGCCAAGGAATGTGCGTGGCAAAAGGTTTTTCCGGATGAAAGCTCAGTGTCTCCAGTCAATGGCGACGATGGGTGTCGTAACCCTTTTGGGGGCGTCATTGTGGGTACCTTCTTCACCCCGTAGAGCTCTGAAAATCCTTCACTGTCTTGGTTTCGACGATGGCGGCGCATTGCATCGTTACCCTCTTGAGGGTGTTGTTGTGGAGCTCCAGTTACTCTTGATATCGTTCGCTTTCAGTGGCAAGTTTAGGTTTTCCTTGTTCTTTTTTGTTTATCTTGATCTGATTTGTAAGAGAGTTTATTCATCACCTTGTATCAGTGCGGCCGTTGTGGCTTTACTTATAAACCGGGGTAAAAGCCTATTTCGAGAAAAAAGAGGAACCAAGTGGGAAAAGAAAACACTTAACTTGGAAGTACATCAGATCTTTGCATGCGGTGGTTGATCTCCAATGGATCATGTTTGGGGAATTTAATAAGATACTTTACTCGAAAGAGAATGAAGGTGGGGTAGCTAGACCCCATAGGTGCATGCAGGCATTTCGTGACACGCTTGTCTAGTGTAAACTCGGGAATATGGGATATGCGGGAGATGTGTTTACATGGCGACGGGGTAGAATCCGGGAGAGGCTTGACCGTGCGGTATGCGATACTAGATGGGCTTCGTTGTTCCCTCTAGCTGGTGCGTTGAATGAGGAGTTCGGAAAATCGGACCATAGGCCGATTCTAATCAACACATAGTACAACTTTGGAATGCAGGTGATTCGGGAGAAAGGGCCGCTGAAATTTGAAGTTCGTTGGCTTTGCGAACAATGTGTGAAGAATATAATCCATACACCTTGGAATGGGCGAAATAATTACATGCTCATGCCTCGTTGAGCGATCACACTAAGGAAATCCTTGAGGCTCTCCACGCATGGGACAAGTATGTGTGTTGAAGGGCCAAGGAAGCGACTGTGCTACAGCAAGAATTGAATTTAGTCTGACTGGGCCCCTAACTGATGGAACAGTTGCTAAATAGTAGCGAGAAACTCAGCTGTAAATTGAAAACCTGCTAGAGCAAGAGGAGATTTACTGGATACAACATGGCAGGGTAAACTGGCTTCAGCATGGAGATCAGAATACATCGTTTTTGCATCGGTTTTCCACTGCCCAACGTAAAAAGAACTTTCATTAAACAACTGAAGGATGATGCGGGTAATGTGATTGATGACCAAGACCAGCTTCTGGCTCTGATGTTGAAATAGATGCTTATTGTGGCAGTAGCTAGTTAAATGCCCGTGCGTTGCAACGGGTTAGCAAAAATGATGAAATTATTGTTATATTTTGTGAATGAGTTCAATTTCGAACAATATCATGGTGAATGTTTGTTTTTTTCCGGTAATCTATGATGATAAATGTCATCATGGTTCCTTTATGAATGGCTTCTCGCGATGTGCCATCATGGTCCCTTTCTGAATGGCTTCTCGCAATGTCGATATTCTTATGCGGTTGCATATATTTTCTTCCATGTTTCCTATTTTTGTATGCATCTTCACTATGCTAACGATTTCATATTTGTTTGTGTCTCAATATTCTCAATCTACAATAAATATATTTGGAAGTTCGTGTGGGCTTGCAGCAGATTGAGAGCTTCACCTTGGTTTAGTATTTGTTGCATATCTCATTTTCTTCCCTCTTTCATATTTTTATGTGCATCTTCACTATGCTAACGATTTCATATTTATTTATGCATCTCAATATTCTCAATCTACGATAAATATATTTGGTAGTTCATGTCGGCTTGCAGCAAATTGAGAGGTTCACCTTAATCAACAATGAAAAGATAGGGGTCCGGGGCATGTGCAAATAGAATTATTTATCATCGTAGAGATCAAAGATAGTATAGTTCATTTTTCCTTTCTGAACAAGGGAGAGGTTTCATTCAGCTCAAGAGCATATTATAGCGTTCAGTACAAGACCCTGGAGATCTGAATTCTGAAAAGCTAAGAGACAGGGCAAGGCCTGTTTATATGAGCTGAGTTAAGACAAGAAAAGATAGGTTCAAACAAGGATTGTCACGACTGACAGTAGTGAGCTACGACATGGGAATCTCTACCAATGTGAAACACACTTGGATACATGCCTGCATCATACTACGGGTCAGATACTCAGATAGTCTCCTAGCAGCTGCAGCTTTGGCAAGAGATAAGTTGTGGGCTTGTGGCGTTCCAAAGCTGAAGAAATTGAGTTATCTTTAACAACTGAAGATGTGCAGTTTTTGTTGCAAGGAGTGCCGAAACTTCTGCTTGTAGAGGAGTGGTTACCATTGATGACATCAAGTACAATTGTTTAAAAGCATGTTCATGTATTACTAAACCTAGTCATCCGCAGCAGACATAGGTGCAGTAGTATTGTTGTTACAATGACTCAATTTTATTTGCAACATGACGCTAATATAATGCCTTTGCATCATACAAACATGTATATTAGTGACTAAGAGCCAAACAACATTTGTCATGCTCACCAGCATCAACTGAGACAACCCAAGCTTTGTGACACACGACTTTGGCAGTCACCACCTCTCCTGGCGCGGTGGCAAACCGGATGGCAGGGCGCTGAGTCGTCCTAGCTTCCTTTGTTCCCCTTATCGATGGCGGAAGTACAGAACCCGGTGCTCCAGGGGGAGACATGTGGCACTCACGCTATAGTACTCATATCACCATCCATATCACAGATGTTACTGATACATCTGAAATAAAGCAAGTACACAAGACATGAAAGATTGGTTCCTATAAATAAAATTCGGTAGTTCATTTGATTTGAGAACACAAGAAACCCATCAGATCGCATGCTAAAATATTAAATATTTTTTGCAACACCAGATCTTGTACGTATATTTTTTAAAGTCTCATTGAGCAATACTAAGTGCAGCTGTAGTTCAAGATCCGTGAGTTTAAAATGCATGGTTTCTTTGCAGTAAGATAACTATAAATTGGATTGTGTACTACATATGTATATATAGTGCTGTAAATTTAACTCTTAATGGTACAACCGAATGGATGATATTTCATCACTTGCAGGAAAAGAGTTCACTACCAGATGTATGGAGAGATAGACTGTTGTAGCACCATTTATCTCTAATACAGCCAAGTTCATCATTGTACCTTAATCAAGTCAATACCTTCCAAGAAAGCATTAGGAATAAGCCCCCACAGATTTCTTAGTGAAATCTTTGGAACAAAAGAAAAATATTAGCACCACAAAAGCATTCAATCCAATGGATGTAGACAGAACTCACTTCACCTGAAAAAACTGGAAGCTACTTGAAGGAGGCATGTTCATTTCCTGTCAGACGGACAGAGTGATCTGGGTCCCGAGTAGCGTGAAAGACTATGAAACTCAGTTGATATCATTCAGTCATAAAGATTCATAAGGGGAAACTAAAAAACACAAAATCACTAACAAATGATTTATATGACGGAACATGACAAGATGTCATTTATTTCTTGTATTAGATAGATTGTACTATGCGGTAAGCAAATAGATAGAATGCATAAATAAAAGGAGTAATTGTAAACTAAGTGTTTATTTATAATACATGCAGAATAGTTCACATATAGATGGTGTGTAAGTTGAAGTTTGCAGCAGCACCTCTAAAGCCCAGTAACGTAAAAATAACAGGATAGTTTTAGGTAAATAATTAATAGAGTAACAGGACATCATCATACAGAAATTCACCATCTGGTAGAAACACAATCCGTGTAAGGAGGACCAGGAGCATAGTTCTCTTGCGAACCCAAAGTCGGTAATTTTAACAACACCATTTGTCAGCAACAGATTTTCTGAAACAGAAGTCTGTTAAGATTAGTTGTTAGAGATATATCTCATGCGTTGTATCTGTTCCTATCTAGTTTATAAAGATAGGAACGTATCTATCTCTTCCTCCCCTGTAACTAAATTCTGTTGTAATCTTCAGCCATTGTTCGGCCTATATAACACGGAACGCGGCACGAGACAAAGTGCATCGCTTAACCCTAAACTCGCACATGGTATCAGAGCCAATCTTCCAAACACATCTATGAGCCTAGCTTCCTCTTCCACCGCCGCCACCATGACCAATCCCCTCGCCGGCCAGAGTGTCTCAGAGAAGCTCACCCGCACGAACTATCTCGTGTGGCAGTCCCAAGTCCTCCCTGCCGTGCGTGGAGCGCGGCTGATGGGCTACCTGGATGGTACGACCAAGGAGCCTGCAGAAACCATCGAAGTCGATGATGAAAAGGGCGGCAAGGTAAAAGTATCCAACCCAGCCTATGAAAAGTGGATCACCACGGACCAGCAGGTCCTTTCTTATCTGCTTAACACGCTGTCCATGGACATCCTCTTGTCCGTGACCGGCCTCGAGACAGTATCTGAGGTGTATGCAGCAATCAAGGCGATGTTTTCGTCCCAGTCACGCACGCGCGTTGCAAATCTGCGCGTGGCACTCATCAACACCAAGCGGGAGAACCTCCCCAACTCTCATCTGTACTTCGCCAGGATGAAGAGTCTCGCTGACGAGCTTGCAGCTGCAGGCAGGCCACTCGACGAGGAAGATCTCGTCGGCTATCTTCTGGCTGGCCTCGACGACAACTACAACGCCCTCTTCGCTGCAATCGGCGCCAACGCCAACGAAGAGCTCACCGTCAGCGACCTCTATGCGCAAGTCAATGCTTATGACAACCGCATGGAGCTACTCCACGGATCGGCCGGCATCACCAACAACAACAACCCGTCCTCCGCCAACGCTGCTGCACGAGGACGTGGCGGACCACGAGGCCGTGGCAACCGTGGCAACTTTCGCCGCGGAGGAGGACGAGGGAACGACGGTGACCGCGGCTATGACTGTGGTGGTGACCGCGGCTACGACTGTGGCTATGATCGCGGCGGTGACCGCGGCTATGGTCGCTCGAATCAGGGCGGCGGCGGCAGCTCCTACAACAACAATGGGCGCCGCGGCAGAGGTCGTGGGAACGGTGGTGACCGTGACCGCGAACGCCTCATCTGCCAAATCTGTCAGAAGCCTGGCCATCCTGCGTGGAAGTGCTGGGATCGGTACGAGGAAGATGATGAAGAAGAAAGGGGTGCCAACTCTGCATCCTACGGCGTGGACACCAACTGGTACAGTGATACCGGTGCCACCGACCATATCACCAGCGAGCTCGACAAGCTCACCATGAAAGAGAAGTACACCGGCCGTGACAAGATCCATATTGCAAATGGAACAGGTATGAGTATTAGTCATGTTGGTCATGCATTTGTGAATTCCCCATCAAAAATCTTGCAACTTCGCAACATCCTTCATGTTCCACATGCTACCAAAAATCTTGTCTCTATTCATCGTCTCACAAGAGATAATAATGTCTTTGTTGAATTTCACCCGTGGTATTTTTATGTTAAGGATCGGGACACGAAGAAAATTCTTCTTAAAGGCCGGTGCACAAGAGGTCTCTACCCATTGGTGTCCTCATCATCAAGCTCGAATAAACAAGTCTTTAGCGCCACAAAGCCTTCAGCTACAAGGTGGCATGATCGTTTGGGTCATCCTTCATTCAAAGTTGTTAAGCAAATTCTTAGTCGAAATAAGCTCATTTGTTCCAAAGAGTCTAGCATTGAGTCTGTTTGTGATTCCTGCCAGAGAGCAAAGAGTCACCAATTACCCTATATAAGGTCTACTAGTGTTTCTACTGCACCTCTCGAACTTGTGTTTTCCGATGTGTGGGGACCAGCACCAACTTCTGTTGGACGATTTTCTTATTATGTGAGTTTCATTGATGATTTTAGCAAATTCTCTTGGATCTATCTTCTCAAACGAAAATCTGAAGTTTTCCAAGTCTTCCAAAATTTCCAAAATCTTGTTGAACGCAAATTTGATCGTAAAATCCTTGCCATGCAAACGGATTGGGGTGGTGAATATGAAAAATTAAACCCCTTCTTTAATCGAGTTGGCATATCCCATCATGTGTCCTGCCCTTATGCTCACCAACAAAATGGTTCTGCCGAACGCAAACACCGACATATTGTTGAAGTTGGTCTAGCCTTACTCGCCAACTCTTCCATGCCACTTAAATTCTGGGATGAAGCCTTCTTGACAGCCACACACCTCATAAATATGCTTCCTTCACCAATCATCAACAATGAAACTCCCCTAGAACGCCTATTCAAAGACAAACCTGACTATTCATCTCTTCGAGTCTTTGGGTGTGCATGCTGGCCAAATCTTAGACCTTACAATCAGCGCAAACTTGCTTTCCGCTCAAAACAGTGTGTCTTCCTAGGATACAGTAACATGCACAAGGGTGTCAAGTGTCTAGATGTCTCTTCTGGACGTGTCTATGTATCACGAGATGTTGTCTTCGATGAAACGGTGTTCCCTTTTGCAAATCTCCACCCAAATGCTGGCGCTAGGCTGCGCCAAGAAATTCTACTCCTTCCTGAGTTCCTTCGGTCCTCTTCGGTCTTAGCTCAAGGGGGAGAACAATGCATTGATCTAACACCTAATACCTCTACCAGTTCTTTGTCTCATAATGTTACTCAGGATCAGTCACGAGCTGCAGGAGAAAATTCGGTGCAATTTGATGAAGATTTGGATCCAAACAGAGAACAAACTGCCTCTACACAAAGTGACAACAGCAGCACGGATAGCGAGGATGATTTTCCCGCCAGTTCAGAAGAATCTCCATCGGGATCGGGTGATCCGTCAGTGTCAGGCAGAGCAGCGTCAGGCGGGGGATCTCAGGCGTACGAGGATTCCCCTCGTTCTCGGCGCGTCCACTCAGAAGGCGCCACCTCATCCGGCTCCTCCGCGTCTCAAGAGACAAGCGAGCCACGCGCTCGCGAACCACGCGCTCGACCACACGTGCGCGCTCCTGCTGCTGCGGGGACCAGCGGATCCAGGGCACAGCCGACCAGGCTGACCGGCACCAGGCAGCGCCAGGATCAGTCTGCTCCAGGCGGATCTTCTGCGGCCACAACTTCTGCAACCAATCCTGCTGCTGCACCAATTCCTTCGGTATACCGCACCAGATCAAAAACTGGTAACAGCACTCCAAAACTGTACACAGATGGTACAGTCAGGTATGGCCTGTCTATATCTAGTGAGCCTCAAAATCTGCAAGTAGCTCTCTCAGATTCAAATTGGAAAAATGCTATGGATGATGAATATAAAGCTCTAGTTGACAATAAAACTTGGCATCTAGTACCTCATAAGCAGGGCATAAATTTGATAGATTGTAAATGGGTATATAGAATTAAAAAGAAAGCAGATGGTACAATTGATAGATACAAAGCTAGATTGGTAGCAAAAGGCTTCAAACAAAAATATGGCATAGATTATGAAGATACTTTTAGTCCTGTTGTTAAAGCTGCTACTATCAGACTTGTTCTAGCTGTTTTAGTATCTAGAGGATGGAGCTTAAGGCAATTAGATGTGAAGAACGCGTTTCTGCATGGTGTTCTGGAAGAAGAAGTTTATATGAAGCAGCCACCTGGATATGAAAATCCTCATGCACCATATCATGTGTGCAAACTTGACAAATCTCTTTATGGCCTCAAGCAAGCACCAAGAGCATGGTTTGCAAAGTTAAGTTCTAAGCTTCAGCAACTTGGTTTTATGGCATCCAAGGCAGACACCTCACTATTCATTTACAACAAGTCAGGTATCACCATTTATGTGCTGGTCTATGTGGATGACATCATTGTCACTAGTTCTTCCAATAAGGCCATAACTGCACTTCTGCATGATTTAAGTACTGCCTTTGCATTAAAGGATCTAGGTGATTTGCACTATTTCTTGGGAATTGAAGTTAGACGGTTTGATAGTGGTGTTGTTCTAACTCAAGAGAATTATGCCTTAGACTTGTTGCAAAAAGTAAATATGAAGGATGCAAAACCTTGTCCCACTCCTTTATCAGTCTCAGAAAAATTGTCAATTACAGAAGGTGAACCCCTTGGACCGGAAGATGGTACAAGGTATAGAAGCATTGTTGGAGCACTCCAGTATCTAACATTAACTCGACCAGATATTGCTTTCTCAGTTAACAAAGTGTGTCAGTTTTTGCATGCACCTACTACTGTCCATTGGACAGCTGTGAAGAGAATATTGAGGTACATCAAAGGAACAGCCAATCTTGGTTTAACATTTAGAAGATCTTCTTCTACACTTGTGAGTGCTTTTTCAGATGCTTGGATCGAGGATGTGTTGATGATAGAAGATCAACAGGAGGTTTTGCAGTTTACTTTGGACCTAATCTGATTTCATGGAGTGCTAGGAAGCAAGCAACAGTCTCAAGGTCAAGTACAGAAGCTGAGTACAAGTCACTGGCAAATGCCACAGCTGAAGTGATATGGATTGAATCCCTTCTAAAAGAACTTGGTATAGAAAGAAGACAGGTCTCCTGTTTATGGTGTGACAACATGGGAGCAACTTATCTATCAGCTAATCCTGTCTTTCATGCAAGAACAAAACATATAGAAATTGACTTCCATTTTGTAAGAGAAAGAGTGGCAAACAAGTTGCTTGAAATCAGGTTTATTCCTTCTCAGGATCAGGTGGCGGATGGTTTCACCAAAGCATTGCCAACACGGCAGCTTGAAGAATTTAAACACAATCTCAATCTTAGGAAAGGTTGTGATTGAGGAGGGGTGTTAAGATTAGTTGTTAGAGATATATCTCATGCGTTGTATCTGTTCCTATCTAGTTTATAAAGATAGGAACGTATCTATCTCTTCCTCCCCTGTAACTAAATTCTGTTGTAATCTTCAGCCATTGTTCAGCCTATATAACACGGAACGCGGCACGAGACAAAGTGCATCGCTTAACCCTAAACTCGCACAAAGTCTCCTTAGATTTTAGTCATTTTGCTGGTATAGAGGCAGCACAATTCAAACAGAAGACATCACCAAATTACCAGGTTTGAGGTCACCATGGAAAATATCATTATTACGCATATACACAAGCCCTTGCAGTATTTGGAACATAAACTTCTCCATCTCCTCTTTAGAGGAAGGAATATCCTTTCCACTATAACATAATATAATTACGGTCCTGGAAAGGAAAAAAAATCAATTACACTTACATAGAACACAAGTCCAGTTGAGAAGAGAAAGTTTACAAAAACCCAAAAAACTCCAGCCCACAAATGAAGATGTATTTCTTACTAATAAACTACGCAATGCCAACCTAAGCAAATGCAGTGATGTTAATAACCCAAACAGTGAAAAACATTCTTAACTAATGTGATGGTCATGAATATTGAAAAATCCCTACGAACATACACACTACAGACTATACAAGCAGCAGATGCAGATGTAACTATAACAGTGATTATCCCTGAGATATGTAGTGTAGATGTTGTGATAACAGTTGGTATAAAAATCTACAACAACATAGAGTAGCGGGAAGGTTTCGCACCAGTACCAAGAATAAATGTATTCCCCACCATGTGTTCAAAAATGAAGAACAACTCGTACCGAGCTCCCCATGGAGTCTACACTCCACACATGTGCATACGCAGCACGGGGAGTGGTTGTCCTGCCTTCCGCGCCCTTGAAGCAGCTTCGAATACGAATCTTACACCACCACTACAGGTGCATCGGTCGCGGCTGGGGTGCGATGGCATCGTGTGGACGGCTAGATCTGGAGGTGCGCGGTCGGGAAGCAGCTCCGCCAGGGCCAGGGTCGAATCGACTTGGCCGGCCACAACATCGGCCTCTCGGTACGCCGCAAGAAGCACTGTCCCCTCGCACCTTATCGGGGACATTACTCCCCGCGCCGTCGTGGCGGAGGTCGCCGATAAAAGGGTTTGCGGAACCCCGGAGTGGCCCTCATGGAAGAGGTCGAGGTGGGCGCCCTCGGTCCTCAGAGCGGATGAAGACCTCGGTGACGATAAAATCGATCTTAGAGGAGGAAGGGGATGTGTGGGCGCAGCGGAGAGAACGGGGGTAAAGGAGGCATCAGCGGGAGCTCAAGGTTGCCTCCTCCGCTCCTCGCTTCTGAACGAAGGGGGTATATGTGAAGGGCGGTGGTGGACTACGGGCGGCCAGCGGTCGACATGCGATGAGATCGTCGGGAGGGTTGGCGGCGGCAGCGGTCACAAGCGGGTCATGGAATCCACGAGGGAGCATGATGTCGAGTTTGGTGGCGAGGTTTTAGGTGCTGGTCTCTGATACGTCCAAAACTTATCTACTTTCCCGAACACTTTTACTATTGTTTTCCCTCTAATTTGTGTATTTTGGATACAACTAACACAGACTAACGTTGTTTTCAGCAGGATTGCTCTGGTGTCTTGTTTTTGTGCAGAAATTCAACTTTCGGGAAAATCCTCGGAATTTATACCAAAGGGCCTATTTTACCAGAAGACTCAGGGAGCCAGATGGGCAAGCCAGGTGGAGGCCCGAGGGCCCCACACACCAGGCCGGCGCGGCCCAGGGGGGCGCCGCCCTAGTGTGTGGCCCCCTCGGCTGGCCTCCGACGCCCTCCTCTGGACTACTTAAAGGGTTCGATCTAAAAAACGTGAGCACGAAGTCGAAGTCGCCAGAAACCCTCCAGAACGCCGCCACATCGCGAAACTCCATCTCGGGGACCAGAAACTCCGTTCTGGCACTCTGCCGGGACGGGGAATTGGAGGAGATCATCGCCATCATCACCACCGACGCCTCTCCATCGACCAGCAATGCTTTCCCCATCCATGTGTGAGTAATTCCCCCGCTGTAGGCTGAAGGGGATGGTAGGGATTGGATGAGATTGGTCATGTAATAGCATAAGATTGTTAGGGCATAGTGCCTAGTGTCCGTAATTGGTACTTTGATGATATTGTTGCAACTTGCTATGCTTAATGCTTGTCACTAGGGCCCGAGTGCCATGATCTCAGATCTGAACATGTTATTATTTCATCATGATATGCATTGTTTTATGATCTTACCTGCAAGTTGTATACACATGTCGCTATCCGGAACCAAAGGCCCCGAAGTGACAGAAATTAGGACAACCGGAGGGGATGGCGGTGATGTGAGGATCACATGTGTTCACGGAGTGTTAATGCTTTGCTCCGGTACTCTATTAAAAGGAGTACCTTAATATACAGTAGATTCCCTAGAGGCCCGGCTACCACCGGCTAGTAGGACAAAAGATGTTGTGCAAGTTTCTCATTGCGAGCACGTACGACTATATACGGAACACATGCCTATGGATTGCTTTGTACTTGGACACCGTTTTATTATTATCTGCAAATGCCCTGCTTTGATTGTTACATGAGTTTCTCTCATCCATGCAACGCCCGTCATCCATCCCTGTGCCTACAGTATTTTAATCCTGCTGTTTACTAAAATCACCACTGCTGTCTTTGTTACTCTGCTGCTGTTATTTCACTACTGCTACTGCTATAAAACTGTTACTACTGATAAACTCTTGCGAGCAAGTCTGTTTCCAGGTGCAGCTGAATTGACAACTCCGCTGTTAAGGCTTTCAAGTATTCTTTGTCTCCCCTTGTGTCGAATCAATAAATTGGGTTTTACTTCCCGCGAAGACTGTTGCGATCCCCTATACTTGTGGGTCATTGATACGCGTACAGCACGCGTCCGTTGGGAACCCCAAGAGGAAGGTGTGATGCGTACAGCGGCAAGTTTTCCCTCAGTAAGAAACCAAGGTTTATCGAACCAGTAGGAGCCAAGAAGCACGTTGAAGGTTGATGGCGGCGAGATGTAGTGCGGCGCAACACCAGGGATTCCGGCGCCAACGTGGAACCTGCACAACACAACCAAAGTACTTTTCCCCAACGAAACAGTGAGGTTGTCAATCTCACCGGCTTGCTGTAACAAAGGATTAGATGTATAGTGTGGATGATGATTGTTTGCAGAAAACAGTAGAACAAGTATTGCAGTAGATTGTATTCGATTAAAAGAATGGACCGGGGTCCACAGTTCACTAGTGGTGTCTCTCCTATAAGATAAATAGCATGTTGGGTGAACAAATTACAGTTGGGCAATTGACAAATAGAGAGGGCATGACAATGCACATACATGATATGATGAGTATTGTGAGATTTAATTGGGCATTACGACAAAGTACATAGACCGATATCCAGCATGCATCTATGCCTAAAAAGTCCACCTTCAGGTTATCATCGGAACCCCTTCCAGTATTAAGTTGCAAACAACAGACAATTGCATTAAGTATGGTGCGTAATGTAATCAATAACTACATCCTCGGACATAGCATCAATGTTTTATCCCTAGTGGCAACAGCACATCCACAACCTTAGAACTTTCTCACCGTCCCGCATTTAATGGAGGCATGAACCCACTATCGAGCATAAATACTCCCTCTTGGAGTTAAGAGTAAAAACTTGGCCAGAGCCTCTACTAATAACGGAGAGCATGCAAGATCATAAACAACACATAGATAGATTGATAATCAACATAACATAGTATTCTCTATCCATCGGATCCCAACAAACACAACATATAGCATTACAGATAGATGATCTTGATCATGTTAGGCAGCTCACAAGACCAGACAATGAAGCATAATGAGGAGAAGAAGACCATCTAGCTACTGCTATGGACCCATAGTCCAGGGGTGAACTACTCACTCATCACTCCGGAGGCGACCATGGCGGTGAAGAGTCCTCCGGGAGATGAATCCCCTCTCCGGCAGGGTGCCGGAGGCGATCTCCTGAATCCCCCGAGATGGGATTGGCGGCGGCGGCGTCTCTGGAAGGTTTTCCGTATCGTGGCTCTCGGTACTGGGGGTTTCGCGACGAAGGCTATATGTAGGCGGAAGGGCAGGTCAGGGGGCCACACGAGGGCCCCACACAACAGGCCGGCGCGGCCAAGGCCCAGGCCGCGCCGCCCTAGTGTGTCGCCACCTCGTGGCCCCACTTCGTATCATCTTCGGTCTTCTGGAAGCTTCGTGTGAAAATAGGCCCCTGGGCGTTGATTTCGTCTAATTCCGAGAATATTTCCTTACTAGGATTTCTGAAACCAAAAACAACAGAAAACAGCAGCTGGCTCTTCGGCATCTCGTTAATAGGTTAGTGCCGGAAAATGCATAAATATGACATAAAGTATGCATAAAACATGTAGATATCATCAATAATGTGGCATGGAACATAAGAAATTATCGATACGTCGGAGACGTATCAGTCATCAAGACTATTTTCTGGCGCCGTTGCCGGGGAGCATAGCTTTATTTGGAAGTTCACTTGGATTGATATTGTTCGCTGCAAATTCTCCATCATGGGTAAATCTCGCGATCCTAAAGTCGCCATATTACCATCCACTACAAGAAAAGGTCCAACTCTGAGTACCTCTGCTACTCTTGATTCACCATCTGTGATAAGTCAACTTGTTTCACCGCCGCAAGCTTCACTTGCTGGTACTTCTGCTGAATCTAAAAATTCTCATAATATTGATAATGTTTCTGCTGTGCTTGATGATAGTGGTTCATTGGGATCTTTTCTAGATGCTACAATTGCTAGGTCTAGACAAATTGAAAATACTGAAACTCCTAATGCTGCTACACCTGTTAATTCACCTGAACTTGATTATTCTAGCGATGATCCTGATGAGGATTATGTGGACTTAATGATGATTTTATTAATAGATGCAATGCTACTGCTGATGCAAGAAAAATTAAAAAGTTTCTCGCACAATATACTGTTAGACATAAGCTATCTCCTGATCCTAAATTTGCCACATCTCCTATATGCATTAAGGATAAAGATTATGATTTTTCTCTTGATCTATCTCATATAGCTATTGTTGAGAAAACACCCTTTTGTGGTACTGAAAAAGAAAGTGCTGTAGAACACATGAATGAACTTTCTTCTATGAGTAGCTTGTTTTCTGATGATGTCAAGATGCGTACTTATTTCGTTGCTAAATTTTTTCCTTTCTCATTAAAGGATGATGCTAAAACTTGGTATAATAATTTGCCTCCTGGTTCTATTAAAAGTCCAGGTGATTTGCTTGATGTTTTCTTTCGAAAATACTTTCCTGCTAGTGCTCAACATGCTGCTTTATAGAAAATTTATAGCTTTGACCAGGAAGATGGAGAGAAATTGCCAGAAGCTTGGGCAAGATTTTGCTCTCTTATCAGGGCTCGACCTGGACATGATTTTGAAAAGCATGATTTACTTGATATATTTTATAGTGGACTAAACGTTGAGTCTAGAGCATATTTGGATAGTTGTGCTGGTTGTGTTTTCAGGAAAAGAACTCCAGACGAAGCTGAAGAATTATTGGCTAAAATAGGCCGGAATCATGATGATTGGAATACACCTGAACCAACGCCAACGCCGATATTGAAGAAGAGGGGTTTAATTAAATTAAATGATGAAGATATGAGGGAAGCCAAGAAATCTCTCAAGGAGAAAGGTATTAAATCCGAAGATGTGAAGAATCTACCTCCCATAGAAGATATATGTGAGATAATTCCCCCTTCATCCATGATTGAGGTAAACTCCCTTCAACGCTTTACTAGGGAAGATATTCCGTATTCAAAACCTCCTGCTCAATGCTTAGATGAGTTTGATAATTATATTGTTAAGCAAGAAAATTTTAATATGAGAGTAGAGAATCATCTAATGGAAAATTCTCAAGCTATTAGCAATTTGCATGATATTGTAGAGAGAACCTCCAATGATGTTAAGATGCTTGTTAAACATTTTCAAATGGTTCAAACTCAAATTGATCAACTCACTAAAGTGCAAAATGACTTGCTAAAAAATAAGTCTAAAGAGAAACATACTTATGAAGTAACAACTAGAGGCGGTGTCTCTACCCAGGATCCTCTATATCCTGAAGGGCATCCCAAAAGAGTTGAACAAGATTCTCAACGAATTGAACCTAGTGCTCCTTCTAAGAAAAAGAAGAAGAAACATAAAAATGTTGTAGAATCCTCTGAACCTGTTAATGATCCTAATAGTATTTCTATTTCTGAGACTGAAACTGAAAGTGGTAATGAACATGATAATGATAATGATAATGATAAGACTGATGCTTCTGATAAAGAAGAAGTTGAAGATGAACCTGAAAAGCATGCTAAAAATAAAAAGTATACTAAAGAAGATTTTATTGCTAAGAAACATGGTAATGAAAGGGAACCTTGGGTGCAAAAGCAAATGCCTTTTTCTGCTAAGAAACTAAAATCAAAGGAAGAAGAACACTACAATAAATTTTGCGATTGGATGAAACCTTTATTCTTGCAAATCCCTTTGACTGATGCTATTAAATTGTCTCCTTATTCAAAGTATATGAAAGATATTGTCACTAACAAAAGGAAAATTCCTAATGAGGAGATTTCCACTATGCTTGCTAACTACTCTTTCAATGGCAAGGTTCCAAAGAAGTTGGGCGACCCAGGTATACCTACTATTCCTTGTTCTATTAAAAATAATTATGTTAGAACTGCTCTATGTGACTTGGGAGCCGGTGTTAGTGTTATGCCTTTTTCTCTTTATAAGAGACTTTATTTAGATAAGTTGATAACTACTGATATATCTTTGCAAATGGCTGATAAATCTACTGCTATTCCTGTTGGTATATGTGAGGATGTTCCTGTTCAAGTTACTAATAACAGCTTGATATTAACTGATTTTGTTGTGTTGGAAATGCCTGAAGATGATAATATGTCTATTATTCTTGGGAGACCTTTTCTTAACACCGCAGGGGCTGTTATTGATTGCAATAAAGGAAAAGTTACTTTCAATGTTGATGATAAGGAGCATACCGTTTATTTTCCCAAGAGGATTGATAAAGTATGTGGAGTTAATACTATTTCTAATGTGAGAACTATCAAAGTTGGAACTATTGATTGTCCTATATATGAGCCTAAAGAAGGATATCAAAATCTTATGATTGGATCCATATCAATACAATTCAAGGTAACATGATTGATTTGAGGTTTATTTCTTCTTATGCTATGTAAAATTTATTTGGTGGCAAGACTTGATCAACCTTGTTAACAAATACTTTTTATATGCATAGAGGAGGTAAACAACATTTCTTTCTTCCTACACTTGTTTTACTTGCTATAGCACTTTTGATTGGCAAAGTTCCTTAGTTGATTAGAGATTTCAAAATCTTTTTATGCCCAATAATAATAAATTTAATACCCAGAAATGTGCATTTTTCAAAGCTTTCAAAAATTCACAAAAATTATACCGTTGTTCCTATTGTTCGAAGACGCACTGGGAGCACCTGGGGATGACCAGTGGGGCACCCCAGGGTGGCACCCCACAGGTCGGCGCGGCCTGGAAGGGGGGCGCGCCACCCTGGTGTGTGGGCTCCCCTTTGCCCCACTTTTTCATCTCTTCCTCCCACTCTCTTCTCTCTCCCGAAAAAACTCGCACCAGCTTTCTCTCACTCGCGTTTCTGCTCAAGAGCTCAAGATTTCTCGATCTCTTTGCTCAGCCCAGATTTCTGTCTGAAATTTGGCACATTTGCTCTCCGGTATGTGACTCCTCCGATTATCCAAGTAGAATTTTGTTTGGTTGAGTATATCTTGAATATTTTGCTGCTGTAGGTAACATGTTTAGTGAGCTTGCATGCTTGTTCTAAGTTGTAGAAACTAGTTTTGATGCATGATTAGTACTCTAGCAAGTTCCTATAGTAGTTCCCCTCAATTATATGTCACCAAATCAAATTTTATAATGTTTGTTGAAAAATTTCAGAAAAGGAAGATGGATAATTTTAACTTTGGAGAAGTGTTTGAGAGAGAGACGACAAGCACCGGAAGGCCCTCTAGGACCGCCACCCGATTCAGGCGATCCTACAATGAGGATGTCATCGCGCCAAGCTTCGAGCCCGAAGAAGACAATGGAGTCCCTAACGCTTCATCTTTCCCATGTTATGACTTTTTGAGTAATGCAGGGTTGTTGGTTGATTTCTTGACCCTCGTTGATAAGGCGGGCTTAACCGCCTATATGGGAGATGAAAGGGAGCAATACCTCATGCTCACCAAAATCTTTGTTGAGAGCTTCAAGTTCAACAACAAGCACTATCACCTGACAGTTGCATTCAAGATTTATGGTGATCCTATTACTATGAAATTGGAAGAATTTTGTGTTGCATTGGGTATTGCCCCTGTAGGTACAGCAAGGAGGATTGAGGACAACCCCAGGGCCTTGTTGGAGCTCTATCGAGGGATAACCAATGATGACTGCCGCACCATTCAGTGTGGCAAGATAAGAAACATCCAACTCCCCGCCATTAAGTATTTTGCCTATTACATTGCTACTAGCATTCTCGGTAGGGAGAACACTACCAATATTTCTAGCTACCATCTTGCTTTCTTAATTGCTGCACTAGCTGGAGAGACACCTTATCATCTTGGTTCTCTTATTGCTCGCCGTTTGTCTAACAAGGGGCCTATTTTTGGAGGAATAATTGCATCACGCATTTTAGCACATCTAGAATTTCCTCTTGACCCTACTGATGTGCCATTAACTCCTATAAGGCTTGATATTGCTGCTATGAAGAGCCATCAATTTGTTACAGCTAATTCTAGTTCAGATAATTTGGTCTATAGAATGTTGTTTGCTGACGGGGATGAGAGGGAAATCCCTTTTCCACAGCCAGATTTGTTTAGTGTTGACAGGAAACCATGGTCGTGCTCTAAGGAGGAGGTGGATGAGAAAATGAAGATACAAGGCTTCCACCAGTAGCATGACTCCGAGGACGCCGATCCCTCCTACGACTACACCGTCACGTATCCGGGTGCTTCTTCCAGCACATACCCGGAATATGATCCATCTTCGTCGTACTACGGAGGTGCTACTTCATGGGCACCATGGGATTGAACTCCACTTAGGCCAAAAGCCTAAGCTTGGGGGGAGGTATACCGGCATCACTCATTCTTTGCATATTATGGTTGATGGATACTTGTATATACTTGTTTAGTTTCCTTAAGTGGTTTTCTAATGAGAGGGAGATGATATTTGGGGAAGTGCTGCCTGAAAACAGATTCTGGACTGTTACCAAAAAAATTCTCAAAAATAGCCAGAACGATATTTTGCGAAGCCTTGTGCATGTTCCACAGGTTGTTATCTAACTTTCATTAGTTGAACACTTTTCAATTTGAGCTGCGGAAGAATTTCTTAAAAATCGATTACTATACTGCTGTCAAGTTTGACGAATTCCTGCTGCTTTGTGTTTATGTGACTTTTCTAGTTTTCATTTTCTAGTTTTTGTTTTGTTTCTTTCCTAAAACACAAAAAGACCAAAAATATTTATGTTGTTTCTCTTCACCATTTGTTTATTTTGGTTTCTTGCATTTATTTTGCTTATTTGCTATCGTTGGTTTGCTATAAGAAAATCCAAAAAGATTTTGCTTTGTTTGCTTGTTTCCTTTTGTTCTTGTTCCCAAATTCGAAAACACAAAAAATATTTGCTGTTCTTCTTTGGTTTTGTAAAGTTCATTTTGAGTTCAATGGTCTTCGGTGGCTGGAGCGTGGTTTTCATTTCATATTATTCAAGTTACACAAGTGAAAGGCAATAATGACGATCTACGACAATTCGACTGTGGTGAGAGGCTGGTATGAACTCTATTTGTTTTCATTTTTGTACATATACTCATCAATGTGAGCATGCTTAGTTGGTTCATGTGAGGTATATGTCATTTAAGAAAGTCTAGTAGTTCATGATCTCTCATGTTTAGCTCCAATATATTAATATGAGTAGCATGTCATGGATGTTTGCTTGCATTGCTTTATTCATAAATAGGTATGACATTGTGGTATCCTCCTCTGAATAATTCATTTGAATCGACTTGGCACATGCTCACGCATGCATATGACTGAACAAAAGTCAATTAAGCCTCTATGATTTACATTGCTTCAGAGTTCTTGTATCACTTTTTATGCCTCCGTTAATTTATTTTGCCGCAAGCATGATTATGACAGTGACTGCTCTCTTGATTTGTCGCTCCCGAGTCTATTGCTAGCCTTCACTTGTACTGAGCGGGAACGCTGCTCGTGCTTCCAAACACCTGAAAACCAAGTTGTTCCAAAGTGTCCACTATAAATACCTATGCATGGCATTTCAAACCATTCCAAGTAAATTCTCATGCGCTACCTTTAAACCTTCAAAATGCTTCTCAATTTGTGTTAATGTTTTATAGCTCATGAGGAAGTATGTGGTGTTTATGTTTCAACCTTGTCATTTACTTTTGACAGACCTTCATAATAAGAGCTGGCAACGGGGTGCCCAGCCCCAACTAATAACTTCATTAATAATTCTCTTCACATGTTTTGCTCTGATTCATCAGTAAGCAACTTAATTTTGGAAATAGACACTCCTCCATGGTATGAGATTGATGGAAGGCACCCGAGGATTCGGTTAGCCATGGCTTGTGTAAGCAAAGGTTGGGGGGAGTGTCACTCATAATAAAAACTAAAGTACATGTGTAAACAAAAGAGAAGAGGGATGATCTACCTTGCTGGTAGAAATAACGTCCTTCATGGGAGCCGCTCTTGAAAGTCTGGTTGGCAAGGTAGTTGATGTACCCATTACCATTCGTTGACAACAACAAACACCTCTCAAAATGATTTTACTCCTGTTTTAAAAATGAAAAGCTCTAGCGCATGTTAATCCCTGCTTCCCTCTGCGAAGGGTCAATCTTTTACTTTTACGTTGTGTCTCCATCCTTTCTTTGAGCACTTTCTTGAGAGCACAACTGTCATTCTTAGTGTAATATGCTTGTCCCAAAATATGATTGACTGTGGTATAACTTTGATGCTTTTATCTTTGACAATCTCTATTTCTAGTCTTTCTATGAACCTCAGAGGTGCCTGGGCATTTATGTTTTGCTGTTCAAATTCGGGCAAGCGAGATACCACTTTATCATACTCTTTTATGAACATTGCAATCCTGCTTATAGACATGATTCATGATGCTTATTATTAATTGTTGGTACCTTTTCATGATTGACATAGCTATTAGATGATCTTATTTGCATGTATCTTATTATGAACTGCCTAAGTGTTAGCCATATCATGAGAATATTTACATCATATGAGCAAATGTGTTCGCGAAAGTTCTTGTATCGCACTCAGTTGTTAACTAAATTGCTTGAGGACAAGCAATAAGCTAAGCTTGGGGGGAGTTGATACGTCCAAAACGTATCTACTTTCCCGAACACTTTTGCTATTGTTTTGCCTCTAATTTGTGTATTTTGGATACAACTAACACAGACTAACGCTGTTTTCAGCAGGATTGCTCTAGTGTCTTGTTTTTGTGCAGAAATTCAACTTTCGGGAAAATCCTCAGAATTTATACCAAAGGGCCTATTTTACCAGAAGACTCAGGGAGCCAGAAGGGCAAGCCAGGTGGAGGCCCGAGGCCCCCACACACCAGGCCGGCGCGGCCCAGGGGGGCGCCGCCATAGTGTGTGGCCCCCTCGGCTGGCCTCCGACGCCCTCCTCTGGACAACTTTCGATCTAAAAAACGCGAGCACGAAGTCGAAGTCGCCAGAAACCCTCCAGAACGCCACCACATCGCGAAACTCCGTCTCGGGGACCAGAAACTCCGTTCTGGCACTCCGTCGGGACGGGAAATTGGAGGAGATCATCGCCATCATCACCACCGATGCCTCTCCATCGACCAGCAATGCTTCGCCCATCCATGTGTGAGTAATTCCCCCGCTGTAGGCTGAAGGGGATGGTAGGGATTGGATGAGATTGGTCATGTAATAGCATAAGATTGTTAGGGCATAGTGCCTAGTGTCCATAATTGGTACTTTGATGATATTGTTGCAACTTGCTATGCTTAATGCTTGTCACTAGGGCCCGAGTGCCATGATCTCAGATCTGAACATGTTATTATTTCATCATGATATGCATTGTTTTATGATCTTACCTGCAATTTGTATACACATGTCGTTGTCCGGAACCAAAGGCCCCGAAGTGACAGAAATTGGGACAACCGGAGGGGATGGCGGTGATGTGAGGATCACATGTGTTCATGGAGTGTTAATGCTTTGCTCCGGTACTCTATTAAAAGGAGTACCTTAATATCCAGTAGATTCCCTAGAGGCCTGATACATCTCCAACGTATCGATAATTTCTTATGTTCCATGCTTGTTTTATGACAATACCTACATGTTTTGTTCACACTTTATGATGATTTTATGCGTTTTCCGGAACTAACCTATTGACGAGATGCCGAAGTGCCAGTTCCTGTTTTCTGCTGATTTTGGTTTCAGAAATCCTAGTAAGGAAATATTCTCGGAATTGGACGAAATCAACGCCCAGCATTTTATAATTCCACGAAGCTTCCAGAACACCCGAGAGCCGCCAGAGGGGAGCCCTGGGGGCCCCACACACCAGGCTGGCGCGGCCAGGGGGTGGGCCGCGCCCCCCTATGGTGTCACCGCCTCGTCGACCCTCCGACTCCGCCTCTTCGCCTATTTAAAGGTCCCTGACCTAAATCTTTGATACGGAAAAGCCACGGTACGAGAAACCATCCAGAGCCGCCGCCATCGCGAAGCCAAGATCTGGGGGACAGGAGTCTCTGTTCCGGCACGCCGCCGGGATGGGGAAGTGCCCCCGGAAGGCTTCTCCATCGACATCACCGCCATCTTCATTACCGCTGCTGTCTCCCATGAGGAGGGAGTAGTTCTCCATCGAGGCTAAGGGCTGTACCGGTAGCTATGTGGTTAATCTCTCTCCTATGTACTTCAATACAATGATCTCATGAGCTGCCTTACATGATTGAGATTCATATGAGTTTTGTATCACTATTCATCTATGTGTTACTCTAGTGATGTTATTAAAGTAGTCTATTCCTCCTCCACGGTGTAATGGTGACAGTGTGTGCATCGTGTAGTACTTGGCGTAGGTTATGATTGTAATCTCTTGTAGATTATGAAGTTAATTATTGCTATGATAGTATTGATGTGATCTATGCCTCCTTCATAGTGTGATGGTGACAGTGTGCATGCTATGTTAGTACTTGGTGTAATTGTGTTGATCTATCATGCACTCTAAGGTTATTTAAACATGAATATCGGATATTGTGGAGCTTGTTAACTCTGGCATTGAGGGTTCGTGTAATCCTACACAATTAGTGGTGTTCATCATCCAACAAGAGAGTGTAGAGTATAGCATTTATCTATTCTGTTATGTGATCAATGTTGAGAGTGTCCACTAGTGAAAGTATAATCCCTAGGCCTTGTTCCCAAATACTGCAATCATCGCTTGTGTTCTACTGCATCTGTACTGCCTGCAATATTACCACCATCAACCACACGCCAGTTGTAGCATCAAGCTATTTTCTGGTGCCGTTACTACTTCTCATATACATTCATACCACCTGTATTTCACTATCTCTTCGCCGAACTAGTGCACCTATACATCTGACAAGTGTATTAGGTGTGTTGGGGACACAAGAGACTTCTTGCTTTGTGGTTGCAGGGTTGCATGAGAGGGATATCTTTGACCTCTTCCTCCCTGAGTTTGATAAACCTTGGGTGATCCACTTAAGGGAAAACTTGCTGCTGTTCTACAAACCTCTGCTCTTGGAGGCCCAACACTGTCTACAGGAAAAGGAGTGTGCGTAGACATCAAGCTATTTTCTGGCGCCGTTGCCGGGGAGGAAAGGTAAAAGGCACTCACACTCCGGATCTCGGCTACTAAGCTATTTTACGGCACCGTTGTAAGTACTCGAAGCTATTTCCTTTAGATCCTGCAATTGCATCTTTTTGTTTCTTGTTTTACACTAGTTTGGCATAATGGAAAGCAACAGTGAGCTTTTAAAACTATTTCCTGAGTTAAGACATGGATGGTTTGATGCGAAAATTAAAAAACCCATGGAACATATTAGTATGAATACTTTGAACACTATTGTTGCTAATGATATGGAAAATTCTAAGCTTGGGGAAGCTGGTTTTGATGAGCATGATCTTTTTAGTCCCCCAAGCATCGAGGAGAAAATTTACTTTGATGATACTTTGCCTCCTGTTTATGATGATTATAATGATAGTAGACTTTTGGTGCCGCCTGTTATGGAGGATAAATTTGATTATGATTACAATATGCCTCCTATATTTGATGATGAGAATAATAATGATAGCTACTTTGTTGAATTTGCTCCCACAATTACTAATAAAATTGATTATGCTTATGTGGAGAGTAATAATTTTATGCATATAACTCATGACAAGAATGTTTTATGTGATAGTTATATTGTTGAATTTGTTCATGATGCTACTGAAAATCTTTATGAGAGAGGAAAATATGGTTGTAGAAATTTTCATGTTACTAAAACACCTCTCTATGTGCTGAAATTTTTGAAGCTACACTTGTTCTATCTTCCTATGCTTGTCACTTTGCTCTTCATGAACTTGTTTATTTACAAGATTCCTATGCATAGGAAGCATGTTAGACTTAAATGTGTTTTGAATTTGCCTCTTGATGCTCTCTTTTGCTTCAAATACTATTTCTTGCGAGTGCATCATTAAAACTGTTGAGCCCATCTTAATGGCTATAAAGAAAGAACTTCTTGGGAGATAACCCATGTGTTTATTTTACTACAGCAACTTTGTTTTATATTTGTGTCTTGGAAGTTGTTACTACTGTAGCAACCTCTCCTTATCTTATTTTTATTGCATTGTTGTGCCAAGTAAAGTCTTTGATAGCAAGGTTGATACTAGATTTGGATTACTACGCAGAAACAGATTTCTGTCTGTCACGAATTTGGGCAGAGTTCTCTGTAGGTAACTCAGCAAAATCTGCCAATTTTTGTGAGTGATCCTCAGATATGTACGCAACTTTCATTCAATTTGAGCATTTTCATTTGAGCAAGTCTGGTGCCTCGTAGAAATTCGTCTTTACGGACTGTTCTGTTTTGACAGATTCTGCCTTTTATTTCGCATTGCCTCTTTTGCTATGTTGAATGGATTTCTTTGTTCCATTAACTTTCAGAAGCTTTGGGCAATGTCCATAAGTGTTAAGAATGATTGTGTCACCTCTGAACATGTGAATTTTTGATTATGCACTAACCCTCTAATGAGTTTGTTTCGAGTTTGGTGTGGAGGAAGTTTTCAAGGGTCAAAAGAGGAGGATGATACAATATGATCAAGGAGAGTGAAAAGTCTAAGCTTGGGGATGCCCCCATGGTTCATCCCTGCATATTTCAAGAAGACTCAAGCATCTAAGCTTGGGGATGCCCAAGGCATCCCCTTCTTCATCGACAAATTATCAGGTTCCTTCTCTTGAAACTATATTTTTATTCGGTCACATCTTATGTACTTTACTTAGAGCGTCTGTTTGTTTTTGTTTTTGTTTTTGTTTGAATAAATACTTGTGTGGGAGAGAGACACGCTCCGCTGGTTCATATGAACACATGTGTTCTTAGCTTTTAATTTTCATGGCGAAGGTTGAAACTGCTTCGTTAATTGTTATATGGTTAGAAACGGGAAATGCTACATGTAGTAATTGGTATGATGTCTTGAATAACTTGATACTTGGCAATTGTTGTGCTCATATGGATCATGTTTAAGCTCTTGCATCATATACTTTGCACCTATTAGTGAAGAAATACATAGAGCTTGCTTAAATTTGGTTTGCATGATTGGTCTATCTAAGGTCTAGATATTTTCTAGTAAGGGTCGAACAACAAGGAAGACGGTGTAGAGTCTTATAATGCTTGCAATATGTCTTTTATGTGAGTTTTGCTGTACCGGTTCATACTTGTGTTTGCTTTAAACAACCTTGCTAGCCTAAGCCTTGTATCGAGAGGGAATACTTCTCATGCATCCCAAATCCTTGAGCCAAACACTATGCCATTTGTGTCCACCATACCTACCTACTACATGGTATTTCTCCGCCATTCCAAAGTAAATTGCTTGAGTGCTACCTTTAAATTTCCATTCTTCGCCTTTGCAATATATAGCTCATGGGACAAATAGCCTAAAAACTATTGTGGTATTGAATATGTACTTATGCATTTTATCTCTTATAAGTTGCTTGTTGTGCGATAACCATGTTCCTGGGGACGCCATCAACTACTCTTTGTTGAATATCATGTGAGTTGCTATGCATGTTCGTCTTGTCTGAAGTAAGGGCGATTTACCATGAGTTGAATGGTTTGAGCATGCATATTGTTAGAGAAGAACATTGGGCCGCTAACTAAAGCCATGATCCATGGTGGAAGTTTCAGTTTTGGACAAATATCCTCAATCTCATATGAGAATATTAATTGTTGTTGAATGCTTATGCATTAAAGAGGAGTCCATTATCTGTTGTCTATGTTGTCCCGGTATGGATGTCTAAGTTGAGAATAATCAAAAGCGAGAAATCCAATGCGAGCTTTCTCCTTAGACCTTTGTACAGGCGGCATAGAGGTACCCCTTTGTGATACTTGGTTAAAACATATGTATTGCGGTGATAATCCAGGTAATCCGAGCTAATTAGGACAAGGTGCGGGCACTATTAGTATACTATGCATGAGGCTTGCAACTTGTAGGATATAATTTACATGATACATATGCTCTATTACTACCGTTGACAAAATTGTTTCTTGTTTTCAAAATCAAAGCTCTAGCACAAATATAGCAATCAATGTTTCCCTCTGCGAAGGGCCTTTCTCCTACTTTTATGTTGAGTCAGTTTACCCATTTCTCTCTATCTTAGAAGGAAACACTTGTGTTAACTGTGCATTGATTCCTACATACTTGCATATTGCACTTATTATATTACTTTATGTTGACAATATCCATGAGATATACATGTTACAAGTTGAAAGCAACCGCTGAAACTTAATCTTCCTTTGTGTTGCTTCAATGCCTCTACTATGAATTTATTGCTTTATGAGTTAACTCTTATGCAAGACTTATTGATGCTTGTCTTGAAAGTACTATTCATGAAAAGTCTTTGCTATATGATTCAATTGTTTACTCATTGCATTTACATTGCTTTGAATCGCTGCATTTATCTCATATCCTTTACAATAGTATGATTAAGATCATGTTGGTAGCATGTCACTTCAGAAATTATCTTTGTTATCGTTTACCTACTCGAGGACGAGTAGGAACTAAGCTTGGGGATGCTGATACTGAAGGAGATATGCCCTAGAGGCAATAATAAAGTGGTTATTATTTATATCTTTATGTTTATGATAAATGTTTATATATCATGCTAGAATTGTATTAACCGAAACATTAGTACATGTGTGATATGTAGACAAACAAGAAGTCCCTAGTATGCCTCTTAAACTAGCTTGTTGATTAATGGATGATTAGTTTCATAATCATGAACATTGGATGTTATTAATAACAAGGTTATGTCATTGTGTGAATGATATAATGGACACACCCAATTAAGCGTAGCATAAGATCTCGTCATTAAGTTATTTGCTATAAGCTTTCGATACATAGTTACCTAGTCCTTATGACCATGAGATCATGTAAATCACTTATACCGGAAAGGTACTTTGATTACACCAAACACCACTGCGTAAATGGGTGGCTATAAAGGTGGGATTAAGTATCCGGAAAGTATGAGTTGAGGCATATGGATCAACAGTGGGATTTGTCCATCCCGATGACGGATAGATATACTCTGGGCCCTCTCGGTGGAATGTCGTCTAATGTCTTGCAAGCATATGAATGAGTTCATAAGAGACCACATACCACGGCATTTAGTAAAGAGTACTTGTCAGGAGACGAGGTTGAACAAGGTATAGAGTGATACCGAAGATCAAACCTCGGACAAGTAAAATATCGCGAGACAAAGGGAATTGGTAATATATGTGTATGGTTCATTCGATCACTAAAGTCATCGTTGAATATGTGGGAGCCATTATGGATCTCCAGATCCCGCTATTGGTTATTGGTCGGAGTGAGTACTCAACCATGTCCGCATAGTTCTCGAACCGTAGGGTGACACACTTAAAGTTGGATGTTGAAATGGTAGCACTTGAATTATGGAATGGAGTTCGAATATTTGTTCGGAGTACCGGATGAGATCCCGGACATCACGAGGAGTTCCGGAATGGTCCGGAGAATAAGATTCATATATATGATGTCATTTTATGTGAAATAAAATGTCGCGGAAGGTTCTATGGAAGGTTCTAGAAGGTTCTAGAAAAGTCCGGAAGAAACCACCAAGGAAGGTGGAGTCCACAAGGGACTCCACCTCCATGGCCGGCCAGCCCTTGATGGGGTGGAGTCCCAAGTGGACTCCACCATAGGGGGCCGGCCACCCCCCACATGGGAAGTGGGAATCCCACCTTTGGGTGGGAGTCCTAGTTGGGCTAGGTTTCCCCCTCCTATGGAAGGTTTTGGTTTCGGGTCTTATTCGAAGACTTGGACACCAACACTTGGGATCCACCTATATAATGAGGGGCCAAGGGAGGGGGCCGGAAACCCTAAGACCACAAGCTGGCCGCCCCCCATAGAGTGGCCGGCCACCCCTCCCAAACCCTAAGACCACAAGCTGGCCGCCCCCCATAGAGTGGCCGGCCACCCCTCCCAAACCCTAGCCAAGCTCCTCTCCTCCATATTGCCCGCATAGCTTAGCGAAGCTCCGCCGGACTTCTACACCGCCACCGACATCACGCCGTCGTGCTGTCGGATTCAAGAGGAGCTACTACTTCCGCTGCCCGCTGGAACGGGGAGGTGGACGTCGTCTTCATCAACAACCGAACGTGTGACCGAGTACGGAGGTGCTGCCCGTTCGTGGCGCCGGAACCGATCGTGATCAAGATCTTCTACGCGCTTTTGCAAGCGGCAAGTGATCGTCTACCGCAGCAACAAGAGCCTCATCTTGTAGGCTTTGGAATCTCTTCAAGGGTGAGACTCGATACCCCCTCGTTGCTACCGTCTTCTAGATTGCATCTTGGCTTGGATTGCGTGTTCGCCGTAGGAAAATTTTTATTTTCTATGCAACGTTATCCTACAGTGGTATCAGAGCCAGGTCTATGCATAGATGGTTGCACGAGTAGAACACAATGGTTTGTGGGCGTTGATGCTCTTGTTATCTTTAGTTTGAGTACTTTGCATCTTTATGGCATAGTGGGATGAAGCGGCTCGGACTAACTTTACATGACCGCGTTCATGAGACTTGTTCCTCGTTCGACATGCAACTTGTATTGCATAAGAGGCTTTGCGGGTGTCTGTCTCTCCTACTATAGTAAAGATTCAATTTACTCTTCTATTGTAAAGATCTCTCTCGAAAACCCTAAACCACGTAAAATATGCAAACCAAATTAGAGACGTCTAACTTGTTTTTGCAGGGTTTGGTGATGTGATATGGCCATAATGTGATGATGAATATGTATGAGATGATCATTATTGTATTGTGGCAACCGGCAGGAGCCTTATGGTTGTCTTTAAATTTCATGTTGAGTAGTATTTCAAAGTAGTTGTAATAGTTGCTACATGGAGGACAATCATGAAGACGGCGCCATTGACCTTGACGCTACGCCGACGATGATGGAGATCATGCCCGAAGATGATGGAGATCATATCCGTGCTTTGGAGATGAAGATCAAAGGCGCAAGAACAAAAGGGCCATATCATATCACATATGAACTGCATGTGATGTTAATCCTTTTTATGCATCTTATTTTGCTTAGATCGCGACGGTAGCATTATAAGATGATCCCTCACTAAAATCTCAAGATAATAAAGTGTTCATCCTTAGTAGCACCGTTGCCAAGTCTTGTCGTTTCGAAGCACCTCGTGATGATCGGGTGTGATAGATTCAATAAGTACATATAACGGGTGCAAGACAGTTTTGCACATGCGGATACTAAGGTGGCCTTGATGAGCCTAGCATGTACAGACATGGTCTCGGAACACGTGATACCGAAAGGTAGAGCATGAATCATATGGTTGATATGATGAACACTTTGAGTGTTCGCCATTGAAATCACACCTTTTCTCGTGATGATCGGGTTTAGGTGCGGTGGATTTGGTTCGTGTGATCACTAAGACAATGCGAGGGATATTGTTTTGAGTGGGAGTTCACTTAGGTTTTTAATTATGTTGAATTAAAATTTGAACTCAATTTGTCATAAACTTAGTCTAAACTATTGCAAATATATGTTGTAGAGATGGCGTCCCCAATCAAATTTAAACCGTTCCTAGAGAAAGAGAAACTTAAGAGCAACGGTAGCAACTTCACCGACTGGTTCCGTCATGTGAGGATCTTCCTCTCTCGCGGAAATCTGCAATTTGTGCTTGATGCACCGCTAGGTGACCCTCCCGCAGAAGATGAATCCGATGAAGTAAAAGCTGTTTACGCGACTCGGAAAACTCGGTACTCTCAAGTTCGATGTGCCATCCCGTGCGATCTGAATCCGATCTTCAAAAACGTTTTGAGCACCATGATCCTCATGAGTTGATGAATGAGTTGAAAGCTATATTCGAGACTCATGCGGCAGTGGAATGCTATGAAGCATCGAAACATTTCTTCACCTGTATGATGGAAGAAGGCAGCTCCGTTAGTGAGCACATGCTCGCCATGACCGGGCATGCGAAGAAACTCAGTGACTTGGGAATAGTGATTCCTAACAGACTGGGGATTAATCGTGTCCTTCAATCACTGCCACCAAGTTACAAGAACTTTGTGATGAACTACAATATGCGTAACATGAACAAGGAGTTACCTGAACTTTTGGCATGCTAAAAGCTGCTGAGATTGAGATCAAGAAAGAGCACCAAGTGTTGATGGTCAACAAGACCACCAGTTTCAAGAAACAGGGCAAGTCTAAGGGAAAATTCAAGAAGGGTGGCAAGAAAGCTGCCACGCCTCCTATGAAACCTAAGAACGGCCCTAAGCACGATCTTTGAGTGCTATTATCGCAAGGAGAAGGGACACTGGAAGCGTAATTGCTCCAAGTATCTCGCTGATCTCAAGAGCGGCCTTGTCAAGAAGAAGAAAGAAGGTATATTTGATATACATGTTATAGATGTTCATTTCATCGGTTCTCGTTCTAGTACACTGGTATTTGATACTGGTTCGGTTGCTCATATTTGTAACTCGAAACAGGAACTAAAGAATAAACGACAACCGCTGAAAGATGAAGTGACGATGCGCGTTGGAAACGGATCCAAGGTCAATGTGATCGCAATGGCACACTTCCTCTACATCTACCTTCGGGATTAGTTTTAAGCCTAAATAATTGCTATTATGTACCTGCGTTGAGCATGAACATTATATCTGGATCTTGTTTAATGCAAGACGGTTATTCATTCAAGTCTGAGAATAATGGTTGTTCTATTTTTATGAATAATATCTTTTATGGTCGAGCACCACAAAAGAATGGCTTATTTCTATTAGATCTCGATAGTAGTGATACGCATATACATAACATTGATGCTAAGCGAATTAAACTTAATGATAATTCTACTTATATGTGGCACTGTCGTCTTGGTCATATTGGAGTGAAACGCATGAAGAAACTCCATACAGATGGATTACTTGAATCACTTGACTTTGAGTCACTTGATAGATGCGAAGCATGTCTAATGGGTAAAATGACAAAGACTCCATTTTCTCAGAGTGATGGATCGATCTAATGACTTATTGGAAATAATACATACAGATGTATGTGGACAATTGATAGTTGCATCGCGCTGTGGTTATCGTTATGTTCTTAACTTCACTTATGATCTGAGTAGATATGGGTATATCTATTTCATGAAACATAAATCCGAAACTTTCGAGAAGTTTAAGGAATTTCAAAGTGAAGTAGAAAATCAACGTAACAAGAAGATCAAATTTCTACGATCTGATCGTGGAGGTGAATATCTGAGTTATGAGTTTGGCATGCATTTAAAGAAATGCGGAATACTTTCACAATTGACACCGCCGGGAACACCTCAACGAAACGGTGTGTCCGAACGTCGTAATCGAACTCTCTTAGATATGGTTCGTAGTATGATGTCTCTTACTGATTTGCCGTTATCATTTTGGAGTTATGCATTAGAGACAGCCGCATTCACTTTAAATAGAGCACCATCAAACTGTAGAAATGACACCGTATGAATTATGGTTTAATAAGAAACCTAAGCTGTCGTTCCTGAAAGTTTGGGGTTGCGAAGCCTATGTAAAGAAGTTACAACCGGACAAGCTAGAACCCAAAGCGGAGAAATGCGTCTTCATAGGATACCCTAAGGAAACTATAGGGTACACTTTCTATCACAAATCCGAAGGCAAAATCTTTGTTGCTAAGAACGGAACCTTTCTTGAGAAAGAATTTCTCACTAAAGAAGTGACTGGAAGAAAAGTAGAACTCGATGAGATTGATGAATCTATACTCGTTGATCGAGTAGCGCAAGATCGGAAGTTGTACCTGTACCGCCTACACCGGCAACGAGAGGAAGCTAATGATAATGATCATGAAACTTCGAACGAGGAAACTATTGAACCTCGCAGATCGACAAGGGAACGTGCCACTCCTGATTGGTATGATCCTTGTCTAAATGTCATGATTGTAGATAACAATGATGAGGACCCTGCGACGTATGAAGAAGCGATGATGAGCCCAGATTCCAACAAATGGCAAGAAGCCATGAAATCCGAAATGGGATCCATGTATGATAACAAAGTATGGACTTTGGTAGATTTACCTGATAGCCGAAAGGCTGTCGAGAATAAATGGATCTTCAAGAGAAAAACAGATGCTGATGGTAATATTACTGTCTATAAAGCTCGACTTGTCGCAAAGGGTTTCCGACAAATTCAAGGAGTTGACTACGATGAGACTTTCTCACCTGTAGCGAAGCTAAAATCTGTGAGGATTTTGTTAGCAATAGCTGCATTTTTCGATTATGAGATTTGGCGTATGGATGTCAAAACGGCGTTCCTTAATGGAGATATTGAGGAAGAGTTGTATATGGTACAACCCAAAGGTTTTGTCGATCCTAAAAATGTCGACAAAGTATGCAAACTTCAGCGTTCAATCTATGGACTGAAGCAAGCATCAAGAAGTTGGAACCGACGCTTTGATAAGGTGATCAAAGACTTCGGGTTTATACAAAGTGTCATGGAGAGGCCTGTATTTACAAGAAAGTGAGTGGGAGCTACGTAGCATTCCTGATATTATATGTAGATGACATATTATTGATCGGGAATGATATAGAACTATTAAGCAAGTTGTTAAGGGTTATTTGAATAATAGTTTTTCAATGAAAGACCTTGGTGAAGCATCGTATATATTAGGCATCAAGATTTATAGAGGTAGATCAAGACGCCTAATAGGGCTATCACAGAGTACATATCTGGACAAGATTCTAAAGAAGTTTAGAATGGACGAAAGTAAGAAAGGGTTCTTACCTATGTTACTGTGCAAGGTATTGAGTAAAACTCAAGGACCGGCTACGCAGAAGAAAGAGAAAGGATGTGTAACATCCCCTATGCCTCGGCAAGTAGGATCTATCATGTATGCCATGCTATGTACTAGACCGGATATAGCACATGCCGTTAGTTTGACTAGCAGATATCAAAGTGATCCAGAATGGAACACTGGACAGCGGTCAAGAATATCCTGAAGTACTTGAAAAGAACTAAGGATATGTTTCTTTGATATGGAGGTGACCAAGAGCTCGTTGTAAACGGTTACACCGATGCAAGTTGGAACACTGATCCTGATGACTCTAAGTCACAATCTGGGTACGTGTTTATATTGAATGGTGCTGCAGTAAGCTGGGCAAGCTCGAAGCAGTGCACGGTGGCAAAGTCTTCAACAGAATCAGAGTACATAGCGGCTTCAGAGGCTTCATCAGAAGCGGTATGGATGAAGAGGTTCATTGTAGAGCTCGGTGTGGTTCCTAGTGCATTGGACCCATTAATCATTTATCGTGATAACATGGGTGCCATCGCCAATGCACAAGAGCCAAGGTCACACAAGAGGCTCAAGCATATCAAGCTGCGTTACCACTCGATTCGCGAGTACATCGAAGATGGAGAAGTAAAGATTTGCAAAGTACACACCGATCCGAATGTAGCAGATCCGTTGACTAAAGCTCTCCCTAGGGCAAAGCATGACCAACACCGTAATGCCATGGGTGTTAGGTATATTACAATGTAATCTAGATTATTGACTCTAGTGCAAGTGGGAGACTCAAGGAGATATGCCCTAGAGGCAATAATAAAGTGGTTATTATTTATATCTTTATGTTTATGATAAATGTTTATATATCATGCTAGAATTGTATTAAACTAAACATTAGTACATGTGTGATATGTAGACAAACAAGAAGTCCCTAGTATGCCTCTTAAACTAGCTTGTTGATTAATGGATGATTAGTTTCATAATCATGAACATTGGATGTTATTAATAACAAGGTTATGTCATTGTGTGAATGATATAATGGACACACCCAATTAAGCGTAGCATAAGATCTCGTCATTAAGTTATTTGCTATAAGCTTTCGATACATAGTTACCTAGTCCTTATGACCATGAGATCATGTAAATCACTTATACCGGAAAGGTACTTTGATTACACCAAACACCACTGCGTAAATGGGTGGCTATAAAGGTGGGATTAAGTATCCAAAGTATGAGTTGAGGCATATGGATCAACAGTGGGATTTGTCCATCCCGATGACGGATAGATATACTCTGGGCCCTCTCGGTGGAATGTCGTCTAATGTCTTGCAAGCATATGAATGAGTTCATAAGAGACCACATACCACGGCATTTAGTAAAGAGTACTTGTCAGGAGACGAGGTTGAACAAGGTATAGAGTGATACCGAAGATCAAACCTCGGACAAGTAAAATATCGCGAGACAAAGGGAATTGGTAATATATGTGTATGGTTCATTCGATCACTAAAGTCATCGTTGAATATGTGGGAGCCATTATGGATCTCCAGATCCCGCTATTGGTTATTGGTCGGAGTGAGTACTCAACCATGTCCGCATAGTTCTCGAACCGTAGGGTGACACACTTAAAGTTGGATGTTGAAATGGTAGCACTTGAATTATGGAATGGAGTTCGAATATTTGTTCGGAGTACCGGATGAGATCCCGGACATCACGAGGAGTTCCGGAATGGTCCGGAGAATAAGATTCATATATAGGATGTCATTTTATGTGAAATAAAATGTCGCGGAAGGTTCTATGGAAGGTTCTAGAAGGTTCTAGAAAAGTCCGGAAGAAACCACCAAGGAAGGTGGAGTCCACAAGGGACTCCACCTCCATGGCCGGCCAGCCCTTGATGGGGTGGAGTCCCAAGTGGACTCCACCATAGGGGGCCGGCCACCCCCCACATGGGAAGTGGGAATCCCACCTTTGGGTGGGAGTCCTAGTTGGGCTAGGTTTCCCCCTCCTATGGAAGGTTTTGGTTTCGGGTCTTATTCGAAGACTTGGACACCAACACTTGGGATCCACCTATATAATGAGGGGCCAAGGGAGGGGGCTGGAAACCCTAAGACCACAAGCTGGCCGCCCCCCATAGAGTGGCCGGCCACCCCTCCCAAACCCTAAGACCACAAGCTGGCCGCCCCCCATAGAGTGGCCGGCCACCCCTCCCAAACCCTAGCCAAGCTCCTCTCCTCCATATTGCCCGCATAGCTTAGCGAAGCTCCGCCGGACTTCTACACCGCCACCGACACCACGCCGTCGTGCTGTCGGATTCAAGAGGAGCTACTACTTCCGCTGCCCGCTGGAACGGGGAGGTGGACGTCGTCTTCATCAACAACCGAACGTGTGACCGAGTACGGAGGTGCTGCCCGTTCGTGGCGCCGGAACCGATCGTGATCAAGATCTTCTACGCGCTTTTGCAAGCGGCAAGTGATCGTCTACCGCAGCAACAAGAGCCTCATCTTGTAGGCTTTGGAATCTCTTCAAGGGTGAGACTCGATACCCCCTCGTTGCTACCGTCTTCTAGATTGCATCTTGGCTTGGATTGCGTGTTCGCCGTAGGAAAATTTTTATTTTCTATGCAACGTTATCCTACAGATACGTCTCCGATGTATCGATAATTTCTTATGTTCCATGCTTGTTTTATGACAATACCTACATGTTTTGTTCACACTTTATGATGATTTTATGCGTTTTCCGGAACTAACCTATTGACGAGATGCCGAAGTGCCAGTTCCTGTTTTCTGCTGTTTTTGGTTTCAGAAATCCTAGTAAGGAAATATTCTCGGAATTGGACGAAATCAACGCCCAGCATCTTATAATTCCACGAAGCTTCCAGAACACCCGAGAGCCGCCAGAGGGGAGCCCTGGGGGCCCCACACACCAGGCTGGCGCGACCAGGGGGTGGGCCGCGCCCCCCTGTGGTGTCACCGCCTCGTCGACCCTCCGACTCCGCCTCTTCGCCTATTTAAAGGTCCCTGACCTAAATCTTCGATACGGAAAAGCCACGGTACGAGAAACCATCCAGAGCCGCCGCCATCGCGAAGCCAAGATCTGGGGGACAGGAGTCTCTATTCCGGCACACCGCCGGGACGGGGAAGTGCCCCCGGAAGGCTTCTCCATCGACATCACCGCCATCTTCATCACCGCTGCTGTCTCCCATGAGGAGGGAGTAGTTCTCCATCGAGGCTAAGGGCTGTACCGGTAGCTATGTGGTTAATCTCTCTCCTATGTACTTCAATACAATGATCTCATGAGCTGCCTTACATGATTGAGATTCATATGAGTTTTGTATCACTATTCATCTATGTGTTACTCTAGTGATGTTATTAAAGTAGTCTATTCCTCCTCCACGGTGTAATGGTGACAGTGTGTGCATCGTGTAGTACTTGGCATAGGTTATGATTGTAATCTCTTGTAGATTATGAAGTTAATTATTGCTATGATAGTATTGATGTGATCTATGCCTCCTTCATAGTGTGATGGTGACAGTGTGCATGCTATGTTAGTACTTGGTGTAATTGTGTTGATCTATCATGCACTCTAAGGTTATTTAAACATGAATATCGAATATTGTGGAGCTTGTTAACTCCGGCATTGACGGTTCGTGTAATCCTACACAATTAGTGGTGTTCATCATCCAACAAGAGAGTGTAGAGTATAGCATTTATCTATTCTGTTATGTGATCAATGTTGAGAGTGTCCACTAGTGAAAGTATAATCCCTAGGCCTTGTTCCCAAATACTGCAATCATCGCTTGTTTATCGTTTCTATCGCATCCGTATCCGCCTGCAATATTACCACCATCAACCACACACCAGTTGTAGCATCAAGCTATTTTCTGGTGCCGTTACTACTGCTCATATACATTCATACCACCTGTATTTCACTATCTCTTCGCCGAACTAGTGCACCTATACATCTGACAAGTGTATTAGGTGTGTTGGGGACACAAGAGACTTCTTGCTTTGTGGTTGCAGGGTTGCATGAGAGGGATATCTTTGACCTCTTCCTCCCTGAGTTCGATAAACCTTGGGTGATCCACTTAAGGGAAAACTTGCTGCTGTTCTACAAACCTCTTCTCTTGGAGGCCCAACACTGTCTACAGGAAAAGGAGTGTGCGTAGACATTAAGGCCCGGCTGCCACCGGCTGGTAGGACAAAAGATGTTGTGCAAGTTTCTCATTGCGAGCACGTACGACTATATACGGAACACATGCATATGGATTGCTTTGTACTTGGACACCGTTTTATTATTATCTGCAAATGCCCTGCTTTGATTGTTACATGAGTTTCTCTCATCCATGCAACACCCGTTATCCATCCCTGTGCCTACAGTATTTTAATCATGATGTTTACTAAAATCACCACTGCTGTCTTTGTTACTCTGCTGCTGTTATTTCACTACTGCTACTTCTATAAAACTGTTACTACTGATAAACTCTTGCGAGCAAGTCTGTTTCCAGGTGCAGCTGAATTGACAACTCCGCTGTTAAGGCTTTCAAGTATTCTTTGTCTCCCCTTGTGTCGAATCAATAAATTGGGTTTTACTTCCCGCGAAGACTGTTGCGATCCCCTATACTTGTGGGTCATCAGTCTCCCGTTCCTGTCACACGAGATCGTTCGGCTTGGCCCAGTTGGTCACCTGCGGGACGAGGGAAACGAAATGACGTACCACAGATTGGTTGACGATGGAACACTGGCTTTCTTTTTAGGTAGTAGAGATACATGCATCATCATTTAGTTCATTGGGGATTATGTATAAGTTCAACTAGCCACTTTTAGTAATGAAAATCAAAATCTATCAACAAACTATAACGGTGATGCAGCCCTGTTTTTCCATACTTGAACACCACATATTGTGTTGCAAAAAAATTTCATTGTAGGTGGTGAAAATTTACAATTACGGTTAAAATTTGCAATTGCGGTAGAAACACCACATATTAAATTTGTCCCCGTTGATTCTGTTGTTTTGGATGTTGAATGCAATGCTTTTTGTTCTATTGTTTTGGGAAGACCATTTCTTAGAACTGTTGGTGCTATTATTGATATGAGAGATGGAATTATTAGATATCAATTCCCACTTAAGAAAGGTATGGAACACTTCCCTAGAAAGAGAAAGAAGTCACCTTTTGATTCTATTATTAGAACAAGTTATGATGTTGATGCTTCTTCACTTGATAATACTTGATGCAAATACTTTCTGCGCCTAGCTGAAAGACGTTAAAGAAAAGCGCTTATAGGAGACAACCCGTATTTATTTTCTGTAATTTTTCATTTTGTTGAGTCTTAGAAGTTGTCGCCTCTGTAACAACCTCTGCTTATCATTTTTATTTCTTTTTTTTTGCCAAGAATAGCCTTGATACGTCTCCGACGTATCGATAATTTCTTATGTTCCATGCCACATTATTGATGATATCTACATGTTTTATGCATACTTTATGTCATATTTATGCATTTTCCGGCACTAACCTATTAACGAGATGCCGAAGAGCCGCTTGTCTGTTTTCTGCTATTTTTGGTTTCAGAAATCCTAGTAAGGAAATATTCTCGGAATTGGACGAAATCAACGCCCAGGGGCCTATTTTCACACGAAGCTTCCAGAAGACCGAAGATGATACGAAGTGGGGCCACGAGGTGGCCAAACAATAGGGCGGCGCGGCCCAAGCCCTGGCCGCGCCGGCCTACTGTGTGGGGCCCTCGTGTGGCCCCCTGACCTATCTCCTCCGCCTACTTATAGCCTTCGTCGCGAAACCCCCAGTACCAAGAGCCACGATACGGAAAACCTTCCAGAGACGCCGCCGCCGCCAATCCCATCTCGGGGGATTCAGGAGATCGCCTCCGGCACCCTGCCGGAGAGGGGAATCATCTCCCGGAGGACTCTTCACCGCCATGGTCGCCTCCGGAGTGATGAGTGAGTAGTTCACCCCTGGACTATGGGTCCAAAGCAGTAGCTAGATGGTCGTCTTCTCCTAATTATGCTTCATTGTTGGATCTTGTGAGCTGCCTAACATGATCAAGATCATCTATCTGTAATGCTATATGTTGTGTTTGTTGGGATCCGATGGATAGAGAATACTATGTTATGTTGATTATCAATTTATATCTATGTGTTGTTTATGATCTTGCATGCTCTCCGTTACTAGTAGAGGCTCTGGCCAAGTTGATACTTGTAACTCCAAGAGGGAGTATTTATGCTCGATAGTGGGTTCATGTCTCCATTAAATCTGGGGGAGTGACAGAAACCTCTAAGGTTGTGGATGTGTTGTTGCCACTAGGGATAAAACATCGATGCTATGTCCGAGGATGTAGTTATTCATTACATTACGCACCATACTTAATGCAATTTTCTGTTGTTTGCAACTTAATACTGGAAGGGGTTCGGATGATAACCTGAAGGTGGACTTTTTAGGCATAGATGCATGCTGGATAGCGGTCTATGTACTTTGTCGTAATGCCCAATTAAATCTCACAATATTCATCATATCATGTATGTGCAAGGTCATGCCCTCTCTATTTGTCAATTTCCCAACTGTAATTTGTTCACCCAACATGCTATTTATCTTATGGGAGAGACACCTCTAGTGAACTGTGGACCCCGGTCCATTCTTTTAATCGAATACAATCTACTGCAATACTTGTTCTACTGTTTTCTGCAAACATCATCATCCACACTATAAATCTAATCCTTTGTTACAGCAAGCCGGTGAGATTGACAACCTCACTGTTTCGTTGGGGCAAAGTACTTTGGTTATGTTGTGCAGGTTCCACGTTGGCGCCGGAATCCCTGGTGTTGCGCCGCACTACATCTCGCCGCCATCAACCTTCAATGTGCTTCTTGGCTCCTACTGGTTCGATAAACCTTGTTTTCTTACTGAGGGAAAACTTGCCGCTGTACGCATCACACCTTCCTCTTGGGGTTCCCAACGGACGCGTGCTGTACGCGTATCAAGCAGATTTTCTGGCGCCGTTGCCGGGGACGTGAAGGAAAATTACACCACAGAGATTTCTAACTCCCACGTCAACTTTGCGCTAGCAACAGATTTTCTGGCGCCATTGCCGGGGAGATCAAGACACGCTGCAAGGGGAGTCTCCACCTCCAATCTCTTTACTTTGTTTTTGTCTTGCTTTATTTTATTTAGTACTTTGTTTGCTGCACTAAATCAAAGCACAAAAAAATTAGTTGCTAGTTTTACTTTATTTGTTGTCTTGTTTGCTATATCAAAAACATAAAAAATTAGTTACTTGCATTTGCTTTACTTATTTCATCATGTTTCCTTTTAATTTTACTGTAAAAGATATACCAGTAGGGCAAGGGTCTATAATTGGAAGAGATAATATAGAAGAATTTTTCACCCATGTTAGTATGCACGAAGATCTTAAAGATATACCCCTTGCAAAAGCTGTCCCTACTTATGAAGATGCCTCTGTTTGTTTGGTACGCATGATGGAAGCTAGATTTATTAGTCTCAACCCCATGATACAACACATGTTCCTTACACTTTCTGATATGGAGAGGGGAGAGAAGAGAGATTTTGTTCTAAAAGTCCTAGTGCGAGAATTTGAGGATATAGCCAAAGAAGCTAGAAAAGTTTTTAGTAAGCATGAAAGGCTTGGTATGACCACCGATTTTAAAAGAACACTTGAAAAGATGGATATGGATAGAATTAAGTACACTAATAATGTTAATGATGGTGGGGAGATTAAAGCACCAATACCTTGTAAGCTCCTAGCTATGCATGAAGCTCTAGATGATAATTATGCTTGGCTTGTCCCTCAAAATTTGTTTGATGAGAGTAGCAAGCCCAAGACTAATGAAAAGGGAGCCTCTGAAACTTATGTATCCAAAATACAATGCATGGTCGAGAAAACTCCAAACCCTGCTGTAGATGCATCATCTCTTGATAATACTTGATACACACTTTCTGCGCCTAGCTGAAAGGCGTTAAAGAAAAGCGCTTATGGGAGACAACCCATGTTTTTACTACAGTACTTTTATTTTATATTTGAGTCTTGGAAGTTGTTACTACTGTAGCAACCTCTCCTTATCTTAGTTTTGTGCATTGTTGTGCCAAGTAAAGTCGTTGATAGTAAGGTTCATACTAGATTTGGATTACTGCACAGAAACAGATTTCTTTGCTGTCACGAATCTGGGCCTAATTATCTGTAGGTAACTCAGAAAATTATGCCAATTTACGTGAGTGATCCCCAGATATTTACGCAACTTTCATTAAATTTGAGCATTTTCATTTGAGCAAGTCTGGTGCCTCTTAGAAATTCTTCTTTACGGACTGTTCTGTTTTGACAGATTCTGCCTTTTATTTCGCATTGCCTGTTTTGCTATGCTTGATGGATTTTTAGATTCCATTAACTTTCAGTAGCTTTGTGCAATGTCCAGAAGTGTTAAGAATGATTATGTCACCTCTGAACATGTGAATTTTGATTATGCACTAACCCTCTAATGAGTTGTTTTGAGTTTGGTATGGAGCAAGTTTTCAAGGATCAAGAGAGGAGGATGATACAATATGATCAAGGAGAGTGAAAGCTCTAAGCTTCGGGATGCCCCGGTGGTTCACCCCTGCATATTTCAAGAAGACTCAAGCGTCTAAGCTTGGGGATGCCCAAGGCATCCCCTTCTTCATCGACAACATTATCAGGTTCCTCTAGTGAAACTATATTTTTATTCCATCACATCTTATGTACTTTGCTTGGAGCGTCGGTTTGTTTTTGTTTTTTGTTTTGTTTGAATAAAATGGATCCTAGCATTCATTGTGTGGGAGAGAGACATGCTCCGCTGTTGCATATGGACAAATATGTCCTTAGGCTTTACTCATAGTATTCATGGCGAAGGTTGAATCTTCTTCGTTAAATTGTTATATTGTTGGAATCGGAAAAATGCTACATGTAGTAATTACTAAAATGTCTTGGATAATGTGATACTTGGCAATTGTTGTGCTCATGTTTAAGCTCTTGCATCATATACTTTGCACCTATTAATGAAGAAATACATAGAGCTTGCTAAAATTTGGTTTGCATAATTGGTCTCTCTAAGGTCTAGATAATTTCTAGTAAAGAGTTTGAACAACAAGGAAGACAGTGTAGAGTCTTATAATGTTTACAATATGTCTTTTATGTGAGTTTTGCTGCACCGGTTCATCCTTGTGTTTGTTTCAAATAAACCTTGCTAGCCTAAGCCTTGTATCGAGAGGGAATACTTCTCATGCATCCAAAATCCTTGAGCCAACCACTATGCCATTTGTGTCCACCATACCTACCTACTACATGCTATTTCTTCGCCATTCCAAAGTAAATTGCTTGAGTGCTACCTTTAAATTTCTATCCTCTACCTTTGCAATATATAGCTCATGGGACAAATAGCCTAAAAACTATTGTGGTATTGAATATGTACTTATGCACTATATCTCTTATTAAGTTGCTTGTTGTGCGATAACCATGTTCCTGGGGACGCCATCAACTACTCTTTGTTGAATATCATGTGAGTTGCTATGCATGTCCGTCTTGTCTGAAGTAAGGGAGATTTACCGCTAGAATGGTTAGAGCATGCATAATGTTAGAGAAGAACATTGGGCCGCTAACTAAAGCCATGATCCATGGTGGAAGTTTCAGTTTTGGATAAATATCCTCAATCTCATATGAGAAAATTAATTGTTGTTGAATGCTTAAGCATTAAAGAGGAGTCCATTATCTGTTGTCTATGTTGTCCCGGTATGGATGTCTAAGTTGAGAATAATCAAAAGCGAGAAATCCAATGCGAGCTTTCTCCTTAGACTTTTGTACAGGCGGCATAGAGGTACCCCTTTGTGACACTTGGTTAAAACATATGTATTGCGATGATAATCCAGGTAATCCGAGCTAATTAGGACAAGGTGCGGGCACTATTAGTATACTATGCATGAGGCTTGCAACTTGTAGGATATAATTTACATGACACATATGCTTTATTACTACCGTTGACAAAATTGTTTCTTGTTTTCAAAACCAAAGCTCTAGCACAAATATAGCAATCAATGCTTCCCTCTGCGAAGGGCCATTCTTTTACTTTTATGTTGAGTCAGTTCACCTATTTCTCTCCATCTCAAGAAGCAAACACTTGTGTGAACTGTGCATTGATTCCTACATACTTGCATATTGCACTTGTTATATTACTCTATGTTGACAATATCCATGAGATATACATGTTACAAGTTGAAAGCAACCGCTGAAACTTAATCTTCCTTTGTGTTGCTTTGATACCTCTACTTTGAATTATTGCTTTATGAGTTAACTCTTATGCAAGACTTATTGATGCTTGTCTTGAAGTACTATTCATGAAAAGTCTTTGCTATATGATTCATTTGTTTACCCATGTCATTTACCATTGTTTTGGATCGCTGCATTCATTACATGTGCTTACAATAGTATGATCAAGGTTATGATGGCATGTCAATCCAGAAATTATCTTTGTTATCGTTTACCTGCTCGGGACGAGCAGAAACTAAGCTTGGGGATGCTGATACGTCTCCGACGTATCGATAATTTCTTATGTTCCATGCCACATTATTGATGATATCTACATGTTTTATGCATACTTTATGTCATATTTATGCATTTTCCGGCACTAACCTATTAACGAGATGCCGAAGAGCCAGTTGTTGTTTTCTGTTGTTTTTGGTTTCAGAAATCCTAGTAAGGAAATATTCTCGGAATTGGACGAAATCAACGCCCAGGGGCCTATTTTCACACGAATCTTCCAGAAGACCGAAGATGATACGAAGTGGGGCCACGAGGTGGCCAAACAATAGGGCGGCGCGGCCCAAGCCCTGGCCGCGCCGGCCTACTGTGTGGGGCCCTCGTGTGGCCCCCTGACCTATCTCCTCCGCCTACTTATAGCCTTCGTCGCAAAACCCCCAGTACCAAGAGCCACGATACGGAAAACCTTCCAGAGACGCCGCCGCCGCCAATCCCATCTCGGGGGATTCAGGAGATCGCCTCCGGCACCCTGCCGGAGAGGGGAATCATCTCCTGGAGGACTCTTCACCGCCATGGTCGCCTCCGGAGTGATGAGTGAGTAGTTCACCCCTGGACTATGGGTCCATAGCAGTTGCTAGATGGTCGTCTTCTCCTAATTATGCTTCATTGATGGATCTTGTGAGCTGCCTAACATGATCAAGATCATCTATCTGTAATGCTATATGTTGTGTTTGTTGGGATCCGATGGATAGAGAATACTATGTTATGTTGATTATCAATTTATATCTATGTGTTGTTTATGATCTTGCATGCTCTCCGTTACTAGTAGAGGCTCTGGCCAAGTTGATACTTGTAACTCCAAGAGGGAGTATTTATGCTCGATAGTGGGTTCATGTCTCCATTAAATCTGGGGGAGTGACAGAAACCTCTAAGGTTGTGGATGTGCTGTTGCCACTAGGGATAAAACATCGATGCTATGTCCGAGGATGTAGTTATTGATTACATTACGCACCATACTTAATGCAATTGTCTGTTGTTTGCAACTTAATACTGGAAGGGGTTCGGATGATAACCTGAAGGTGGACTTTTTAGGCATAGATGCATGCTGGATAGCGGTCTATGTACTTTGTCATAATGCCCAATTAAATCTCACAATACTCATCATATCATGTATGTGCATGGTCATGCCCTCTCTATTTGTCAATTGCCCAACTGTAATTTGTTCACCCAACATGCTATTTATCTTATGGGAGAGACACCTCTAGTGAACTGTGGACCCCGGTCCATTCTTTTAATCGAATACAATCTACTGCAATACTTGTTCTACTATTTTCTGCAAACATCATCATCCACACTATACATCTAATCCTTTGTTACAGCAAGCCGGTGAGATTGACAACCTCACTGTTTCGTTGGGGCAAAGTACTTTGGTTGTGTTGTGTAGGTTCCACGTTGGCGCCGGAATGCCTGGTGTTGCGCCGCACTACATCTCGCCGCCATCAACCTTCAACATGCTTCTTGGCTCCTATTGGTTCGATAAACCTTGGTTTCTTACTGAGGGAAAACTTGCCGCTGTACGCATCACACCTTCCTCTTGGGGTTCCCAACGGACGCGTGCTGTACGCGTATCAAGCAGATTTTCTGGCGCCGTTGCCGGGGACGTGAAGGAAAATTACACCACAGAGATTTCTAACTCCCACGTCAACTTTGCGCCAGCAAGCCTCTAATAGGAAGAAAGTGAGATTTGGAAAAGTTGTTGTCTAGAAACAGATTATGTGTTGTTACCATAAAAATTTGTACTCCCAGCCAGTACGTAATTTTGAGCTGCCAATTTTTGAGCATATGCCCCGGGTTATTATCTAACTTTTATTATTTTGCACTTTTCGATCTGAGCAACAGAGGATTTTCGACAAAATCGATCTTTATCTTCTGCTCTGTTTTGATAGATTTCTGCCACTATTTGTAGGATAACGTTGCATAGAAAACAAAAATTTTCCTACCGTGAACACGCAATCCAAGCCAAGATGCAATCTAGAAGACGGTAGCAACGAGGGGTTTATCGAGTCTCACCCTTGAAGAGATTCCAAAGCCTACAAGAGGAGGCTCTTGTTGCTGCGGCAGACGTTCACTTGCCGCTTGCAAAAGCGCGTAGAAGATCTTGATCACGATCCCTCCGGCGCCACGAACGGGCAGCACCTCCGTACTCGGTCACACGTTCGGTTGTTGATGAAGACGACGTCCACCTCCCCGTTCCAGCGGGCAGCGGAAGTAGTAGCTCCTCTTGAATCCGACAGCACGACGGCGTGGTGTCGGTGGTGATGGAGAAGTCCGGCGGAGCTTCGCTAAGCGTGCGGGAAGTAGAGGAGCGGGGCGGCTAGGGTTTGGGGAGAGGGGGGCACCGGCCACTAAGGGGTGCGGCCACCTTGGTGGTTCTTGAGGTGGCCGGCCCCCTCCCCTTGTCCCTCATTATATAGGTGGAAGCCCCAAGGGTTGGACTACAAGTCTCTGAATAAGACCCAAACCCAAAACCTTCCATATGATAGGGAAACCTACCCAAGCTAGGACTCCCACTAGAGGTGGGAGTTCCACCTTCCATATGGGGGGGTGGCCGGCCCCCATAGGGGGAGTCCACTTGGGACTCCCCCCCCACTAGGGTTGGCCGGCCATGGAGGTGGAGTCCCTCCGGGACTCCACCTTCCTTGGTGGTTTCTTCCGGACTTTTCTAGAACCTTCTAGAACCTTCCGCATCATTTTAATTCACATAAAATGACATCCTATATATGAATCTTATTCTCCGGACCATTCCGGAACTCCTCGTGATGTCCAGGATCTCATCCGGGACTCCGAACAAATATTCAAACTCCATTCCATATTCAAGTTCTACCATTTCAACATCCAACTTTAAGTGTGCCACCCTACGGTTCGCGAACTATGCGGACATGGTTGAGTACTCACTCCGACCAATAACCAATAGCGGGATCTGGAGATCCATAATGGCTCCCACATATTCAACGATGACTTTAGTGATCGAATGAACCATTCACATACAATACCAATTCCCTTTGTCACGCGATATTTTACTTGTCCGAGGTTTGATCTTCGGTATCACTCTATACCTTGTTCAACCTCGTCTCCTGACAAGTACTCTTTACTCGTACCGTGGTATGTGGTCTCTTATGAACTTATTCATATGCTTGCAAGACATTAGATGACATTCCACCGAGAGGGCCCAGAGTATATCTATCCGTCATCGGGATGGACAAATCCCACTGTTGATCCATATGCCTCAACTCATACTTTCCGGATACTTAATCCCACCTTTATAACCACCCATTTATGCAGTGGCGTTTGGTGTAATCAAAGTACCTTTCCGGTATAAGTGATTTACATGATCTCATGGTCATAAGGACTAGGTAACTATGTATCGAAAGCTTATAGCAAATAACTTAATGACGAGATCTTATGCTACGCTTAATTGGGTGTGTCCATTACATCATTCATATAATTATATAACCTTGTTATTAATAACATCCAATGTTCATGATTATGAAACTAATCATCCATTAATCAACAAGCTAGTTTAAGAGGCATACTAGGGACTTCTTGTTGTCTACATATCACACATGTACTAATGTTTCGGTTAATACAATTATAGCATGATATATAAACATTTATCATAAACATAAAGATATAAATAATAACCACTTTATTATTGCCTCTAGGGCATATCTCCTTCAGTCTCCCACTTGCACTAGAGTCAATAATCTAGATTACATTGTAATATACCTAACACCCATGGCATTCTGGTGTTGGTCATGCTTTGCCCTAGGGAGAGCTTTAGTCAACGGATCTGCTACATTCAGATCAGTGTGTACTTTGCAAATCTTTACTTCTCCATCTTCGATGTACTCGCGAATCGAGTGGTAACGCAGCTTGATATGCTTCAGCCTCTTGTGTGACCTTGGCTCTTGTGCATTGGCGATGGCACCCATGTTATCACAGTATATGATTAATGGGTCCAATGCACTAGGAACCACACCGAGCTCTACAATGAACCTCTTCATCCATACCGCTTCTGATGAAGCCTCTGAAGCCGCTATGTACTCTGATTTTGTTGAAGACTTCGCCACCGTGCACTGCTTCGAGCTTGCCCACCATCGCAAAGACCATTCAATATAAACACGTACCCGCATTGTGACTTAGAGTCATCAGGATTAGTGTTCCAACTTGCATCGGTGTAACCACTTACAACGAGCTCTTGGTCACCTCCATAACAAAGAAACATATCCTTAGTTCTTTTCAAGTACTTCAGGATATTCTTGACCGCTGTCCAGTGTTCCATTCCTGGATCACTTTGATATCTGCTAGTCAAACTAACAGCATGTGCAATATCTGGTCTAGTACATAGCATGGCATACATGATAGATCCTACTGCCGAGGCATAGGGGATATTACTCATCCTTTCTCTTTCTTCTGCCGTAGCCGGTCCTTGAGTCTTACTCAAGACCTTGCCTAGTAACATAGGTAAGAACCCTTTCTTACTTTCGTCCATTCTAAACTTCTTTAGAATCTTGTCCAGATATGTACTCTGTGATAGCCCTATTAGGCGTCTTGATCTATCTCTATAAATCTTGATGCCTAATATATACGATGCTTCACCAAGGTCTTTCATTGAAAAACTATTATTCAAATAACCTTTAACACTGCTTAATAGTTCTATATCATTCCCGATCAATAATATGTCATCAACATATAATATCAGGAATGCTACAGAGCTCCCACTCACTTTCTTGTAAATACAGGCCTCTCCATGACACTGTATAAACCCGAAGTCTTTGATAACCTTATCAAAGCGTCGGTTCCAACTTCTTGATGCTTGCTTCAGTCCATAGATTGAACGCTGAAGTTTGCATACTTTGTCAGCATTTTTAGGATCGACAAAACCTTTGGGTTGTACCATATACAACTCTTCCTCAATGTCTCCATTAAGGAACGCCGTTTTGACATCCATCTGCCAAATCTCATAATCGAAAAATGCAGCTATTGCTAACAAAATCCTCACAGATTTTAGCTTCGCTACAGGTGAGAAAGTCTCATCGTAGTCAACTCCTTGAATTTGTCGAAAACCCTTTGCGAGAAGTCGAGCTTTATAGACAGTAATATTACCATCAGCATATGTTTTTCTCTTGAAGATCCATTTATTCTCGACAGCCTTTCGGCTATCGTAAGTCTACCAAAGTCCATACTTTGTTATCATACATGGATCCCATTTCGGATTTCATGGCTTCTTGCCATTTGTTGGAATCTGGGCTCATCATCGCTTCTTCATACGTCACAGGGTCCTCATCATTGTTATCCACAATCATGACATTTAGACAAGGATCATACCAATCAGGAGTGGAACGTTCCCTTGTCGATCTGCGAGGTTCAGTAGTTTCCTCGTTCGAAGTTTCATGATCATTATCATTAGCTTCCTCTGTTGCCGGTGTAGGCGGTACAGGTACAACTTCCGTTACTGCGCTACTCTGATCAACGAGTATAGATTCATCAATCTCATCGAAGTTCTACTTTTCTTCCAGTCACTTCTTTAGTGAGAAATTCTTTCTCAAGAAAGGTTCTGTTCTTAGCAACAAAGATTTTGCCTTCGGATCTGTGATAGAAAGTGTACCCTATAGTTTCCTTAGGGTATCCTATGAAGACGCATTTCTCCGCTTTGGGTTCTAGCTTGTCCGGTTGTAACTTCTTTACATAGGCTTCGCAACCCCAAACTTTCAGGAACGATAGCTTAGGTTTCTTATTAAACCATAATTCATACGGTGTCGTTTCTACGGATTTTGATGGTGCTCTATTTAAAGTGAATGCGGCTGTCTCTAATGCATAACTCCAAAATGATAACGGCAAATCAGTAAGAGACATCATAGAACGAACCATATCTAAGAGAGTTCGACATTTACGTTCGGACACACCGTTTCGTTGAGGTGTTCCCGGCGGTGTCAATTGTGAAAGTATTCCGCATTTCTTTAAATGCATGCCAAACTCATAACTCAGATATTCACCTCCACGATCAGATTGTAGAAATTTAATCTTCTTGTTACGTTGATTTTCTACTTCACTTTGAAATTCCTTAAACTTCTCGAAAGTTTCGGATTTATGTTTCATGAAATAGATATACCCATATCTACTCAGATCATCTGTGAAGGTTAGAACATAACGATAACCACCGCGCGATGCTACGCTCATTGGTCCGCACACATCGGTATGTATGATTTCCAATAAGTCAGTAGCTCGCTCCATCATACCAGAAAATGGAGTCTTAGTCATTTTACCCATTAGACATGCTTCACATCTATCAAGTGACTCAAAGTCAAGTGATTCAAGTAATCCATCAGTATGGAGTTTCTTCATGCGTTTCACTCCAATATGACCAAGACGACAGTGCCACATATAATTAGAATTATCATTCAATTTAATTCGCTTAGCATCAACGTTATGTATATGCGTATCACTACTATCGAGATCTAACAGAAATAAGCCATTCTTTTGTGGTGCTCGACCATAAAAGATATTATTCATAAAAATAGAACAACCATTATTCTCAGACTTGAATGAATAACCGTCTTGCATTAAACAAGATCCAGATATAATGTTCATGCTCAACGCAGGTACATAATAACAATTATTTAGGCTTAAAACTAATCCCGAAGGTAGATGTAGAGGAAGTGTGCCGACTGCGATCACATTGACCTTGGATCTGTTTCCAACGCGCATCGTCACTTCATCTTTTAGCAGTTGTCGTTTAATCTTTAGTTCCTGTTCGAGTTACAAATATGAGCAACCGGACCAGTATCAAATACCCAGGTACTAGAACGAGAACCAGTGAGATAAACATCTATAACATGTATATCAGATATACCTTCTTTCTTCTTCTTGACAAGGCCGCTCTTCAGATCAGCCAGATACTTGGAGCAATTACGCTTCCAGTGTCCCTTCTCCTTGCAGTAATAGCACTCAGCATCAGGCTTAGGGCCGTTCTTAGGTTTCACATGAGGCGTGGCAGCTTTCTTGCCACCCTTCTTGAATTTTCCCTTAGACTTGCCCTGTTTCTTGAAACTGGTGGTCTTGTTGACCATCAACACTTGGTGCTCTTTCTTGATCTCAATCTCAGCAGCTTTTAGCATGCCAAAGAGTTCAGGCAACTCCTTGTTCATGTTCTGCATATTGTAGTTCATCACAAAGTTCTTGTAACTTGGTGGTAGTGATTGAAGGACACGATTAATCCCCAGTCTGTTAGGAATCACTATTCCCAAGTCACTGAGTTTCTTCGCATGCCCGGTCATGGCGAGCATGTGCTCACTAACGGAGCTGCCTTCTTCCATCATACAGATGAAGAATTGTTTTGATGCTTCATAGCACTCCACGGCCGCATGAGTCTCAAAAATAGCTTTCAGCTCTTTCATCAACTCATGAGGATCGTGGTGCTCAAAACGTTTTTGAAGATCGCATTCCAGACTGCACAGGATGGCACACTGAACTTGAGAGTACCGAATTTTCCGAGTCTCGTAAACAGCTTTTACTTCATCGGTTTCAGCCATAGCAGAGGGTCACCTAGCGGTGCATCAAGCACATATTGCAGATTTCCGCCAGAGAGGAAGATCCTCACATGACGGAACCAGTCGGTGAAGTTGCTACCGTTGCTCTTAAGTTTTTCTTTCTCTAGGAACTTGTTAAAATTGATTGGGGACGCCATCTCTACAACATATATTTGCAAAAGTTTAGACTAAGTTTATGACAAATTGAGTTCAAATTTTAATTCAACATAATTAAAAAACTAGGTGAACTCCCACTCAAAACAATATCCCTCGCATTGTCTTAGTGATTACACGAACCAAATCCACCGCACCTAAGTCCGATCATCACGAGACAAGGTGTGATTTCAATGGCGAACACTCAAAGTGTTCATCATATCAACCATATGATTCATGCTCTACCTTTCGGTATCACGTGTTCCGAGACCATGTCTGTACATGCTAGGCTCGTCAAGGCCACCTTAGTATCCGCATGTGCAAAACTGTCTTGCACCCGTTGTATGTACTTGTTGATTCTATCACACCCGATCATCACGAGATTCTTCGAACCGACAAGACTTGGTAACGGTGCTACTAAGGATGAACACTTTATTATCTTGAGATTTTAGTGAGGGATCATCTTATAATGCTACCGTCGCGATCTAAGCAAAATAAGATGCATAAAAGGATTAACATCACATGCAGTTCATATGTGATATGATATGGCCCTTTTGTCTTTGCGCCTTTGATCTTCATCTCCAAAGCACGGACATGATCTCCATCATCTTCGGGCATGATCTCCATCATCGTCGGCGTAGCGTCAAGGTCAATGGCGCCGTCTTCATGATTGTCCTCCATGTAGCAACTATCACAACTACTTTGAAATACTACTCATCATGAAAATTAAAGACAACCATAAGGCTCCTGCCGGTTGCCACAATACAATAATGATCATCTCATACATATTCATCATCACATTATGGCCATATCACATCACCAAACCCTGCAAAAACAAGTTAGACGTCTCTAATTTGGTTTGCATATTTTACGTGGTTTAGGGTTTTCGAGAGAGATCTAATCTACCTACGAACATGAACCACAACGTTGATACTAATGTTTTCAATAGAAGAGTAAATTGAATCTTCACTATAGTAGGAGAGACAGACACCCGCAAAGCCTCTTATGCAATACAAGTTGCATGTCGAACGAGGAACAAGTCTCATGAACGCGGTCATGTAAAGTTAGTCCGAGCCGCTTCATCCCACTACGCCACAAAGATGCAAAGTACTCAAACTAAAGATAACAAGAGCATCAATGCCCACAAAACCATTGTGTTCTACTCGTGCAACCATCTATGCATAGACACGGCTCTGATACCACTGTAGGATAACGTTGCATAGAAAACAAAAAATTTCCTACCGCGAACACGCAATCCAAGCCAAGATGCAATCTAGAAGACGGTAGCAACGAGGGGTTTATCGAGTCTCACCCTTGTAGAGATTCCAAAGCCTACAAGAGGAGGCTCTTGTTGCTGCGGTAGACGTTCACTTGCCGCTTGCAAAAGCGCGTAGAAGATCTTGATCACGATCCCTCCGGCGCCACGAACGGGCAGCACCTCCGTACTCGGTCACACGTTCGGTTGTTGATGAAGATGACCTCCACCTCCCCGTTCCAGCGGGCAGCGGAAGTAGTAGCTCCTCTTGAATCCAACAGCACGACGGCGTGGTGTCGGTGGTGATGGAGAAGTCCGGCGGAGCTTCGCTAAGCGTGCGGGAAGTAGAGGAGCGGGGCGGCTAGGGTTTGGGGAGAGGGGGGCGCCGGCCACTAAGGGGTGCGGCCACCTTGGTGGTTCTTGAGGTGGCCGGCCCCCTCCCCTTGTCCCTCATTATATAGGTGGAAGCCCCAAGGGTTGGACTACAAATCTCCGAATAAGACCCGAACCCAAAACCTTCCATATGATAGGGAAACCTACCCAAGCTAGGACTCCCACTAGAGGTGGGAGTTCCACCTTCCATATGGGGGGGTGGCCGGCCCCCATAGGGGGAGTCCACTTGGGACTCCTCCCCCACTAGGGTTGGCCGGCCATGGAGGTGGAGTCCCTCCGGGACTCCACCTTCCTTGGTGGTTTCTTCCAGACTTTTCTAGAACCTTCTAGAACCTTCCATAGAACCTTCCGCATCATTTTAATTCACATAAAATGACATCCTATATATGAATCTTATTCTCTGGACCATTCCGGAACTCCTCGTGATGTCCGGGATCTCATCCGGGACTCCGAACAAATATTCGAACTCCATTCCATATTCAAGTTCTACCATTTCAACATCCAACTTTAAGTGTGTCACCCTACGGTTCGCGAACTATGCGGACATGGTTGAGTACTCACTCCGACCAATAACCAATAGCGGGATTTGGAGATCCATAATGGCTCCCACATATTCAACGATGACTTTAGTGATCGAATGAACCATTCACATACAATACCAATTCCCTTTGTCACGCGATATTTTACTTGTCCGAGGTTTGATCTTCGGTATCACTCTATACCTTGTTCAACCTCGTCTCCTGACAAGTACTCTTTACTCGTACCGTGGTATGTGGTCTCTTATGAACTTATTCATATGCTTGCAAGACATTAGACGACATTCCACCGAGAGGGCCCAGAGTATATCTATCCGTCATCGGGATGGACAAATCCCACTGTTGATCCATATGCCTCAACTCATACTTTCCGGATATTTAATCCCACCTTTATAACCACCCATTTACGCAGTGGCGTTTGGTGTAATCAAAGTACCTTTCCGGTATAAGTGATTTACATGATCTCATGGTCATAAGGACTAGATAACTATGTATCGAAAGCTTATAGCAAATAACTTAATGACGAGATCTTATGCTACGCTTAATTGGGTGTGTCCATTACATCATTCATATAATGATATAACCTTGTTATTAATAACATCCAATGTTCATGATTATGAAACTAATCATCCATTAATCAACAAGCTAGTTTAAGAGGCATACTAGGGACTTCTTGTTGTCTACATATCACACATGTACTAATGTTTCGGTTAATACAATTATAGCATGATATATAAACATTTATCATAAACATAAAGATATAAATAATAACCACTTTATTATTGCCTCTAGGGCATATCTCCTTCACTATTTGCATTTGCCTCTTATTCTCTTTCTTTTTGAGTTCTTTTGAGAGAAAGAGCTTTTTGAAATAGTTTATACAGTAGCTAATGTTTTGATTGATGTTTGATATATGTTAGGACTGGACCCAAGTGGATTTGTTATTTTGATTGCACTAACATTGCTAATAAAGAATTGTATGAAGTTTTGTATGAAGGAATTTTTCAAGTGTAGGGAGAGAAGAATGATGTAATAAAATGAAGAATGGACAAAATCTCAAGCTTGAGGATGCCCCTGCCACCCCAAGAAATATCCAAGAGGTACAAGCGTCAAAGCTTGCGGATGTCTGTAAGCCCCAGGAGTAGGAAAACCCAGAGCGCGCAGGTACGAGGGGTTTATGTGCATGAGGTCACTACAAAGGACCGTGAGGTCGCCTCGCATTCCCAAGCTTATGGGTAGGCCAAGCAAAGCTCGACACGCCCATGCGCACAACACCCACCTCATAGGCTCACGTTAGGCTTTCCAGGCCTGAGTGCTTCACCTTCCTGTGCACTTCACACATACACACACTGTGCACAGGATACGAGGGTAGAATACAGCTTGAATATCACAACATGACTATGTATGACACAAAAGATGGAAATAAGGTTCATATATATATCAACGCTCTAATGAGCAAGATCCAAATGACACTCAACGGGGAAACATATCCCATCAGTACATCATACATAAGATAGCCAAATAGTCTGGGTACAGACAAGATCCAAATTGGACTAAGAGTCCTGAAGATAATCAAGCGGTGTTCCCATAACCAACATGCCACAGGCTGCTGCCTTAGGAACGATCCTGCTACGCAACGAAGTCGTCGTCCGTGAACTCGACAAAGTAGCCACCTGCGTACTGATCATCATCTGTCGTACCTGTTTGTCGAAAAGCGGGTTCCGGAAAAAGAGGGAGAAAAACGAGGGTAAGTACCGTTGGCACGTACTTGCGAGACAAGACCAGCTATGCTTGCTGGTGGGCGGTGTAAACTTCGCCCGGCTATATGTGGAGTTTAGCGGCAGCAAAGCACTATCCAATAGAGACACGCTACAACATCCGTCTAATAGAGGAGGTAAGAGAGCGCATATTCTAGCAGTTCTATACTCTGCAAACAACAACCCTGCCAGTACTATCCCCCTTAGCCAAGAGGTACTAACAAGGCACTCACACAGTTGACAATTTTATATCATTCCATTATAATAGGGCTAACTTTCTACACAAGTAATTAGCAAATTATTAGCGACAACATTAGGTGTAAGTTGTTCTATGATCGAGTTAAACAGCTCCAAGTCGTCCATAACCGCGGACACGGCTTATCGATAAGATTTACCCTGCAGGGGTGCACCAATGTTACCATACACGCATGCTCGAACCCGCTTAATTACGGCGGAGTCTCACAACAAGACCGTTCCCAGATCTGCAAGAATGCCTAGGGGGGCCACCCAACTAAGCTACCCGTGACGAAGTTCGGCCGTACTCCGAGACGGACCCAGAGGTTGCGTAGGCGTCTAGGCGGGCACTAACGGCCAAGCACTAGATAAGTCGTCTAGCAATTATGCAATGCAGTACAGAAATAAACCACCCGAAGGCAACAGGAAGTAAACACCCGGAGGCAACAGTAATAAATATGCGTGCACCAAATAAAACCAAGGTTGTGGCCCCCTTTTCAACAGACTTGAGAAATGGTAATGGGTGATGGGGGGTCCCGATAAAACCTCCCACGTGTGGTTAGCGCGTCACTTTAGAAACAGATAACAAGAACTCGGGTCCTAGGGGACATTAGCAAGTCAAAGTTCCGATGCTTTCGCAAAGGGGCTCACCATGCCTCTGCAATATTATTATCCCTTAGCAAATTTTAGTTGTAGCAAAAGTTATCCACTTCATCTTCGAAAAGGTAGTACATGTGTCAACATCCCAACAAGATATCCCGAACAATTCGAGATATCAACAAAAACCCTAAACTCGCCTACGACTCGCGAAGCTGGCAACCAACAAACAAAAGGTAGGGCGAGGAGGTGTATCTCGGACATATAGGTAACAGGTGGATAGGACACGTGACACAACAGAATCGCAACATAAGGATAGCAATAGATCAAAAGAGCATGTAAAAGTAAAATAGGTGAAGGGGTGGGCTCGCCTGTCAGATCGCAGGTAGAAGCACCGACACGATCCTCCAGGGGAACTCGTACTCCTGCTCGTACTCGCTCAAGGCCGGCGTCTACTCGAGAAGAACCAAATAGCACATACAAGAAAATAATAGCACAAATCAATACAAGTGCAATGCGCAATATGATGCATGATGACATGGCAAGATGATTTGTGCAAGATTTCATGTATAGCAAAATTAAGTGGGGTGCTCAAAGTAGCATAGAAATAATGGAACACCCTCACATCACATTTAGTTGTTATTGCAATTTTTATTTGGACGAACCAGGGATGCGGCCAATGATGCGTGACAATGCTATATTTGAACTCCTCATGTTTTTCTGATTAAAACAGATATAAAATTTATCAGATTTGGAATTATAGAAAATAAGTTATGAATTATGCAGGACTTAAGTATTTAAACCCAGATTTGAAACTTGCCAAATTTTAGTTGTTCAAATGTTGATACAAACTTTATATTTGGAAAGTACATGAAAAACTGAGCAACGTGGATATCAAGTTTGTCAAAATTGGAATTGTTTAGGTGTAGTTTTAAAACATTTGGATATGAACCAGGGAACAAAACTGAATGGAATTTTGAAACCGGGCTGAAACAGTTTTAATCGAGACTGGAGCAAAGGACAGCGCTGGTTCCTGTAGATGGATTTCTGCACGAATTTTAAAGCTTCGGTCACGTCAAAGATTGGGCACGGTTTTGCGCGAACCAAAAGCAAAGATGGAGCTGGTGGTGGTTTGCATCTGTAGGTACTAAAGGGTCACACTACCGTGGACTCGTTCCCCGGAGAGACACCGGAGAAGTGAGGAGAACGAACGCGTGTACTGTGCGTTCTCTGAAAAACGTGACACTTGATAACTGAAGATGACTCTGGACGTTCCTGCACCAGATATGAAACCCAGATATGAAACAGACATGCAAAAAGAAAAGAAAGGACGTTCTATTCGCCCGATCAAGGATTTGAACTTCGGTCGCCCAGATGTAGATCGTGACAAACACCACAGCGCTACGATTTCGTGTTCGAAAGGTTTGCAAACTTCAGTTAATATAACCAGAGTCAGCTTAACTGAAACCTCTATAGAATGACTGAAGAAAAACTCCAGCCATATCGTCCGCGATAGACACATACCTGCCGACGGTGAAAGGTTCGACGGCTGCGCTGCTCTAGCTGCGCCTCTAGGGACGGAAAACGTGTGGGGATAAAGACGAGGAGATGCGGCTGCTCATCGTGCTGCTGCCGGACGAAGGATTCGGCGGCGAAGAGGAGGCAGCGAAACGGCGGTCGTTGGACACCGGGAAGAAGACGGCGACGGCACGGATGATTCCGAGCAGAACTTGGCGTCCCCCGCTCCGTGAAGTAGATGAGGACGACGACGAAGACGCGGCGGTTCTTTTCTGCTACTCAGCTAGGCGCGCGGCAGTCCATGGCGACGGCAGCGGTCGATGGCGGCTCGTGGAAAAACCCTCTCGGACACATACAGAGAGGTGGAAGAAAAAGGAGGGGATGGTGCGGAGCGGCGCGAGCGAGGAAGTGCGGCTAGGGTTGGTCGGCCCTGGTGCATTAAGAAGAGGAAGAGGGGCAGGTGGCAAGCATCGGGAGAGGGAGAGAAGATCATGCGGTCCTTGCCTGGTTCGTACAGGAGGAAGACGACCTACAGGAACTTCTCACGTGAGCTGGGCTGGGCTGGGCTGCTGGTTTGGATTAGCTAGGCTAGTTACGTGGGTTAGGTTAGATGGGCTGGGTTAGATTAGTTATCCTTTTTCTTTTATTTCTTTTCAGTTTTCAGTTTTTATTTCTTTCTCCTTTCCAAACCTTTTTCTGAAAATTGGAGGAGAGAATATTTGAATATTTGAAAGGAAGTTGAAATCAGAGAAAACTCAACCTTGTATACCAACTATGGTGGTTGAGATTAAAAGAAGAAAAGAATAAGAGGGAGATAAAGAGATTTAGTAGAAACCAAAATAATTGGAGAAGGAAGAAACCCAACTCAAGATCATCTTATTAGCATTGCAAAATAGAAAGAGAGTGGAGATAGGTTTATAGTAACCATATAAGAATTTTGGCATGACCTATTTGAAATATAGATCAAGTAGAGAGATAGGTTTGGCTTGTTAGCTTTTCTTGGAACATCACAAGAGGGAGAGGATGAACCAAGAGAGAGGTAGAAGAAGACCAAGCAAGCAAACAAAAACAAAACCAAAACCAAATGCAATTTTATAAAAGCCAAAGGTGGTGATATGCATGAATGCAACATGATGACATGATAACAATGCAAGAAAAGAACAAAGGGGTCTATGTATTACTCTTGGGATGTTACAAACGCCCCCCCTTGAAGGAATCGCGCCCCGAGATTCTCAGGAAGAAGAGAAAAAGGCCGGGTACTCGGAACGGAGTTGATCTTCCCGCTCCCAAGTTGCTTCTTTATCAGAATGGTGCGACCACTGCACCTTGAGGAACTTGACAGAGTTGTTGCGAGTTCGGCGTTCAGCTTCATCAAGAATCCGAACGGGATGCTCTTTGTAGGAGAGGTCTTCTTGTAGGTCGATGGACTCGTGATCAACTGCACGCCCCGGATCTTTGAAGCACTTCTTGAGCTGTGACACGTGGAAGACATCGTGCACTTTGGAGAGCTTCTCAGGGAGTTCAAGGAGGTAAGCGACTTCACCACGCTTTGCTAGAACTTTGAAAGGACCAATGTATCTTGGCGCCAGTTTGCCTTTGATACCGAAGCGATGAGTGCCCCTCATAGGAGTAACACGAAGGTAGGCTTGATCACCAGGATGATATAACATATCACGGTGCTTGCTATCATAATAGCTTTTCTGCCGAGATTGTGCTATCTTCAGATTGTCACGAATGATTCTCACCTTTTCTTCAGCCTCGTTGATGACATCGGGGCCGAAGATTTGCCTTTCACCAGTTTCAGACCAGTTCAGAGGTGTTCTGCATTTGCGACCATAGAGAGCTTCGAAGGGTGCCATGCCCAAGCTGGCTTGATAGCTGTTGTTGTAAGAGAACTCAGCGAATGGAAGGCATTCTTCCCATTTCATGCCGAAGGAGATAACACAGGCACGGAGCATGTCCTCGAGAATCTGATTGACTCTTTCGACTTGCCCACTCGTTTGCGGATGGTAAGCTGTGCTGAAGAGCAGATTAGTTCCCATAGCTTTCTGAAAGCTTGCCCAAAACTTGGAAGTGAAGATGCTTCCGCGATCAGAGCTTATTTCCAAGGGAACACCATGAAGAGAAACAATCTTTGCAGTGTAGAGCTCAGCCAACTGACTAGCAGATATTGTTTCTTTGACAGGAAGGAAGTGAGCAACCTTAGAAAGACGGTCGATCACCACGAAGATAGCATCATTGCCTTTCCGAGACTTTGGAAAACCAGTTATGAAGTCCATCTCAATCTTATCCCATTTCCACTCAGGAATCTTTAGGGGTTGGAGGACACCGGCAGGTCTCTGATGTTCTGCTTTGACACGGCGACAGACATCACATTCTGAGACATAGCGAGCAACATCCCTTTTCATCCTAGTCCACCAATAGGTAGACTTGATATCGAGATACATCTTTGTGCTGCCAGGATGGATAGAAAGAGGAGTGTCGTGAGCTTCTTTGAGAATGAGGTTTCTCAGGTCTGGATCATTCGGAACAACAAAACGACCTTGGAAGAAGAGAGTTCCTTGATCGTCGAGAGAGAAAGACTTGTACTTGGGCTTGTGCATATTCTCTTTGATATTCTTGCTGCAAATATCTCGCAACTGTCCTTTTCGGATCTTATCTTCAAGAGTTTGCATGATCACCAAGTTTGCAAGGTAGCCTTGGGGAACCAGCTCAAGATTCAATTTCCTGAATTCTTCATAAAGAGTAGGTTGACTTTCTTGAATCATGAGGTTGTTGCAATATGACTTGCGACTAAGGGCGTCAGCCATGACATTAGCTTTGCCTGGAGTGTAGCTGATAGAGAGATCAAAGTCCTTGATGGTTTCCATCCATCTCGTTTGACGGAGGTTCAAGTTGGGTTGTGTGAAGATGTATTTGAGACTCTTGTGGTCGGTGAAGATCTCACATTTGTTGCCCAACAAGTATTGGCGCCATGTTATTAAAGCATGTAACACGGCTGCAAGCTCAAGATCATGTGTGGGATAGTTGAGTTCATGCTTTTTCAACTGACGAGAAGCATACGCCACAACTTGACGTTCTTGCATGAGGACAGCACCTAGTCCATGAAGAGAGGCATCACAGAATATCTGGAAAGGCTTAGAAGTATCTGGAAGGACAAGGACAGGTGTGGAAGTGAGCTTCTGCTTGAGGAGGTCAAAGCTTTCTTGGCATTGAGGAGACCAAAGGAACTTCTTGTCTTTCTTCAGGAGATCGGTAAGAGGCTTGGCGATCTTGGAGAAATTCTCAACAAAGCGGCGGCAGTAACTTGCCAAACCGAGGAAACTTCTCACTTGCTTGACATTCTTCGGAGGAAGCCATTCAACGATCGCCTTGACGGTTTCAGGATTGACAGCAATGCCTTTTCCCGAAATGACATGACCAAGATAGACGACTTGAGGAAGCCAAAATTCACATTTGGAGAACTTGGCATAGAGACGGTGCTCACGAAGCTTCATGAGGATGAGGCGAAGATGCTCTTCATGCTCCTCATTGGACTTGGAGTAGACAAGGATATCATCAAGATAGACTACCACAAACTTGTCGAGGTACTCCATGAAAATGTAGTTCATCAACCGAGAGAAAGTGGCAGGAGCATTAGTGAGGCCAAAGGACATGACGGTGTATTCGTAGAGACCATAACGAGTTTTGAAGGCTGTCTTGGGTACATCCTCCTTGCGGATTTTGATTTGGTGATAACCACTTCTCAAATCCATCTTAGAGAACACAGTTGCACCCGCAAGCTGATCAAAGAGCTCATTGATGCGAGGAAGAGGATATGTATTCTTGATCGTTTTCTCATTGAGAGGACGGTAGTCAACCACCAATCGATCAGTTTTATCCTTTTTCTTCACGAAGATGGTAGGACATCCCCATGGAGAAGTGCTTGGCTGAATGAAACCAAGTTTTTGCAACTCATCAAGCTGCTTCTTGAGTTCAGCCAACTCATTGGGACCCATTTTGTACGGCCGCTTTGAGATAGGAGCTGTTCCAGGCTCTAGTTCAATGACGAACTCAACAGCCCTCACTGTGGCATACCTGGAAGTTCTTCAGGAAAGACATCAGGAAAGTCGCAAACCACCGGTATAGACTCAAGCTCCGGAAGAGAACTAGGATTCAAAGCAAAGAGCTGAACGGAAGGTGTTTGGGAAGGTGTATAGGTCAAGGTTCCTGTTGAAGTAGGAAGAGAAACTGAATGCTTGGCGCAATCAATGACAACTTTGTTGGCCTTCAACCAATCCATGCCAAGGATGACATCGATACCAGAAGATCTTAGCTCGATGAGGGACGCAAGGAACACATGGTTTCCAATCTGAATTTGGTTGCCATGACTTATTCTTAACGCTTCCAACATTCCTCCGGGAGAAACAACCGTGAAAGATTTGGACAAGTACTCAACCGGTAACTCATGCTTTTGAGAGAACGGAAGCGACACAAAGGAAAGTGAAGCTCCCGTATCAAACAGAACTTTTGCAGGGATAGAGTTAACAAGCAAAGTACCAAGCACGACGTCGGTAGCTTGTTCAGCTTGCTCAATATTGAGGTTGTTGACGCGAGCAGCCCTCGGACCTTGCCTATTGTTGTTGTTGAAGGCACGGCCCTGAGCTGGTGCACGAACCATCGCATTTGTTGCAGTAGAGCGAGGTGGTGGTGGAGGTAGCTTCTGAGGGCAGAAGGTAGAGATGTGACCAACCTGACCACACTTGTAGCATGTGGGGTCGGCACGTGGACCCATCGGCCTTGGTCCACCATAAGCAGGCCTTGGCGGAGCTTGGTAGGTCCTCTGCTGAAGCTGTGGGGTGGGAGGGCGGGGAGCATACCCAGCGTGTGCTGCGCGGGGAGCATACCCAGCTTGTGTAGCTTGTCCTGGCAGTGCGGGATAAGGAACCCACAACCTGCGCTTCTGAGGCGGCGCTGAAGAAGGAGCACCAACCTCTCGAGTATGCTTGCGTGACTCATCGAACGCAAGCCTACCCGACTCTTCCTTGATAGCAGTGTTGACCAGCTTGTCAAAGGTGTCCATCGAGACATGAGTGAGCGCGTACTTGAGTGCCGGCTTGAGGCCATTACGGAACCTCTTCTGCTTCTTGGCATCAGTAGACACTTCTTCACCACCATAGCGAGCTAGCCTTGAGAACTCGATGCTGTATGCCATCACGTCTTTGTTGCCCTGAACAAGACTGAGGAATCTCTCCTTCATCCTGTCCATTAGCCCTTCAGGAATGTGGTGGCTTCTGAAAGCTTCCCTGAATTCTTCCCAAGTGACATCAGGAGCATTGGCGGGTCGCATCTCGAGAAAGTTCTCCCACCATGCGGCGGACCCTCCTTTCAGTAGGTGAGTCGCAAACCGCACTTTGTCTTCTGGAGCGACCCCCGCTGTGTTGAGCATGCGGTTGACATCGCGCACCCAATCATCTGCATCCAGCGGTTCAGGAGTAGAGTCGAACGATCGCGGGTTCAACTGCAAGAAGTCCCGGATCATGACTCGACCATTGTCATGACGAGCTTGATCGAAGTTGTGCTGGGTTTGCTGCATCTGGCTCAACAATTGAGTCATTTGCAACAGGGCTGGTCCCAGCGGAGGAGGTGGCGGAGGTCTAACCATCCTGTTGAGGAAAACATAAGACGATTGAGACAACAGATAAGAACAAAACTTAGAACAAGGATTTAAGATCACATAACACATCACTCCATAGAATTCATCAAGGTACACCATACAAGGTTCAAGTACACATGAGATCCATACAACCGGATACAAGGATGGAACAACTACAACTCTCACATGGATACAAAGATAGAACTCAACGCAACCACTCAGAACATGGGCTGGTAGTCGCCACGGTGCCTGTTGGTACGGCGACGACCACGACTCTGCTGGTCCACGGGGAGGCGAAGCCTCGGAGCGTACAATGCGTGAGCCTCAGGACCCTGCTCTCCGTACAGAAGTGGCCCTCGGGTGTGCGGGTCGGAGAGAAGCTGCCCACGGTCAGGGACGTACCCTCCAACATCTGAAGGAGCACAAGTGGGAGGTAGCTGCGGGTAGCAGGAGTGTGACGGCTGAAGAGTGTAGGCCCGCAGGTGCTGACGTGTACTCCAAAGCTGCTCAGTGACGAAGTCCAGCTCGTGGAGGAGAGCCTGAGTAAAACGGTCCTGACACTGCACGAACTGAGCTGTCATGAACAGGCGGCTGTTCTCCTGCTCCGGGTCAGAGTACCCTCCAGTGTGGAATCTGGCCTGCGTAACACGGACTCCAGACGGAACGTAGCGGTACGGAGACCTCTCGAAGCAAGTGTAAGTGGAGCGTAGCGTAATGACCAAGCAGTACGCAGCTCTCTGCACAGCCATCTCCACAGAGCTCGCTGTAGCCTCAACAAAGTGCTCCGGGTAGCAGCGGAGGTCATCAGCAGGCACGTGGACCTCAGCTCTGTAGCGGTGCTGCTGGTCATCCCGAGGAAACTCAGTCACCCGGTACTCAGGGTACCAGACGAAACCCAAGTAGCTGAGCATCTCGCGTAGCAGTGCTGGGAAACCAGTGGTGTTCTCGCACTGGGTCATGCGGACAACCTGTGAATACGCCATCTGCATGAGGATATTGGGAAGACGTCAGGCGCCGGAACAAGGAAGTGGTCAAGATATCAACGATCAACAGAAAGGAATCACATTAGCATGAACATACCAACATGTCAAAGGAAGAGATTATATGTGGAGATTGACAAAAGATGATAATGAAGCAACCATAGTACAGAAAATTTTCAAAACACTTTTCCCTATGGCACTATGGTTTCCCCCAAACACGTCCAAGCCTAGATGAAACAAGATAAGAATAGAGTAAAACCGTTGCACGTCCTTACCAGAGGGAGGGTGGGTAGGGTAAGAAATAAAAGCAGAATTCCTACTCTCACGCACAATTTTTCCTATGTAGCTACTAAAATATTAGTTTCTAGACTCAACTTCGTCCGCTGCAAGGGGCTCCTAAAGGCAGTCCTGCTCTGATACCAAGTCTGTAAGCCCCAGGAGTAGGAAAACCCAGAGCGCGCAGGTACGAGGGGTTTATGTGCATGAGGTCACTACAAAGGACCGTGAGGTCGCCTCGCATTCCCAAGCTTATGGGTAGGCCAAGCAAAGCTCGACACGCCCATGCGCACAACACCCACCTCATAGGCTCACGTTAGGCTTTCCAGGCCTGAGTGCTTCACCTTCCTGTGCACTTCACACATACACACACTGTGCACAGGATACGAGGGTAGAATACAGCTTGAATATCACAACATGACTATGTATGACACAAAAGATGGAAATAAGGTTCATATATATATCAACGCTCTAATGAGCAAGATCCAAATGACACTCAACGGGGAAACATATCCCATCAGTACATCATACATAAGATAGCCAAATAGTCTGGGTACAGACAAGATCCAAATTGGACTAAGAGTCCTGAAGATAATCAAGCGGTGTTCCCATAACCAACATGCCACAGGCTGCTGCCTTAGGAACGATCCTGCTACGCAACGAAGTCGTCGTCCGTGAACTCGACAAAGTAGCCACCTGCGTACTGATCATCATCTGTCGTACCTGTTTGTCGAAAAGCGGGTTCCGGAAAAAGAGGGAGAAAAACGAGGGTAAGTACCGTTGGCACGTACTTGCGAGACAAGACCAGCTATGCTTGCCGGTGGGCGGTGTAAACTTCGCCCGGCTATATGTGGAGTTTAGCGGCAGCAAAGCACTATCCATTAGAGACACGCTACAACATCCGTCTAATAGAGGAGGTAAGAGAGCGCATATTCTAGCAGTTCTATACTCTGCAAACAACAACCCTGCCAGTACTATCCCCCTTAGCCAAGAGGTACTAACAAGGCACTCACACAGTTGACAATTTTATATCATTCCATTATAATAGGGCTAACTTTCTACACAAGTAATTAGCAAATTATTAGCGACAACATTAGGTGTAAGTTGTTCTATGATCGAGTTAAACAGCTCCAAGTCGTCCATAACCGCGGACACGGCTTATCGATAAGATTTACCCTGCAGGGGTGCACCAATGTTACCATACACGCATGCTCGAACCCGCTTAATTACGGCGGAGTCTCACAACAAGACCGTTCCCAGATCTGCAAGAATGCCTAGGGGGGCCACCCAACTAAGCTACCCGTGACGAAGTTCGGCCGTACTCCGAGACGGACCCAGAGGTTGCGTAGGCGTCTAGGCGGGCACTAACGGCCAAGCACTAGATAAGTCGTCTAGCAATTATGCAATGCAGTACAGAAATAAACCACCCGAAGGCAACAGGAAGTAAACACCCGGAGGCAACAGTAATAAATATGCGTGCACCAAATAAGACCAAGGTTGTGGCCCCCTTTTCAACAGACTTGAGAAATGGTAATGGGTGATGGGGGGTCCCGATAAAACCTCCCACGTGTGGTTAGCGCGCTCAGTCTTAGAAACAGATAACAAGAACTCGGGTCCTAGGGGACATTAGCAAGTCAAAGTTCCGATGCTTTCGCAAAGGGGCTCACAGATGCCTCTGCAATATTATTATCCCTTAGCAAATTTTAGTTGTAGCAAAAGTTATCCACTTCATCTTCGAAAAGGTAGTACATGTGTCAACATCCCAACAAGATATCCCGAACAATTCGAGATATCAACAAAAACCCTAAACTCGCCTACGACTCGCGAAGCTGGCAACCAACAAACAAAAGGTAGGGCGAGGAGGTGTATCTCGGACATATAGGTAACAGGTGGATAGGACACGTGACACAACAGAATCGCAACATAAGGATAGCAATAGATCAAAAGAGCATGTAAAAGTAAAATAGGTGAAGGGGTGGGCTCGCCTGTCAGATCAGAGGTAGAAGCACCGACACGATCCTCCAGGGGGAACTCGTACTCCTGCTCGTACTGCTCTGCGTCGGCGTCTACTCGAGAAGAACCAAATAGCACATACAAGAAAATAATAGCACAAATCAATACAAGTGCAATGCGCAATATGATGCATGATGACATGGCAAGATGATTTGTGCAAGATTTCATGTATAGCAAAATTAAGTGGGGTGCTCAAAGTAGCATAGAAATAATGGAACACCCTCACATCACATTTAGTTGTTATTGCAATTTTTATTTGGACGAACCAGGGATGCGGCCAATGATGCGTGACAATGCTATATTTGAACTCCTCATGTTTTTCTGATTAAAACAGATATAAAATTTATCAGATTTGGAATTATAGAAAATAAGTTATGAATTATGCAGGACTTAAGTATTTAAACCCAGATTTGAAACTTGCCAAATTTTAGTTGTTCAAATGTTGATACAAACTTTATATTTGGAAAGTACATGAAAAACTGAGCAACGTGGATATCAAGTTTGTCAAAATTGGAATTGTTTAGGTGTAGTTTTAAAACATTTGGATATGAACCAGGGAACAAAACTGAATGGAATTTTGAAACTGGGCTGAAACAGTTTTAACTGAGACTGGAGCAAAGGACAGCGCTGGTTCCTGTAGATGGATTTCTGCACGAATTTTAAAGCTTCGGTCACGTCAAAGATTGGGCACGGTTTTGCGCGAACCAAAAGCAAAGATGGAGCTGGTGGTGGTTTGCATCTGTAGGTACTAAAGGGTCACACTACCGTGGACTCGTTCCCCGGAGAGACACCGGAGAAGTGAGGAGAACGAACGCGTGTACTGTGCGTTCTCTGAAAAACGTGACACTTGATAACTGAAGATGACTCTGGACGTTCCTGCACCAGATATGAAACCCAGATATGAAACAGACATGCAAAAAGAAAAGAAAGGACGTTCTATTCGCCCGATCAAGGATTTGAACTTCGGTCGCCCAGATGTAGATCGTGACAAACACCACAGCGCTACGATTTCGTGTTCGAAAGGTTTGCAAACTTCAGTTAATATAACCAGTAGTCAGTTTAACTGAAACCTCTATAGAATGACTGAAGAAAAACTCCAGCCATACGTCCGCGACAGACACAGCTGCCGACGGTGAAAGGTTCGACGGCTGCGTCGTTCTAGCTGCGCCTCTAGGGACGGAAAACGTGTGGGGATAAAGACGAGGAGATGCGGCTGCTCACTGTGCTGCTGCCGGACGAAGGATTCGGCGGCGAAGAGGAGGCAGCGAAACGGCGGTCGTTGGACACCGGGAAGAAGACGGCGACGGCACGGATGATTCCGAGCAGAACTTGGCGTCCCCCGCTCCGTGAAGTAGATGAGGACGACGACGAAGACGCGGCGGTTCTTTTCTGCTACTCAGCTAGGCGCGCGGCAGTCCATGGCGACGGCAGCGGTCGATGGCGGCTCGTGGAAAAACCCTCTCGGACACATACAGAGAGGTGGAAGAAAAAGGAGGGGATGGTGCGGAGCGGCGCGAGCGAGGAAGTGCGGCTAGGGTTGGTCGGCCCTGGTGCATTAAGAAGAGGAAGAGGGGCAGGTGGCAAGCATCGGGAGAGGGAGAGAAGATCATGCGGTCCTTGCCTGGTTCGTACAGGAGGAAGACGACCTACAGGAACTTCTCACGTGAGCTGGGCTGGGCTGGGCTGCTGGTTTGGATTAGCTAGGCTAGTTACGTGGGTTAGGTTAGATGGGCTGGGTTAGATTAGTTATCCTTTTTCTTTTATTTCTTTTCAGTTTTCAGTTTTTATTTCTTTCTCCTTTCCAAACCTTTTTCTGAAAATTGGAGGAGAGAATATTTGAATATTTGAAAGGAAGTTGAAATCAGAGAAAACTCAACCTTGTATACCAACTATGGTGGTTGAGATTAAAAGAAGAAAAGAATAAGAGGGAGATAAAGAGATTTAGTAGAAACCAAAATAATTGGAGAAGGAAGAAACCCAACTCAAGATCATCTTATTAGCATTGCAAAATAGAAAGAGAGTGGAGATAGGTTTATAGTAACCATATAAGAATTTTGGCATGACCTATTTGAAATATAGATCAAGTAGAGAGATAGGTTTGGCTTGTTAGCTTTTCTTGGAACATCACAAGAGGGAGAGGATGAACCAAGAGAGAGGTAGAAGAAGACCAAGCAAGCAAACAAAAACAAAACCAAAACCAAATGCAATTTTATAAAAGCCAAAGGTGGTGATATGCATGAATGCAACATGATGACATGATAACAATGCAAGAAAAGAACAAAGGGGTCTATGTATTACTCTTGGGATGTTACAATGTCCAAGGCATCCCCTTCTTCATCAATAAAGCAACAGGTCATCTTTCTGTGCGCTATATTTTTATTGCTTCATATGATATAAAGAATGGACAAAATCTCAAGCTTGAGGATGCCCCTGCCACCCCAAGAAATATGCAAGAGGTACAAGCGTCAAAACTTGCGGATGCCCAAGGCATCCCCTTCTTCATCAATAAAGCAACAGGTCATCTTTCTGTGCGCTATATTTTTATTGCTTCATATGATATGTGTTATTCTTGGAGCATCTTTATTTTTGTTTTCAGTTTTTGTTTTGTTTTGTTTGTTGTACAATAAGGTTGGATCCCAACATATTTTTTTGGAGAATGAAACGCTTCGTTTTAATTGCATAGAACACTCTAGCTTTCACTCTTACTGTTCTGCGAGTGTTCTAGTTTTTTAATACTTCGTTTAGCTCTAGTTCTCCAGTTTTCAATTTTGGTCAGAGCTTGATAGTTTTCTTTATTCATGTATGATTATCTCTTTGGTCCATATTGATTTTTATATATGAGAGTTGTTTCAAATAAATTGATTGGTGTTGGAGACGAGTAAAATATTTCATACTAATAGTGATGCAAAAGGAAGATTGTCTAGACTGTGGCATAGACTTTGACATGTCATGTTGGACGTTATTTTTATAATATGCTTAGTATTTATTGTTGCATGATGAATTGTCTCAAATATCTGTGAGTGCTTGATGTCTACGGGAGCTTCTATTCTTGTAGACAGTGTTGTGCCTCCGAGAGCAGAGGTTTGTAGAACAGCAGCAAGTTTCCCTTAAGTGGATCACCCAAGGTTTATCGAACTCAGGGAGGAAGAGGTCAAAGATATCCCTCTCATGCAACCCTGCAACCACAAAGCAAGAAGTCTCTTGTGTCCCCAACACACCTAATAGGTGCACTAGTTCGGCGAAGAGATAGTGAAATACAGGTGGTATGAATAAGTATGAGCAGTAGTAACGGCGCCAGAAAAGTGCTTTGCTGCCCAGGACTGGCGTGAGTATGATGGTGGTAATATTGCAGAGTAGATGATGCAGATACAGAGAAAAAGAAACAAGCAGCGATAGCAGTATTGGAAACAAGGCCTAGGGATCATACTTTCACTAGTGGACACTCTCAACATTGATCACATAACAGAATAAATAGATAGATGCTAGACTCTACACTCTCTTGTTGGATGATGAACACCACTAATTGTGTAGGATTACACGAACTCTCAATGCCGGAGTTAACAAGCTCCACAATATTCGATATTCATATTTAAATAACCTTAGAGTGCAAGATAGATCAACATAACCAAACCAAGTACTAACATAGCATGCACACTGTCACCTTCACGCTACAAAAGGAGGCATAGATCACATCAATACCATCATAGCAATAGTTAACTTCATAATCTACAAGAGATCACAATCATAGCCTACGCCAAGTACTACACGATGCACACACTGTCACCATTACACCGTGCAGGAGGAATAAACTACTTTAATAACATCACTAGAGTAGCACACAGATAAATTGTGATACAAAACACATTGCAATCATAAAGAGATATAAATAAGCACTTCACTATGCCATTCATAACAGTGAATAAGTATTCTGTGAAATATAGCCTAAGAGACCCACACGGTGCACACACTGTCACCTTTACACACGTGGGACAAGGAGTCTCCGGAGATCACATAAGTAAAATTCACTTGACTAGCATAATGACATCTAGATTACAAGCATCATCATATGAATCTCAATCATGTAAGGCAGCTCATGAGATTATTGTATTGAAGTACATAGGAGAGAGATGAACCACATAGCTACCGGTACAGCCCTTAGCCTCGATGGAGAACTACTCCCTCCTCATGGGAGACAGCAGCGTTGATGAAGATGGCGGTGGTGTCGATGGAGAAGCCTTCTGGGGGCACTTCCCCGTCCCGGCGGCGTGCCGGAACAGAGACTCCTGTCCCCCAGATCTTGGCTTCGCGATGGCGGTGGCTCTGGATGGTTTCTCGTACCGTGGCTTTTTCGTATCGAAGATTTAGGTCAGGGACCTTTATATAGGCGAAGAGGCGGCGTCAGAAGGTCAACGAGGCGACGACACAACAGGGGGGCGCGGCCCCCCCTTGGCTGCGCCAGGGTGGTGTCTGGTGGGCCTGTGGCCCCCCCTCTGGCCTCTCTCGGGTGTTCTGGAAGCTTCGCGTGATCCTAAAATGCTGGGCGTTGATTTCGTCCGATTCCGAGAATATTTCCTTACTAGGATTTCTGAAACCAAAAACAGCAGAAAACAGGAACTGGCCCTTCGGCATCTCGTCAATAGGTTAGTTCCGGAAAACGCATAAAAACGACATAAAGTATGCATAAAACATGTAGATATCATCAATAATGTGGCATGGAACATAAGAAATTATCGATACGTCGGAGACGTATCAGCATCCCCAAGCTTAGTTTCTGCTCGTCCCGAGCAGGTAAACGATAACAATGATAATTTCTGGAGTGACATGCCATCATAACCTTGATCATACTATTGTAAGCATATGTAATGAATGCAGCGATCCAAACAATGGTAAATGACATGAGTAAACAAATGAATCATATAGCAAAGACTTTTCATGAATAGTACTTTCAAGACAAGCATCAATAAGTCTTGCATAAGAGTTAACTCATAAAGCAATAATTCAAAGTAAAGGTATTGAAGCAACACAAAGGAAGATTAAGTTTCAGCGGTTGCTTTCAACTTATAACATGTATATCTCATGGATATTGTCAATGTAAAGTAATATAACAAGTGCAATATGCAAGTATGTAGGAATCAATTCACAGTTCACACAAGTGTTTGCTTCTTAAGATGGAGAGAAATAGGTGAACTGACTCAACATAAAAGTAAAAGAATGGCCCTTCGCAGAGGGAAGCATCGATTGCTATATTTGTGCTAGAGCTTTGATTTTGAAAACATCAAGAGAGTATAAAAGTAAAGTTTTGAGAGGTGTTTGTTGTTGTCAACGAATGGTAGTGGGAACTCTAACCCGCTTGCCAGACAAACCTTCAAAGAGCGGCTCCCATTTTATTTTATTTTTGGGTGGCACTCCTTCCAACCTTTCTTTCACAAACCATGGCTAACCGAATCCTCGGGTGCCTGCCAACAATCTCATACCATGAAGGAGTGCCTTTTTATTTTAGTTTTATTATGATGACACTCCTCCCCACCTTTGCTTTCTCAAGCCATGGCTAACCGAATCCTTCGGGTGCCGTCCAATCAATCACATACCATGGAGGAGTGTCTATTTTTGTTAATTAATTTGGGACCGGGAATCCCATTGCCAGCTCTTTTTGCAAAATTATTGGATAAGCGGATGAAGCCACTAGTCCATTGGTGAAAGTTGCCCAACAAGATTGAAAGATAAACACCACATACTTCCTCATGAGCTATAAAACATTGACACAAATCAGAGGTGATAAATTTTGAATTGTTTAAAGGTAGCACTCAAGCAATTTACTTTGGAATGGCGGAGAAATACCATGTAGTAGGTAGGTATGGTGGACACAAATGGCATAGTGGTTGGCTCAAGTATTTGGATGCATGAGAAGTATTCCCTCTCGATACAAGGTTTAGGCTAGCAAGGCTATTTGAAACAAACACAAGGATGAACCGGTGCAGCAAAACTCACATAAAAGACATATTGTAAATATTATAAGACTCTACACCGTCTTCCCTGTTGTTCAAACTCTTTACTAGAAATTAGGGATTTCTATTTTCGTGCCCTCGGTTCCTTAGTTGTGCTCAGTTTTCCCCAGCCCCTTAGTTTTTCCTCAGTTTTCCCCAAGTCCTTGTTTGAAACCCGCAGAAGCAGCTCAGACGGCAGGATTCCCGTTAAGTTGACCGTTCCGTGATGTGCTAACGTGTGGGGCCGCGTCGTGTGGGCCCTCGTCGCGTGGAGCTGGTAGAAATGGACCGCGTGGGACAGGACGAGATAGCGTTTGGTTGCACGTGAGCAGGAGCTCAGTTTTGTCTCTCTCGGCCCAAATTGGCATTTTCCCTTTTAAGAGCACATTTTCCCCTCTTTCTCTCTCTGTCTTTTTCACCAAATTAGTATCAAATCTAGAGAAGCTTCTCTATTTCTGCCTTTTGACCCTCGTTTTTTGCCCAATATGGCAGCAAATCTAGAAGCTAGTATATGATAAATTCACAGCAAGCATAATCGTAAAACGTATAATACATAAACTGCATACAGCAGCCAAAAGCAGCCAATAACATTGTTAATGTTCACGACAAACTAAGATGAAAAAAAATACAAGACGCACGCAATGTATGGCCAGCTAGAAGATTCCTCATTGCTCATATATTTCTTCGTCGTCCCATCCGTGCATTATCCCAAGGAAATATTCATTGAACTCCTTCCGTCTGCAGTATGCGGCCAATACATCCTCCAGATGGTATGGCCTGTGTTCATTTCTCAGACCGTAGTTTCCCATTCTATTCACATATCGTGGCCACTCATCCCAGGCCTTTGTATCATGAATGTACTCTCTGATATAACCCAAATCGGCATAGTAGATGCAGCCAGGTAGAAGTGTCGGGTGCACTGTGGTGTCGATGGAGATACACCGGATATAATACACGAAGAAGGCATGACTGCCAATGTTACTGACCGGATGGAGAGAGCGGCTCTGAGTGTCCACACGGTACACCAATGGTTGGTCCTCCAAAAGCATGTTGTCCAACAACACAAGCAGCAGATCACCATCCGACTTCACAAGATAGAACTTGTCATTTCCAAGTTGTGGAAATGAAATTAGTGTCTCCATCTTGATGACAAGGTTTCGCTCGTACGCTGCTGCAACTGTACATTGGTGCACACTATTCTTCCGGACTCAAAATTATCCACAGCTATTGCATACAGTTCACCATTGAACGGGGTAATGCAACGCAAACTATGGTTCTCCATCGAAAAACTACCATCTCCTCAATCTTCATATATATCCTTAGTTGGAGTGCTCTCATCGACCCAACTAATTTCGTTCAGGTAATGTGAGCAAACTAAGACCATAGTCGGGGATTTGATCACAGCGACTGAATTCACAAAAACAGATGGCATCTGCGCTTCAAACATAGTGTTCGATGCCTTTGTGAGTGGGTTCAGAAGCCGTATCTTGTGCGGCGGGTTCTTCTGGGCAAGCACGATGACACCACGGCAAAGGCCGACGAAGTAGTATCTAAAATATATTGATGAAGATAACATTCAACACTAAGATTGAAAATAAGAATATATTAACCCTATAGATATGGAGGAATTTGGAGGAATTTGAACCTTGCATGAACTTCCGATAGATCTATGGTGACGTAGCGGGATGTGCCGAGTTGGAGGAAGGTGAACTCAGCGGCGCGTGGAAGGGCGTGGTCTACCATGATCCATTCGTGCAGGTGCACGTCGGGCTCAGGTAAACCTGAGCGCCAATTTCTACAGACTTGCCTCATAGCAGAGTAGGCGTCCACGTACTCCTCATTCGCCAGTAAGCATTCGCCGATCTTGTGAAGTGGTCCGTCACCCACGAGAGAGGCCCAGCTCACGGAGGCGCCGCGCTTGGATGCGCCGCCCTCGGAGGCGACGGGCTCGGCGGCGACGGGCTCTGAGGCGCCGGGCTCGGTGGCGACGGGCTCGGCGGCAACGGGCTTTGGAGGCGACGGGCTCGGCGGCGACGGGCTCGGAGGCGACGGGCTCGGCGGCGACGGGCTCGGCGGCGACGGGCTCGGATGCGACGGGCTCAGATGCGACGGGCTCGGCGGCGACGGGCTCGGATGCGACGGGCTCGGAGGCGACGGGCTCGGGCGATGGCCGCAGCGCATTCTTCTTCTCCATCGCCGGCAGGGCTCGTACGGCGGTTGGGGTTTTTCCTTCGATTTGGAGAAGTTGATGGGACGTGAGAGGCGTGGTTTCGTGCGTGAGCGAGAATGAGACGTACTGTGTGCAGAGGGAGGGAGAGAGGGGCTTACGCGTCCTAAATGCGACCCGCGTCCACTAGTGCACGTTTGCACCGCGACACGCGTCAACAATGGCACGTCTTCCACTTCTGCACCGCAACACGTCCTCGAGTCTAACCTTGGAAATTTAGATATACTCAGGTATACCCTCGAGTCATATATTAGCATTTTTTGTGTGCTCAGTTTTCCCCTTGGGTGCTAATACTGGCTAGTGCAATATACTCAGTTTTACCCTCAAGTGGCTGGTCAATAGAGAGTCAACAAATGAGATTAACCAGTTAAATGAGTTATTTAATGTGCAAAAAATTACGAAAAAGAGTGGCACTTACTCATGGAGTCTTTACCACAAGTTGCCACTTCTCAAATCATAGATAAATCATAGATAAATCATGTTTTACCACAAATTACCACTTCTCAAATCACCTAGTAGCTATGAAGGTGCATGGTTTTCCACAATAAGCCCTACCCAAAACAGCTTTCCCCAAAACATACTTTGTCTGAATGAGGCCATAATTTTCACACTCATGTATATTTGTATTGCAAATAGTTTGAGGTAGGCCAAGATGGGTTTCATTGTACAAAACACGCATTTTTCATTTTTTAAATCTCATATTTGAATTCCTTAGTCTGTTTACTACTCACTTGCCCTTGGTTTCTTGATACTACTCAGTTTTGCCCTCTCCCTTCACAAATTCTCACAGACGCCCAACATTGCCCTAATTGGTCTAGCCCATGTCAGGCGGATCGTGCCCGCCGACCGTTGATCGTATGATTTAACGGGCAGGATAACCCCTATCTCTCTCTAGTCGGGGCCACCATCCTCTCTCTCTCTCTCTGTCGGCGGTTAGCTTCCACCCTCTATGTATGCTAAAGGGCGGTTACCCAGTACGCTAAAGTTTGGTTTTCTGCATTATTTTTTACAAGATAAATTATAAACTCTTTTAGGTATTATTTTTCACGCAAAAAATGATAAACCATCACCGATTTGTACTTTTCACGCAAAAAATGATACACCATCACCCATTTGTTGTAGCCATTACTTTTCACGCAAAAAATGATACACCATCACCAATTTATTGTAGCCATTACTTTCCACGGTAAAATGATGAACAATCACCCATTTCTTGTAGCCATTACGGTAAAATGATAAACTATCATGAATTACCATTTCTTTTAGGCATTACTTTTCACGGTAAAATGATGAACAATCACCCATTTCTTGTAGCCATTACGGCAAAATGATAAACTATCATGAATTACCATTTGAAGGGATCTCGGGATACTAAATTAGTGTCATAAATGCTACTACTTTTTCCTATATATGTGGTCAAAGTTTAAAGGGAAGTTTGACGAAACACAAAACCTAGATGACTACCCCCACAACGATCATGTCCTCCTTAGGCTGGCCATAGTGCTAGTATCTAAATAGATCTTGTACACACATTTTGTATTGAGATTCTACAAAACAATAAATTTAGAAGATTATGATATTACCCTATAATACCACCCACTATAGTGATAGTATCATGGGAGGCAAATACCATATGCATGATACAACAATATGATACTATGCACTATGACTAGCCTTAATTTATTGTGTAAACGCCCACAAGGCCACAACGGTCACCTCCTCCTTAATTTATTGTGTAAACCCCTACAACGGTCATCTCTCCCTTATAAACACCCACAACGGCCATCCCTTGTGTCAGTAGGTTCTGCCTCTCTCTTCTTCGTTCACATACACTTGATCCATTGCCATGGCTTCCACGTGGATTATCATCATTGCCACCACCACCCTCAACACTGCCATTGATCATAGAGGAGTTCTTCATCGTCGTCTATGAAGATCCTTTGGTCAAGAAGGTACATCCGCGTTCCGACATATATGATGCATGTGATTAATTATGGGGGCTACATGTATTTCGCCCTCCGTTTCGTTTCCAGACTATGTTACTATTGCATAATATCAGTGGTGGAGCTAATAACTAATAACCATGGTGCCAACACATATGGTGAAAATTTGCTATTTTGCAAATAAAACAAAAATTACCACCCTGCAGGTTGCACTTGCATCTAATCTGCCAAAGGCATAATACCGTACACTATGATAGCCTTAGACATCTTGCATGAAAATTCCACCTAAATTTTTCCATGAAAGAATTAGGCAATAAATGGACTCTATTAATATTACATGTACTACTACTCGGACGACGAAGATACTGACGATGAAAGCGACGACGACGTGAAGCCATGCATCCATCCCCTTTAGATAAGGGAATTATGACCAAGAATATATATGTAGCTTCATATGCATCGATTTAGAGATCTAGCTATATATTATGCATTTAAAAAATTATATCACAATTTCCACCATGATTCGAGCACCACAGCCTCCAAACGATGCCGATATCGGCATGGTCAGAACGGCTATGATAGCCGCCACTGCTAGGTCACCGTCGGGAAGCACCATGTTTAGCCTAAGATTCACTTTAGATTAAGCTGTGAAAATAGTCACCTGCCATTGGCTGAGGCGGCCCCACAGAGCGGCTCTATATGATATTCTCTAAATAAATAGACGACCCCAGCGGTTATTGGCTGCGGAGGCCCCACAGATCGGGAATATTTAATTTTCTCTAAATAAATAGAAGACCCCACTGGTCATTGGCTGCGGCAGCCCCACAGAGCGGTAATATATGTCTTTTCCTGAAAAATAGACGACCCCATCAAGTCATTGGCTGCGCAGCACACGTAGCGGTTATATATGTATTTTCTTGAAAAATAGACGACCCCACTGATCATTGGCTGCGGCAGCCCTATAGAGCGGCCCCATTTGTTATTGGCAGCACCGCGTATACAATCAGGAAATAAAACGGCCCACGCGTCAGCGACAAATGGATGGCTACCCGTCAGCACGAGACGGTCAGAGAGGAACTGCCCTCTGTGCAGCCCCACCTCGATCTGTGCAGCCCCACCCGTCAGAACGGTAACGGTAAGGCCTCTGACCTGACTGCAACCCTCCCGTCCGAGGGGTTTCAAACTAGAGGAAGGAGAAAACTGAGGAAAAGTTAAGAGGCTGGGGAAAACTGAGCACAACTAAGGAACGAGGGGCACGAAAATAGAAATCCCTAGAAATTATCTAGACCTTAGAGAGACCAATTATGCAAACCAAATTTTAGCAAGCTCTATGTATTTCTTCATTAATAGGTGCAAAGTATATGATGCAAGAGCTTAAACATGAGCACAACAATTGCCAAGTATCAAATTATTCAAGACATCATACCAATTACCACATGTAGCATTTTCCGTTTCCAACCATATAACAATTAACGAAGCAATTTCAACCTTCGCCATGAAAACTAAAAGCTAAGAACACATGTGTTCATATGAACCAGCGGAGCGTGTCTCTCTCCCACACAAGCATGCATTTATTCAAACAAAAACAAAAATAAAAATAAACAGACGCTCCAAGTAAAGCACATAAGATGTGACGGAATAAAAATATAGTTTCAAGTTAGGAACCTGATAATTTGTCGATGAAGAAGGGGATGCCCAAGGCATCCCCAAGCTTAGACGCTTGAGTCTTCTTGAAATATGTAGGGGTGAACCACCGGGGCATCCCCAAGCTTAGAGCTTTCACTCTTCTTGATCATATTGTATCATCCTCCTCTCTTGACCCTTGAAAACTTCCTCCACACCAAACTCGAAACAAACTCATTAGAGGGTTAGTGCATAATCAAAAACTCACATGTTCAGAGGTGACACAATCATTCTTAACACTTCTGGACTTTGCACAAAGCTTCTGAAAGTTAATGGAACAAAGAAATCCATCCAACATAGCAAAAAAAGGCAATGCGAAATAAAAGGCAGAATCTGTCAAAACAGAACAGTCCGTAAAGACGAATTTCTAAGAGGCACCAGACTTGCTCAAATGAAATGCTCAAATTGAATGAAAGTTGCGTACATATCTGAGGATCACTCACGTAAATTGGCATAATTTTCTGAGTTACCTACAGAGAATTAGACCCAGATTCGTGACAGCAAGAAATCTGTTTCTGCGCAGTAATCCAAATCTAGTATCAACCTTTCTATCAAAGACTTTACTTGGCACAACAATGCAACAAAATTAAGATAAGGAGAGGTTGCTACAGCAGTAAAAACTTCCAAGACACAAATATAAAACAAAGTACTGTAGTAAAATAAACACATGGGTTATCTCCCAAGAAGTGCTTTCTTTATAGCCATTAAGATGGGCTCAGCAGTTTTAATGATGCACTCGCAAGAAATAGTAGTTGAAGCAAAAGAGAGCATCAAGAAGCAAATCCAAAACACATTTAAGTCTAACATGCTTCCTATGAAAAGGAATCTTGTAAATAAACAAATTCAAGAAGCATAATGCAACAAGCATAGAAAGATAAAACAAGTGCAGCTTCAAGATTTTCAGCAAAAAGAGAGGTGTTTTAGTAACATGAAAATTTCTACAACCATATTTTCCTCCCTCATAATAATGTCCAGTAGCATCATGAGCAAACTCAACAATATAACTATCACATAAAGCATTCTTATCATGAGTCTCATGCATAAAATTATTACTACTCCCAACATAAGCATAGTCAATTTTATTAGTAATAGTGGGAGCAAATTCAACAAAGTAGCTATTATTATTCTCATCATCAAATATAGGAGGCATATTGTATTCATAATCAAATTTATCCTCCATAACAGGTGGCACCAAAAGACTACTATCATTATAATCATCATAAATAGGAGGTAAAGTATCATCAAAGTAAATTTTCTCCTCAATGCTTGGGGGACTAAAAATATCATGCTTATCAAAGCCAGCTTCCCCAAGCTTAGAATTTTCCATATCATTAGCAACAATGGTGTTCAAAGTGTTCATACTAATATGTTCCATGGGTTTTTTAATTTTCGGATCAAACCATCCATGTCTTAACTCAGGAAATAGAATAAGAAGCTCATTGTTGTCCATTATGCCTTACTAGTGTAAACAAGAAACAAAAAGATGCAATTGCAGGATCTAAAGGAAATAACTTCGAGCACACACACAATGGCGCAAGAAAAGTACTTAGTTACCTGGAACCGGAGTATGAGTGCCTTTTACCTTTCCTCCCCGGCAACGGCGCCAGAAAAGTACTTACCGGCGTGTAGTTGACGTGGGAGTTAGAAATCTTCTTTTCTTCAGTTCCCCGGCAACGGCGCCAGAAAAGTGCTTGATGTCTACGGGAGCTTCTATTCTTGTAGAGAGTGTTGGGCCTCCAAGAGCAGAGGTTTGTAGAACAGCAGCAAGTTTCCCTTAAGTGGATCACCCAAGGTTTATCGAACTCAGGGAGGAAGAGGTCAAAGATATCCCTCTCATGCAACCCTGCAACCACAAAGCAAGAAGTCTCTTGTGTCCCCAACACACCTAATAGGTGCACTAGTTCGGCGAAGAGATAGTGAAATACAGGTGGTATGAATAAATATGAGCAGTAGTAATGGCGCCAGAAAAGTGCTTTGCTGCCCAGGACTGGCGTGTGGATGATGGTGGTAATATTGCAGGCAGTACAGATGCAGTAGAACAGTAAACAAGCAGCGATAGCAGTATTGGAAACAAGGCCTAGGGATCATACTTTCACTAGTGGACACTCTCAACATTGATCACATAACAAAATAAATAGATAGATGCTAGACTCTACACTCTCTTGTTGGATGATGAACACCACTAATTGTGTAGGATTACACGAACCCTCAATGCCGGAGTTAACAAGCTCCACAATATTCGATATTCATATTTAAATAACCTTAGAGTGCAAGATAGATCAACATAACCAAACAAAGTACTAACATAGCATGCACACTGTCACCTTCACGCTACGAAAGGAGGCATAGATCACATCAATACCATCATAGCAATAGTTAACTTCATAATCTACAAGAGATCACAATCATAGCCTACGCCAAGTACTACACGATGCACACACTGTCACCATTACACCGTGCAGGAGGAATAAACTACTTTAATAACACCACTAGAGTAGCACACAGATAAATTGTGATACAAAACACATTGCAATCATAAAGAGATATAAATAAGCACTTCACTATGCCATTCATAACAGTGAATAAGTATTCTGTGAAATATAGCCTAAGAGACCCACACGGTGCACACACTGTCACCTTTACACACGTGGGGCAAGGAGTCTCCGGAGATCACATAAGTAAAATTCACTTGACTAGCATAATGACATCTAGATTACAAGCATCATCATATGAATCTCAATCATGTAAGGCAGCTCATGAGATTATTGTATTGAAGTACATAGGAGAGAGATGAACCACATAGCTACCGGTACAGCCCTTAGCCTCGATGGAGAACTACTCCCTCCTCATGGGAGACAGCAGCGTTGATGAAGATGGCGGTGGTGTCGATGGAGAAGCCTTCCGGGGGCACTTCCCCGTCCCGGCGGCGTGCCGGAACAGAGACTCCTGTCCCCCAGATCTTGGCTTCGCGATGGTGGCGGCTCTGGATGGTTTCTCGTACCGTGGCTTTTTCGTATCGAAGATTTAGGTCAGGGACCTTTATATAGGCGAAGAGGCGGCGTCAGAAGGTCAACGAGGCGACGACACAACAGGGGGGCGCACCCCCCCTTGGCCGCGCCAGGGTGGTGTCTGGTGGGCCTGTGGCCCCCTCCGCCTCTCTCGGTGTTCCGAAGCTTCGCGTGATCCTAAGATGCTGGGCGTTGATTTCGTCCGATTCCGAGAATATTTCCTTACTAGGATTTCTGAAACCAAAAACAGCAGAAAACAGGAACTGGCCCTTCGGCATCTCGTTAATAGGTTAGTTCTGGAAAACGCATAAAAATGACATAAAGTATGCATAAAACATGTAGATATCATCAATAATGTGGCATGGAACATAAGAAATTATCGATACGTCGGAGACGTATCAGTGCTTAATGTGCCATTGAAAGAATCATGTGTTGTTTCTTTCATAAGAAGCATGATATTCTCCTTTGATGCTTTATTGGGTTGACTTGGCACATGCTTACACCATGTTAAGACTACCAGCCAGTGAACTAAAGCCTCCATGATCATTTATTTTTTGACATGTGATATCACTTTATGCTTTTATTAATATCATTTTGTCGCTATGCATGATTATGACCATTATTGCTTTCTTAGTTGGTCGCTCCCAGTCTTTTGTTAGCCTTCGCCTGTACTGAGTATGAAGCTCTACTCGTGCATTCAACCACTGAAAACCGAAGTTTGCCAATTGTGTACACCATAACTACCTATTAGAATTAATGCTATTCAAGTATAGTCATCATGTTTTTATCTATCTTTTGATGTCATGATCTTTTGCTTATGGATGCCTATCGATGCGAAATAAAATGGAAACTTGTAAGTCCATGGAGTTTGTATATGTGTTAGAGAAACGTTAGTCCGCTAACCTAAGCCATGCATCATTCATGGTGGAAGTTTATAGCACTCCATACTGAGCATTCCGTGAAGCATCTTCAATAAAAAGCTATATCCATAATAAATAAAAGGATTACTGAGATGCTCATTGTCTGTTTGTCTTATCATTTTCATGTAGGATTGCACTTATATGAAAGAGTACTTCCATATCATGGGGCAAGATGTACCCCTTCTGCGTTCTTAATGATACATGTATACTTACAATGACAAGAACTTATTTGGGACCTAAGTTGATTAGCATGAGGTGTAGGTACTCGTATTAAGGGGCATGAGATTTTCAACTGATGATTTGTCAAGCATATAATTCATTTGTGCACTTACATTAACTTTAACCATTCAAGATGCCTATGATATGAGCAATGAGAGCTCAAAGCTAATAAGTACCATACCTTCTTGAAAGTTTTATAAAAATAATTGATCCTTACTTCCTTCCTCGAAGGACCTTTCTTTTACTTTTATGTTAAGTCTTCATCTTCTTGCTTTATGCATCAATTAGGAGAGCATAGTTGTCATTCTGAGTATAATGTGCATAGTCCCAAGAATTATTGATTGATTCATGATTATGCTATTGGTTGTTCTTAAATTACTTGTATCTAGTCACCCTTTAAACTTTAAAAGTGTCCTAGCATTTATGTTTTGCTATTTCATAAAGGACAAGCTGAATACCACTTTGCTATGTTTTCTCTATGCTCATAAATAAACAGTTGCTGTCAATGTACAATTATTCATGATCCTTTGTTTGAGTTACTTCTCATGTTATAACATAGTTGCTAAGTTCTATTGTTAGAATTATATCTATCATGCCTATGTTTATAGTACTTTGATCCTAGTTTACAATGCTTTTCAAAATCTTGATCAAGATTATGATAGTTGCATGTCACCTAAAAAATTATTTTTGTTATCACTTACCTACTCGAGGACGAGCAGGAGTTAAGATTGGGGATGCTTGATACGTCTCAAACATATCTGTAACTTTTGATGCTCCATGCTTGTTTTACACCAACTCCACTATGTTTTGCTTACACTTCGTTGCACTTTTATACGTTTTCCGGCACTAACCTATTGACAAGATGCCACATTGTTAGTTCCCTGTTTTCTGCTATTTTTGGTTTCAGAAAAGTTATACAGGAAATATTCTCGGAATTGGACGAAACAAAAACCGAAGTCAATATTTTACCGTAACGAAGTTAGAGATAAGAGGGGAGTCGGAGAGGCGCTAGGAGGCGGCCTCACCAGCCCTAGGCGCGGACCCCTGGCCGCGCCTAGGGGTGGTGTGGGGGCCCCCCGACACTCCACCGACCTATCTCCTCCACTTATTTATTCAAGAGCTCGGAAAAACCGTGAATACCCGAGAATGCATCCATGAAAAGTTTCATCGCGGATGTCATTGCAGAGCCCAACCCAGGAGGGTTCTAGAGCTCTTCCCGGTACCCTGCCGGAGGGGGAGATCATCACCGGAGGCCTCTACATCGCCATGCCCGCCTCCGAAGTGATGCATTAGTAGTTCATCCCTGGACTATGGATCCATAGCAGTAACTAGATGGTTGTCTTCTCCAATTTGTGCCTCATGTTTAGATCTTGTGAGCTCCCTATCATGATCAAGGTCATTCTTATGTAATGCTATATGTTGTGTTTGCTGAGATCTGATGAATATTGAATACTATGGTTGAGATTGATTATATTCATGTCATATGTTATTTGTGATCTTGCATGCTCTCCATTGCTAGTAGATGCTTTGGCCATGTAGATGCTTGTGACTCCAAGAGGGAGTATTTATGCTCGATAGTGGGTTGATGCCTCTAGTTTTCTCGAAGAGTGACAATACTTCTAAGATTGTAGATGTGATGTTGCTACTAGGAAGAAAACAACAATGTTTTATCCAAGGGTAATTCTATTGTTTACTTTACACACATTGCTTAATGCGATTATCTGTTGCTTGCAACCGAATACCAAAAGGGCTGCGGACACTAACCAGAAGGTGGATTAGTAGTCCTAGACGTAATTGGATTACGGTCTATGTATTATGCTGTAATGCCCAAACGAATCTCATAGTAGTCATCTTGCTATGCATGATCTTTATTCTATCAACTGCCCAACTGTAATTTGTTCACCCAACATGCTATTTTTCTTTATGGAGAGACACCACTAGTGAACTGTGGATCTCGGTCCTTTCTTTTACACTGATACAATCATCTTGTTCTGTTACTTACTGCAAGCATTGTTCTCTTTTCATTCACTGCAAACATCTCTTTCCACTCCATACGGTTAACTCTTTGATTCAGCAAAACTAGTGAGATTGACAACCTCACTGTGAGTTGGGGCAAAGTATTGCAATTGCGTTGTGTGCAGGTTCCACGTTGTTGCTGACGCCGGTAGTGCGCCCTGCCAATAGTCATCTAGCAATACTTTCAGATGTCACGCCTTTCTCCTACTAGTCGATTAAACCTTGGTTTCTTACTGAGGGAAAACTTACTGATGTGCTCATCATACCTTCCTCTTGGGGTTTCCCAACTGCTTGTATTGAGCATCATCACCTCCCATTACTCTCTCCCTATCATTGACAAAGGCAATGTCGCATCAACCGCCGCCCAATGACCTCCTCGCCTCCTCCGCTCCAACTCCGATGGATCCCGCCGCCCACCCGATGGCGACGAGGTCGAACGAGGCCCTCCCACGCATCGTACGCCCAACAGCGAGGAGGTCGCGTACCATTGTTGAATCGCCCATCGCCAGTCGCCACCAGGCCCGCCGCATGGCAACTCGCAGCGCCACTATCACCGCTCTTCAGTCCGTAGGGATTCCATCGGCGGATCCCTCAACTCCGTGGGTTTTCCAGCCCTGCCCCCTAGGATTTCCTTCCTCGAGGGCGGCGATAATGGCGGCAGGTGCACCAGGCTCCAGCAGGGAGATGGAGCCCCCGCCGGGGTTCACATCGACGCCGATGCACCAGCCGATGCCATGGGGCATGCCTTGGCCGGCTGCTCCGAATGGCGCGGCGTTACCGCTGTTCAGCCGACCACGTGCTCATCGGCATCCGACAACTCCCTCGGCGCCCGCTTCCAGACCGCGGCTCCGACGACGTACCTGTCGACGGGTGCTCCTGCTCCTCCTCCACCTAGATTTGGAGTGCGACGTCCTCGAGGACATGTCGGTGCCAGTGCGCGACCTCCTCCTCAGTCGGGGCCGCTTTCACACCACCCCATCGTAAGCACTCTAAATCCCTCCCTATCTGTTAGATGGTAATGTAGATGTGTTCGATGACATTGTAGCAGCTCCGATTGATGTGCATGTAGATAGGATTCATGTCAATGTGCGCTGCATGTGAAGTGATGTCATGAACATGACAATGTCAAGTCCATGATGGAGCTTGAGCTTGTCACTAGAATGCCAAGCTCAAGCTCCATCATATCCATGACATGCAGAGCTTCACATTGGCAAGCTCCATGATGGACAAGCATTGTCATGGACATGAAATTGGCAAGTCCATGATGGAGCTTGACATTGGCAAGTCCATGGCATGCTCCATCATGGACTTGACAACGTCAAGTCCATGACATTGCTTGACATTGGCATGCTCCATCATGGACTTCACATTTTCATGTCCATGATAGTGCTTCACATTTGCATTGGCATGACGATCTTGTGATTGTCCATCATGGACTTCATCCCTGTCTCTGGTGCTCACAATGCAAGTATAGCTAAGTCTTTGCATTCTCATTGCATATGCAGAACTGGCTCTTCCTGGAAACCTTCCCATACGGGGCCATACTAGACACAAGGGACATTACTGTCCGAGTGCAGCTTCATGACCCCAATGTAGGGTTCATGGAAGCCCACAAGCATATCACCGCGCCAAGGGTTCACGCCGGCCGTCCTGCTGACCTGGGGCATGCTCCCAGGGTGCGGGTGTCGGCGTTCTTCATGCAGCTGGAGAGCTAGGACCTCATTTCCCTCGTCGTACCGCCCTACATGGAGCAGCACCTGATCAGCAAGTACAAGCTGAAGAGCAATGGCCCGCTGCTGAAGGTGTGCTTGTACATGGGCGAGCGCTGCGAGTGGAAGGTGCAGCTCTAGTGGAGGGCAGAGCGTGTCGACTTCATCAAGTCTTGGAGCGAATTCACCGCCAGGGCTGCCCTCCACGTCGGTGAAACGATCGTATTCACCCCTAAGGACGACGGCTTCAAGGTCGACGTCTTCAGGGAGGAGAGTTCTTGCTCCAGCATCTTCAGCTGCAGGTGGCATCGTGAGGGCCCTTATGCTGATCCTCGCCGTTGAGGTGTTGGTGCTTGATCCCTGTCTCTGCTTCTGTCTGATCGTCATCGTCAGTAGTTGTGCTGACCTCAATAGGAGACTGTTAAACACTTGCTTTTGTGCATATGTGAACTGTCATGTTGGCCTGTAGAGGATGTTGAAAATTGCTTTTGTACCTAGGTAGTTAGCCCCCAGGCTTAAGTAGGCGTCTTACTACACTGACGCTAGGATTAGGTACTAAATACCCTGTTCCTTGAGTATAACTGTGTGTTGTGCTTATGCTTGTGTTTGAGCTTTGAGCTCTTGTGTGATTGTAAGGTCACCATATTTGAATATAGTGAGGAAAAACACAACCTGGGTGCCCAAAATGATAACCAAACACATGTGATATGGCTGAACAGAGATAGAACAATTTATCCAGACATTCAAACAACATCACTTCTGTTCGGGCCAATGCAACACAGCCTGCCAAATACGGGGCCGAATGTAGCCGGTGGCCCGTTCGCGATGAGCAGGGGCGCCCATCTCGCTGCACCAATGGTGCAGGAATTCGGCCCAGCCTACCAAACACGCCCTTAGCTAGTTGAGAACTAGCAAATCCTATTTTTAAAAGTCATGAACATTTTTATTTTGGAATTTATCATGGTGAACCAATTTTAATTCATGGATTTTATTATTATTTTGTAACCATTTTACCTACTGAACCACTTTTTGAAATTAGAACCAATTTTAAATCATGAACAATTTTGAAACTGAACATTTCTTTAAAAGAACCAATTTACCTAGTAGAACTTTTAAATCGTGAACAATTTTTCTTAACTGAATATTTTAAAATGTATGACTTTTAAAAATATTTTAACTGAATTTTTAAAATAACTAACAAAGTATTGCTAAGTGTACAGCAGCTAACAGTTCAAATACGCTCGCGTTTACGTTTCTCAGTTTACAGGAACACAACACCTAGCCAGCTGTCCGCTGTCGTGAATCAATCCCATTTTTTCTCTATCTCTAATAATACTTAAAAAGAACGAACTGTGTTCCCTCTTCTCCTCCTATTTTTGTCGTCCTTTTGGTCGTCCGTCCCACCAAAACAGGGAAAGTCTCACGCTGCAATCAATCAGTCAATATCACTCACGCTGCAATCTAGCACTTTGGTCATTCTAACTTTCCCAGAATATCAACTCGCGCATTTAATCAGCCTAGGCCGCTTTAGGAATCATCAGCCCAGAAATCACGCTATGGTAATCTCATAAATTACCTTCCTCAAACATTTACATAATAAACCCCTAAATTTCATAAGACCATTTCGTCCTCCCACTAAACTACAAGATTTCAGAAAGTTTCCAAAATAAATGACGTGCACCCAAACTCCATGATTTCATCCTACATAAATCCCATTAACACACCGCTGAAATCCACATATTTGAATAATAGAATGGAAAGATTCCATAATTTCAGCCTACATATTTGGAAAATAAAATAGAACGTCTAGGAAGATTCCATGATTTCAGCCTACATAAATCTCATTAATACATCACATCCACATATTTGGAAAATAAAATGGGACGCCCCGGAGACAATTATCTCTCCTTTTGTTCCCCAAAAATCATCCTACATAAATCCCATTAACATACCGCTGAAATCCACATATTTGAAAAATAGAATGGGAAGACTCCATAATTTCAGCCTACATATTTGGAAAATAAAATAGGACGTCTAGGAAGATTCCATGATTTCAGCCTACATAAATCTCATTGATACATCACATCCACATATTTGGAAAATAAAATGGGATGCCCGGAGACAATTATCTCTCCTTTTGTTCCCCAAAAATCATCATCGCTTTGATCTCCCAGACTCCGAAACATCCCTGCCACATTGTGGCAGAGCTACACGAGCCTGTCGGTCGCCGTGGGCGAGTCACTCCGGCACCGCCGCCTCGATCCTGGACGCGCCGTCGGCCGCCAAACACACGACCCTGCTCATCGCCACCGCGCGAGTCTCCGTGACACCGCCGCCTTGATCCGGCATGTCGTCGTCCGCCACGAGCCATTAAGCGATACCTCCATTCGAGCCTACCTGCCGATGTCGCGCGAGTCCCAACGGCGCCGCTGCATTGACCGTCAATGCCGTTGGTCTCCACGAGCCAGTACACGAGGCCGCCACGCGAGCCTAGCCGCCTCTATGTACCGCAACATGCCGACCTGATCAGAGACCACGGCGGCTGATGGTAAATGTTTTCGCTACATTGATAAGCTCCAGAGATGCCTCCGATGACAACAAATTCGTTCTCACAGGTTGGTACCTCCATGCTCCTCATATGCATTTCCGCCTCCATCCCCGTCCTCCTCCGCTCTGCCAGGCCATGCACAGAGCGTTGGGAGCAAGGAATCGCTCGCCAATTTCTAACTTCGTGAGGCCGATTTAACTTCAAACTCACGCTCTGCCTCGTCATTGTCGTCCCCTTCAAGTTCTACAGGTAGTACTCGTGGCCCTCAAATTCTTCTCGATCTGCATATTTGTGGATCCTAGAATGAAGATTTAATTCAAGCTCTAGATACTTGTAAGGGAGCATCCATGCGTGGGTTGTATCGAGCTCAGGTAGGCCGCCGACACGGGATACATCCACACCCCGCTCGAGATCGTATCCACGACATTCTAATAAGGTGAAGTCGATTGCTCTTCAAGTATTTGATTTAATGCCTCTGTGGTGTATTTGTTGTTCTGTGTGACCATTGTGCAGCTTTGACTATTGACGTTTTTATAATTGCTAAGGACATGGTCCAATACTGCTTTTGATTCACGTGAACGGAAGAACTTTGGGGCTGTGCATTGTAATGTTTCAGAATCTAACTGGGCTCGTAACCATGAGAGACATAATAATCTGCTTACCTAAATTTGCAAGGTACATAACAGTCCTACCATTTTACATATGTTCATCTTTTTAATCAGGAAGCACCCGCTATTATTTTGGGTAATATGAATAGTTCATCTGTCTATAATCGTTTCACACTAGCGTGTAGTTTTACATATGCTATGCATAGATGATTCGTCTACTTGAGTAGGCGAGTATCACCACATGAGTATATCTGATAAACTTGGTCTACTCGACAATTGAAGATATTTTGGGTTTATTTCTCAAGTGTGAGAACTACTTCTCTATTAAGATTATTTAATAGTTTGGGCCAGGTTTAGAGGAGTACATAGGCTTCCAATGAATTTATTGGACACTGATACTTTTGTAACATCTCAATTTTTACGATAGCCAGATGGGCAATCCTCTCCGAGGAACTCAAATCCTGAAATGGTGATCTTCTGGTAATCATGATTGTTACTTGAGTTGTCTTTATGATCTATATTATGGAATTCAGAAGTATCGGCTGGGGTGCTCTTTAGCTCGCGATCTTGTGTCATTTCCTCCTTCGGCGCCACTTCCTCCTCTGGCTTCCTCGAGGAGATCGGCGAGGAGGAGATCAGTCCATGCGCCATTGAGGTGTACAGGGAGATGATGACACGACTCTGACCCCACTGATGGCCACGGGCCATGACATCACCAGATCTTGCCGTCCCAGGACCCGAGGAGGGCTAATTGGTCGGAGGAGCTGATGACACGTGCTCGCGTGGAGGGAGGATAGGGCTAGCGCTAGCAGATCAACAACGGGGTGCGTCAAATATGGTGTTTCTTTCTAAATCATCACATAAGGTACAACTGTAGGTTAATCACATAATTTCCTTTTTTCCATGTAACTAGCCACGGGTATCAACCAGTTTATCATGAGTAGGTACCGGTGTATGCTAGACATCTATGGGGAATTCAGGTAATAAGGCTCAATACTGCTATACTAGCCAACACCTTTTTATTTATGAATGGCCTTTTTCTCTTGGTTTTATATCAACAAATGTTTAAAGTTGTCTTTATTTCTATTTCTATCATAAAAAGAATGTGAGATCAAGTTCAGACAGCATTATGTAGTTAGCTTCTATAACCGAATGATAGATATAGATATTAGGTCGTTTTGTACTGATAAACATTACCGAGTTATGTGCAAAAATTTGGAGCATTAAAGGAAAAAATATTATAGCTCTACTGAAGACTTTTTTTTTATTCTGCTTCATTCTGACCCTCTTTCTGCTTGCATATGTACATCTATATGCTAGGGCTGTGGTCAAAGTACAAAGACTTTAAGGATGTGTGCATGTAGAGGGCTAAAGGCAAGAGCTACGTACCTCTCATGTTCCCGTTCCACAGTCAATTATATTTCAGATGTGATGGTCGATGTGGGCCTTTTCTCCTCTTAGAACTAGAAAAATATGATCTTCCTCGAATTAGCATCCTGATTTAGTCCAGTTTTGCAGGTTACAGTCGTGGCCAGGTCTCGATGTGTTGAACTGCAGTGTTGATTCTATTAAGCTATTGTGGTAAACAATAATGTTTTTCATCTTGATTGAAAGCATTTCAGTAAGGCCAGATGGATAAATTAGGATAATTAAATGGTAGGTAGAAAAAGCGAGATATTTGCGCCCCTAATCGAAATCTCAAGAATATGGATGTTTCTATTACTCTGTCTATGTAAATAAAAAAGCATACATTCTCTTAGATACATTCTCTTTTGCATTTGCAACTTTGCATGTATCTTGAAGACAACCTTAGGCTACTTAGAAACAATCTTTCACTTTAAGCTTTACGTCATGTATGAAACATGATATTATTTTTATTTGTTTCAGGGTCTTTTCTAAACATGTAACCGTCAAGATGTATATGGATTAAAAATGAAATTAGTCAAAGAAAGACAACTTTGATTTCAAATGCATATTAAAGTTGTTTTTTTTGAAGTCGTCTGCAAGATAGGAATGAAGTGAAATCTTAGCATGCAGAGATAATTATTGGTTGTTGTCTTTATGCATATCATGTAGAATTACATTTCATATTGATCTATCTTTTAGGCAAAGTATTTTTCTTGTAATATTATCTAGCCATCTCTTTTCATCGTGTGAATTTGCAGTGTGTTTTCTTTGGATATGCGGTAAAAATTTCTATATTGTTTCTCATGGCAACGCACAAGCATTTATACTAGTTAGATCAAAAGATTGGGCTACACTTATAGCGGATGTGGAGCACGATTGCACGAAGAGAAAGCCAGCGTTACGAGGATTCGTTGGTCGCTGCGGTGTGTCGCGCGAAAAAGCATGCGCTTGCGGGCCGGCCCAAGTGAGCGACGCCGGTGCTCCAGCTCACTACAAGACATGCATACGAGGCCCCCTAAACAGAAAGATATGCACGTAACTAGCGGCAGATTCTAGGTACGGAAACTGCCAAACTCTGCCAAAATTGAGAACTCACTCAAAACGTCCACGATCCATCAGCTAAAATCAAACGTATATAATTCCACTATTCAGTACGTGCGATCCACGGAGCCATGCCTCGTACTGCACCCATCTGAAAGCCGCAATCAACGCCTCGTTGGGCTTAGGCCATCTCCAACCGCGCGATCTAAACGGACGCGCTGGGCCGTCCGTTTTAGGTCGTTTGACCCAACGCTGCAGAAATGGGTCGCGCCCCGTATTGTATGATTTTGCTTGTAAATTGGCTATAAACGTCAAATAAATTATAGAAAATATTTCAAATGCTCGAAATTTATTACACAGTACATTATCCACGCAATCAATGATAAAGTATTATTCAAATAACATGCAAAAACGTTACAAATACTTTAGGCTTCGGGATTTCCATCACCATTATTGTTTGCATCATTGTTGCCTACATGCTGCCACATGTGCTCGATCAAATCAGCCTGCAGCTGGTTGTGTACAGCTAGATCTCAAATTTCATGGTGTGCATGAAGAATGTCCTGGAATGATGCTGGACCACCTTCAGGAGTAACCAACTCTCCCTGGCCCTCCCAGTCATTATCAAAGAGTGAATCATCCCGCTCCACCTCAACAATCATGTTATGCATGATTACACAAGCGGTCATCACCTCCCATAGAGTTTGCACATCCCAGGCTCTGGCAGGGTGTCGGACGATAGCCCAACGAGCTTGGAGGATGCCAAACGCCCGCTCGACATCTTTCCGGGCTGCCTCTTGCTCTTTGGCAAACCTTGCCTCCTGCTCTGAGTTGGGTTTTCGGATTGTCTTCACGAGTGTAGCCCAAGGTGGATAGATAGCATCAGCAAGGTAGTACCCCTTGGTGTAGTGGTGGCCATTGATCTCAAAATCCACATCAGGGGACTGACCGTACGCTAGCCTATCAAACACCGGAGAGCGCTGCAGCACATTGATGTCATTGTGCGAGCCAGCCATTCCGAAGAATGAGTGCCAAATCCATGTATCCTGTGAAGCAACAGCTTCAAGAATGACTGTGCACCCCTCAGAATGACTGATGTATGCCCCCTGCCAACCAAAGGGGCAGTTCTTCCACTCCCAGTGCATGCAGTCTATGCTGCCAAGCATCCCAGGAAACCCCCTGGAAGCGTTGATTGACAACAGACGAGCTGTGTCCTCTGCAGTAGGTTGCCGGAGGTACTGTTCTCCGAATGAACCGATCACTGCTCTGCAGAACCTGTACATCGCTTTCAAGCCGGTAGACTCACTCATGCGCGTGTACTCATCTACGAAATCACCGGCAACGCCATATGCGAGCATCCTAATCGCTGCCGTGCATTTCTGGTACGAAGAGAGACCTACCTTGCCAATTGCATCCACTTTCGCGCAGAAGTAGTCGTCGTAGAGCTTGACGCCATCCATTATCCGGCGGAACAACGGCCTGGACATCCGAAAACGCCGGCGAAACAGGGCTGGCGTGAACAATGCCTTGGGTTGGAAGTAGTCGGTGAAGAGCTGGTCGTGGCCGCGTTCTCTTTTGCGGTCCAAGGCGGCCGCGCGCCCCGGCAAGGACCCCCGGTGCACGGGGATCTGCGAGACAATGTGCTCGTGGATGATCAGCGCAGCATCCGTGAAAAATTCGTCGTCGGAGTCCTCGTCGGACGACGTGTCGATGAAGTTCTTGAAGAAGTAGTCGTCGTCGCTGATACGTCTCCGACGTATCGATAATTTCTTATGTTCCATGCCACATTATTGATGTTATCTACATGTTTTATGCACACTTTATGTCATATTCGTGCATTTTCTGGAACTAACCTATTAACAAGATGCCGAAGTGCCGCTTCTGTTTTACTGCTGTTTTGGTTTCAGAAATCCTAGTAACGAAATATTCTCGGAATCGGACGAAATCAACGCCCAAGTTCCTATTTTCACCGGAAGCATCCAGAACACCCGGGAAGGACCAGAGGGGGGGCACTGGGCCCCCAGACCATAGGCCGGCGCGGCCCAGGCCCTGGCCGCGCCACCCTATGGTGTGGGCACCCCTTCGACCCTCTGGCGCCGCCTCTTCGCCTATTTAAAGCCTCCGTCGCGAAAACCCTGATACGTTCGACGAAAACCACAGAAACCTTCCAGAGCCGCCGCCATCGCGAGGCCAAGATCTGGGGGACAGAAGTCTCTGTTCCGGCACGCTGCCGGAACGGGGAAGTGCCCCCGGAAGGCTTCTCCATCGACACCGCTGCCATCTCCACCGCCATCTTCATCACCGCTGCTGCTCCCATGAAGAGGGAGTAGTTCTCCATCGAGGCTCGGGGCTGTACCGGTAGCTATGTGGTTCATCTCTCTCCTATGTACTTCAATACAATAATCTCATGAGCTGCCTTACATGATTGAGATTCATATGATGATGCTTGTAATCTAGATGTCATTATGCTAGTCAAGTGAGTTTTACTTATGTGATCTCCGGAGACTCCTTGTCCCACGTGTGTAAAGGTGACAGTGTGTGCACCGTGTGGGTCTCTTAGGCTATATTTCACAGAATACTTATTCACTGATGAATGGCATAGTGAGGTGCTTATTTATATCTCTTTATGATTGCAATGTGTTTGTATCACAATTTATCTATGTGCTACTCTAGCAATGTTATTAAAGTATTTCTATTCCTCCTGCACGATGTAATGGTGACAGTGTGTGCATCCGTGTTAGTACTTGGTTTATGCTATGATCATGATCTCTTGTAGATTGCGAAGTTAACTATTGCTATGATAGTATTGATGTGATCTATTCCTCCTACATATGCATGAAGGTGACAGTGTGCATGCTATGTTAGTACTTGGTTTAGTCTTTTGATCTATCTTACACTATAAGGTTACTTAAATATGAACATTTAATTGTGGAGCTTGTTAACTCCGGCATTGAGGGTTCGTGTAATCCTACGCAATGTGTTCATCATCCAACAAGAGTGTAGAGTATGCATTTATCTGTTCTGTTATGTGATCAATGTTGAGAGTGTCCACTAGTGAAAGTGTAATCCCTAGGCCTTGTTCCTAAATACTGCTGCGTTACTACTGCTTGTTTACTATTTCACTATGTTACTACTGCTGCAATACTACCACCATCAACTACACGCCAGCAAGCTATTTTCTGGCACCGTTGCTACTGCTCATATATTCATACCACCTGTATTTCACTATCTCTTCGCCGAACTAGTGCACCTATTAGGTGTGTTGGGGACACAAGAGACTTCTTGCTTTGTGGTTGCAGGGTTGCATGAGAGGGATATCTTTGACCTCTTCCTCCCTGAGTTCGATAAACCTTGGGTGATCCACTTAAGGGAAAACTTGCTGCTGTTCTACAAACCTCTGCTCTTGGAGGCCCAACACTGTCTACAGGAAAAGGAGGGGGAAGTAGACATCAAGCTATTTTCTGGCGCCGTTGCCGGGGAGGAAAGGTAAAAGGTACTCACACTCCGGACCTCGGCTACCAAGCTATTTTCCGCCGTTGTAAGTACTCAAAGCTATTTCCTTTAGATCCTGCAATTGCATCTTTTTGTTTCTTGTTTACACTAGTTTGGCATAATGGACAAAAATGAGCTTCTTATGCTATTTCCTGATTTAAAACATGGATTGTTTGATGCGAAAATTAAAAAACCTATGGAATCTTATTTGCATGCTGGTAGTAATATTAGTATGAACGCTTTGAACACCATTGTTGATAATGATATGGAAAATTCTAAGCTTGGGGAAGCTGGTTTTCATGATCTTTTTAGTCCCCCAAGCATTGAGGAGAAAATTTTCTTTGATGATACTTTGCCTCCCATATATGATGATTATAATGATAGTGGTCTTTTGGTGCCACCTACTATGGAGAGTAAATTTTGTTGTGATTATACTATGCCTCCTACACTTGATGAGAATAATAATGATAGCTACTTTGTTGAATTTGCTCCCACTACAACTAATAAAATTGATTATGCTTATGTGGAGAGTAATAATTTTATGCATGAGACTCATGATAAGAATGCTTTATGTGATGGTTATATTGTTGAGTTTGCTCATGATGCTACTGAAAGTTATTATGAGAGAGGAAAATATGGTTGTAGAAATTTTCATGTTACTAAAATACCTCTCTATGTGCTGAAATTTTTGAAGCTACACTCGTTTTATCTTTCTACGCTTGTTGCATTATGCTTCTTGAACTTGTTTATTTACAAGATTCCACTTCATAGGAAGCATGTTAGACTTAAATGTGTTTTGAATTTGCCTCTTGAAGCTCTCTTTTGCTTCAAATACTATTTCTTGCGAGTGCATCATCAAAACTGCTGAGCCCATCTTAATGGCTATAAAGAAAGAACTTCTTGGGAGATAACCCATGTGTTATTTTACTACAGTACTTTGTTTTTATTTTGTGTCTTGGAAGTTGTTTACTACTGTAGCAACCTCTCCTTATCTTAGTTTTGTGTTTTGTTGTGCCAAGTGAAGCCTCTAATCGAAGGTTGATACTAGATTTGGATTTCTGCGCAGAAACAGATTTCTATCTGTCACGAATCTGGGCTGTTTTCTCTGTCGAAAAATCAGAAAAATATGCCAATTTACGTGCGTGTTCCTCAGATATGTATGCAACTTTCATTAGTTTTGAGTTTTCTGATCTGAGCAACGGAAGTATTTATTAGAAATTCGTCTTTACGGACTGTTCTGTTTTGACAGATTCTGCCTTTTATTTCGCATTGCTTCTTTCGCTGTGTTGGGTGGATTTCTTTGTTCCATTACCTTCCAGTAGCTTTGAGCAATGTCCAGAAGTGTTAAGAATGATTGTGTCACCTCTAAACATGTGAGTTTTTGATTATGTACTAACCCCTCTAATGAAGTTTATGAGAAGTTTGGTGTGAAGGAAGTTTTCAAGGGTCAAGAGAGGAGGATGATATACTATGATCAAGAAGAGTGAAAGCTCTAAGCTTGGGGATGCTCCGGTGGTTCACCCCTGCATATATCAAGAAGACTCAAGCGTCTAAGCTTGGGGATGCCCAAGGCATCCCCTTCTTCATCGATAAATTATCAGGTTCCTTCTCTTGAAACTATATTTTTATTCGGTCACATCTTATGTGCTTTGCTTGGAGCGTCTGTATGTTTCTTATTTTTGTTTGTGTTTGAATAAATTGGATTACATCATGCTTGTGTGGGAGAGAGACACGCTCCGCTGTTTCATATGAACACATGTGTTCTTAGCTTTTAATATTCATGGCGAAGTTTCTTCTTCGTTAAATTGTTATATGGTTGGAATTGAAAAATGATACATGTAGTAATTGCTATAAATGTCTTGGGTAATGTGATACTTGGCAATTGTTGTGCTCATGTTTAAGCTCTTGCATCATATGCTTTGCACCCATTAATGAAGAAATACATAGAGCATGCTAAAATTTGGTTTGCATATTTGGTTTCTCTAAGGTCTAGATAATTTCTAGTATTGAGTTTGAACAACAAGGAAGACGGTGTAGAGTCTTATAATGTTTTCAATATGTTTTTTATGTGAGTTTTGCTGCACCGGTTCATCCTTGTGTTTGTTTCAAATAAGCCTTGCTAGCCTAAACCTTGTATCGAGAGGGAATACTTCTCATGCATCCAAAATACTTGAGCCAACCACTATGCCATTTGTGTCCACCATACCTACCTACTACATGGTATTTTCCGCCATTCCAAAGTAAATTGCTTGAGTGCTACCTTTAAAATTCCATCATTCACCTTTGCAATATATAGCTCATGGGACAAATAGCTTAAAAACTATTGTGGTATTGAATATGTAATTATGCACTTTATCTCTTATTAAGTTGCTTGTTGTGCGATAACCATGTTCACTGGGGACGCCATCAACTATTCTTTGTTGAATTTCATGTGAGTTGCTATGCATGTTCGTCTTGTCTGAAGTAAGAGAGATCTACCACCTTATGGTTAAGCATGTATATTGTTAGAGAAGAACATTGGGCCGCTAACTAAAGCCATGATCCATGGTGGAAGTTTCAGTTTTGGACAAATATCCTCAATCTCATATGAGAAGAATTATTAATTGTTGTTACATGCTTATGCATAAAAGAGGAGTCCATTATCTGTTGTCTATGTTGTCCCGGTATGGATGTCTAAGTTGAGAATAATCAATAGCGAGAAATCCAATGCGAGCTTTCTCCTTAGACCTTTGTACAGGCGGCATAGAGGTACCCCTTTGTGACACTTGGTTAAAACATGTGCATTGTGATGATCCGGTAGTCCAAGCTAATTAGGACAAGGTGCGGGCACTATTAGTATACTATGCATGAGGCTTGCAACTTGTAAGATATAATTTACATGATACATATGCTTTATTACTACCGTTGACAAAATTGTTTCATGTTTTCAAAATCAAAGCTCTAGCACAAATATAGCAATCGATGCTTTTCCTCTATGGAGGACCATTCTTTTACTTTTATTGTTGAGTCAGTTCACCTATTTCTCTCCACCTCAAGAAGCAAACACTTGTGTGAAATGTGCATTGATTCCTACATACTTGCATATTGCACTTATTATATTACTCTATGTTGACAATATCCATGAGATATACATGTTACAAGTTGAAAGCAATCGCTGAAACTTAATCTTCCATTGTGTTGCTTCAATGCCTTTACTTTGAATTATTGCTTTATGAGTTAACTCTTATGCAAGACTTATTGATGCTTGTCTTGAAGTACTATTCATGAAAAGTCTTTGCTATATGATTCAGTTGTTTACTCATGTCATATACATTGTTTTGATCGCTGCATTCACTACATATGCTTTACAAATAGTATGATCAAGGTTATGATGGCATGTCACTCCAGAAATTATCTTTGTTTATCGTTTACCTGCTCGGGACGAGCAGAAACTAAGCTTGGGGATGCTGATACGTCTCCGACGTATCGATAATTTCTTATGTTCCATGCCACATTATTGATGTTATCTACATGTTTTATGCGCACTTTATGTCATATTCGTGCATTTTCTGGAACTAACCTATTAACAAGATGCCGAAGTGTCAGTTCCTGTTTTCTGCTGTTTTTGGTTTCAGAAATCCTAGTAACGAAATATTCTCGGAATCGGACGAAATCAACGCCCAAGTTCCTATTTTCACCGGAAGCATCCAGAACACCCGGGAAGGACCAGAGGGGGGGCACTGGGCCCCCAGACCATAGGCCGGCGCGGCCCAGGCCCTGGCCGCGCCACCCTATGGTGTGGGCACCCCTTCGACCCTCTGGCGCCGCCTCTTCGCCTATTTAAAGCCTCCGTCGCGAAAACCCTGATACGTTCGACGAAAACCACAGAAACCTTCCAGAGCCGCCGCCATCGCGAGGCCAAGATCTGGGGGACAGGAGTCTCTGTTCCGGCACGCTGCCGGAACGGGGAAGTGCCCCCGGAAGGCTTCTCCATCGACACCGCTGCCATCTCCACCGCCATCTTCATCACCGCTGCTGCTCCCATGAAGAGGGAGTAGTTCTCCATCGAGGCTCGGGGCTGTACCGGTAGCTATGTGGTTCATCTCTCTCCTATGTACTTCAATACAATAATCTCATGAGCTGCCTTACATGATTGAGATTCATATGATGATGCTTGTAATCTAGATGTCATTATGCTAGTCAAGTGAGTTTTACTTATGTGATCTCCGGAGACTCCTTGTCCCACGTGTGTAAAGGTGACAGTGTGTGCACCGTGTGGGTCTCTTAGGCTATATTTCACAGAATACTTATTCACTGATGAATGGCATAGTGAGGTGCTTATTTATATCTCTTTATGATTGCAATGTGTTTGTATCACAATTTATCTATGTGCTACTCTAGCAATGTTATTAAAGTAGTTCTATTCCTCCTGCACGATGTAATGGTGACAGTGTGTGCATCCGTGTTAGTACTTGGTTTATGCTATGATCATGATCTCTTGTAGATTGCGAAGTTAACTATTGCTATGATAGTATTGATGTGATCTATTCCTCCTACATATGCATGAAGGTGACAGTGTGCATGCTATGTTAGTACTTGGTTTAGTCTTTTGATCTATCTTACACTATAAGGTTACTTAAATATGAACATTTAATTGTGCAGCTTGTTAACTCCGGCATTGAGGGTTCGTGTAATCCTACGCAATGTGTTCATCATCCAACAAGAGTGTAGAGTATGCATTTATCTGTTCTGTTATGTGATCAATGTTGAGAGTGTCCACTAGTGAAAGTGTAATCCCTAGACCTTGTTCCTAAATACTGCTGCGTTACTACTGCTTGTTTACTGTTTCACTGTGTTACTACTGCTGCAATACTACCACCATCAACTACACGCCAGCAAGCTATTTTCTGGCACCGTTGCTACTGCTCATATATTCATACCACCTGTATTTCACTATCTCTTCGCCGAACTAGTGCACCTATTAGGTGTGTTGGGGACACAAGAGACTTCTTGCTTTGTGGTTGCAGGGTTGCATGAGAGGGATATCTTTGACCTCTTCCTCCCTGAGTTCGATAAACCTTGGGTGATCCACTTAAGGGAAAACTTGCTGCTGTTCTACAAACCTCTGCTCTTGGAGGCCCAACACTGTCTACAGGAAAAGGAGGGGGAAGTAGACATCAGTCGCTGTCCACCATGATCTACAGATGAAAAGGGACAAATTTTAGATCGTCCATTTCATCGAACACCTCGCAGGCGGAGGCCATCCAATGCGTCCGTAGGGACCTGCAGGCAATGGCCGTCCCGGTCGACTTGCGGCCTGGAAACACGGTGCACGAGAGCTCACCTCCGGCGGCAACGGCGCAGCTGCTAAACGGCGAGAGGTCTCGCGACGGTGAGAGGACAACAGCGTCGGCGACGGCGACGGTGTCCTCCGACTCTGCTACGAAGCGGCGAAAGCAGCGCGGGGCCGCGACCTATGCTTCCGCCCCGCTTGCCGGCGTCTCGACGACGGTGGCCGGCGTCGACGCCGCTCACAAATCGCCGGTCCTTGGCTGGCGGTGGAGCGGCGGGAGATGTGTGCGAGGGGTTTGTGTTTTGGGAGACAGACATGCGGGCCAGGGGCGGACAAGGGGAGGACGCGAGCGGCCAGCATTCGGCGTCCGCGGTCACGCAAACTCGTCCCAGATTTGGGCCGGGTTTGGGTCGTCCCGGACGCCGCGGCCATCCGTTTTAGGGATGGGTCCGCGCGCTGGGCCGCGTTTTTGTCCGGCTCGACCCATCCGGACGCGCGGGCGCGGTTTGGGTCGCCCCGTTGGAGATGCCCTTAGGCCTCTATAAATACATCCCGGTTTGCACACACTACATCCACAGTAGCAGCAATACATCTCAAAGCAAATAGAAGAGGAAGAAGCATCCAGCGTTCCAGCATCCACAATGGCCACCACCAAGGCCATGGCGTCCTCCCCAGTCCTCCTCCTCGCCACGATCCTTATGGTCGTGACTTCCGTGCATGCGCACTACGACTGCCCGCCACCTCCAGCGGCCCCGACACCTGAAGCATCGACACCAGCACCGGTAGCATCGACACCGGCAATGGCACCTGTAGCATCGTCCTCGGCACCGGTACCATCCGCACCGGCACCGCCACCGATAGCAATTTCCCCGACACCGGTAGCATCGACACCGACACCGACACAGAACGCATCGGCCCCATCCACCAGCAGCGGGCAGTGCGAGCTGAGCAATGTCGCTGATTTTCGAGTGTGTGTCAACCTCAACTTGGGAAGGATGGGCATGGACGGTATAGACCTGTGCTGCCAGAGGATACGTGGGAAGCCAATCATCAATGTCGTGACTTGCCTATGCACCACTTTCTGGCAGTTCAATGTTCGTGCCCGAGCCAATATCGCCAACGACGTCAATGCCGTCCTCGAAATCTGTGGAATATCTCGCATCCCCGACCCCGTTTGCCTCCTATTATAGGCCTAAGTCCCCAGTCGACAGCGTGCGTCTACTACTCGTTCGCCCTATGCAGATGTAATGCTTAAATAATAATTTTTAATATATGAATTGTTGTTTGTGCCCACCTTAAATCAGCAGCATGTTGGTTAAGCCTGTCGTTCTCCTAAAAAAAGAGTTGTGATCTTCTTGATAAAAAAGTGTAACAGCGCCGACACATGTGTCCCTTGCGTTGCCAACCCCAAATGCAAAATATATCTTTTTTAATAGGTTTCTAAAACACCACAATTCAATGAAATAAAATTATTCAACCAAATAAATTAAGTTATTCACCCAAATTTAAACATAGCGAATAGAATAGTGCATACAATAATTAAAAAAGTTAAACTCCTAAAACTTGAAAGAGATCATGGAATCATGCAGCGTTTTCTCTCGTCGCCCGGAGATGCTACACAACAAGTTGTTAATGAACCTATTCATTGCGGATTTCGTGATATATGGCAAGAAAAGCTCCAAACTCGAGTGTTACCCGGTGGATAACTTTGGTGAGAGGGCCCTTTCAAATCATATGAATGATCATCATGCACTGGATTAGCGTGCCCACTCTCGACGATTATGTGCATGATCATACATGAATTTATAACACCCCTCGTGTGAGCTATAAAAGATTTGTTCCATGTGAGACGTTCATAGATTTTCTTCAACCTCAGCTTAATTGGGAAGGAGACGAGCATGGCTGGTAGGGACATATGCTGCCGGCGGCTTGCCTATACTATGTTGAGTTTTTCTAATATTTTGCGGCTTGCCTATACCGATCGACAGAGGTATTAATACGTTATACACCTCGCCGAGGACTCGTGTGCTGCTGCTGCTGCTGCTGCCACCGATCCGATCAGCATGCCATGCTCTCCCTATTGCCTCTGTCGCTATTCAACTCGGCATGTTTTTCCATTGCGGTGACAAAGCAATTCTCCCAAAATATAAAATGTTATGCTCATTCTAATCAGAACAGTTGTTGAACCATCTCAATTGTAAAAATAGATGTGTTTTGTTGTACCTCAGTTTAACAACACGAAAAAGCAAATTCTGATTTTTAGATTGGAACATGATCATTGCATGGATGTCATGGGAATCTGCCGCAAATTATTTTTATGTGCTCTTTTGATACTTCTTGTAATTTCGAATATGTTCGAACTAGCTATAGAGCTTTGTAAAACTATTTTCCTATCATTGTACACTATTTCAGAGATTTTTTTATTTCAATTGCCATAATGTATGATATGGCATTGTTAAAGTTTTTCTTAATGTAATAGGACCAGCAACCCATCGCAAACGCACAAGCAATTTTCCTAGTTACTTTAAAAAGACACCAGCTTGATAAAAGAATAAGAATGATGTGTGGGAAAAGGTCAATCTTGCCTTCATACGCTCATCACGTGTGATCTGCAACTATATTACTTTTTTTTGAGAAACACAGTACAAACGCAGACGCTCACATACACGCGCATACACTCATCCCTATGAACGCACACACGCACACCCCTACTCCTATGAATATTCCGCTTTTATGAGACACACAGATGTCAAACCTGGGATTTGAACTCTGGTGGGCTGGGGGTACAACCACCCTCCTAACCACCCAACCTCAGGTTGGTTCTCTGCAACTATATTACTTTAATACTACTGATACGTATTGTAGTAATTTCATTTTTCTCTTATTAAAAAAAGGGTCTGGTTCAGTTTGTATATGCTCATAATTTCTGTTTACACCACCAGTGTTTCAAATAAAGCTGTTACATAGTTGATTACTAAAAATTGGTTATTGTTTAATTAGCTTACTCTACATAATATATTACAGTGCATTTATTTTTAGTCAAACTACTTGCAGAAATTAAGATCATTGCATAATTCCCTGCTTATGTATCCAGGAACTAAGAAACAATTTCGAAGAAACTCCAGAAATGGCAAACCCCTGTATCGTGGTTGCGCTGGCACTGTAGGAGCTGCAACTCGCAGCTCCCTTCTTCCTCCTCTGAACTCACACAAAGGAGCAATTACTGGACACGGGAGGATTTTTATGTCGGCTGTCTCTCACAGAACAGCGTTTTTTCTCTTCTTGACCTCATAAATACTAAATTGTTGATTAAAGCGTGCCTTAAATAGGCAAACATACGCATGACTCTAAACCACTCACCCACTAACAGTGGCGGACCTACAGGGTATGCCGTATATGCCATGGCATACCCAGCGGCCTGGCCATGCAAGCACATACTCGTTTTAATCAAGTGAGCTAGCTAATGCACTGCGCTGATCAGAGCACGCAGCCTCCATGCATGTTTCAGGGACTTGGGTTGATTATCTTTGGTAGTCTCGCTCTCGCGTGCAAGTCTGCTATGGCCATGCACCATCCACGCACACGTCACTAATTTGGTAACGGATTCGATTTGATTAGCTATTACAACTAATCAAAGGAAAGTACCATACACTGGATACTCTACACTGCCTTAGTATATATGTGCTAGCGGATAATTCAGTCAACTGATAATTACTTTTCAGTAGTCAAGTATAGAATGAATTTTTAATATTCCGTTGTAACTTTTTGTAACATATTTTCTTATTTTATTGTTTATTTTAGTACAATCTGACTATATTTTACAGTGTCGCTAGAATAATTATCATGCGGTCAAATATTTTCGGAAATTTGGGGTCGCAGACAACCGCGAGAATTTAGGTCAATATTAGAAACACCTCGCCCAGTGAGCCGCGGTCGTCGCCATAGAACCTGTCCCGGAAGTCACCGAAGAATCCTCGCCGGAGAACCCCATCGTCGGAAGACCGGGTCGCCGAAGAATACCGCGTCACCGGATCCCGGTCTCCGACTAGAAGAACCGTCGACCACAGTGGCGCCACTCACAGTAACAGTGGCCGCCGCCAGCGTTGTAACGCGTCGGCATATAGTAGCAGAGCTTGCAGCACGCTGCTTCCCGCTGGTCGCTTGCAACCCCAGTGCCCGCCTATGGTAGCTCTCGCGGAAGGCATTTGAAGCACTTGCGATGGTTCCTTGCAACTCCGGCTCCAGCCGATGGGGGCTTTGGCGGAAGGCCCTTGCAGGACCAGCGGTGTTGGATTGCAGCTTTGGCGCCCGCCCATGGAAGCACCAACGGAAGGGGCTTGCAACTCCGATAGTGGTGGATTGTGGCTCCGGGGGCGGGGGCTTGTAGCATCCGCCGGCAGCACAATCGATAGACCAAGGGAGCATCAAGAGCCGCATGCGGGAGCAGCACCGGCCACCGACAGAAGCATCGGCTCCAACAACTTGAGCAACGCTGCCATGTCCTTTGCATAATCCAGCGGCGACGGGGGCTTGCAGCATCCACCGGCAGCACAAACAACGGACCAAGGGAGCATCTAGAGCCGCATGTGGGTCCAGCTCCGGCCACCGACGAAAGCACCGGCTCCAACCACTTGAGCACCGCCGCCATGTCCACTGCAAAATCCGGCGGCGGCGTGGACATTCTGCAGCAACGCCCTGGCCTTTTGCAGCAACGCCGACGGAGGGTGTAACACCCCGACCATCCCTGGCCGGGCCTGTTACCCCTGGCAGCTCTTTAGGATCTCTAGACTAGCCCCACAGACCAACACATGTCTTTCCTGCGCACTTTGTCCTCACTCGTGCGCACCCGGGAACTACTTCCCGGTCGGTCACCCATCCTCAAATTACTCCGAGCCAAGCACACTTAACCTCGGAATTCTTTGCTGATGAGCTTCCGGAAAAGAACTTGCAACTTGTTGGTATGAATATCCTATCAATCCTATTAAGCCATGGGCCAGGATATCACACTCATTCCCCCTTAGATGATCGACGCCCTCGTCGATCAGTCCCAAGACAGGAACGTCCCCTCTTGGCACACATCTGTGCGTCCAGTGCTGGTACATGTGCCATGTCGTGTGCCACGACGGGCCACACCAGCCATGCCCCACATGTCCGAACCCCTGACCCGCACACGCCCGTGTAACCGCGAAGGTCGGCTCTGATACCCAAATGTAACACCCCGACCACTCGTGAGCACCCGGGAACTACTTCCCGGTGGGTCACCCATCCTCAAATTACTCCGAGCCAAGCACGCTTAACCTCGGAGTTCTTTGCTGATGAGCTTCCGGAAAAGAAGTTGCAACTTGTTGGTATGAGTATCCTATCAATCCTATTAAGCCCTGGGCCAGGATATCACAGAGGGTGAGAGCAGCGTGAGATGCCCGTGGGAGCAGCGCCAGCCTTCATGGCACCCATGGTGATTCTCGCCGGAGAGAGAACTGAGTGAGAGAGAGAGGAGAGATGATTTAGTGGAGATGAGGAGTGGTGGAGAGAGAGTAGCGAGCAGATATGTTTCTCACGTCTTTGACTTTGGCAGTTGTGAACATGGGCGGACCCCATGGTAGCACGCGTCATGAGGTGACCCGTACGATGAAGGCCATCCAACGGAGGCGTCCAAAGTCTGCCATCGTGCATGCCCTCCGACGAATAGAAGCGTTTTCCAAAGAAAAAAAGCAAGCCGGCCATGCAGAAACTCATTTCGGCACATGGGAGCATATGCTCCTACCACCGGAGAAACATTTTGAAATATATAAAAAAAAATCGAACAAAATTTTCAGCGCTTACGTATCGAGTACATCAAGTTTTGCAAAACCAACATTTTGATGACTTGTGTGAAAAAGAAAAAAAAAAGTCACGTACACTGCTTTTTTTTGCACCAAAATTTGTCTTTTCTACGTACAACAATAAAAATGTTGATTTTTCGTAGAACCACTTTATGAACGTGTAAAACTTCGAGCTGTACCTATTAAATTTTATGCCTAAACTTTTCAATATTTTAAAAATATATTTAAAATAAAATTTAAAAATCAGGAGCATATGCTCCCAGGTGCCAAAACACCACTCCAGCCAGCCATGCATGCGGGCGAATAGCAAAACCAAACACGCACATCGCGCCGCACAGAAGCAGCGCTAATCACATCGCGACAAAAGAACTGCTGTCGCGGAGCGCGAGCGCGCGTGGAAAGTGACGCGGTCAACCGCGGAAAAGGAAATCTGGTTTTAAAGATCGGAAGGTTTGGCTTCACTTGCAGCGGGTGAAATTCGAACCAGAATTCGTTGGTTGCTGCGTTTTTCAGCGGTCATTTTTTTAAGGACAGTGCTGGGCGTCCCCCGGGGGATCTGATTTCCCAGCCCCCGGGTCCCCAGCCGTTGGATTGGCTATCTTGTACGGTCAGATCAGCTGTTACCGGATGCAGCAAAAAATACCTTCCGGCAGCAAAAAAATAACTCGCTTTTGCTACATTGTAGCAAAAAACGGTTCAACCACGAAAATCAAATAAAAGGGCTGAGCTCGCCGGAGATTCGCCGGAGACCTCGCCGGCGAGCTCGTAGCAAAAAAATTATACTATTGTAGCAAAAACAGATATCGACGGAAAAGTCGCCAGGGACATCGCCGGAGACCTCGCAGGAGACCTCGCCGGAGACCCCGTATTGTACAATGGTAGCAAAACCACATAAAAAGTTGTAGCAAAAAAAAATACTAATTCAGCAAAACTTTCCGACCAAGACAGCAACACCTGACACCTAATGTAGCAGAAACGACCTCCGTGGTAGCAAAACCCGGCTTCCGCCTGTAGCAACGTCGGGTAGCAAAGCCTGCTTTCGCTGGTAGCAACCTCCGAGCCTAAGGCAGCAAACTCCCAAAAATTCGCGAAAAATATGTTTTATATTCTAGCACTGATTTCGCCTCCATCTAGCACTGATCTGGACAGCGGGGTTGGCGAGGCCGACGGCGGAGGGCGCGAAGATGCGGACATCCAGTGCTGGTTGGCGATGAAGTTGGAGACCGAGAGCCCCGCGCAGAAGCGGAGCGCGACGAAGCCCGCGGGCGAGGACGCGTACACGGCGGCCAGCGCGAGGGCGAGCGTGCAAACGAGGCTGGCGACCCCGGACGCGCGGCGCAGGCCGAGGAGATCGCAGGCGGGGCCCATGGCGAGGCGCCCGACGAGCGCGGCGGCGAGGGAGGCGACGGCGGCGGCGGAGGCATCGGACGGAGGGAGCACGAGTGGCGGGCGCAGCGCAGGGAGGACGGGCGGCGCGGCGAAAGTGGCGAAAGAAGCTGTGCGAAGAGGGAGAGCCGGGCGAAGTGGAAGGCCTGCGTGTGCGGCCGCAACAGCGCAAGAGGCCGCAGCTCCGTGGCGCGGCCCTCTGCGTCGACGCCGTCGACCGACCATCGATTGCTGCGGGCGGCAGCCAGACAGCGGCGACGGCGGCGCTCGACTACGGGCCGGTGGCACGCGAAAGGTTGGGGGCCGTCCGCGCGGGCTAGGAAGACGGCGCTGGTTGGGGGCCGTCCGCGGGCTAGGAAGGCGGCGGCCGACCATGGGTCGCCTGCGGGCGGTGGCGCTCGACCACGGGCCGGTTGGCGAGTGAAAGGTTGGGGCAGTCCGCGCGGGCGAGGAAGGCGGCGCTGGTCGCGGCGGCCGACCATGGGTCGTTGCGTGCAGCGGTCGCCAGCCAGCGGCGGCGGCCTGGTAGTGCGGCAGCGAGCTGGAGAGAGAAAAAGGGATTGACTCCCTGGAACGGACGAGTGGAGGAGGAAGGTGCGCGTGTGAGGATAAGAGAAACGGTGGGCCCCAACGAGACACGCGGCGTGCAGCCAAGGCGGAGGATCGAAACGCTTCGTCCCCCGGGGGAACACAATCATTTTCCTTTTTTTAACATGGTTTTTTAGGGTTCGTTAATTGCTGCTGTGAATGCGGGCTAGGTGAGTCGTAAGAAAAAATACATGCGCTTGCGGGCTGGCTCCAGCCCGTTGCAAGCAATACATAGGAGGTCCTCCCTTTCCTTGACTCTGACATTCATTAAAAGATATGGGTTAGAGAGAGAAGCAAATTTTCTCGACGTATGTACGAAAATTTAGGTACTGAACCTGCCAAACTACCAAACTGACAACCTGGAAATCGCTCAAAACGTCCACATTCCATAAGCTAAAATTAAACGTACTTAATTACACGTACTCCAAGTAGTTGCGATCCATGGAGCCATAATTGTTTAAACTGTACGTACACGCACTAATCGCTACTCTTGAAACCCGCATCACGATCAACCCTCACTACCGCTTAGGCCCTATAAATACGTTCCGGTTTACACACACTACCTCTACAAGACAGCAACAACACATCTCAATGGAAGTAGAAGAAGAAAAACCACCCAGCGTTCCAGCAGCGACAATGGCCACCACAAAAGCCACGGGGTCCTCCGTGGTTCTCCTCCTCCTCGTCATGATCCTTCAGGCCGCGACTTCTGTGCAAGCGGATTACTATACTGTATCACCTGCACCAGTACTGGTAGCATCGCCCCAGGCTCCCCTGACACCAGTAGCATCGTCTCCTACACCGGAGGCATCGCCTTTGACATCGGGAGCATCGCCTTCGGTAGCATCGTCTCCAACACCGGGAGCATCGCCTCCGGTAGCATCACCCCCGGCACCGGGAGCATCGCCTCCGACACCGGGAGCATCGCCTCCGGTAGCATCACCCCCGGCACCGGGAGCATCGACTCCGACACCGGGAGCATCACCTCCGGTAGCATCGCCTCCGGTAGCATCACCCCCGGCACCGGGAGCATCGACTCCGACACCGGGAGCATCACCTCCGGTAGCATCGCCTCCGACACCGGGAGCATCGCCTCCGGTAGCATCGCCTCCGACACCGGGAGCATCGCCTCCGGTAGCATCACCCCCAACACCGGGAGCATCGCCTCCGACACCGGGAGCATCACCTCCGGTAGCATCGCCTCCGACACCAGGAGCTTCACCTCCGACACCGAGAGCATCGCCTCCTGTAGCATCGCCCCCAACACAGGTAGCATCGCCTCCGACACCAGGAGCATCGCCTCCGGTAGCATCGCCCCCAACACCGGGAGCATCGCCTCCGACATTAGGAGCTTCACCTTCGACACCGGGAGCATCGCCTCCTGTAGCATCGCCCCCAACACCGGGAGCTTCACCTCCGGGAGCATCGCCTCCGACACCGGGAGCATCGCCACCGACACAGGTAGCATCACCTCCGGTAGCATCGCCACCGACACAGGTAGCATCGCCTCCGACACCAGGAGCATCGCCTCCGACACCGGGAGCATCGCCTCCGGTAGCATCACCCCCGACACCGGGAGCATCGCCTCCGGTAGCATTACCTCCAACACCGGGAGCATCGCCTCCGACACCGGGAACATCACCTCCGACACCGGGAGCATCGCCCCCGGCACTAGGAGCATCGCCTCCTGTAGCATCGCCCCCAACACAGGTAGCATCGCCTCCGACACCAGGAGCATCGCCTCCGGTAGCATCACCCCCAACACCGGGAGCATCGCCACCGACACCAGGAGCTTCACCTCCGACACCGGGAGCATCACCTCCTGTAGCATCGCCCCCAACAGCGGGAGCTTCACCACCGGTAGCATCGCCTCCGACACCGGGAGCATCGTCACCGACACAGGTAGCATCGCCTCCGACACCGGGAGCATCGCCTCCGGTAGCATCACCCCCGACACCAGGAGCATCGCCTCCGACACCGGGAGCATCACCTCCGGTAGCATCGCCCCCGGCACTGGGAGCATCGCCTCCGACACCGGGAGCATCACCTCCGGTAGCATCGCCCCCAACACAGGTAGCATCGCCTCCGGTAGCATCGCCCCCAACACAGGTAGCATCGCCTCCGACACCAGGAGCATCGCCTCCGATAGCATCGCCCCCAACACCGGGAGCATCGCCCCCAACACCGGGAGCTTCACCTCCGACACCGGGAGCATCGCCTCCTGTAGCATCGCCCCCAACACCGGGAGCTTCACCTCCGGTAGCATCGTCTCCGACACCGGGAGCATCGCCACCGACACAGGTAGCATCACCTCCGGTAGCATCGCCCCCGTCACTGGGAGCATCGCCTCCGGTAGCATCGCCCCCAATACAGGTAGCATCGCCTCCGACACCAGGAGCATCGCCTCCTGTAGCATCGCCCCCAACACCGGGAGCATCGCCTCCGACACCAGGAGCTTCACCTCCGACACCGGGAGCATCGCCTCCTGTAGCATCGCCCCCAACACCGGGAACTTCACCTCCGGTAGCATCGCCTCCGACACCGGGAGCATCACCCCCGACACCGGGAGCATCACCTCCGGTAGCATCGCCACCGACACAGGTAGCATCGCCTCCGACACCAGGAGCATCGCCTCCGACACCGGGAGCATCGCCTCCGGTAGCATCATCCCCGACACCGGGAGCATCGCCTCCGGTAGCATCACCTCCAACACCGGGAGCATCGCCTCTGACACCGGGAGCATCACCTCCGACACCGGGAGCATCGCCCCCGGCACTAGGAGCATCGCCTCCTGTAGCATCGCCCCCAACACAGGTAGCATCGCCTCCGACACCAGGAGCATCGCCTCCGATAGCATCGCCCCCAACACCGGGAGCATCGCCTCCGACACCGGGAGCATCACCTCCGGTAGCATCGCCCCCGGCAGTGGGAGCATCGCCTCCGGTAGCATCGCCCCCAACACAGGTAGCATCGCCTCCGACACCAGGAGCATCGCCTCCGATAGCATCGCCCCCAACACCGGGAGCATCGCCTCCGACACTAGGAGCTTCACCTCCGACACCGGGAGCATCGCCTCCTGTAGCATCGCCCCCAACACCGGGAGCTTCACCTCCGGTAGCATCGTCTCCGACACCGGGAGCATCACCACCGACACAGGTAGCATCACCTCCTGTAGCATCGCCCCCGGCACTGGGAGCATCGCCTCCGACACCAGGAGCATCGCCTCCGACACCGGGAGCATCGCCTCCGGTAGCATCATCCCCGACACCGGGAGCATCGCCTCCTGTAGCATCTCCCCCAACACCGGGAGCATCGCCTCCGACACCAGGAGCTTCACCTCCGACACCGGGAGCATCGCCTCCTGTAGCATCGCCCCCATCACCGGGAGCTTCACCTCCGGTAGCATCGCCTCCGACACCGGGAGCATCACCCCCGACACCGGGAACATCACCTCCGGTAGCATCGCCACCGACACAGGTAGCATCGCCTCCGACACCAGGAGCATCGCCTCCGACACTGGGAGCATCGCCTCCGGTAGCATCATCCCCGACACCGGGAGCATCGCCTCCGGGAGCATCGCCTCCGACACCAGGAGCTTCACCTCCGACACCTGGAGCATCGCCCCCAACACAGGTAGCATCGCCTCCGACACCAGGAGCATCGCCTCCGGTAGCATCGCCCCCAACACCGGGAGCATCGCCTCCGACACCAGGAGCTTCACCTCCGACACCGGGAGCATCGCCTCCTGTAGCATCGCCCCCAACACCGGGAGCTTCACCTCCGGTAGCATCGCCTCCGACACCGGGAGCATCGCCACCGACACAGGTAGCATCGCCTCCGACACCGGGAGCATCGCCTCCGGTAGCATCACCCCCGACACCGGGAGCATCGCCTCCGACATTGGGAGCATCACCTCCGGTAGCATCGCCTCCGACACCGGGAGCATCGCCTCCGGTAGCATCGCCCCCAACACTGGGAGCATCGCCTCCGACACCAGGAGCTTCACCACCGACACCGGGAGCATCGCCTCCGGTAGCATCACCCCCAACACCGGGAGCTTCACCTCCGGTAGCATCGCCTCCGACACCAGGAGCTTCACCTCCGACACCTGGAGCATCGCCCCCAACACAGGTAGCATCGCCTCCGACACCAGGAGCATCGCCTCCGGTAGCATCGCCTCCGACACCGGGAGCATCACCTCCGGTAGCATCGCCCCCAACACAGGTAGCATCGCCTCCGGTAGCATCGCCCCCAACACAGGTAGCATCGCCTCCGACACCAGGAGCATCGCCTCCGATAGCATCGCCCCCAACACCGGGAGCATCGCCTCCGACACCAGGAGCTTCACCTCCGACACCGGGAGCATCGCCTCCTGTAGCATCGCCCCCAACACCGGGAGCTTCACCTCCGGTAGCATCGTCTCCGACACCGGGAGCATCGCCACCGACACAGGTAGCATCACCTCCGGTAGCATCGCCCCCGGCACTGGGAGCATCGCCTCCGGTAGCATCGCCCCCAATACAGGTAGCATCGCCTCCGACACCAGGAGCATCGCCTCCTGTAGCATCGCCCCCAACACCGGGAGCATCGCCTCCGACACCAGGAGCTTCACCTCCGACACCGGGAGCATCGCCTCCTGTAGCATCGCCCCCAACACCGGGAACTTCACCTCCGGTAGCATCGCCTCCGACACCGGGAGCATCACCCCCGACACCGGGAGCATCACCTCCGGTAGCATCGCCACCGACACAGGTAGCATCGCCTCCGACACCAGGAGCATCGCCTCCGACACCGGGAGCATCGCCTCCGGTAGTATCATCCCCGACACCGGGAGCATCGCCTCCGGTAGCATCACCTCCAACACCGGGAGCATCGCCTCCGACACCGGGAGCATCACCTCCGACACCGGGAGCATCGCCCCCGGCACTAGGAGCATCGCCTCCTGTAGCATCGCCCCCAACACAGGTAGCATCGCCTCCGACACCAGGAGCATCGCCTCCGATAGCATCGCCCCCAACACCGGGAGCATCGCCTCCGACACCGGGAGCATCACCTCCGGTAGCATCGCCCCCGGCAGTGGGAGCATCGCCTCCGGTAGCATCGCCCCCAACACAGGTAGCATCGCCTCCGACACCAGGAGCATCGCCTCCGATAGCATCGCCCCCAACACCGGGAGCATCGCCTCCGACACTAGGAGCTTCACCTCCGACACCGGGAGCATCGCCTCCTGTAGCATCGCCCCCAACACCGGGAGCTTCACCTCCGGTAGCATCGTCTCCGACACCGGGAGCATCACCACCGACACAGGTAGCATCACCTCCTGTAGCATCGCCCCCGGCACCAGGAGCATCGCCTCCGACACCGGGAGCATCGCCTCCGGTAGCATCATCCCCGACACCGGGAGCATCGCCTCCTGTAGCATCTCCCCCAACACCGGGAGCATCGCCTCCGACACCAGGAGCTTCACCTCCGACACCGGGAGCATCGCCTCCGGTAGCATCGTCTCCGACACCGGGAGCATCACCACCGACACAGGTAGCATCACCTCCTGTAGCATCGCCCCCGGCACTGGGAGCATCGCCTCCGACACCAGGAGCATCGCCTCCGACACCGGGAGCATCGCCTCCGGTAGCATCATCCCCGACACCGGGAGCATCGCCTCCTGTAGCATCTCCCCCAACACCGGGAGCATCGCCTCCGACACCAGGAGCTTCACCTCCGACACCGGGAGCATCGCCTCCTGTAGCATCGCCCCCATCACCGGGAGCTTCACCTCCGGTAGCATCGCCTCCGACACCGGGAGCATCACCCCCGACACCGGGAACATCACCTCCGGTAGCATCGCCACCGACACAGGTAGCATCGCCTCCGACACCAGGAGCATCGCCTCCGACACTGGGAGCATCGCCTCCGGTAGCATCATCCCCGACACCGGGAGCATCGCCTCCGGGAGCATCGCCTCCGACACCAGGAGCTTCACCTCCGACACCTGGAGCATCGCCCCCAACACAGGTAGCATCGCCTCCGACACCAGGAGCATCGCCTCCGGTAGCATCGCCCCCAACACCGGGAGCATCGCCTCCGACACCAGGAGCTTCACCTCCGACACCGGGAGCATCGCCTCCTGTAGCATCGCCCCCAACACCGGGAGCTTCACCTCCGGTAGCATCGCCTCCGACACCGGGAGCATCGCCACCGACACAGGTAGCATCGCCTCCGACACCGGGAGCATCGCCTCCGGTAGCATCACCCCCGACACCGGGAGCATCGCCTCCGACATTGGGAGCATCACCTCCGGTAGCATCGCCTCCGACACCGGGAGCATCGCCTCCGGTAGCATCGCCCCCAACACTGGGAGCATCGCCTCCGACACCAGGAGCTTCACCACCGACACCGGGAGCATCGCCTCCGGTAGCATCACTCCCAACACCGGGAGCTTCACCTCCGGTAGCATCGCCTCCGACACCAGGAGCTTCACCTCCGACACCTGGAGCATCGCCCCCAACACAGGTAGCATCGCCTCCGACACCAGGAGCATCGCCTCCGGTAGCATCGCCTCCGACACCGGGAGCATCACCTCCGGTAGCATCGCCCCCAACACAGGTAGCATCGCCTCCGGTAGCATCGCCCCCAACACAGGTAGCATCGCCTCCGACACCAGGAGCATCGCCTCCGATAGCATCGCCCCCAACACCGGGAGCATCGCCTCCGACACCAGGAGCTTCACCTCCGACACCGGGAGCATCGCCTCCTGTAGCATCGCCCCCAACACCGGGAGCTTCACCTCCGGTAGCATCGTCTCCGACACCGGGAGCATCGCCACCGACACAGGTAGCATCACCTCCGGTAGCATCGCCCCCGGCACTGGGAGCATCGCCTCCGGTAGCATCGCCCCCAATACAGGTAGCATCGCCTCCGACACCAGGAGCATCGCCTCCTGTAGCATCGCCCCCAACACCGGGAGCATCGCCTCCGACACCAGGAGCTTCACCTCCGACACCGGGAGCATCGCCTCCTGTAGCATCGCCACCAACACCGGGAACTTCACCTCCGGTAGCATCGCCTCCGACACCGGGAGCATCACCCCCGACACCGGGAGCATCACCTCCGGTAGCATCGCCACCGACACAGGTAGCATCGCCTCCGACACCAGGAGCATCGCCTCCGACACCGGGAGCATCGCCTCCGGTAGTATCATCCCCGACACCGGGAGCATCGCCTCCGGTAGCATCACCTCCAACACCGGGAGCATCGCCTCCGACACCGGGAGCATCACCTCCGACACCGGGAGCATCGCCCCCGGCACTAGGAGCATCGCCTCCTGTAGCATCGCCCCCAACACAGGTAGCATCGCCTCCGACACCAGGAGCATCGCCTCCGATAGCATCGCCCCCAACACCGGGAGCATCGCCTCCGACACCGGGAGCATCACCTCCGGTAGCATCGCCCCCGGCAGTGGGAGCATCGCCTCCGGTAGCATCGCCCCCAACACAGGTAGCATCGCCTCCGACACCAGGAGCATCGCCTCCGATAGCATCGCCCCCAACACCGGGAGCATCGCCTCCGACACTAGGAGCTTCACCTCCGACACCGGGAGCATCGCCTCCTGTAGCATCGCCCCCAACACCGGGAGCTTCACCTCCGGTAGCATCGTCTCCGACACCGGGAGCATCACCACCGACACAGGTAGCATCACCTCCTGTAGCATCGCCCCCGGCACCAGGAGCATCGCCTCCGACACCGGGAGCATCGCCTCCGGTAGCATCATCCCCGACACCGGGAGCATCGCCTCCTGTAGCATCTCCCCCAACACCGGGAGCATCGCCTCCGACACCAGGAGCTTCACCTCCGACACCGGGAGCATCGCCTCCGACACCAGGAGCTTCACCTCCGACACCGGGAGCATCGCCTCCTGTAGCATCGCCCCCATCACCGGGAGCTTCACCTCCGGTAGCATCTCCTCCGACACCGGGAGCATCACCCCCGACACCGGGAACATCACCTCCGGTAGCATCGCCACCGACACAGGTAGCATCGCCTCCGACACCAGGAACATCGCCTCCGACACTGGGAGCATCGCCTCCGGTAGCATCGCCCCCAACACCGCCTCCGGTAGCATCGCCCCCAACACAGGTAGCATCGCCTCCGGTAGCATCGCCCCCAACACAGGTAGCATCGCCTCCGACACTGGGAGCATCGCCTCCGGTAGCATCGCCCCCAACACCGGGAGGTTCACCGGGAGCATCGCCACCTGTAGCATCGCCCCCAACACCGGGAGCTTCACCTCCGGTAGCATCGCCTCCGACACCGGGAGCATCGCCTCCGGTAGCATCGCCCCCAACACTGGGAGCATCGCCTCCGACACTGGGAGCATCGCCTCCGACACCAGGAGCTTCACCTCCGACACCGGGAGCATCGCCTCCTGTAGCATCGCCCCCAACACCGGGAGCTTCACCTCCGGTAGCATCGCCTCCGACACCGGGAGCATCGCCTCCGACACCAGGAGCTTCACCTCCAACACCTGGAGCATCGCCCCCAACACAGGTAGCATCGCCTCCGACACCAGGAGCATCGCCTCCGGTAGCATCGCCCCCAACACCGGGAGCATCGCCTCCGACACCAGGAGCTTCACCTCCGACACCGGGAGCATCGCCTTCTGTAGCATCGCCCCCAACACCGGGAGCTTCACCTCCGGTAGCATCGCCTCCGACACCGGGAGCATCGCCACCGACACAGGTAGCATCGCCTCCGACACCGGGAGCATCGCCTCCGGTAGCATCACCCCCGACACCGGGAGCATCGCCTCCGGCAGCATCGCCCCCGGCACTAGGAGCATCGCCTCCGGTAGCATCGCCCCCAACACAGGTAGCATCGCCTCCGACACCAGGAGCATCGCCTCCGGTAGCATCGCCCCCAACACCGGGAGCATCGCCTCCGACACCAGGAGCTTCACCTCCGACACCGGGAGCATCGCCTCCGACACCGGGAGCATCGCCTCCGGTAGCATCACCCCCGACACCGGGAGCCTCGCCTCCGACACCGGGAGCATCACCTCCCGTAGCATCGCCCCCAGCACCGGGAGCATCGCCTCCGACACCAGGAGCTTCACCTCCGACACCGGGAGCATCGCCTCCTGTAGCATCGCCCCCAACACCGGGAGCTTCACCTCCGGTAGCATCGCCTCCGGTAGCATCACCCCCGGCACCGGTAGCATCGCCTCCGACACCGGGAGCATCGCCTCCGACACCGGGAGCATCGCCTCCGGTAGATTCACCTCCGACACCGGGAGCATCGCCTCCTGTAGCATCGCCCCCAACACCGGGAGCTTCACCTCCGGTAGCATCGCCTCCGACACCGGGGGCATCGCCACCGACACAGGTAGCATCGCCTCCGACACCAGGAGCATCGCCTCCGATACCTGTAGCATCGCCCCCAACACCGGGAGCATCGCCTCCGGTAGCATCGCCTCCGAAACTGGGAGCATCGCCTCCGGTAAGATCGCCCCCGATACCGGTAGCATCGCCTCCGACACCGGGAGCATCGCCTCCGTTAGCATCGCCCCCGACAAAGGTAGCATCGCCTCCAACACCGGGAGCATCGCCACCGGTAGCATTGCCTCCGATACCGGGAGCATCGCCTCCGATACCGGGAGCATCGCCTCCAACACCAGGAGCTTCGCATCCGACACCGGGAGCTTCGCCTCCGACACCGGAAGCATCGCCTCCGGCAGCATCGCCACCTCCACCTGTAAGGTCACCACCTCCACCGGTAGCATCTCCCCCGCCACTTTCAGCATCGCCACCTCCACCGGTAGCATCTCCACCGCCACCGGTAGCATCGCCACCACCACCATCTGCCTCGCCACCTCCACCGCCCGCATCGCCCCCGCCACCGGCAGCTTCACCACCTCCACCGGCATCATCGCCACCTCCACCTGCAACATCGCCACCTCCACCGGCAGCATCTCCCCCGCCACCGAAAGCATCGCCACCTCCACCAGTAGCATCTCCCCCACCACCGAAAGCATCGCCACCTCCATCGGTAGCATCACCACCTCCACCGTTAGCCTCGCCACCTCCACCGGTAGCATCACCACCTCCACCAAAAACATCTCCCCCGCCACCGGCAGCATCGCCACCTCCACCTGCAACATCGCCACCTCCACCGGCAGCATCTCCGCCGCCACCGACAGCTTCACCACCTCCACCGGCATCATCGCCACCTCCACCTGCAGCATCGCCACCTCCACCTGCAGCATCTCCCCCGCCACCGAAAGCATCGCCACCTCCACCGGTAGCATCACCACCTCCACCGGCAGCTTCACCACCTCCACCGGCATCATCGCCACCTCCACCTGCAACATCGCCACCTCCACCGGCAGCATCTCCCCCACCACCGAAAGCATCGCCACCTCCACCGGTAGCATCTCCCCCACCACCGAAAGCATCGCCACTTCCACCGGTAGCATCACCACCTCCACCGGTAGCATCACCACCTCCACCGTTAGCCTCGCCACCTCCACCGGTAGCATCGCCACCTCCACCGGCAGCATCTCCCCCACCACCGAAAGCATCGCCACCTCCACCGGTAGCATTTCCTCCACCACCGAAAGCATCGCCACCTCCACCGGTAGCATCACCACCTCCACCGTTAGCCTCGCCACCTCCACCGGTAGCATCACCACCTCCACCAAAAATATCTCCCCCGCCACCGGCAGCATCGCCACCTCCACCTGCAACATCACCACCTCCACCGGCAGCATCTCCACCGCCACCGGTAGCATCGCCACCACCACCATCTGCCTCGCCACCTCCACCGGCCGCATCGCCCCCGCCACCGGCAGCTTCACCACCTCCACCGGCATCATCGCCACCTCCACCTGCAACATCGCCACCTCCACCTGCAAGGTCACCACCTCCACCGGTAGCATCTCCCCCGCCACCTTCAGCATCACCACCTCCACCGGTAGCATCACCACCTCCACCGGCAGCTTCACCACCTCCACCGGCATCATCGCCACCACCACCTGCAACATCGCCACCTCCACCGGCATCATCTCCCCCGCCACCGAAAGCATCACCACCTCCACCGGTAGCATCTCCCCCACCACCGAAAGCATCGCCACCTCCACCGGTAGCATCACCACCTCCACCGTTAGCCTCGCCACCTCCACCGGTAGCATCGCCACCTCCACCGGCAGCATCTCCCCCGCCACCGAAAGCATCGCCACCTCCACCGGTAGCATCTCCTCCACCACCGAAAGCATCGCCACCTCCACCGGAAGCATCACCACCTCCACCGTTAGCCTCGCCACCTCCACCGGTAGCATCACCACCTCCACCAAAAACATCTCCCCCGCCACCAGCAGCATCGCCACCTCCACCTGCAGCATCGCCACCTCCACCGGCAGCATCTCCGCCGCCACCGACAGGTTCACCACCTCCACCGGAATTATCGCCACCTCCACCTACAGTATCGCCACCTCCACCGGCAGCATCTCCCCCGCCACCGAAAGCATCGCCACCTCCACCGGTAGCTTCACCACCTCCACCGGCAGCTTCACCACCTCCACCGGCATCATCGCCACCTCCACCTGCAACATCGCCACCTCCACCGACAGCATCTCCCCCGCCACCGAAAGCATCGCCACCTCCACCGGTAGCATCTCCCCCACCACCGAAAGCATCGCCACCTCCACCGGTAATATCACCACCTCCACCGGTAACATCACCACCTCCACCGTTAGCCTCGCCACCTCCACCGGTAGCATTGCCACCTCAACCGGCAGCATCTCCCCCGCCACCGAAAGCATCGCCGCCTCCACCGGTAGCATCTCCCCCACCACCGAAAGCATCGCCACCTCCACCGGTAGCATCACCACCTCCACCGTTTGCCTCGCCACCTCCACCGGTAGCATCACCACCTCCACCAAAAACATCTCCCCCGCCACCGGCAGCATCGCCACCTCCACCTGCAGCATCGCCACCTCCACCGGCAGCATCTCCGCCGCCACCGGCAGCATCTCCGCCGCCACCGACAGCTTCACCACCTCCACCGGCATCATCGCCACCTCCACCTACAGTATCGCCACCTCCACCGGCAGCATCTCCCCCGCCACCGAAAGCATCGCCACCTCCACCGGTAGCATCACCACCTCCACCGGCAGCTTCACCACCTCCACCGACATCATCGCCACCTCCACCTGCCACATCGCCACCTCCACCAGCAGCATCTCCCCCGCCACCGAAAGCATCGCCACCTCCACCGGTAGCATCTCCCCCACCACCAAAAGCATCGCCACCTCCACCGGTAGCATCGCCACCTCCACCGGTAGCATCACCACCTCCACCGGTAGCATCACCACCTCCACCATTAGCCTCGCCACCTCCACCGGTAGCATCGTCACCTCCACCGGCAGCATCTCCCCCGCCACCGAAAGCATCGCCACCTCCACCGGTCGCATCTCCCCCACCACCGAAAGCATCGCCACCTCCACCGGTAGCATCACCACCTCCACCGTTAGCCTCGCCACCTCCACCGGTAGCATCACCACCTCCACCAAAAACATCTCCCCCGCCACCGGCAGCATCACCACCTCCACCTACAGCATCGCCACCTCCACCGGCAGCATCTCCGCCGCCACCGACAGCTTCACCACCTCCTCCGGCATCATCGCCACCTCCACCTGCAGCATCGCCACCTCCACCTGCAGTATCTCCACCTCCACCGGCAGCATCTCCCCCGCCACCGAAAGCATCACCACCTCCACCGGTAGCATATCCCCCGCCACCGAAAGCATCGCCACCTCCACCGGTAGCATCACCACCTCCACCGGCAGCATCTCCCCCGCCACCGAAAGCATCGCCACCTCCACCGGTAGCATCACCACCTCCACCGGCAGCTTCACCACCTCCACCGGCATCATCGCCACCTCCACCTGCAACATCGCCACCTCCACCGGCAGCATCTCCCCCGCCACCGAAAGCATCGCCACCTCCACCGGTAGCATCTCCCCCACCACCGAAAGCATCGCCACCTCCACCGGTAGCATCACCACCTCCACCGTTAGCCTCGCCACCTCCACCGGTAGCATCGCCACCTCCACCGGCAGCATCTCCCCCGCCACCGAAAGCATCGCCACCTCCACCGGTAGCATCTCCCCCACCACCGAAAGTATCGCCACCTCCACCGGTAGCATCACCACCTCCACCGTTAGCCTCGCCACCTCCACCGGTAGCATCACCACCTCCACCAAAAACATCTCCCCCGCCACCGGCAGCATCGCCACCTCCACCTACAGCATCGCCACCTCCACCGGCAGCATCTCTGCCGCCACCGGCAGCATCTCCGCCGCCACCGACAGCTTCACCACCTCCACCGGCATCATCGCCACCTCCACCTACAGTATCGCCACCTCCACCGGCAGCATCTCCCCCGCCACCGAAAGCATCGCCACCTCCACCGGTAGCATATCCCCCGCCACCGAAAGCATCGCCACCTCCACCGGTAGCATCTCCCCCACCACTGAAAGCATCGCCACCTCCACCGGTAGCATCACCACCTCCACCGGTAGCATCACCACCTCCACCGTTAGCCTCGCCACCTCCACCGGTAGCATCGCCACCTCCACCGGCAGCATCTCCCCCACCACCGAAAGCATCGCCACCTCCACCGGTAGCATCTCCCCCACCACCGAAAGCATCGCCACCTCCACCGGTAGCATCACCACCTCCACCGTTAGCCTCGCCACCTCCATCGGTAGCATCACCACCTCCACCAAAAACATCTCCCCCGCTACCGGCAGCATCGCCACCTCCACCTACAGTATCGCCACCTCCACCGGCCGCATCGCCCCCACCACCAACAGCTTCACCACCTCCACCAGCATCGTCGCCACCTCCACCTGCAGCATCGCCACCTCCACCTGCAGCATCTCCCCCGCCACCGAAAGCATCGCGACCTCCACCGGTAGCATCTCCCCCACCACCGACAGCATCTCCACCGCCAGTGGTAGCATTGCCACCTCCACCTGCAGCATCACCACCTCCACCGGTATCATCTCCCCCGCCACGGGCATCATCGCCACCTCCACCAGCAGCATTGCCACCGCCATGGGCAATATGGCCTCCTCCACGGGCAGTATTGCCACCTCCACCGGTCGGTGGCTTCGGGCAGTGCACGCTGGGAGATATAGCTGCATTTGGAGTGTGCATCGACATCAGCCTAGGAGGGATGGGCATGGTCGGTAGAGAGCTCTGCTGCCGACAGATCCGTGGGAAGCCAGTCGTCAATGCCGCGACTTGCCTTTGCAACACCTTCTTGCAGTTCAATGCTCGTGCCAACATCGATGTCTCAAACAAGGTCAATGTTATCCTCGAAATCTGCGGGAAACCTCGAATCCCTAACCTCGCGTGCATCCACTGATCGGCCTAAGACCTCAATCGACGGCGTGGCTTTGCTATTCGATCTCCTATGAAGATGTACCACTTAAATAATAATTTTTAAATTATCTACTACTATTGTGTGTGCCTAGCTTAAATCAGCAGTACACTGGTTAAATGTGTTATTATCGAAACAAAGAGTTGTGATTGTGTCGATAAGTAAAGTTATAGTCTATATTTTCCCAAGTGCTTAAAGGGGCGGCCTCTCGGCAACCAAAGGCAAGAGATTTATGTTCTTCAAAAATAATTGAGGAGCTTTGCCGACTGTACTAGGCACTAAGAGAATCACCACCGGCGCCCATGTAATGTTGTCGGGCAACAACACTGGCACATGCAACCGTCATTTTTGGGGTGAATACCCACGACGGCACGCCCCTAGATGGCCGACCTCAAATTCAAAATATTTGGTAGTTGTGTCTTCTTTAAGAAATTCTATCACAACACAATTCATATTTCTGAACAGCAATTCACCCAAATAAAATTATTCAACCAATGAAATTAAATTATCCAATGAAATTCAAACATAGTAAATAGAGTAGTGCATTACAATAATAAAAATAAATCCGTGAAGTTCAAAGAGATCAAGACTCATGTGGTGTTTCCTTCTCCCCACCTGTTACATCCCAAGAGTAATACCCTAGTTCACATTTGCCTTTCTTGCATTGTTGTCATGTCATCATGTTGCATTCATGCATATTACCATCTTTTGGATTTTATAATTTGCATTTGGTTTTGGCTTTACTCTTATTTCTTGTTGTTCTTCCTCTCCTTCTTGGTTCACCCCTCCCTCTTGTGATGTTGTAAGAAGAGCTAACCAGCCTAAACCTACCCTGTACTTGACCTACTTTCAAATAGGTCATGCCAAAATTTTCTATTTTCTTGGTTGCTATTAAACCCACCCCTCTCTTTCTATTTTGCAATGCACATGTTTTGAATCTTGAGATGATTCTCAAATGGTTGAGCCCATTAGGGTTAGCCAAATATTTGAATTCCAAATATTTAACTCTCTCTTCAATTCTCTATGTCTCCCTCTTATTCTTTTCCTTCTTTTAGTTCCTCAAGCTATGATAGTTGGAATACAATGCTTGAATCCTCTCTGTTTCAAATTCCTTTTCAACTTTCAAATTATCTCTTCTCCAATTTTCAGAAAAGGGTTTAAAAGAGAAAGAAATAAAAACAAGAAAGAGGAAAAGAAAAGGAAAAGAAAGTCTAACGAACCTAACCTAACACATCAGCCAAACCTAACTACCAACCCGTAGGCCTGATTTCCCTCTCTTATACCCGCGCGGCCCACCTTACCTGGCCCAGCTCCATCCCAGCCCACGACCATACCGAAATGGTATGCTAGCTCCCCACCATCTCTCCTTCCTTCACACGTCGACAAAACCACACATATCGGGCAAAAACGAGCGCCATGGATGCCATGTCCTGGAGTTTTGGATTGACCGGCTCCGATGCTTTCCCCTCTCCAATTTAAGCTGCCACGGAGCTCCACCGAACCCTAGCTTCCCCCCTTCTTCGTCTGCGCCGCCCTTTTCCTTCTCCACTTTCTCCACCTTCTCTGTGAGCATACCGAGAGCACCGCCGCCATCCTCGCAAGCTTGCATCGCCATGGACGCCGTCGAGGTCACATGAATAGAGGAATCGAATCAACGTGCTTTCCTTGTTCTCAATGTCCGCTTCACGGAGCCGCCAAGTTCAGCCAAAATCGACCTCACCGCCGCGCCTTCTTCCCGGATTCCAACAAACGTTGATTCACCTTGCCGATGACCTCGTGGTGTGCAGACGCATCACCTCCACCCTTTATTCTGCCCGTTTGCTTCCTCGCATAGTCTAATCGAGACATCACTGTATTTCACCGCCATGGACATGAACTCCGGCGAGCTCCTTGCTTCGTCTCAGCGCACAATCACTACAAAAAAGTTACCATGGCTGACGATTTTTGCTCTCTCCCTGGTGCATGTCAAAACTTTTCTTCCTTGTTTTTGAGGCCACCTAGCCCGACGAAAACGTGGAAAACGTCGCATATGGTGGCCCGGGACGTGGTGCATGGTGAATTCTCGGGTGCGTCGGCCGAGTCAACGCAAATACGCACCACCCAGGGATCTAGGGCCCAAATGGCAGCCTCTCTAGCATTGTTTTTTTCTTGATCACGCCATCTCGTTCAACGCTCTCCGATCGAGCCGTTTACGATGCTGGATCATGGGTCCCGCATGTCATCCTCTACGAACGAAAAATCTTTCTTTTCTTGGATTTTTTTGACACCCTGATTTCTGGCTACTTCCTTTTTCTTTTTATCCCATTTTCCCTTCGAAACGTTGAGACCGTTGCTGCAAAATGGGACCCGCGTGTCATGCTCTATGTGTAGTCAAGTCTCTTTTCTTGGAGTAATTTTTGGCACCTGATATTTGGTCTGCAGGAAATAGGCAAATATGGAAGGAAATAGCTCATTATGGTGAAATCTGGAATTTCCCGGAATCTGTTCTGCTGAACACTTTTCAAATATCGCGTCGAAACTCCGTCAAAACGACGTCCAATGGAAAAGTCAGAAACTAGAAAGTTGTAGAGAATTTCAAACCTAACAATTTGGACATCTTATTCGTCCAGAACGGACAACGGATGCATCCGACAGAGCAGAATTACTGCGGAGGTTCGTGCAGTCTCGGGACTCCGAAAGTTGGTGACGTATTTGACACAAACTCTTTCCATACCTGGATATTTCGGCCCAGCCACGAGTTGTGAGCCTCATGATAGACATAGGGGAGTCCTAGGAAGGTTCTAGAGGTGCCCAAGAGCCCTTGGATCAAAGGGGCATCCATCACATGGCCTAGATTGCATCTCCAACACTATATATTGATGGGAAACCCTATTTTTGGAGGCCCCCAAGCATTGTCACGAAAATCCTCCTCCTTGGCAGCAGCCAAAGAGGGGGAAACACTCATATACACCAGCACCAACTCAAGGAAGAAGAAGGCTAAGGGGCGGCGCTCCCCCATGATGCCGGCGGCGGGGAAGGAGTTCCCTGCGTCGCCGCCGCCGCCGCCCACGCCTCCGCCTCCCGGCGATCCTCGCTGAGCCCTCCAACGTCTTTACCGCCATCTCCATCACCAACTCCTCATTGTATTCAGTGGTACATCCTCTCACAAACCTCTGTACCGCCCTATGTAAACATGGTGTTTGATGCTATAAGTTATAATCCTATGATCTATGTCATCTTGCCATAGTTTATTTGTTCATTGATTGATTGGTTGTTTCTCTTCGGTTCATTAGAGTTGTATGTTGATATGTTACCGTCCTTGGTGCCCATTATATTTGTGCGCGCATGGATCAAGCACCATAGGGTTGGTAGTACTTGTATACTAGAAGGGGGAAGTTCTGCCGGAGTGACAGAAACCTAAGGACGCGAACCGGATAGTTGCATGTATGGGAGTAAGAGGACCATTTACTTAAGGCTATGGTTGGGGAAACCCTAATTCTTGCTAGTATTTACGGATGTTTACTAGCAAGCCAATCATATAGTACTTGTAATCCCGGAGGGAGAGCATGTATATTTAGCCTCTCCTACATAGAAAGCTGCATCGAAGACATTGAACCCAAGATCTTCACTAATTGATCTTGGAAAAAGCCACCACTATTACCACCGCCTTTCCACACTCATGGCACTGTTAGTTTAGTTTGTTTTATTGCTGCAGCACTAACATTTATTCCGTGTATTTTATTGTTCTGCAAAGTCACCTCTCATACCCGTTATCGCTCTAGTTTTATTTCTTAGATATTGCAAACGCTTAGTGTGCGTAGAGTTGTATCAGTGGTTGATAGAACTTGAGAGAATGTTTATCCTACCTTTAGCTCCTCGTTGGGTTCGACACTCTTACTTATCGAAAAGGCTACACGCGATCCCCTATACTTGTGGGTTATCAAGACCTTTTCTGGCGCCGTTGCCGGGGAGCCATAGCGTAGGTGAATATTTTCGTGTGCACTTGTTTGCTTTATCTCTAAGTAGTTTTACTTCCTGTACCTAGTTGTTCTCTATCTCTTCTATGGATAGGGAATGCGAATTACAAAAAAAAATTAGTTGTACTTCTTATATAAAAAAATAAAAAATGTTTTCAGAAAAGAAAAGTGATTGGAAAGATGAGTAATGGTGAAGTGGGGGTCGACCTTGAACACTTGTGTTCATGCCTACGAAACCAAAACAATTCTTTCCATGGAAGCTTTTCATTAAAAAATTGTAAATAGTATATATAGTGTATATAGTGTACATATCCCGCTGTAAATAGAATGTATAGATAACCTATAGTTTGTTATGCAAGTTTGTCACTATGTTGCCTAGAAAACAGATTTCCTGTGCTCCACTGTAGAAAATTTTAAAAATCACCAGAACATGATCTTGATCTGAAATTACTTGAGTGCATAGTAGTGCTTGCTATCTAACTTTCGTTAGTTCTGAATTTTCTGATTTGAGGTACGTAGACAGATGTAATAATTCAATCTTTACGGACTGATTCTGTTGAGACAGATTTCCTGTGCTGTGCTGCAAAAATTCGTGAAAAATCTCAGTATGGTATTTTGATCTGAAATTTTTTGTGCATAGACCTGAGGTTATGATCTGTCTTTCATTAATCATGAGTTTTTCGATTTGAGCTACGTAACTATCTCATTGAGTGACATCTTTACAGAGTGTTCAGTTTTGACAGATTTCTATTCTCTTTATTTAAATATTGTACTTAGGATTCAAAAGTTTCCTTTGTTTTCGACGTACGAATGAAATAATAAGAAACCTCAGCATTACAGTAGCTAAATATTTGATAGATTTTATAGAAATTAGGGATACTTGATGTCAACACCCTGATTTTTAAGTCCAGATGCCTATTATGCCATTCCTCGCAATCCCAGGAATATTGTTTTTGCGAGACATAATAGATTGATATCACAACACATCATTCATTACAACACATAATCGTCTTACAAATAAAGGATCACATGATCCAGTCTCATTACAATAATAGAGGTTCTATTTATTCATTACATAACACATAGCGGAAGCGAAAGTAGCGTAGTAGTAGTCCATCTATTCCACAGTGCAATCGTTGGACGTCAGGAGTGATCCTAGTTGTCGTAGACATCCTGTTGTCCTTCTTCCGGGTTCTGGTACTCCTCTTCATAGTCTGGCCATTTGAATAGCCAGGGACAAAGCCATGAGTACTTTAAAGTACTCGCAAACTAATACTAAGGTAAATACTATATCTATAGTAAGGGGGTTCTAAGCTCTAGTTTCATTTGCATAAAGCCAGTTTTATTTCATAAGCACTTTAATAAACCAAAACCTCTTCATTTTCCTAACTCAAGTGGGAACATTAGTGTCATTCCCACAACTCAGTTGTGATTCAAAGTCAAAGTCACCTTTCAACTCAAGTCACAAGTCACCATTCATATTTTTAGAAAAATTCTGATGACGGAACAGTATGGCCTTTCCAACTGTCCATAACCGCGGATGCGGCTATTCGAATAGGTTTAACTCTGCAGAGGTTGTACACTGGTGCCACAACAATTGCAATAGTTCGTCAGGGGTAACTGGCCCTGATTTATCGTACGCAGTACGCGAACTACCAATCCTAACCTTTCATTTACATACTCTAGTATGAGCACCTCTCCCCATGAGCTTGGCCTCCCGGTGAAAACCGCAGTCAACCCGGGAACTGCACAGGGCTTGGGCCGGACATTCACCTCATTTCACGTCAATTCACCTCACTTCACCAGTACGGAGGCAGCCCTCGGCATAACCCCTATGACGCTTGTTCAGAGGGAACCCATACTAAAATACATAAGTTTCCAGCTAAGCCTTACCCAGATTCAGGTATTGTGGGGGTACTTGTAAAATTGGAATGGTATCGCATCCGAACCCAACCATCAGTTGTTTTTGTAAAATTCACCAAGTCATTCACCAGTCATATTCACCTTCAAAATCTTTCAATAGAAAGACTCATCATTCCAGGGTTTTCAAAGTCATTTCAATTCACAAGTTCCCAATTAGAGTAGTCACTTTTAATATTGAGCACTAGCCACTAGTTATGAGGGGTGCTAAGTATCTTGGAGCTTGCTAGGCTAAGTGTGATGCTCTTGTACTACTCTATAATTCAACCAAGTGAATCATAAATCAAAAAGTAACTTTGATAAATAAAATCAAGTAAAGCTTGTAAAGTAAAAACTTGGGATAGGTTCATAAAGTAAAATGTAATGGTGCCTTGCTCTTGTAGAGCTTTGCACAAGGGAACCTTGCAAGAGTGTTAGCTTGCATTGGTAATAGCTTGCCATAATATAGCTTGCCATAGTATAGCTTGCCTTGATTGGTGATGTGATCAAAGTTCTCTTGCTCTTCCTCCTGGTAGAAGACCTCTTCCTCTTGATAGTCTCCGGTACTAGCATCTATAAACGAATACGAGGATACAATCACCAAACAACACTTAAGTAGTCTTAATTAGCCTTATTGGCTCACACAAAGGATCTAGCATCACTACTTAACATTTATTCTCAGGTTATGCTAGGGTTTCTTTATTTAACATTAGGAAAATAATTTCCTCTCATTGAAAATTGGAAGTAGGGTTTATCTTTGGTTTGGAGAAATAATTTCCTCTCATTGAATTCTTCTTAGGATTTAATTTCTCTTATGAATATTATATGACCTAGGTTAACCAAAGTCAACCTCTTCATACTTATCATTTGAGAAAAATGATTTAAATGAGGTTCCATACCTCATGCAATTTAATACTAACATGGTAGTAATTTAATGCCACCAAATAATTCAATATGAGATTATATAGACCATGGTCACTACCTCATGTTGAATTACTTGAGAACAAGATTTAAATGGGAGGTATACCTCTCATATGATTTAACACATAGTTGTAACTAATTTAGTAAAAACTACTATTGAGGTGATCCAATATTCTCAAATAACCAGGGATGATCCCATGTTGACAAAGGTCAACACTTCACACTTAGTATTTGAGAAAAGGGATTTAAATGAGATTCATCATCTCATGTGATTTAAATAACCCTGGCAAATGTAAATACTATGTTGATTTAAATTCTACAAGTGAGCAAGTATGAGCCTAAGCATTTAAAGGTCAACACATTACTTCATATCACTTGTGAGAATGATTTAAATGAGGTGCTACACCTCATAGATTTAAATTCAAAAATTTGGATATGGTTTAAATGGGCTAGTATTGACTACATAGCCAATATTTTGATTCTAGCCCATGATCATGTACAGAACCCATATCATGTTTTTACATAGTAAATTAGAGTTTGTTAAATGTGAATTATTGCAATTGGATTCACTGCAAAATTAAAATTGGTTGATTTTTAAGATTTATTTGAATACAGAAAAGTATCTGTTTTGTTATTTTTGCTTTTCAAAAACTACACCACATATGAGGTTGAATCCAGTGGGGTTAGTTAGAGCAAATCATAAGCTTTCCAGAAAATTTTGATTTGCTAAATTTGGGTTTGTAGATTTTGAACTATTCAATTTATAGCACTGACCAGAATTGAAAACTGCTGAAATGAATTAATACAGGATTTAAAGGGTTGGGCTGCGCGGGAAACAGATGGGCCTAAATGGTTTGAATAAAGGAACTGGCCCAGTAACGGTTCGGGCCTGCTGACATAAGGTCCCACCTATCAGCGACTTTACTTCACCGAAGCGGTACCTGTCAATGTTGGCCGTCGGATTAGAAGTGAATCGTGCGGTTGAGGGGGGTCTTCTTCTCCGGCGAGAGGAGGGCGTGCTGGCGGCGGAGGTTGGGGGTCGGGGAGCGTCCTGGGCCGCCGGCGGTCGAGGGAGAGGTGCGAGGCGTCATTGGCGAGGACGAAGAGGCTCCTGGTACCGCGGCGAGGCTCGGGGCGGCTCCAGTCGAGGTAGAGGGTCCACGGGCTCCGGCGGGAACGAGCCTTCGATTGGGGCGGCTCCGGCGAGATGGGGTTCAATTGGGTGGTCGAGGAGAGGCAGTGATGAGAGGGGAAGAGATTGTTGTGAGAGAGGAGTGCTCTGGTGGCCTCTATTTATAGTGGCGCGTGAGTGCTGTGGGTGCCCGTGGAGGTCGTCCATGGCGCCGGCGTTCTGAGGCGCGAAGGGTCAAGCTACGATGCGCGGCGTGTAGGCGACTGCTAGGCGGAGCTATTGAGCGCGATGGCACGTCAAATGGTGGACAGAGGCGTGCAGGCGACGCTCGAGTGCTCTCGGTATGGCGCGGCCGAGTTTTGATGATGGCGACGGTGACACGGCGGCCGCAGGCTAGCGACGCTGTCTAGCTTGCAGAGGGTTGTGAGGCGGTGCTCGACACAGTTCTAGACCTTGCAGGGGAGGACGAGGCTGTCGGGGCGAGGACGTGGACTGCGGCGTCCAGGACGTCGTCTGGGCGCGCTCACCGCGTGCCTGGCACGTTCTGGGCGTGCATGGGCGCGCCTGGTTCGGCCAATGCTGTGGCTTGGAGAGCTAGGGAAGGGTACAGGCGTCGTCCTTGTGTGCTAGGGGAGCTCTGTGACATGGTGAAAGTGAGAGGGGAAGGCCAGAGAGGAATGGAGTGAGGATGGCCGGCATGGGTACGGCATGAGTTTTCTCTCCCCTTTTCTCACTTTAATCAACCAAGGCAGTACATGTAGAGATGCAGGGGAGGTAGGGGAGTGATGATCACCTCTGACCATGCAAGGTTTAGTCGAAAATCCAGTGTGTAATAGCATGTAACAAGATTTCCAGATTATGCACACAAGGTGCTCGACACAATGGCCGCATGAAGCTTTTGTTCAAATTTTGGATTTCTTTTTGGTGGAGCTTAATCATATAAATAAAGGGTTGGAAAGGTGGTGGTGGTGTTCATTTTGGTGAAGATTTGCAAAGTTTCAAAAAGTGGATCATCTTCACATAATTTCAACATCACCACTTGTCAAAACTCTACTGGTCAACCTGGTCAACTTCAGCAGGGATGGTCAACATGAAAGTTATTGACCTTGACATGGTCTTGGATGACATGGTCATAGTTGACCAAGTTTGGTTGAAGAAAAGTCAAAGCCAGAGGGGTAAAGAGGGGATCATGTTAAAAATCACACAAATGACCATCATCACATGTGAGATGGTTTTCAGTTTTGCTTTGATTTGATTTTGGTTTCTTTGATGCAATTGTGTTTGTTTATCATATATAAACATTCTACAAGCAAGAGATCAAGCAATGGTGGCCTTGGTTGAGGATTTGCAAATTTGGCTAAGTGTATGTGAGTGAATTTTGGGGAATTTCTCCCTATTTGATTTCTCCCCATTTGAGTTGACTTTTGTTGACTCTAATGTGGTTCTTATTAGTTTAGAAACATTTTCCAACCATTGAAACCAATTCAAATGGTCTTGTTCAAAGATTTGCAAAAATGGCCATAACACATAAGAGGTGATGTGTCACTTTTCATTATTTTTGTAAAGTGTTGATCTTGCTTTACTTGGGCATGGGTTAGGGTCAATTTAGTGTTATATGAAGTTTAGGAATGGTTTCCCATCATTTGGTCAAGGTTTAAAGTCATAGGGCAAAAATTGGGTATTATGGCTATGTGTCACATATGCCTCTATGCATATGTTGCATTTGATTTTAAATTTGACTTGGCTTGACTCAATTGGTGTTGTTGAGTGTCGAATGGTATATAGGAGTGATCCAACCATTCACAACATGTATTAGGGTCAAGATTCTTAAATTCACAATTTTGCACTTTTCTCTCATATGCCTCTATGGCATTTTTAGTTTTCTTTTTAATTCCTTTGGAAACCACTTGGAATTGGTTTGATAGGTACTAGGTAAGGTGTATGAAGGTTTTCCAAACCTCTAAGCAAAGTAGAAAAGCTTAGGGTAAAGTTTTATAAATATAGCCATAGGCACATATGCCTTTTTCTTATTTATTTTCCTTTTATTTTATTTTAGCTAGGGTGGTGAAAAGAGGGGTGAGGTTTAGGGTTTAAGATCACTTCAAATACTAATAACAAGCAATCATGGCAATAGCACAAGAATTAAGCAGGATCACTAAGCATCAAACTTAATTTGATAAAAGTTTTTGTTGGTTCCAAAATTTGGAACTAGAGAAATTCATTTGTTTTATTTTGAAATTCTTGGGATGTTACAAACCCTTCCCCCTTAAACAAATCTCGTCCCGAGATTTTAAGAAAAGTTAGGTTCCTAAGAGAGATTGAGCATTTTGATTAACAGGAAGACGTACTTGGCATGGTCTGGGGTGCTTCCTGATCTTCAGTGGCAGTCATGTGGTAGAGACGGCCGTTGTTGTTGTTCTGGTTCCTTCTACCTGCGAAGCGACGCTGTTGCTGAGCAGGTGCAGCGGTATTGGCGGCAATCCTGGCAAGCTTTTTGGGGCACTCATTGGAGAAGTGACCCACAACTCCACATTCATAGCAGTTGACGGTGGACTTGTCTTTGGGAATGATGGGGGTAGCATTGCTTCCAGTCCTTGGGGCAGTATTGGTGTTGTTGTTGTTTCCATTGTTGTTGCTGTTGGGGTGGGTGTTGTTGTTGTGATTGTTGTTGTTGTTGCCTCCGGGCTTCGGGGGTCCTCCGTTGTTGTTGGTGTAGTTGGGGCGATAATTCTGAGTGGTTGGCTTGTTGTATCTTGGGGTGAATCCTCCATAGGAGTTATTACGGTACTTCTGGGTATGGTGGGGTCCATTCTGGTTCATCATTCTGCGCTTGCGGTTCTCATTGGCCTGATGCAGCTTTCCTTCCATCTGTATGGCTGAGTCCACGAGGGCTTCGAGGTCAGCGAACGGAATGTTCACTAACACAGTCTGCATCTCATCGTGCAGTCCGTTCAGAAATCTTTCCTTTCTCTTCTCATTGGTGTCCGTCTCATCCGGGGCGTACCTTGACAGAGTGAGAAACCTGTCGCGGTATTCCACCACGGACATTTTTCCTTGCTTGAGTTCACGGAACTCGTCTCTCATCTTTTTGATCAGTCCTTGGGGCACATGGTATTTGCTAAACTTCAGTTTGAAGTCTTCCCATGTCATCATCTGTCCCGCATTCATTGCACGGGCACTTGTCCACCAGGCTCTGGCAGGTCCTGACAGGTAGTGGGTGGCGAACAATACTTTTTCTGCGGCTTCAACTCCCGCAACTTCGAGGTTGTTCTCCATGGTCTGGAGCCAGTCATCAGCATCGAGGGGCTCTTCAGTCTTGTTGAACATCGGAGGGTTGGTGTGCTGAAAGTTCTTCAGCTTCGATCCAGGGTGATCGTTGTTTCCGTGGCCTAGATTGTTCTGAGCTATCTGTTGCAGTGCAGCAATGTTGGCTTGGCGTTCAGCTCTCTCGGCTTCTCGGTCTACCATCATCGTCTGCAGTAGTTGCATCATGGCATCCTGGGTGGCGTTGCGGGTTGGTGGGGCCATCTAAACATTGATGTATATGATAAGATAAGAGGGAAATTTCTATGGTTTGTTTTGTTAAGTTTAAAAAGGTTCATAATATTTGAAAACTTGAGTAGTGTTGCGGGGGTAAAAAACCAACAACACTTTTTCATTCATACCAAGCATCACATATTACAAATCTAACACACCGTTGGTTTGAAGAACCATTCATCGCTCTACGATACAAGGGGGATCCTGATACAACTCACACCTACTTAAGTGCTGGGGTGATACTACTCTTCAGGGTGGATTCTTCGTCTTCACGGGTGAGGTGCTGGCGAGAGGCGAGGGCGTTGTCCAAATCCCTGCGGGTTTTGTACTGCCTGAAGTCCTGATGTGCTACATAGGGGTGCATCTCCGGGGTTGGGGGCATGGTCATTGGTCTTCCCATGGAGTCATGTCTTGGGTAGTAGATGAAGCGAGTGTTCTTGATCTTGTCCTCATTTTGTCCACACAGACGGGAAATTGCTTCTTGCATAGCTTTGACTAGTCCTTCCTTCCAAGTGTTTCCCGTTACAGAAAACCAGATGGTTTCCCATACCGGGGCTCCAAGCTTCCTTCGGAGATCAGTGGAAACTTCCCACCGAGGGGGTTCTCCGGAGTGGTTGTTGAGGGGTATTCCGAAGAATTCGGGATACGGGTGTCCTAGATATTCAACCAGTTGTTTCAAATCCTTTTCGAACCGCAGTTCTCCTCCGTGACCAAGCTGATAGCACTCCCAATTGTACTCCATCTGTGAAGAATTATGATGAGCAAGTTAGAGAAGTGTGTCAAAATTTTAGGTAATAGTATAAGAAGAATAGAGCATAACTTTCTTATTTGAAAAAGATCTCAATGATAAGAGGGAGAATAAGTTTTTCTTAAATAGTCATTTCATTTGTTTTGAAACTAAAATTTTCAGACGTCCATTCTAACTAGGGTCTCCTAAGGTCAACAATGGCTCTGATACCAACTTGTCAACACCCGGATTTTTAAGTCCAGATGCCTATTATGCCATTCCTCGCAATCCCAGGAATATTGTTTTTGCGAGACATAATAGATTGATATCACAACACATCATTCATTACAACACATAATCGTCTTACAAATAAAGGATCACATGATCCAGTCTCATTACAATAATAGAGGTTCTATTTATTCATTACATAACACATAGCGGAAGCGAAAGTAGCGTAGTAGTAGTCCATCTATTCCACAGGCAACTGTTGACGTCAGGAGTGATCCTAGTTGTCGTAGACATCCTGTTGTCCTTCTTCCGGGTTCTGGTACTCCTCTTCATAGTCTGGCCATTTGAATAGCCAGGGACAAAGCCATGAGTACTTTAAAGTACTCGCAAACTAATACTAAGGTAAATACTATATCTATAGTAAGGGGGTTCTAAGCTCTAGTTTCATTTGCATAAAGCCAGTTTTATTTCATAAGCACTTTAATAAACCAAAACCTCTTCATTTTCCTAACTCAAGTGGGAACATTAGTGTCATTCCCACAACTCAGTTGTGATTCAAAGTCAAAGTCACCTTTCAACTCAAGTCACAAGTCACCATTCATATTTTTAGAAAAATTCTGATGACGGAACAGTATGGCCTTTCCAACTGTCCATAACCGCGGACGCGGCTATTCGAATAGGTTTAACTCTGCAGAGGTTGTACACTGGTGCCACAACAATTGCAATAGTTCGTCAGGGGTAACTGGCCCTGATTTATCGTACGCAGTACGCGAACTACCAATCCTAACCTTTCATTTACATACTCTAGTATGAGCACCTCTCCCCATGAGCTTGGCCTCCCGGTGAAAACCGCAGTCAACCCGGGAACTGCACAGGGCTTGGGCCGGACATTCACCTCATTTCACGTCAATTCACCTCACTTCACCAGTACGGAGGCAGCCCTCGGCATAACCCCTATGACGCTTGTTCAGAGGGAACCCATACTAAAATACATAAGTTTCCAGCTAAGCCTTACCCAGATTCAGGTATTGTGGGGTACTTGTAAAATTGGAATGGTATCGCATCCGAACCCAACCATCAGTTGTTTTTGTAAAATTCACCAAGTCATTCACCAGTCATATTCACCTTCAAAATCTTTCAATAGAAAGACTCATCATTCCAGGGTTTTCAAAGTCATTTCAATTCACAAGTTCCCAATTAGAGTAGTCACTTTTAATATTGAGCACTAGCCACTAGTTATGAGGGGTGCTAAGTATCTTGGAGCTTGCTAGGCTAAGTGTGATGCTCTTGTACTACTCTATAATTCAACCAAGTGAATCATAAATCAAAAAGTAACTTTGATAAATAAAATCAAGTAAAGCTTGTAAAGTAAAAAACTTGGGATAGGTTCATAAAGTAAAATGTAATGGTGCCTTGCTCTTGTAGAGCTTTGCACAAGGGAACCTTGCAAGAGTGTTAGCTTGCATTGGTAATAGCTTGCCATAATATAGCTTGCCATAGTATAGCTTGCCTTGATTGGTGATGTGATCAAAGTTCTCTTGCTCTTCCTCCTGGTAGAAGACCTCTTCCTCTTGATAGTCTCCGGTACTAGCGTCTATAAACGAATACGAGGATACAATCACCAAACAACACTTAAGTAGTCTTAATTAGCCTTATTGGCTCACACAAAGGATCTAGCATCACTACTTAACATTTATTCTCAGGTTATGCTAGGGTTTCTTTATTTAACATTAGGAAAATAATTTCCTCTCATTGAAAATTGGAAGTAGGGTTTATCTTTGGTTTGGAGAAATAATTTCCTCTCATTGAATTCTTCTTAGGATTTAATTTCTCTTATGAATATTATATGACCTAGGTTAACCAAAGTCAACCTCTTCATACTTATCATTTGAGAAAAATGATTTAAATGAGGTTCCATACCTCATGCAATTTAATACTAACATGGTAGTAATTTAATGCCACCAAATAATTCAATATGAGATTATATAGACCATGGTCACTACCTCATGTTGAATTACTTGAGAACAAGATTTAAATGGGAGGAATACCTCTCATATGATTTAACACATAGTTGTAACTAATTTAGTAAAAACTACTATTGAGGCGATCCAATATTCTCAAATAACCAGGGATGATCCCATGTTGACCAAGGTCAACACTTCACACTTAGTATTTGAGAAAAGGGATTTAAATGAGATTCATCATCTCATGTGATTTAAATAACCCTGGCAAATGTAAATACTATGTTGATTTAAATTCTACAAGTGAGCAAGTATGAGCCTAAGCATTTAAAGGTCAACACATTACTTCATATCACTTGTGAGAATGATTTAAATGAGGTGCTACACCTCATAGATTTAAATTCAAAAATTTGGATATGGTTTAAATGGGCTAGTATTGACTACATAGCCAATATTTTGATTCTAGCCCATGATCATGTACAGAACCCATATCATGTTTTTACATAGTAAATTAGAGTTTGTTAAATGTGAATTATTGCAATTGGATTCACTGCAAAATTCAAATTGGTTGATTTTTAAGATTTATTTGAATACAGAAAAGTATCTGTTTTGTTATTTTTTCTTTTCAAAAACTACACCACATATGAGGTTGAATCCAGTGGGGTTAGTTAGAGCAAATCATAAGCTTTCCAGAATATTTTGATTTGCTAAATTTGGGTTTGTAGATTTTGAACTATTCAATTTATAGCACTGACCAGAATTGAAAACTGCTGAAATGAATTAATACAGGATTTAAAGGGTTGGGCTGCGCGGGAAACAGATTGTCCTAAATGGTTTGAATAATGGAACTGGCCCAGTAACGGTTCGGGCCTGCTGACATAAGGTCCCACCTGTCAGCGACTTTACTTCACCGAAGCGGTACCTGTCAATGTTGGCCGTCGGATTAGAAGTGAATCGTGCGGTTGAGGGGGGGTCTTCTTCTCCGGCGAGAGGAGGGCGTGCTGGCGGCGGAGGTTGGGGGTCGGGGAGCGTCCTGGGCCGCCGGCGGTCGAGGGAGAGGTGCGAGGCGTCGTTGGCGAGGACGAAGAGGCTCCTAGTACCGCGGCGAGGCTCGGGGCGGCTCCAGTCGAGGTAGAGGGTCCGCGGGCTCCGGCGGGAACGAGCCTTCGATTGGGGCGGCTCCGGCGAGATGGGGTTCAATTGGGTGGTCGAGGAGAGGCAGTGATGAGAGGGGAAGAGATTGGTGTGAGAGAGGAGTGCTCTGGTGGCCTCTATTTATAGTGGCGCGTGAGTGCTGTGGGTGCCCGTGGAGGTCGTCCATGGCGCCGGCGTTCTGAGGCGCGAAGGGTCAAGCTACGATGCGCGGCGTGTAGGCGACTGCTAGGCGGAGCTATTGAGCGCGACGGCATGTCAAATGGTGGACAGAGGCGTGCAGGCGACGCTCGAGTGCTCTCGGTATGGCGCGGCCGAGTTTTGATGATGGCGACGGTGACACGGCGGCCGTAGGCTAGCGACGCTGTCTAGCTTGCAGAGGGTGGTGAGGCGGTGCTCGACGCAGTTCTAGACCTTGCAGGGGAGGACGAGGCTGTCGGGGCGAGGACGTGGACTGCGGCGTCCAGGACGTCGTCTGGGCGCGCTCACCGCGTGCCTGGCACGTTCTGGGCGTGCATGGGCGTGCCTGGTTCGGCCAATGATGTGGCTTGGAGAGCTAGGGAAGGGTACAGGCGTCGTCCTTGTGTGCTAGGGGAGCTCTGTGACATGGTGAAAGTGAGAGGGGAAGGCCAGAGAGGAATGGAGTGAGGATGGCCGGCATGGGTACGGCATGAGTTTTCTCTCCCCTTTTCTCACTTTAATCAACCAAGGCAGTACATGTAGAGATGCAAGGGAGGTAGGGGAGTGATGATCACCTCTGACCATGCAAGGTTTAGTCGAAAATCCAGTGTGTAATAGCATGTAACAAGATTTCCAGATTATGCACACAAGGTGCTCGACACAATGGCCGCATGAAGCTTTTGTTCAAATTTTGGATTTCTTTTTGGTGGAGCTTAATCATATAAATAAAAGGTTGGAAAGGTGGTGGTGGTGTTCATTTTGGTGAAGATTTGCAAAGTTTCAAAAAGTGGATCATCTTCACATAATTTCAACATCACCACTTGTCAAAACTCTACTGGTCAACCTGGTCAACTTTAGCAGGGATGGTCAACATGAAAGTTGTTGACCTTGACATGGTCTTGGATGACATGGTCATAGTTGACCAAGTTTGGTTGAAGAAAAGTCAAAGCCAGAGGGGTAAAGAGGGGATCATGTTAAAAATCACACAAATGACCATCATCACATGTGAGATGGTTTTGAGTTTTGCTTTGATTTGATTTTGGTTTCTTTGATGCAATTGTGTTTGTTTATCATATATAAACATTCTACAAGCAAGAGATCAAGCAATGGTGGCCTTGGTTGAGGATTTGCAAATTTGGCTAAGTGTATGTGAGTGAATTTTGGGGAATTTCTCCCTATTTGATTTCTCCCCATTTGAGTTAACTTTTGTTGACTCTAATGTGGTTCTTATTAGTTTAGAAACATTTTCCAACCATTGAAACCAATTCAAATGGTCTTGTTCAAAGATTTGCAAAAATGGCCATAACACATAAGAGGTGATGTGTCACTTTTCATTATTTTTGTAAAGTGTTGATCTTGCTTTACTTGGGCATGGGTCAGGGTCAATTTAGTGTTATATGAAGTTTAGGAATGGTTTCCCATCATTTGGTCAAGGTTTAAAGTCATAGGGCAAAAATTAGGTATTATGGCTATGTGTCACATATGCCTCTATGCATATGTTGCATTTGATTTTAAATTTGACTTGGCTTGACTCAATTGGTGTTGTTGAGTGTCGAATGGTATATAGGAGTGATCCAACCATTCACAACATGTATTAGGGTCAAGATTCTTAAATTCACAATTTTGCACTTTTCTCTCATATGCCTCTATGGCATTTTTAGTTTTCTTTTTAATTCCTTTGGAAACCACTTGGAATTGGTTTGATAGGTACTAGGTAAGGTGTATGAAGGTTTTCCAAACCTCTAAGCAAAGTAGAAAAGCTTAGGGTAAAGTTTTATAAATATAGCCATAGGCACATATGCCTTTTTCTTATTTATTTTCCTTTTATTTTATTTTAGCTAGGGTGGTGAAAAGAGGGGTGAGGTTTAGGGTTTAAGATCACTTCAAATACTAATAACAAGCAATCATGGCAACAGCACATGAATTAAGCAGGATCACTAAGCATCAAACTTAATTTGATAAAAGTTTTTGTTGGTTCCAAAATTTGGAACTAGAGAAATTCATTTGTTTTATTTTGAAATTCTTGGGATGTTACACTTGAACACTTGTGGATTTTATTTAATGAGTACTAACCTACTAATGAGTGTTGTGAAGCTTTATGTGGATGCCGTTTTTAAGTTCCAATCAATATGGTGATATGAGATGAGCAAGAGGATGCAAGAGCTCAAGCTTGAGGATGTGTAGATGGATCCCAAGAGAATATTCAAGAAGATGCAAATATCTAAGCTTGGGGATGCCCAAGGCATCCCCCTATTCATCAACCAACATGAGGTTGTCTCCTTCAAACTCAATATTACCCATCCACATGTAAGCATTGTATATAGTTGCTTTTATTATCTTTGGTTTTATCCTATTTAGTTTTATTAGGTTCTTTATTTGGTCCTTGTTTCTTTGTCAGTTTCACTTATAATTGGAAAACAAAAAAAAGGGGTGGTTTGACAGCTCCATCAAATAATCATGCCCATCTTAAATGGCTATAAAGAAAGAGCTTTATGGGAGACAACCCAATATGTTTATATTTCTGTTATTAACTGCTTTGTTGAGTCTTGGAAGTCATTACTACTGTAATGACCTCTCCTTATCATGTTTGTTTTGTTTTTGTGCCAAGAATTGGCTCTAATGGTAAGAAAGTGGTATTTGGGAGATTTGCAATCTTGTTTACTGGTTCTGGTTCATCACGAGAAAAATCGCCAAAAATCACCAGAACGTAAGTTTGAGCTTCCAATATACGAGCTTCTTCCCCAGGTATTTATCTAACTTTCATTAGTTCAGAGTTTTTCGAGTTACGCAGCGTAACTATTTTTCAAAAATCAATTTTTACGAACTGTTCTGTTTTGATAGATTTTTGCACTGTTTTGCATTTGCATCTTTTTGCCCACCTTTTTGAGTTCTCTTGATCAAAGAACCTTATTGAAGTTGTGCTACAGTAGCTAATGATTATTAAAATGCTTTTCATATGTCATACTGAACTTTGTAGATTTGATTAATATTATCATTGCACTAACGCTGCTAATGAGATTTGTGATGAGTTTTGTATGAAGGAAGTTTTCAAGTGTAGGAAAGAAGAATGATGAGATGAGATGAAGAATGGACAGAAGCTCAAGCTTGGGGATGCCCATGTCACCCCAAGATATATTGAAGAAGTACAAGCGTCAAAGCTTGGGGATGCCCAAGGCATCCCCTTCGTCATCAATAAAAATATCAGGTCCTGTTTCTGTTCACTATATTTTTATTGCTTCATATACTATGTGTTATTTTTGGAGCGTCTTTATTTTCTGTTGTGTATTTTATTTTCAATAAAGTGGGCACCATCATACCATGTTTGTTTGGGAGAGAGACACGCTCCGTTTTAATTGTATGAACGCTCTAGTTTTCACTCTTATTGTTCAACGAGCGTTTTATTTTTGCTAGTACTGCGTTTAGCTCTGGTTTTTCACTCCTATTTTGTTCAGAGCTTGTTAGTATGCTTCAGTTATATATGATTAGCGCTCTGATCTTTAATGAATATTATAAATGAGAGTTGTTTCAAATAAGTTGATTGGTGTTGGATACGAGTAAAATGGTTTCATATTAATAGTGATGCAAATGGAAGATCTCCTCTGATGTTTCAATTGGGTTGAATTGATCATTCAGTTTAGACTTTTAATATCACCATATGCTTTAATTAATAAGTTTTGTCGCTATGCATGATTATGACCATTATTGCTCTCTTAGTTGGTCGCTATCTTTTTTTTTTGCTAGCCTTCATTCTGTACTAAGTATGATCTCTACTCGTGCATCCAACCACCAAAAACCAAAATATGCCAAAAGTGTCCACCATACCTACCTATATGTGGTATTTCACCGCCACTCCAAGTAAATTTACATGTGCTACCTTTAAAACCTTCAAAATAATTCCTTGTTTTTGCAATACAAAGCTCATGGGAAAGTAGCCTAAAAAATATTGTGGTGAGGAATATGTCACTTATGTATCTTAGTTCTTATAAGCTGCTTGTTGTGTGGCAACCATGCTGACATGGGGACACCATCATCATATTTTTGATAAATATCATGTGAGTTACTATGCATGTCCGTCTTGTCTGAAGTAAAGGAGATAACCATGATAAAATGTTAGAGTATGCATATTGTTAGAGAAGAACATTGGGCTGCTAACCAAAGCCATGTTTACATGGTGGAAGTTTCAGCATGGACATTAAAACCTCAAAAATCTCTTATGAGAAATTTATGTTGCCAAAAGCTTAAGCTTAAAGAGGAGTCCATTTGTCTGTTGTCCATGTTGTCCCGGTATGGATGTCTAAGTTGAGAATAATCAAAAGCGAGAAATCCAATGCGAACTTTCTCCTTAGACATTTGTACAGGTGGCATGGAGGTACCCCTTTGTGAAACTTGGTTGAAACATATGTAATGCGATGATAATCCATGGAAATCCGAGCTAATTAGGACAACGTGCGGGCACTATTAGTATTCGATGCATGAGGCTTGCAACTTATAGGAAGTTTTATACATAACCTATATTACTTATTGCTACCGTTGACACAATTGCCTCTCTTAAAATTTTATATCTCTATGTTTTCAAAATAAAAAGCTATAGCACATGTTTAATCTCTGCTTCCCTCTGCGAAGGGCTATTCTTTTACTTTTATGTTGAGTCTTCATCTTCTAAGTTATATGCACCGTCTTACGAGAGCATAGTTGTCATTCTTAGTTCTATGTGCATGGTCCCAAAATTATTATTGATTGAATCATGAATGTGTTATTAATTATTCTTAAATTATTTGTATCTAGTCATCCTTTGAACTTTGAAGGTGCATGTCACCTCAAAAATTATTTTTTTTATCACTTACCTACTCGAGGACGAGCAGGAGTTAATCTTGGGGATGTTGATACGTCGCAAACGTATCTATAATTTTTGATGTTCCATGTTTGTTTTACATCAATTACTATATGTTTTAAGGGACTAACCTATTAATAGTTGCTAAAGTGCACAAGTTCTTGGTTTCAACTTTGTTGTGCAGGAGATAGGAAAATATGGAAGGAAATAGCTCATTATGGTGAAATCTGGAATTTCCCGGAATCTGTCCCTGCTGAATACTTTTTAAAGATCGCTTCAAAACTCCATCAAAACGACGTCCAATGGAAAAGTCGTAAACTAAAAAGTTGTATAGAATTTCAAACCGAACAATTTGGACATCTTATTCGTCCAGAACGGACAACGGATGCATCCGTCAGAGCAGAATTACTGCAGAGGTTCGTGCAGTCTCGGGACTCCGAAAGTTGGTGACGTATTTGACACAAACTCTTTCCATATCTGGATATTTCGGCCCATCCACGAGTTGTGAGGCTCATGAAGGACATAGGGGAGTCCTAGGAAGGTTCTAGAGGTCCCCAAGAGCCCTTGGATCAAAGGGGCATCCATCCCATGGCCTAGATTGCATCTCCAACACTATATATTGATGGGAAACCCTATTTTTGGAGGCCCCCAAGCATTGTCACGAAAATCCTCCTCCTTGGCAGGAGGGGAAACACTCATCTACACCAGCACCAACTCAAGGAAGAAGAAGGCTAAGGGGCGGCGCTCCCCCATGATGCCGGCGGTGGGGAAGGAGTTCCCAGCGCCGCCGCCGGCGCCGCCCACGCCTCCGCCTCACGGCGCTCCTCGCTGAGCCCTCCAACGTCTTTACCGCCATCTCCATCACCAACTTCTCATTGTATTCAGTGGTACATCCTCTCACAAACCTCTGTACCGCCCTATGTAAACATGGTGTTTGATGCTATAAGTTATAATCCTATGATCTATGTCATGTTGCCATAGTTTATTTGTTCATTGATTGATTGGTTGTTTATCTATGGTTCATTAGAGTTGTATGTTGATATGTTACCATCCTTGGTGCCCATTATATTTGTGCGCGCATGGATCAAGCTGAAGGAGATATGCCCTAGAGGCAATAATAAAGTGGTTATTATTTATATCTTTATGTTTATGATAAATGTTTATATATCATGCTATAATTGTATTAACCGAAACATTAGTACATGTGTGATATGTAGACAAACAAAGAAGTCCCTAGTATGCCTCTTAACTAGCTTGTTGATTAATGGATGATTAGTTTCATAATCATGAACATTGGATGTTATTAATAACAAGGTTATATCATTGTATGAATGATGTAATGGACACACCCAATTAAGCGTAGCATAAGATCTCGTCATTAAGTTATTTGCTATAAGCTTTCGATACATAGTTACCTAGTCCTTATGACCATGAGATCATGTAAATCACTTATACCGAAAAGGTACTTTGATTACACCAAACGCCACTGCGTAAATGGGTGGTTATAAAGGTGGGATTAAGTATCCGGAAAGTATGAGTTGAGGCATATGGATCAACAGTGGGATTTGTCCATCCCAATGACGGATAGATATACTATGGGCCCTCTCAGTGGAATGTCATCTAATGTCTTGCAAGCATATGAATGAGTTCATAAGAGACCACATACCATGGTACGAGTAAAGAGTACTTGTCAGGAGACGAGGTTGAACAAGGTATAGAGTGATACCGAAGATCAAACCTCGGACAAGTAAAATATCGCGTGACAAAGGGAATTGGTATCGTATGTGAATGGTTCATTCGATCACTAAAGTCATCGTTGAATATGTGGGAGCCATTATGGATCTCCAGATCCCGCTATTGGTTATTGGTCGGAGTGAGTACTCAACCATGTCCGCATAGTTCACGAACCGTAGGGTGACACACTTAAAGTTGGATGTTGAAATGGTAGAACTTGAATATGGAATGGAGTTCGAATATTTGTTCGGAGTCCCGGATGAGATCCCGGACATCACGAGGAGTTCCGGAATGGTCCGGAGAATAAGATTCATATATAGGAAGTCATATTCCAAGTTTGGAAATGATCCGGTGCATTTATGGCAGGTTCTAGAAGGTTCTAGAAAAGTCCGGAAGAAACGCACTATGGAAGGTGGAGTCCCGGAAGGACTCCACAAGCTTGACCAGCCAAACCCTAAAGGAGGAGTCCCAGGTGGGCTCCACCTAGAGGTGGCCGGCCACCCCACCTCAAGGAAAGGTGGGAGTCCCACCTTGAGTGGGACTCCCTCCTTGAGTAGGTTTCCCACATATGGGAGGTTTTAGTGTTGGGGTCTTATTCGAAGACTTGGACTAGAACTCTTGGGGCTTCCACCTATATAATGAGGAGGAGAGGGAGGGGGCTCTTTGGCTCTGCCTTGGCCGCACCCCTTAGAGGGCCGGCGCCCAACCCCCCTCTCTCCCCAAACCCTAGCTTCTTCTCCTCCTCCACTTCTCCCGCATATGCTTAGCGAAGCTCCGCCGGAGATCTCCACCGCCACCGCCACCACGCCGTCGTGCTGCCGGATTCAAGGAGGAGCTACTACTTCCGCTGCCCGCTGGAACGGGGAGAAGGACATCGTCTTCATCAACAACCGAACGTGTGACTGAGTACGGAGGTGCTGCCCGTTCGTGGCGCCGGAACCGATCGTGATCAAGATCTTCTACGCGCTTTTGCAATCGGCAAGTGAACGTCTACCGCAGCAACAAGAGCCTCCTCTTGTAGGCTTTGGAATCTCTTCAAGGGTGAGACTCGATAAACCCCTCGTTGCTACCGTCTTCTAGATTGCATCTTGGCTTGGATTGCGTGTTCGCGGTAGGAAATTTTTTGTTTTCTATGCAACGTTATCCTTCAGGGGTATCAGAGCCGTGTCTATGCATAGATGGTTGCACGAGTAGAACACAATGGTTTTGTGGGCGTTGATGCTCTTGTTATCTTTAGTTTGAGTACTTTGCATCTTTGTGGCATAGTGGGATGAAGCGGCCCGGACTAACTTTACATGACCGCGTTCATGAGACTTGTTCCTCGTTCGACATGCAACTTGTATTGCATAAGAGGCTTTGCGGGTGTCTGTCTCTCCTACTATAGTGAAGATTCAACTTACTCTTCTATTGAAAACATTAGTATCAACGTTGTGGTTCATGTTCGTAGGTAGATTAGATCTCTCTCGAAAACCCTAAACCACGTAAAATTTGCAAACAAAATTAGAGACGTCTAACTTGTTTTTGCAGGGTTTGGTGATGTGATATGGCCATAATGTGATGATGAATATGTATGAGATGATCATTATTGTATTGTGGCAACCGGCAGGAGCCTTATGGTTGTCTTTATATTTCATGTTGAGAGGTATTTCAAAGTAGTTGTAATAGTTGCTACATGAGGTGAACAACCATGAAGACGGCGCCATGGACCTTGACGCTACGCCGACGATGATGGAGATCATGCCCGAAGATGATGGAGATCATGTCCGTGCTTTGGAGATGAAGATCAAAGGCACAAAGACAAAAGGGCCATATCATATCACATATGAACTGCATGTGATGTTAATCCTTTATGCATCTTATTTTGCTTAGATCGCGACGGTAGCATTATAAGATGATCCCTCACATTAATATCAAGATAATAAAGTGTTCTCCCCTTGTATGCACCGTTGTACGATTATCGTTTCGAAGCATCTCGTGATGATCGGATGTGATAGATTCAACGTTCACATACAACGGATGTAAGCCATGTTGCACACGCGGAATACTTGGGTTTGCTTGACGAGCCTAGCATGTACAGACATGGCCTCGGGACAACGGAAACCGAAAGGTTGAACACGAGTCATATGGATGATATGATCAACATGTTGATGTTCACCATTGAAGCTACATCATCTCACGTGATGATCGGTTTTGGTGTAGTGGATTTGGATCGTGTACCACTTAACAACTATGAGGGATGTTGTATTAAGTGGGAGTTCATTAGTAATTAGATTAGAACATGAACTAATTATCATAAACATAGTCTGAGTAGTATTTTGAATTAATTTTGTAGTATTGGCATCCGTATTCTACCATGCGCTAGTCTTGTTATTGAGATAGAAATACTGTTAAAATCTGACAAGAAACTTTACGGATTGGTACCGTATTGTTAAAGAATCAAGAATTGATTAAGTCCTATTGCAAACTTTTAGTAAACCTCACATTGTTTATTCAAAGAGCTATGGTTTCAATTAGTACCTAAAGTTATCTTGTCTCCGTGAAACTTGAAGTTCAAATTTGTTTGAAAAGTAAGGAGTTGAAAATTTAGTTTTCAGAAATAATCAAGGTATGAGATATATGTGATATCTAAGACCTTATTGCAAGATGATAGAATATAAATTGGTGAGACTACATAAACTCATAAGTTTTATGGGAGTGTACGAAGGTTGAAGACGCAAGGCGTCCCAATCCTCCAACTATTGGGGCACTAATAATATTCGCATATCCACGAAGATATCATCCTTAGTATGCACCGTTGCTAAGACTCGTCGTATCGAAGCATCACGTGATGATCGGGTGTTATAGATTCTACGTGTGCATACAACGGATGCAAGCTAGATTTGCATATGCGAATACTAAGGTTAAAACTTTACGAGCCTAGCATGTACAGACATGGTCTCAGAAAGTCATCATGATACAATGGATAAAATTATGAGTGAAATTGTTCATCATATTACAAGGATACTAATAAGTGAAATCCGGAACACTTGACATATGATGATCAACTTCAAAGTAAGAACCTCAAGGTTATTGGTATTTGACCAACAAACCGAGAAGTTATTGAAGTTAATGTGTTATTCTGAATAATGAGGAAAGCTAAAAGAGAAACTGCAAAAGATATTTTGGCAAAAAGAAAAGAAAAGACTAGAAAGTCTAGCTCAGGTGTATATAAATGATATACATGTTATGGTTGTATTCTTAGTTAAGTCACACTATGAAATTCTTGGGTATTAGTACTATATTGGTTGGTATGAAGTGTCATACAAAACAACGCAATACAAGAATACAATGGCCTAAGTGACTGACAAGGAATATGATAAGAATGCACGTCTGGAACAAAATAAAGTGTTATTATGTTCGTCGTTGGCATTCTATCTAGCCCTTAGGATTTATAATAAAGAACTTAATAATTGTTATTTTGCTCTGGTCAAATGAAAACAATGAGTTGTTCAAATTATGACATTACTCCATGTACGATGGATAAGTTATTATAAATCTTAATGGTGAAACACACATACATAACACTGACGCTAAAATGCCATAAGGCAAATGATTTGAATTCCACTTATTTGTGGAACCGCCATTTAGGTCATGTTAGAAAGAAACGCATGAAGGAACTCCATGTAAATGGATTTTTGGAGTCATTTGATTTTTGAATCATTTGGCGCTTGCAAATTTTTTCTAAAGAGAATGATTAAAATACCGTTCATAGGCCAAGAGTTGAACAAGCAACTAATTTAGTGGAAAAATACATGATGATGTATGTGGTTCACTGGATATAGTTGTGTGCGGGGGATTCTTCTACTTCATGAAAACTTTCAACAATGAATTGAGTATATGTGGATATATTCGATAAGGAAGAAGTTTGAAACATTTGAATAGCTTCAAATAAATTTCAGCATGAAGTGGAAATCATCGTAATAGAAAATATCTATGATTGGATCATGGTGGAAATATTTGAATTACGAGTTTTAGCGAACATCTAAGAGATTCATGAAATTGTTCTACAACTCACATTTCTTGGAGTATCATAATGATGATATAGTATCCGAGAGATGTATCCAAACCTTGTTGGATTAATGATGAGATAAAATATTATGACGCCATTATATTTTTGTGGATTATGCTTTAATGACTACCGCTTTTACACTGAATAGAGCATCATCATGATTCGTAGAAATGACACCATACGAGTTATGGCATGGGTATGAACCCTAATAGTCCTTTCTTAAATTTTGGTATGCATAGCATAAGTAAATAAGTTTACAACCAAAATCGGATGAATGTCTTTGTTGGTTATCCCAGAGAATTGATTGGGAATTCTTCCCACTATGGAGACAAAGACAAAAGTGTTTGTCAATGTTTCTTATTTCCAAGAAAATGTTTCTAGTGAAGTATTTGAGTGGGAGGACAATATAATTTGATAAGGTTTATGAACCTGAGCATAATGATCAGAGTAGCACAGCATCGGAATTGGTTTCGAAAGCGGCCACGACGATCATGGCTCCCATGACTACAAAGTGTTTTAGCCATGGAGATCAAAGTACATATTGAACCTTGTAGGTATGGTTTACTTTGTGATCAAATAAATGATTTGTGGACAATGGATTGATTTTGAACAATGATAAACCAACTACAAACAAAGAAGTTATGATGGGCCCTGACTTCGTTAAAATGGCCATGCGCCATAAGATCCATAATAGAGAATACTTTTTGAAAGTAAATAGATCTATAGACTTGGATGAAATATCCTTGAAGAAGCTCGACTTGTCGAAAAATTGTTTATGACAAAGTTCAAAGAGTTGACTACGATAAGATTAGATCTTCCGTAGCAATGTTTATAGTCTATGTGGATTATTCTAGTAATCACTACATATTTCTTTTATGAGATATGCTAGTAGGATGGCAAAATACATTACTTATCAGAAGTATGTATTAAAGGTGTATATAAGATACAACCAAGAGTTTTGCTAGTCTGTGGAATACTAGATAGGTATACAAACTTCAATTTGATGAAGTAAGTATCGCGGAGTTTGAATCTTCACCGGATGAAATAGTCAAAGAGTTTTTGATTTCATCAGAGACGATGAAGAGGCTTGCATTTGCAAGAAATTAAGTGGGAGCGCTGAGACATATTTATAATACTTATGTAGAAGACATATAGTTGGTTATAAATAATGTAATTATATACTTGATTAAAAGGTTTCATTGAAAAATTAACTTCAATGAAAGGATATGGACTGAAACAAATTTTGTTTCAAGATCTATGAAGATAGATTGAAACACATAATATGTTCAAGTCAAAGTACATAGAATGGATATTGAAATAGTTCAATATAGAAATATTAAGAAAATGTTCTTGTCATGTGAAGGTTTAACAAGACTTGAGTGTATCTGACACTCGATGAGTAAAAACACATGAGTGATTTTAGATCATGAATAATATGTACAAAATCAGATATCTTGTGCTCTAAAAGGTTAGGAGCATATAACAGAATGATTCATGTGATGATCATTGAAAAACAGTAAGAATATTCTTGAAATACTTAAGAAGAAACAAGAATATATATATATAGTTTTGTATGGAGAAATGACAAACAAATCGCTGTAAGATGTTGCACCGATATTTGTTTTGTCACATATGAAAATAAAATTTCAATCTCAAATTAGACTAAGTGTTGTTTAAAAGGTAGCACAATGAGCTAGAAGTTGTCTATGCTAGATTTAGAACAGTTCTAAATATTATGACGGATTCTACAAAAGAAGGCAGAGTATGTCATTGTTTTGACAATGACAAAGGATGTTAAAGTCAATATGTTCTTTGAGAACTTGGTGTAGTTCCGACAGAGTCAGAACTTTGAAGCTATATTGTGTGTGACAATATTAGTGACATATTTCAGACCGCGGAAATAAGGTTCCACCAGAAGATCAAACATATTTAATGCCGACTCATTTGGAAATGAGTGATGCGTTGAGACGCAAATGAATTACAAAATACATACGTTTCTGAGCATGTCGGATCCGTTGACTAAAACCTCTCCCGTGAGCAAAACATGATAAAGCACCAGAAGGCCAAGGTGTTATATCTTTACAAATGTAAACTAGATTATTGACTCTAGTGCAAGTGGGAGACTGAAGGAGATATGCCCTAGAGGCAATAATAAAGTGGTTATTATTTATATCTTTATGTTTATGATAAATGTTTATATATCATGCTATAATTGTGTTAACCGAAACATTAGTACATGTGTGATATGTAGACAAACAAAGAAGTCCCTAGTATGCCTCTTAACTAGCTTGTTGATTAATGGATGATTAGTTTCATAATCATGAACATTGGATGTTATTAATAACAAGGTTATATCATTGTATGAATGATGTAATGGACACACCCAATTAAGCGTAGCATAAGATCTCGTCATTAAGTTATTTGCTATAAGCTTTCGATACATAGTTACCTAGTCCTTATGACCATGAGATCATGTAAATCACTTATACCGGAAAGGTACTTTGATTACACCAAACGCCACTGCGTAAATGGGTGGTTATAAAGGTGGGATTAAGTATCCGGAAAGTATGAGTTGAGGCATATGGATCAACAGTGGGATTTGTCCATCCCGATGACGGATAGATATACTCTGGGCCCTCTCAGTGGTATGTCGTCTAATGTCTTGCAAGCATATGAATGAGTTCATAAGAGACCACATACCACGGTACGAGTAAAGAGTACTTGTCAGGAGACGAGGTTGAACAAGGTATAGAGTGATACCGAAGATCAAACCTCGGACAAGTAAAATATCGCGTGACAAAGGGAATTGGTATCGTATGTGAATGGTTCATTCGATCACTAAAGTCATCGTTGAATATGTGGGAGCCATTATGGATCTCCAGATCCCGCTATTGGTTATTGGTCGGAGTGAGTACTCAACCATGTCCGCATAGTTCACGAACCGTAGGGTGACACACTTAAAGTTGGATGTTGAAATGGTAGAACTTGAATATGGAATGGAGTTCGAATATTTGTTCGGAGTCCCAGATGAGATCCCGGACATCACGAGGAGTTCCGGAATGGTCCGGAGAATAAGATTCATATATAGGAAGTCATATTCCAAGTTTGGAAATGATCCGGTGCATTTATGGCAGATTCTAGAAGGTTCTAGAAAAGTCCGGAAGAAACGCACTATGGAAGGTGGAGTTCCGGAAGGACTCCACAAGCTTGACCAGCCAGACCCTAAAGGAGGAGTCCCAGGTGGGCTCCACCTAGAGGTGGCCGGCCACCCCACCTCAAGGAAAGGTGGGAGTCCCACCTTGAGTGGGACTCCCTCCTTGAGTAGGTTTCCCACATATGGGAGGTTTTAGTGTTGGGGTCTTATTCGAAGACTTGGACTAGAACTCTTGGGGCTTCCACCTATATAATGAGGAGGAGAGGGAGGGGGCTCTTTGGCTCTGCCTTGGCCGCACCCCTTAGAGGGCCGGCGCCCAACCCCCCTCTCTCCCCAAACCCTAGCTTCTTCTCCTCCTCCACTTCTCCCGCATATGCTTAGCGAAGCTCCGCCGGAGATCTCCACCGCCACCGCCACCACGCCGTCGTGCTGCCAGATTCAAGGAGGAGCTACTACTTCCGCTGCCCGTTGGAACGGGGAGAAGGACGTCGTCTTCATCAACAACCGAACGTGTGACCGAGTACGGAGGTGCTGCCCGTTCGTGGCGCCGGAACCGATCGTGATCAAGATCTTCTACGCGCTTTTGCAAGCGGCAAGTGAACGTCTACCGCAGCAACAAGAGCCTCCTCTTGTAGGCTTTGGAATCTCTTCAAGGGTGAGACTCGATAAACCCCTCGTTGCTACCGTCTTCTATATTGCATCTTGGCTTGGATTGCGTGTTCGCGGTAGGAAAATTTTTGTTTTCTATGCAACGTTATCCTTCACAAGCACCATAGGGTTGGTAGTACTTGTATACTAGAAGGGGAAAGTTCTGCCGGAGTGACAGAAACCTAAGGACGCGAACCAGATAGTTGCATGTATGGGAGTAAGAGAACCATTTACTTAAGGCTATGGTTGGGGAAACCTTAATGCTTGCTAGTATTTACGGATGTTTACTAGCAAGCCAATCATATAGTACTCGTAATCCCGGAGGGAGAGCATGTATATTTAGCCTCTCCTACATAGAAAGCTGCATCGAAGACATTGAACCCAAGATCTTCACTAATTGATCTTGGACAAAGCCACCACTATTACCACCGCCTTTCCACACTCATGGTACTGTTAGTTTAGTTTGTTTTATTGCTGCAGCACTAACATTTATTCCGTGTATTTTATTGTTCTGCAAAGTCACCTCTCATACCCGTTATCGCTCTAGTTTTATTTCTTAGATATTGCAAACGCTTAGTGTGCGTAGAGTTGTATCAGTGGTTGATAGAACTTGAGAGAATGTTTATCCTACCTTTAGCTCCTCGTTGGGTTCGACACTCTTACTTATCGAAAAGGCTACACGCGATCCCCTATACTTGTGGGTTATCAAGACCTTTTCTGGCGCCGTTGCCGGGGAGCCATAGCGTAGGTGAATATTTTCGTGTGCACTTGTTTGCTTTATCTCTAAGTAGTTTTACTTCCTGTACCTAGTTGTTCTCTATCTCTTCTATGGATAGGGAATACGAATTACAAAAAAAATTAGTTGTACTTCTTATATAAAAAAATAAAAAATGTTTTCAGAAAAGAAAAGTGATTGGAAAGATGAGTAATGGTGAAGTGGGGGTCGACCTTGAACACTTGTGTTCATGCCTACGAAACCAAAACAATTCTTTCCATGGAAGCTTTTCATTAAAAACTTGTAAATAGTGTATATAGTGTACATATCCCGCTGTAAATAGAATGTATAGATAACCTATAGTTTGTTATGCAAGTTTGTCACTATGCTGCCTAGAAAATAGATTTCCTGTGCTCCACTGTAGAAAATTTTAAAAATCACCAGAACGTGATCTTGATCTGAAATTCCTTGAGTGCATAGTAGTGCTTTCTATCTAACTTTCGTTAGTTCTGACTTTTCTGATTTGAGGTACGTAGACAGATGTAATAATTCAATCTTTACGGACTGATTCTGTTGAGATAGATTTCCTGTGCTGTGCTGCAAAAACTTGTGAAAAATCTCAGTATGGCATTTTGATCTGAAATTTTTTCTGCATAGACCTGAGGTTATGATCTGTTTTTCATTAATCATGAGTTTTTTGATTTGAGCTACGTAACTATCTCATTGAGTGACATCTTTACAGAGTGTTCAGTTTTGACAGATTTCTATTCTCTTTGTTTAAATATTGTACTTAGGATTCAAAAGTTTCCTTCGTTTTCGACGTACGATTGAAATAATAAGAAACCTCGGTATTACAGTAGCTAAATATTTGATAGATTTTATAGAAATTAGGGATACTTGAACACTTGTGGATTTTATTTAATGAGTACTAACCTACTAATGAGTTTTGTGAAGCTTTATGTGGATGCAGTTTTTAAGTTCCAATCAATATGGTGATATGAGATGAGCAAGAGGATGCAAGTGCTCAAGCTTGAGGATTTGTAGATGGATCCCAAGAGAATATTCAAGAAGATGCAAATATCTAAGCTTGGGGATGCCCAAGGCATCCCCCTATTCATCAACCAACATGAGGTTGTCTCCTTCAAACTCAATATTACCCATCCACATGTAAGCATTGTATATAGTTGCTTTTATTATCTTTGGTTTTATCCTATTTAGTTTTATTAGGTTCTTTATTTGGTCCTTGTTTCTTTGTCAGTTTCACTTATAATTGGAAAACAACAAAAAAGGGGGGTTTGACAGCTCCATCAAATAATCATGCCCATCTTAAATGGCTATAAAGAAAGAGCTTTATGGGAGACAACCCAATATGTTTATATTTCTGTTATTAACTGCTTTGTTGAGTCTTGGAAGTCATTACTACTGTAATGACCTCTCCTTATCATGTTTGTTTTGTTTTTATGCCAAGAATTGGCTCTAATAGTAAGAAAGTGGTATTTGGAAGATTTGCAATCTTGTTTACTGTTTCTGGTTCATCACGAGAAAAATCGCCAAAAATCACCAGAACGTAAGTTTGAGCTTCCAATATACGAGCTTCTTCCCCAGGTATTTATCTAACTTTCATTAGTTCAGAGTTTTTCGAGTTACGCAGCGTAACTATTTTTCAAAAATCAATTTTTACGAACTGTTCTGTTTTGATAGATTTTTGCACTGTTTTGCATTTGCATCTTTTTGCCCACCTTTTTGAGTTCTCTTGATCAAAGAACCTTATTGAAGTTGTGCTACAGTAGCTAATGATTATTAAAATGCTTTTCATATGTCATACTGAACTTTGTAGATTTGATTAATATTATCATTGCACTAACGCTTCTAATGAGATTTGTGATGAGTTTTGTATGAAGGAAGTTTTCAAGTGTAGGAAAGAAGAATGATGAGATGAGATGAAGAATGGACAGAAGCTCAAGCTTGGGGATGCCCATGTCACCCCAAGATATATTGAAGAAGTACAAGCGTCAAAGCTTGGGGATGCCCAAGGCATCCCCTTCGTCATCAATAAAAATATCAGGTCCTGTTTCTGTTCACCATATTTTATTGCTTCATATACTATGTGTTATTCTTGGAGCGTCTTTATTTTATGTTGTGTATTTTATTTTCAATAAGTGGGCACCATCATACCATGTTTGTTTGGGAGAGAGACACGCTCCGTTTTAATTGTATGAACGCTCTAGTTTTCACTCGTATTGTTCAACGAGCGTTTTATTTTTGCTAGTACTGCGTTTAGCTCTGGTTTTTCACTCCTATTTTGTTCAGAGCTTGTTAGTATGCTTCAGTTATATATGATTAGCTCTCTGATCTTTAATGAATATTATAAATGAGAGTTGTTTCAAATAAGTTGATTGGTGTTGGATACGAGTAAAAAGGTTTCATATTAATAGTGATGCAAATGGAAGATCTCCTCTGATGTTTCAATTGGGTTGAATTGATCATTCAGTTTAGACTTTTAATATCACCATATGCTTTAATTAATAAGTTTTGTCGCTATGCATGATTATGACCATTATTGCTCTCTTAGTTGGTCGCTATCTTTTTTTTTGCTAGCCTTCATTCTGTACTAAGTACGATCTCTACTCGTGCATCCAACCACCAAAAACCAAAATATGCCAAAAGTGTCCACCATACCTACCTATATGTGGTATTTCACCGCCACTCCAAGTAAATTTACATGTGCTACCTTTAAAACCTTCAAAATAATTCCTTGTTTTTGCAATACATAGCTCATGGGAAAGTAGCCTAAAAAATATTGTGGTGAGGAATATGTCACTTATGTATCTTAGTTCTTATAAGCTGCTTGTTGTGTGGCAACCATGCTGACATGGGGACACCATCATCATATTTTTGATAAATATCATGTGAGTTACTATGCATTTCCGTCTTGTCTGAAGTAAAGGAGATAACCATGATAAAAGGTTAGAGTATGCATATTGTTAGAGAAGAACATTGGGCTGCTAACCAAAGCCATGTTTACATGGTGGAAGTTTCAGCATGGACATTAAAACCTCAAAAATCTCTTATGAGAAATTTATGTTGCCAAAAGCTTAAGCTTAAAGAGGAGTCCATTTGTCTGTTGTCCATGTTGTCCCGGTATGGATGTCTAAGTTGAGAATAATCAAAAGCGAGAAATCCAATGCGAACTTTCTCCTTAGACATTTGTACATGTGGCATGGAGGTACCCCTTTGTGAAACTTGGTTGAAACATATGTAATGCGATGATAATCCATGAAAATCCGAGCTAATTAGGACAACATGCGGGCACTATTAGTATTCGATGCATGAGGCTTGCAACTTATAGGAAGTTTTATACATAACCTATATTACTTATTGCTACCGTTGACACAATTGCCTCTCTTAAAATTTATATCTCTATGTTTTCAAAATAAAAATCTCTAGCACATGTTTAATCTCTGCTTCCCTCCGCGAAGGGCTATTCTTTTACTTTTATGTTGAGTCTTCATCTTCTAAGTTATATGCACCGTCTTACGAGAGCATAGTTGTCATTCTTAGTTCTATGTGCATGGTCCCAAAATTATTATTGATTGAATCATGAATGTGTTATTAATTGTTCTTAAATTATTTGTATCTAGTCATCCTTTGAACTTTGAAGGTGCATGTCACCTCAAAAATTATTATTTTTATCACTTACCTACTCGAGGACGAGCAGGAGTTAAGCTTGGGGATGTTGATACGTCGCAAACGTATCTATAATTTTTGATGTTCCATGTTTGTTTTACATCAATTACTATATGTTTTAAGGGAATAACCTATTAATAGTTGCAAAAGTGCACAAGTTCTTGGTTTCAACTTTGTTGTGCAGGAGATAGGAAAATATGGAAGGAAATAGCTCATTATGGTGAAATCTGGAATTTCCCGGAATCTGTCCCTGCTGAACACTTTTTAAAGATCGCTTCAAAACTCCATCAAAACGACGTCCAATGGAAAAGTCTTAAACTAAAAAGTTGTATAGAATTTCAAACCGAACAATTTGGACATCTTATTCGTCCAGAACGGACAACGGATGCATCCGTCAGAGCAGAATTACTGCGGTGGTTCGTGCAGTCTCGGGACTCCGAAAGTTGGTGACGTATTTGACACAAACTCTTTCCATACCTGGATATTTCGGCCCAGCCACGAGTTGTGAGGCTCATGAAGGACAGAGGGGAGTCCTAGGAAGGTTCTAGAGGTGCCCAAGAGCCCTTGGATCAAAGAGGCATCCATCCCATGGCCTAGATTGCATCTCCAACACTATATATTGATGGGAAACCCTATTTTTGGAGGCCCCCAAGCATTGTCACGAAAATCCTCCTCCTTGGCAGGAGGGGAAACACTCATCTACACCAGCACCAACTCAAGGAAGAAGAAGGCTAAGGGGCGGCGCTCCCCCATGATGCCAGCGGTGGGGAAGGAGTTCCCAGCGCCGCCACCGGCGCCGCCCACGCCTCCGCCTCACGGCGCTCCTCGCTGAGCCCTCCAACGTCTTTACCGCCATCTCCATCACCAACTCCTCATTGTATTCAGTGGTACATCCTCTCACAAACCTCTGTACCGCCCTATGTAAACATGGTGTTTGATGCTATAAGTTATAATCCTATGATCTATGTCATGTTGCCATAGTTTATTTGTTCATTGATTGATTGGTTGTTTATCTTTGGTTCATTAGAGTTGTATGTTGATATGTTACCATCCTTGGTGCCCATTATATTTGTGCGCGCATGGATCAAGCACCATAGGGTTGGTAGTACTTGTATACTAGAAGGGGAAAGTTCTGCCGGAGTGACAGAAACCTAAGGACGCGAACCAGATAGTTGCATGTATGGGAGTAAGAGAACCATTTACTTAAGGCTATGGTTGGGGAAACCTTAATGCTTGCTAGTATTTACGGATGTTTACTAGCAAGCCAATCATATAGTACTCGTAATCCCGGAGGGAGAGCATGTATATTTAGCCTCTCCTACATAGAAAGCTGCATCGAAGACATTGAACCCAAGATCTTCACTAATTGATCTTGGACAAAGCCACCACTATTACCACCGCCTTTCCACACTCATGGTACTGTTAGTTTAGTTTGTTTTATTGCTGCAGTAGTAACATTTATTCCGTGTATTTTATTGTTCTGCAAAGTCACCTCTCATACCCGTTATCGCTCTAGTTTTATTTCTTAGATATTGCAAACGCTTAGTGTGCGTAGAGTTGTATCAGTGGTTGATAGAACTTGAGAGAATATTTATCCTACCTTTAGCTCCTCGTTGGGTTCGACACTCTTACTTATCGAAAAGTCTACACGCGATCCCCTATACTTGTGGGTTATCAAGACCTTTTCTGGCGCCGTTGCCGGGGAGCCATAGCGTAGGTGAATATTTTCGTGTGCACTTGTTTGCTTTATCTCTAAGTAGTTTTACTTCCTGTACCTAGTTGTTCTCTATCTCTTCTATGGATAGGGAATGCGAATTACAAAAAAAAATTAGTTGTACTTCTTATATAAAAAAATAAAAAATGTTTTCAGAAAAGAAAAGTGATTGGAAAGATGAGTAATGGTGAAGTGGGGGTCGACCTTGAACACTTGTGTTCATGCCTACGAAACCAAAACAATTCTTTCCATGGAAGCTTTTCATTAAAAACTTGTAAATAGTGTATATAGTGTATATAGTGTACATATCCCGCTGTAAATAGAATGTATAGATAACCTATAGTTTGTTATGCAAGTTTGTCACTATGCTGCCTAGAAAATAGATTTCCTGTGCTCCACTGTATAAAATTTTAAAAATCATCAGAACGTGATCTTGATCTGAAATTTCTTGAGTGCATAGTAGTGCTTGCTATCTAACTTTCGTTAGTTCTGACTTTTCTGATTTGAGGTACGTAGACAGATGTAATAATTCAATCTTTACGGACTGATTCTGTTGAGATAAATTTCCTGTGCTGTGCTACAAAAATTCGTGAAAAATCTCAGTATGGCATTAAGATCTGAAATTTTTTGTGCATAGACCTGAGGTTATGATCTGTCTTTCATTAATCATGAGTTTTTTGATTTGAGCTACGTAACTATCTCATTGAGTGACATCTTTACAGAGTGTTCAGTTTTGACAGATTTCTATTCTCTTTGTTTAAATATTGTACTTAGGATTCAAAAGTTTCCTTCGTTTTCGACGTACGATTGAAATAATAAGAAACCTCGGTATTACAGTAGCTAAATATTTGATAGATTTTATAGAAATTAGGGATACTTGAACACTTGTGGATTTTATTTAATGAGTACTAACCTACTAATGAGTTTTGTGAAGCTTTATGTGGATGCAGTTTTTAAGTTCCAATCAATATGGTGATATGAGATGAGCAAGAGGATGCAAGAGCTCAAGCTTGAGGATTTGTAGATGGATCCCAAGAGAATATTCAAGAAGATGCAAATATCTAAGCTTGGGGATGCCCAAGGCATCCCCCTATTCATCAACCAACATGAGGTTGTCTCCTTCAAACTCAATATTACCCATCCACATGTAAGCATTGTATATAGTTGCTTTTATTATCTTTGGTTTTATCCTATTTAGTTTTATTAGGTTCTTTATTTGGTCCTTGTTTCTTTGTCAGTTTCACTTATAATTGGAAAACAACAAAAAAAAGGGGGGTTTGACAGCTCCATCAAATAATCATGCCCATCTTAAATGGCTATAAAGAAAGAGATTTATGGGAGACAACCCAATATGTTTATATTTCTGTTATTTACTGCTTTGTTGAGTCTTGGAAGTCATTACTACTGTCATGACCTCTCCTTATCATGTTTGTTTTGTTTTTGTGCCAAGAATTGGCTCTAATGGTAAGAAAGTGGTATTTGGGAGATTTGCAATCTTGTTTACTGTTTCTGGTTCGTCACGAGAAAAATCGCCAAAAATCACCAGAACGTAAGTTTGAGCTTCCAATTTACGAGCTTCTTCCCCAGGTATTTATCTAACTTTCATTAGTTTAGAGTTTTTCGAGTTACGCAGCGTAACTATTTTTCAAAAATCAATTTTTACGAACTGTTCTGTTTTGATAGATTCTTGCACTGTTTTGTATTTGCATCTTTTTGCCCACCTTTTTGAGTTCTCTTGATCAAAGAACCTTATTGAAGTTGTGCTACAGTAGCTAATGATTATTGAAATGCTTTTCATATGTCATACTGAACTTTGTAGATTTGATTAATATTATCATTGCACTAACGCTGCTAATGAGATTTGTGATGAGTTTTGTATGAAGGAAGTTTTCAAGTGTAGGAAAGAAGAATGATGAGATGAGATGAAGAATGGACAGAAGCTCAAGCTTGGGGATGCCCATGTCACCCCAAGATATATTGAAGAAGTACAAGCGTCAAAGCTTGGGGATGCCCAAGGCATCCCCTTCGTCATCAATAAAAATATCAGGTCCTGTTTCTGTTCACTATATTTTAATTGCTTCATATACTATGTGTTATTCTTGGAGCGTCTTTATTTTCTGTTGTGTATTTTATTTTCAATAAAGTGGGCACCATCATACCATGTTTGTTTGGGAGAGAGACACGCTCCATTTTAATTGTATGAACGCTCTAGTTTTCACTCTTATTGTTCAACGAGCATTTTATTTTTGCTAGTACTGCGTTTAGCTCTGGTTTTTCACTCCTATTTTGGTCAGAGCTTGTTAGTATGCTTCAGTTATATATGATTAGCTCTCTGATGTTTAATGAATATTATAAATGAGAGTTGTTTCAAATAAGTTGATTGGTGTTGGATACGAGTAAAAAGGTTTCATATTAATAGTGATGCAAATGGAAGATCTCCTCTGATGTTTCAATTGGGTTGAATTGATCATTCAGTTTAGACTTTTAATATCACCATATTCTTTAATTAATAAGTTTTGTCGCTATGCATGATTATGACCATTATTGCTCTCTTAGTTGGTCGCTATCTTTCTTTTTGCTAGCCTTCATTCTGTACTAAGTATGATCTCTACTCGTGCATCCAACCACCAAAAACCAAAATATGCCAAAAGTGTCCACCATACCTACCTATATGTGGTATTTTACCGCAACTCCAAATAAATTTACATGTGCTACCTTTAAAACCTTCAAAATAATTCCTTGTTTTTGCAATACATAGCTCATGGGAAAGTAGCCTAAAAAATATTGTGGTGAGGAATATGTCACTTATGTATCTTAGTTCTTGTAAGCTGCTTGTTGTGTGGCAACCATGCTGACATGGGGACACCATCATCATATTTTTGATAAATATCATGTGAGTTACTATGCATGTCCGTCTTGTCTGAAGTAAAGGAGATAACCATGATAAAAGGTTAGAGTATGCATATTGTTAGAGAAGAACATTGGGCCGCTAACCAAAGCCATGTTTACATGGTGGAAGTTTCAGCATGGACATTAAAACCTAAAAAATCTCTTATGAGAAATTTATGTTGCCAAAAGCTTAAGCTTAAAGAGGAGTCCATTTGTCTGTTGTCCATGTTGTCCCGGTATGGATGTCTAAGTTGAGAATAATCAAAAGCGAGAAATCCAATGCGAACTTTCTCCTTAGATATTTGTACAGGTGGCATGGAGGTACCCCTTTGTGAAACTTGGTTGAAACATATGTAATGCGATGATAATCCATGGAAATCCGAGCTAATTAGGACAACGTGCGGGCACTATTAGTATTCGATGCATGAGGCTTGCAACTTATAGGAAGTTTTATACATAACCTATATTACTTATTGCTACCGTTGACACAATTGCCTCTCTTAAAATTTATATCTCTATGTTTTCAAAATAAAAATCTCTAGCACATGTTTAATCTCTGCTTCCCTCTGCGAAGGGCCATTCTTTTACTTTTATGTTGAGTCTTCATCTTCTAAGTTATATGCACCGTCTTACGAGAGCATAGTTGTCATTCTTAGTTCTATGTGCATGGTCCCAAAATTATTATTGATTGAATCATGAATGTGTTATTAATTGTTCTTAAATTATTTGTATCTAGTCATCCTTTGAACTTCGAAGGTGCATGTCACCTCAAAAATTATTATTTTTATCACTTACCTACTCGAGGACGAGCAGGAGTTAAGCTTGGGGATGTTGATACGTCGTAAACGTATCTATAATTTTTTATGTTTCATGTTTGTTTTACATCAATTACTATATGTTTTAAGGTACTAACCTATTAATAGTTGCAAAAGTGCACAAGTTCTTGGTTTCAACTTTGTTGTGCAGAAAATAGGCAAATATGGAAGAAAATAGCTCATTATGGTGAAATCTGGAATTTCTCGGAATCTGACCCCGCTGAACACTTTTCAAAGATTGCTTCGAAACTCCATCAAAACGATGTCCAATGGAAAAGTTGTAAACTAAAAAGTTGTAGAGAATTTCAAACCGAACAATTTGGACATCTTATTCGTCCATAACAGACAACGGATGCATCCGTCAGAGCAGAATTACTGCGGAGGTTCGTGCAGTCTCGGTACTCCGAAAGTTGGTGACGTATTTGACACAAACTCTTTCCATACCTGGATATTTCGGTCCAGCCACGAGTTGTGAGGCTCATGAAGGACAGAGGGGAGTCCTAGGAAGGTTCTAGAGGTGCCCAAGAGCCCTTGGATCAAAGGGGCATCCATCCCATGGCCTAGATTGCATCTCCAACACTATATATTGATGGGAAACCCTATTTTTGGAGGCCCCCAAGCATTGTCTCGAAAATCCTCCTCCTTGGCAGGAAGGGGAAACACTCATCTACACCAGCACAAACTCAAGGAAGAAGAAGGCTAAGGGGCGGCGCTCCCCCATGATGCCGGCGGCGGGGAAGGAGTTCCCTGCGCCGCCGCCGCCCATGCCTCCGCCTCCCGGCGCTCCTCGCTGAGCCCTCCAACGTCTTTACCGCCATCTCCATCTCCAACTCCTCATTGTATTTAGTGGTCCATCCTCTCACAAACCTCTGTACCGCTCTATGTAAACATGGTGTTTGATGCTATAAGTTATAATCCTATGATCTATGTCATGTTGCCATAGTTTGTTTGTTCATTGATTGATTGGTTGTTTCTCTTTGGTTCATTAGAGTTGTATGTTGATATGTTACCGTCCTTGGTGCCCATTATATTTTTGCGCGCATGGATCAAGCACCATAGGGTTGGTAGTACTTGTATACTAGAAGGGGGAAGTTCTGCCGGAGTGACAGAAACCTAAGGACGCGAACCGGATAGTTGCATGTATGGGAGTAAGAGGACCATTTACTTAAGGCTATGGTTGGGGAAACCTTAATGCTTGCTTGTATTTACGGATGTTTACTAGCAAGCCAATCATATAGTACTTGTAATCCCGGAGGGAGAGCATGTATATTTAGCCTCTCCTACATAGAAAGCTGCATCGAAGACATTGAACCCAAGATCTTCACTAATTGATCTTGGACAAAGCCACCACTATTACCACCGCCTTTCCACACTCATGGTACTGTTAGTTTAGTTTGTTTTATTGCTGCAGCACTAACATTTATTCTGTGTATTTTATTGTTCTGCAAAGTCACCTCTCATACCCGTTATCGCTCTAGTTTTATTTCTTAGATATTGCAAACGCTTAGTGTGCGTAGAGTTGTATCAGTGGTTGATAGAACTTGAGAGAATGTTTATCCTACCTTTAGCTCCTCGTTGGGTTCGACACTCTTACTTATCGAAAAGGCTACATGCGATCCCCTACACTTGTGGGTTATCAGGCCGCACCTCGCGGAGAAGCTACGCACCTCCATGCTGGAGGAGATGGCCAGGAAGGCCTAGGAGGACGCCCAGGCGGAGGCATGGGCCTTCCTCGAGATGGCTCGTCAGGAGGAGGAGGCCACGCGGCAGGCGGCGCTCCGGGAGGAGATGGAGCGCCGGGCCGCGCTCTGGCATGAGGCTGAGCTGTAGGTCGCAGCGGAGGTGCAGCTCCGGAAGGAGTCCGCGCGGAAGGCATGGCTGCGTAGGCCGGAGTGCCCTCCGGACCCGCACTCCGCCTGGGAAAGGGCGCAGTGGTCGCCCTGGCCGGAGTCCCCGGCGCCCTCCGGCGTGTCCAGCCGGAACAGCCCGTCGCTGCCGGGGGCGTCGTCCTCATTGACAGTGATGACGACGAGTACTACTGGGAGTAGTACTGCCGGCGGCCACCGTGCTCGCAAACCCTGGCTAGGGTTTGCTTTTTTGTTTAGTTTAAAGCCCATATAGGGCTTTTTTTTGTGTAAAAAATGCCCAAAATAGGGCTAACTTTAATGAACCACTAGTTTCAATTTATTTTTTGTTGTTTTCCTTTTCCTTTTTCATTTTCTTTTATTTTATTACATTTACGCTGCGTCCGCGCGTTGGGCACAGCGTGCGACCCAAACGGACACGCGGACGCGGGCCGCTGTCCGGGTGTCCGCGCGGCCACCCAAATGGCCTAAAACGGACAGCCCAGTGCGTCCGTTTGGGTCGCATATGGTTGGAGATGTCCTAAGGATGGTGAATTCCCTGGCGTGTGGGTGCGTGGGCTATTGTTTGGGGCTTGCCCGCTACTGCACGCTGGACGCGTTGGGGCCTTGTCTGTTTTCGGTTCCCTGTTCTCCCCGTCGGTCCGGGCTGCCTAGGAAGTTTTCTGGGGGTTGACCGACCATGCTCTCCGTTTATACCGGCGTCCCCTTCCTTCCCTGGCCGCCGGCCACTTTGCTCTTGCCTCTGGCCGCTCCTCTCTCTCCGCTGGCGAATCTTGCCTGCTGCCCCGGCTTTGCGCTCGATTCTGCCCGCTCCTCCCTCTCCCCTGGCGATTTCTCTTCTCTTCCTCTCACTAGGAGAAGAGGCCTTTGGTCCCAAGCCCCTGGGAGCAACTGTCCCCCTTCTGAACCAAACCGGGACTAAAGGTGAGCATTGGTCCCGATTCATTTCGCGGTGGGTGACCCCACGCGCTGGCGCCTGTCCGTTAGCGGCCTTTGGACTCGGTTTGTAGTACAAACCGGGACTAAAGGGTCGGTGGCAGGGCGCCGCAGGCCGTGTCAGGCCTCGGGACCCTTTAGTCCCGGTTTGTAGTACAAACCGGGTCCAAAGGCCCACCCTTTGGACCCGGTTTGTAATTCAAATCGGGACAATGTTGGGGGGATGACCCCCGGTATGCCAAAGGCATGCCAAACCGGATGGTTTGAGCCATCAAAGTACCGGTTTAAAGGTGGTTCCGGATAACGAAGGTTGATTCAGAGAATCATACCGGTATCCCAGGAAAGGGTATACCGGAACTGGCTAAGAACGTACCGGAATACCGGAACAGGCTACACTGTAGCACGTCGGCAAGACTGGTCAAAGATGCTCTCCAGAGCTAGAAGACAAAGATGAGCGAAGCACTTCAGCTTTAATCGAAGCCATGACGCCAAAGGCGAATGATGACGCGAAAGGTGCCGGAGGATGTCACGGCTCTTGATTAAAGGTATACCGGCATCACCGGTAGCTAAAGTAGCTTTGTAAAGTAGTTTGTCTAGTCAAAGATCTCATTAGGGTTTCTTAGGGTTTCTTCCCATGTAAGCCACCCTCTCCCCTATATAAGGAGAGGGGGCACAGCCCTTTGCGGGCAGGTACCACGCAAGGACCAAATAGCGATCTTGTACACAAACCTGTAAGCTCTTATGATGAAGAAATAGAGAGATCTAGCGCTGTCTTTGTTCTTGAGTTCATCATCTTCTACCTTCGACCAAGGCCAAGTTCTTGAGGAATCCATCCGGAAACATCTTCATCTATACCAAAACCTTCCCCCGAATCCTCTAGCGCACATTCGGCCCCAAGATAAGCCATCCCATGGCATTTGTTTGTTCACCACGACGACAGTTGGCGCCCACCGTGGGGCCAGCAGCTGCGCTTGCTGGAGTTCATATTCGGGCGGGCCTCCTCACCGTCGGCGGCGAGCGTGTCTTCACCGCGCTCGTCAACCGCATCCGCGACTTGCGCTTCATCAACGACAACACGGGCTGCTTCTCCAATGGAGGTTAGTTCCCCAAGAACGGCCGCGTCATCGAGTTCGGAAGCATCCTCGTCTACTACGGCACCGTCCCCGAGCGCCAGTGCCTCTCGCCGGTGCTGGTGGCTCCGGATCTGCCAAGATTTGCGCTTCGCAGCGACCACGCCACCGGCAGCGTCGAGGTGCTGGTGGTTGGCGCGGGCGACGCCGGCAAGGGAGCTGCGGCGGAAGGCGCTGGGCAGACGAAGTCCATGCGCACGGCCAAGCCGCCAACCGAGCGAAACCAGGAAGCTGCAGGTGCATCCGCAGCGCCACCGGAGACTCCTCTCCAAGCGGCCATGAGCGTGCTGGCTACGCCCATCGCGCAGAACATCGACCCGGCAGCGGTGATACGTCCAAAACGTATCTACTTTCCCGAACACTTTTGCTATTGTTTTGCCTCTAATTTGTGTATTTTGCATGCAACTAACACGGACTAACGCTGTTTTCAGCAGAACTGTTCTGGTGTCTCGTTTTTGTGCAGAAATCCAACTTTCAGGAAAATCCTCGGAATTTATGCGAAAGGTCCTATTTTTCTAGAAGACTCACGGAGCCAGAAGGGCAAGTCAGGTGGAGGCCCGAGGGCCCCACACCCTAGGGCGGTGCGGCCCAGTAGGGGGGCGCGCGGCCCTAGCGTGTGGCCCCCTCGGCCGGCCTCCGACGCCCTCCTCTGGACTACTTAAAGGGTTCGATCTAAAAATCGCGACCAAGAAGTCGAAGTCGCCAGAAACCCTCCAGAACGCCGCCACATCGCGAAACTCCGTCTCGGGAGCCAGAAGTCTCCGTTCTGGCACTCCGCCGGGACGGGGAATTGGAGGAGATCATCGCCATCATCACCACCGACGCCTCTTCATCGACCAGCCATGTTTCCCCCATCCATGTGTGAGTAATTCCCCCGCTGTAGGCCGAAGGGGATGGTAGGGATTGGATGAGATTGGTCATGTAATAGCATAAGATTGTTAGGGCATAGTGCCTAGTGTCCGTTATTGGTACTTTGATGATATTGTTGCAACTTGTTATGCTTAATGCTTGTCACTAGGGCCCGAGTGCCATGATCTTAGATCTGAACATGTTATTGTTTCATCATGGTATTCATTGTTTTATGATCTTACCTGCAAGTTGTATACACATGTCGCTGTCCGGAACCAATGGCCCCGAAGTGACAGAAATTGGGACAACCGGAGGGGATGGTAGTGATGTGAGGATCACATGTGTTCACGGAGTGTTAATGCTTTGCTCCGGTACTCCATTAAAAGGAGTACCTTAATATCTAGTAGATTCCCTTGAGGCCCGGCTGCCACCGGCTGGTAGGACAAAAGATGTTGTGCAAGTTTCTCATTGCGAGCACGTACGACTATATATGGAACACATGCCTATTGATTGCTTTGTACTTGGACACCGTTTTATTATTATCTGCAAATGCCCTGCTATGATTGTTACATGAGTTTCTCTCATCCATGCAACGCCCGTTATCCGTCCCCGTGCCTACAGTATTTTAATCCTGCTGTTTACTATAATTACTACTGCCGTCTGTGTTACTCTGCTGCTGTTATTTCACTACTGCTACTGCCATAAAACTGTTACTACTGATAAACTCTTGCGAGCAAGTCTGTTTCCAGGTGCAGCTGAATTGACAACTCCGCTGTTAAGGCTTTCAAGTATTCTTTGTCTCCCCTTGTGTCGAATCAATAAATTGGGTTTTACTACCCGCGAAGACTGCTGCGATCCCCTATACTTGTGGGTTATCAAGACTGTTTTCTGGCGCCGTTGCCGGGGAACATAGCTTTATTTGGAAGTTCACTTGGATTGATATTGTTCGCTGCAAATTCTCCATCATGGGTAAAACTCGCGATTCTAAAGTCGCCATATTACCATCCACTACAAGAAAAGGTACAACTCTGTGTACCTCTGCTACTCTTGATTCACCATCTGTGATAAGTCAACTTGTTTCACCGCCGCAAGCTTCACTTGCTGGTACTTCTGCTGAATCTGAAAATTCTCATAATATTGATAATGTTTCTACTGTGCTTGATGATAGTGGTTCATTGGGATACTTTCTAGATGCTACAATTGCTAGGTCTAGACAAATTGAAAATGCTGAAACTCCTAATGAAAATGCTACTACACCTGTTAATTCACCTGAACTTGATTATTCTAGTGATGATCCTGATGAGGATTATGTGGAGCTTAATGATGATTTTATTAATAGATGCAATGCTACTGCTGATGCAAGAAAAATTAAAAAGTTTCTCGCACAATATACTGTTAGACATAAGCTATCTCCTGATCCTGAATTTGCCACATCTCCTATATGCATTAAGGGTAAAGATTATGATTTTTCTCTTGATCTATCTCATATAGCTATTGTAGAGAAAGCACCCTTTTGTGGTACTGAAAAAGAAAGTGCTGTAGAACACATGATTGAACTTTCTTCTATGAGTAGCTTGTTTTCTGATGATGTCAAGATGCGTACTTACTTTGTCGCTAAATTTTTTCCTTTCATTAAAGGATGATGCTAAAACTTGGTATAATAATTTGCCTCCTGGTTCTATTAAAAGTCCAACTGATTTGCGTGATGTTTTCTTTCGGAAATACTTTCCTGCTAGTGCTCAACATGCTGCTTTACAGAAAATTTATAGCTTTGACCAGGAAGATGGAGAGAAATTGCCAACTCCAACGCCAATATTGAAGAAGAGGGGTTTAATTAAATTGAATGATGAAGATATGAGGGAAGCCAAGAAGTTTCTCAAGGAGAAAGGTATTAAATCCAAAGATGTGAAGAATCTACCTCCCATAGAAGATATATGAGAGATAATTCCCCCTTCATCCATGATTGAGGTAAACTCCCTTCAACGCTTTACTAGGGAAGATATTCCGTATTCAAAACCTCCTGCTCAATGCTTAGATGAGTTTGATAATTATATTGTTAAGCAAGAAAATTTTAATATGAGAGTAGAGAATCATCTAATGGAAAATTCTCAAGCTATTAGCAATTTGCATGATATTGTGGAGAGAACCTCCAATGATGTTAAGATGCTTGTTAAACATTTTCAAATGGTTCAAACTCAAATTGATCAACTCACTGAAGTGCAAAATGACTTATTAAAAAATAATCCTAAAGAGAAACTTGCTTATGAAGTAACAACTAGAGGTGGTGTCTCTACCCAGGATCCTCTATATCCTGAAGGGCATCCCAAAAGAGTTGAACAAGATTCTCAACGAATTGAAACTAGTGCTCCTTCTAAGAAAAAGAAGAAGAAACATAAAAAGGTTGTAGAATCCTCTGAACCTGTTAATGATCCTAATAGTATTTCTATTTCCGATGCTGAAACTGAAAGTGGTAATGAACATGATAATGGTAATGATAATGATAAGAATGATGCTTCTGATAAAGAAGAAGTTGAACATGAACCTGAAAAGCATGCTAAAAATAAAAAGTATACTAAAGAAGATTTTATTGCTAAGAAACATGGTAATGAAAGGGAACCTTGGGTACAAAAGCAAATGCCTTTTCCTGCTAAGAAACTAAAATCAAAGGAAGAAGAACACTATAATAAATTTTGCGATTGGATGAAACCTTTATTCTTGCAAATCCCTTTGACTGATGCTATTAAATTGCCTCCTTATTCAAAGTATATGAAAGATATTGTTACTAACAAAAGGAAAATCCCCAATGAGGAGATTTCCACTATGCTTGCTAATTACTCTTTCAATGGCAAAGTTCCAAAGAAGTTGGGCGACCCAGGTATACCTACTATTCCTTGTTCTATTAAGAATAATTATGTTAAAACTGCTCTATGTGACTTGGGATCCGGTGTTAGTGTTATGCCTTTTTCTCTTTATAAGAGACTTTATTTAAATAAGTTGATACCTACTGATATATCTTTGCAAATGGTTGATAAATCTACTGCTATTCCTGTTGGTATATGTGAGGATGTTCATGTTCAAGTTACTAATAACTGCTTGATATTAACTGATTTTGTTGTGTTGGAAATGCCTGAAGATGATAATATGTCTATTATTCTTGGGAGACCTTTTCTTAACACCGCAGGGGCTGTTATTGATTGCAATAAAGGAAAAGTCACTTTCAATGTTGATGATAAGGAGCATACCGTCTATTTCCCCAAGAGGATTGATAAAGTATGTGGAGTCAATACTATTTCTAATGTGAGAACTATCAAAGTTGGAACTATTGATTGTCCTATATATGAGCCTAAAGAAGGTTATCAAAGTCTTATGATTGGATCCATATCAATACAATTCAAGGTAACATGATTGATTTGAGGTTTATTTCTTCTTATGCTATGTAAAATTTATTTGGTGGCAAGACTTGATCAACCTTGTTAACAAATACTTTTTATATGCATAGAGGGGGTAAACAACATCTCTTTCTTCCTCCACTTGTTCTACTTGCTGTAGCACTTTTGTTTTGCAAAGTTCCTTAGTTAATTAGAGATTTCAAATTTTTCCTGTCCAGTGATAATAAACTTAATACCCAGAAATGTGCATTTTTCAAAGTTTTCAAAAATTCATAAAAATTATACCGTTGGTCCTATTTTTCGAAAATGCACCCGGGAGCACCTGGGGATGATCAGTGGGGCACCCCAGGGTGGCACCCCACAGGCCGGCGCGGCCAGCAAGGGGGGCGCGCCACCCTGGTGTGTGGGTCCCCATTGCCCCACTTCAGCATCTCTTCCTCCCACACTCTTCTCTCTCCCGAAAAAATCAGCACCAGCTTTCTCTCACTCGCGTTTTTGCTCAAGAGCTCAGGATTTTTCGATCTCTTTGCTCAGCCCAGATTTCTGTCTGAAATTTGGCACATTTTCTCTCCGGTATGTGACTCCTCCGATTATCCAAGTAGAATTTTGTTTGGTTGAGTATATCTTGAATATTTTGCTGTTGTAGGTAACATGTTTAGTGAGCTTGCATGCTTGTTCTAAGTTGTATAAACTAGTTTTGATGCATGATTAGTACTCTAGCAAGTTCCTATGGTAGTTCCCCTCGATTATATGTCACCAAATCAAATTTTATAATGTTTGTTGAAAAATTTCAGAAAAGGAAGATGGATAATTTCAACTTTGGAGAAGTGTTTGAGAGAGAGAAAACCAGCACCGGAAGGCCCTCTAGGACCGCCACCCGATTTAGGCGATCCTACAATGAGGATGTCATCGCGCCAAGCTTCGAGCCCGAAGAAGACAATGGAGTTCCTAGCGCTTCATCTTTCCCATGTTATGATTTTTTGAGTAATGCAGGGTTGTTGGATGATTTCTTTACCCTCGTAAACAGGGCGGGCTTAGCCGCCTACGTGGGAGATGAAAGGGAGCAATACTACATGCTCACCAAAATCTTCACCGAAAGCTTCAAGTTCCACAACAAGCAGTATGGCCCGACAGTTGCATTCAAGATTTATGGTAATGCTATTACTATGACATTGGAAGACTTTTGTGTTGCATTGGGTATTGCCCCTGTAGGTACAGCAAGGAAGATTGAGGACAACCCCAGGGTCTTGTTGGAGCTCTATCGAGGAATCACCAATGATGATTGTCGCACCATTCAGCGTGGCAAGATAAGGAATATCCAACTCCCCGCCATTAAGTATTTTGCCTGTTACATCGCTACTAGCATTCTTGGTAGGGAGAACACTAGCAATATTTCTAGCTACCATCTTGCTTTCTTAATTGCTGCACTTACTGGAGAGACACCTTATCATCTTGGGTCTCTTATTGCTCGTCGCCTGTCTAACAGGGTGCCTATTTTTGGAGGAACTATTGCATTGCACATTTTAACACATTTAGAAATTCCTCTTGATTCTAATGATGTGCCATTAACTCCTAAGAGGCTTGATATTGCTGCAATAAAGAGCCATAATTTTGTTACCGCTGATTCCACTTCAGATAATTTGGTCTATAGAATGTTGTTTGCTGACGGGGATGAGAAGGAAATCCCTTTGCCCCAGCCAGATTTGTTCAGTATTGACAGGAAACCATGGTCGCGCTCTAAGGAGGAGGTGGAGGAGAAATTGAAGATACAAGGCTTAAACCAGCAGCATGACTCCAAGGACGCCGAGCCCTCCTACGACTTCTTCTAGCACATACCCGGAATATGATCCATCTTCGTCGTACTACGGAGATGCTACTTCCTGGACACCATGGGATTGAACTCCACTTAGGCCAAAAGCCTAAGCTTGGGGGGAGGTATACCGGCATCACTCATTCTTTGCATATTATGGTTGCTGGATACTTGTATATACTTGTTTAGTTTGTTTGAGTGGTTTTCTAATGAGAGGGAGATGATATTTGGGGAAGTGCTGCCTGAAAACAGATTCTGGACTGTTACCGAACAAATTCTCAAAAATAGCCAGAACGATATTTTGCGAAGCCAATTTTTGTGCATGTTCCCCAAGTTGTTATCTAACTTTCATTAGTTGAACACTTTTCGATTTGAGCAGTGGAAGAATTTCTTAAAAAACGAGTACTGTACTGCTGTCAAGTTTGACGAATTTCTGCTGTTTTGTGTTTATGTGACTCTTCTAGTTTCCAATTTCTAGTTTTCGCTTTGTTTCTTTCCTAAAACACAAAAAGACCAAAAATATTTCTGTTGTTTCTCTCCATCATTTGTTTACTTTGGTTTCTTGCATTTACTTTGCTTTATTTGCTATCGTTGGTTTGCTATAAGAAAATCCAAAAAGATTTTGCTTTGTTTGCTTGTTTCCTTTTGTTCTTGTTTCCAATTCGAAAACACCAAAAATATTTGCTGTTCTTCTTTGGTTTGTAAAGTTCATCTTGAGTTCAATGGTCTTCAGTGGCTGGAGTGTGGTTTTCATTTCATATTATCCAAGCTACACAAGTGAAAGACAATAATGACGATCTACGACAATTGGATTGTGGTGAGAGGCTGGTATGAACTCTATTTGTTTTCATTTTTGTACATATACTCATCCATGTGAGCATGCTTAGTTAGTTCATGTGAGGTATATGTCATTTAAGAAAGTCTAGTAGTTCATGATCTCTCATGTTTAGCTCCAATTTATTAATATGAGTAGCATGTCATGGATGTTTGCTTGCATTGTTTTATTCATAAGTAGGTATGACATTGTGGTATCCTCCTCTGAATAATTCATTTGTATCGACTTGGCACATGCTCACGCATGCATATGACTGAATAAAAGTCAGTTAAGCCTCGATGATTTACATTGTTTCAGAGTTCTTGTATCACTTTTATGCCTCCGCTAATTTATTTTGCCGCAAGCATGATTATGACAGTTACTGCTCTCTTGATTTGTCGCTCCCCAGTCTATTGCTAGCCTTCACTTGTACTGAGCGGGAACGCTGCTCGTGCTTCCAAACACCTGAAAACCAAGTTGTTCCAAAGTGTCCACCATAAATACCTATGCATGGCATTTCAAACCATTCCAAGTAAATTCTCATGCGCTACCTTTAAAACCTTCAAAATGCTTCTCAATTTGTGTTAATGTTTCATAGCTCATGAGGAAGTATGTGGTGTTTAACTTTCCACCTTGTCATTTACTTTTGACGGACTTTCATTATGGACTAGTGGCACATCCGCTTATCCAATAATTTTGCAAAAAGAGCTGGCAATGGGGTTCCCAGCCCCAATTAATCAAACTTCATTAATAATTCTCTTCACATGTTTTGCTCTGATTCATCAGTAAGCAACTTAATTTTGCAAATAGACACTCCTTCATGGTATGTGATTGATGGAAGGCACCCAAGGATTCGGTTAGCCATGGCTTGTGTAAGCAAAGTTTGGGGGGAGTGTCACTCATAATAAAAACTAAAATACGTGTGTAAACAAAAGAGAAGAGGGATGATCTACCTTGCTAGTAGAGATAACGTCCTTCATGGGAGCCGCTCTTGAAAGTCCGGTTGGCGAGGTAGTTGGTGTACCCATTACCATTCGTTGACAACAACAAACACCTGTCAAAATAATTTTAGTCCTGTTTTAAAAATGAAAAGCTCTAGCGCATGTTAATCCCTGCTTCCCTCTGCGAAGGGTTAATCTTTTACTTTTATGTTGTGTCTCCATCCTTTCTTTGAGCACTATCTTGAGAGCACGATTGTCATTCTTAGTATAATATGTATGCTTGTCCCAAAATATGATTGATTGCGGTATAACTTTGATGCTTTTATCTTTGACAATCACTATTTCTAGTCTTTCTATGAACTTCAGAGGTGCCTGGGCATTTATGTTTTGCTGATCAAATAAGGGCAAGCGAGATACCACTTTATCATACTCTTTTATGAACATTGCAATCCTGCTTATAGACATGATTCATGATGCTTATTATTAATTGTTGGTACTTTTCCATGATTGACATAGCTATTAGATGATCTGATTTGCATGCATCTTATTATGAACTGTCTAAGTGTTAGCCATATCATGAGAATATATACATCATATGAACAAATATGTTCGTGAAAGTTCTTTTATCGCGTCAGTTGTTAACTAAATTGCTTGAGGACAAGCAATAAGCTAAGCTTGGGGGGAGTTGATACGTCCAAAACGTATCTACTTTCCCGAACACTTTTGCTATTGTTTTGCCTCTAATTTGTGTATTTTGGATGCAACTAACACGGACTAACGCTGTTTTCAGCAGAACTGTTCTGGTGTCTCGTTTTTGTGCAGAAATCCAACTTTCAGGAAAATCTTCGGAAGACTCACGGAGCCAGAAGGGCAAGTCAGGTCGAGGCCCGAGGGCCCCACACCCTAGGGCGGCGCGGCCCAAGAGGGGGGCGCGCGGCCCTAGCGTGTGGCCCCCTCGGCCGGCCTCCGACGCCCTCCTCTGGACTACTTAAAGGGTTCGATCTAAAAATCGCGACCAAGAAGTCGAAGTCGCCAGAAACCCTCCAGAACGCCGCCACATCGCGAAACTCTGTCTCGGGAGCCAGAAGTCTCCGTTCTGGCACTCCGCCGGGACGGGGAATTGGAGGAGATCATCGCCATCATCACCACCGACGCCTCTTCATCGACCAGCCATGTTTCCCCCATCCATGTGTGAGTAATTCCCCCACTGTAGGCCGAAGGGGGTGGTAGGGATTGGATGAGATTGGTCATGTAATAGCATAAGATTGTTAGGGCATAGTGCCTAGTGTCCGTAATTGGTACTTTGATGATATTGTTGCAACTTGTTATGCTTAATGCTTGTCACTAGGGCCCGAGTGCCATGATCTCAGATCTGAACATGTTATTGTTTCATCATGATATTCATTGTTTTATGATCTTACCTGCAAGTTGTATACACATGTCGCTGTCCGGAACCAATGGCCCCGAAGTGACAGAAATTGGGACAACCGGAGGGGATGGTAGTGATGTGAGGATCACATGTGTTCACGAAGTGTTAATGCTTTGCTCCGGTACTCTATTAAAAGGAGTACCTTAATATCCAGTAGATTCCCTTGAGGCCCGGCTGCCACCGGCTGGTAGGACAAAAGATGTTGTGCAAGTTTCTCATTGCGAGCACGTACGACTATATATGGAACACATGCCTATTGATTGCTTTGTACTTGGACACCGTTTTATTATTATCTGCAAATGCCCTGCTATGATTGTTACATGAGTTTCTCTCATCCATGCAACGCCCGTTATCCGTCCCCGTGCCTACAGTATTTTAATCCTGCTGTTTACTATAATTACTACTGCTGTCTGTGTTACTCTGCTGCTGTTATTTCACTACTGCTACTGCCATAAAACTGTTACTACTGATAAACTCTTGCGAGCAAGTCTGTTTCCAGGTGCAGCTGAATTGACAACTCCGCTGTTAAGGCTTTCAAGTATTCTTTGTCTCCCCTTGTGTCGAATCAATAAATTAGGTTTTACTACCCGCGAAGACTGCTGCGATCCCCTATACTTGTGGGTTATCAAGCGGCTCAGGCGGAGCTGGTGGCACAGCGGCAGAAGCTGCTCGCGAACGGCGCCGACATCGTCCGGGCGCAGCGCGAGCTGAACCTAACCCTACGTGAGTATAACGCTGCCCATGGCTTTGCTTCTATTAGCGCTCAGGCTGCAAGGATACCGGAAAACCGGCTTAGAGCTCGCAGCTTAGATCAGGATCTGCGTAAAGAGATTCTTGCCGGAAAAAGTACTTCTGCATCGTTGAGCATGGTAGAGAAACATAAGTATAGTAGTCCGGATAAAACCATAAAAGCTGCTAAGGCTGCAGTAGAGCTGTGTGAATCGCTTTCCGGAGATGCTTTGGAAAAACATCAAGAGTGTGTCAGGGAGTTGCTTGATATGATTGAGCAGCAAAATGCTGAGCAGCTTGCAAAATTGAACAAGGCTGCGGCTTCGAAATCTGTGCATTCGACAAAGAATGCCGGAAGCAAGTCCCATGGGAAGGCATCGTCCCCCCATCCGGACAAGAGAAAAGGAAAAGAGGTGAATGCACATCAGATGACTGTGTATGATCCGGTGCTAGCCGGAAAACAACAAGCCGGGCGACACGAGGCCGGTAGAAAAAGCCAAGGGGCAGATCGTGGCTATGCCAGATATGGCTATGCCAGTGATGAGTATGCCGGTAGAGGTGAAACCGGGCAAAATTATCGTGCACCAAGAGCTGCTTATGCAGAGGAGGAAATGCCTCCACCAAGGTACCAGCAGGCTAGGGCCGCGGTACCGGAAAGATATGATGAAGCTGATTCAGGAACCGAAAGAATCGGAGCCTACCGGAACCCTTTGGGGGAAAGGTTAGGAGAAAGATGCCTACCAGACCGGGATGCGAGGCACAGGCTGGATAGGATGTACTTATCTGAGATGGTTGAGGCAGAAGGTCCACCGGGTCCCAAGTGTTTTGGCCCACGCATCATGAAAGAGGAACCACTGGTTCGCAACTTCATGTTGCCCCGCGATACAAAAACATATGATGGCACCACTAAGCCGGAAGACTGGCTTGCGGATTACGTGACTGCAGTTTACGTTGCCGGTGGCGGAGGAACTGACACTGGTGGAGGAAACCGGCGTTGGGCCGTGAGAATTGTACCATCTTTCCTGGTAGGACCAGCGCGCATCTGGCTAAACAACTTGCCGGTAGGAAGCATAAATGGCTGGTTGGACTTTGAGGAAGCCTTTGTGAGCAACTTCAGCAGTACATACCGGAGGCCAAACAGGCCGCAACAGCTCGCAAGCCATAGCTTGGTTTTGCAATGGGTGCAGAAGAGGTTCACCTCTGTGGCAAAAGCTACAGAGAAACATGCCAACAACGTTGGCAGAAATGATACGTGTGGCGGATAACTACGCATTGGGAGACCCAATGCAACCGGCAGTGCAGGCAGAGCCAGTACAAACAAGCCAACCACGCCAAGATCAGTACCGGGATAACCGGCACAACAAAAGAAGGGAAGATTTCCCGGATCGGAGGTACGGTCCGCAGCAAGTAGCTGCTATGCAGGATAAGTCCAGCGCCAGCGGTAGCCAGAGGCAGAAAACCGGATCGCAGCCATGGGCGGGTCCTAAGAAACAGTGGGTTGAAAAGAAACCCTAGGGCCAGAAAAAGAATTGGCAAGAACATGCAAAATACACCATGGAAGCAGCTATGGACCACCCTTGCCGGTGGCATACGCCGAATCCGGCTAATCCATCAAACCATTTGACGAAGGACTATTCTTGGACCAAATACCTGATGTTGAAGGGTGCAGTAAAAGATGCGCAAGCACAAGGCTGTACCACGATACTACCACCATCGCAAGATATGTTGCACCAGCACCCCCTACCACCACCACCACCGCTTACCGGAGCAAATGCTCTGCCGGTACAGCCTCAGCCAAACCGGCAGCAGCACCAGCAAGTTCATCAGGTGGGTGATGGCAATGGCCAACCGCCACCGCCGACATCTTTGGGCCAGAATGTTTACCAGGATCCGGACTTGTGCTGTGTTGTGTTCGTTACTGAGCCAACTGAAAAGCAAAGCTTGCATCGCCGCTCCATGGAAGTGTACGCAGTGATGCCGGCAGTACCAAGGTACATGCTGTGGTCAGATCAGGAAATTACCTGGTCGTTCAAGGATCATCCGAAAATCATGCCTAATCCGAGTGGCTACGCTCTTGTTGTGGACCCTATCATGCATGGGCCAACGACTCGAGTGCGGTTCAGCAAAGTGCTGATTGACAATGGAAGTAGCATAAACATTATGTACCGGCACACCATGCGCACGCTGGGAATCACTGAAAACATGCTGCAACCAACTCACACTACGTTCCACGGAATCGTTCCGGGTTTGTCCTGCTCGCCCATGGGAAAAGTCCGGGTGGATATGTCGTTTAGAGGACACGACAATTGCCGGGTGGAAAATGTTCTGTTCGAGGTAGTGGACTTAGACAGTCCCTATCATGCGCTGCTGGGGAGACCGGCGTTGGCATCATTTATGGCCTCAACACATACGGCGTATCTCAAGATGAAGATGCCGGCACCATCTGGACCCTTAACCATGGTGGGAAACTACAAAATCTCACTGGAAACCGCTTCCGCCGGATCAAATCTGGCCAAATCGCTGGTGATCGCAGAAGAAAAAAGGAGAATGCAAACTGCGGTTGCGCTGGCTCAGTCCTCACAGTTGAGCCTAGCGGCAATGAGTGGGAACCTGGGCACATCGGCGTTCAAGCCAACCAAGGAAACAAAAGACATCGTGCTGGACCCGGCTTACCCTGAGCGCACCGTTCGCATCGGTGCCGGTCTCAGTGAGGCATAGGAAAGCGCGCTCGTCAACTTCCTCCGTGAGAATCGGAATATCTTTGCCTGGTCTACTAATGACTTGGTAGGTGTTCCGAGGGAGTTGGCTGAGCACTCTCTGAATGTCCGGAAGGATGCGAAGCCGGTAAGGCAGCCGTTGCGCCGGTTCGCTGAAGACAGGAGGAAAATCATTGGAGAAGAGGTGACAAAGTTGTTAGTTGCCGGTTTCATCGTGGAAGTACTGCATACTGAGTGGCTAGCCAAGCCGGTGCTGGTCGAGAAGAAAAAAGAGGAGAACCTTGAGGCAAAAGCCCCAAAGGTGTGGCGCATGTGCATCGACTACACCAACCTGAACAAGGCTTGCCCGAAAGATCCTTTCCCTTTACCTCGGATCGATCAAGTGATTGATTCCACTGCTGGATGTGAACTGTTGTCGTTCCTGGATGCCTATTCAGGTTTCCACCAAATTCCCCTGAAAAAGGAAGATCAAATAAAAACTGCGTTTATCACCCCGCACGGGGCTTATTGCTATGTTACTATACCTTTCGGTTTGCGCAACGCTGGTGCAACGTACCAGCGCTGCATGCAAAAGTGCTTGTTTGATCAAATCGGAAAGAATGTGCAAGTCTATGTGGACGACATTGCGATAAAAACGAAGGTCAAGGAAACCTTGATCGATGATCTAAGGCAAACGTTTGACAACTTAAGAAGGTTCAGGATGAAACTCAATCCGGCAAAATGCACCTTCGGTGTACCAGCCGGCAAGTTGCTTGGCTTTCTCGTGTCTTGTCGGGGCATAGAGGTTAATCCGGTAAAGATCCGGGCCATTGAAATAATGACAATACCGCAAGAACTCAAAGATGTGCAAAAGTTTACCGGAAGCTTGGCATCGCTAAGCCGGTTCATAAGCAGGTTGGGGGAAAAAGCCCTGCCACTCTACGCTTTGATGAAAAAATCCGATACCTTTGTCTGGACCCCTCAGGCAGACGCAGCATTCAAAGAGCTAAAAACAATGCTAGCCACTGCGCCGATATTGGCTTCGCCTCTAGAAAGAGAGCCCATGCTGTTGTACATAGCAGCAACAAACCGGGTTGTGAGTGTGGTAGTTGTGGTTGAAAGAGAAGAGGAAGGAAAAAACCGTGCAGAGACCGGTATACTACCTGAGCGAGGTGCTCTCCCTCTCCAAACAAAACTACCCTCACTTCCAGAAAATGACCTATGGCGTGTTCATGGCCGCCACAAAGCTCAAGCACTACTTTGAAGAACACCCTATGAAAGTGGTGAGTGAGGCACCAATTTCCGATATCATGTGTAACAAGGATGCTAGCGGCAGGATTGCTAAATGGACAATTCAGGTATCACCGTACGTACCGGTGTACGAAAGAAGAGACGCCACCGGATCATTTGCTATGGTGATTCAGATCTTGTGGTGCAGCAGTGTTCCGGGGATTGGGACGCGAAAGATGCCAAAATGGCCTCATACCGGTTTCACGTGTAAAAGATTGCCGGCTTCTTCGAAGGCTGTGAGTTTCACCATGTGCCGCGCGCAGAAAATGAAGCCGCGGATACTCTCTCTAAGCTAGGTTCCTCCCGGCAGGAAATTCCTCCCGGAGTGGCTTTGGCTCACCTATGGACTCCATCAATTAAACCGAGTCCGGAATCGGAGTCAATTTTTGTACCGGTGTCACACATTGTGCCGATGGACATTGACGAAGGAAACCCGGGGACTGTTCCGGTAAACCCGGGGACTTCAGGGTCTAAGCCAGAAGAAGCTATGCTGGTGGACAGTATGGAGATAGACGTACCGGTATTCCTAGTCCGGGAAGCACCAACTTGGGTTGAACCTATTAAGGAATTCCTGATCAACGGCACCTTGCCGGTTGACGAAAACGAGTCGAGGAGGATCCAAAGAAGGTCCAAGGCCTACACTATCATCAATGGTGAGGTGTATAAAAGAAGTGTTACCGGTGTCCTCCAAAGATGTGTGGAACCGGAAGAAGGAAAAGAAATGCTGGTAGAGATTCACCAAGGAGAATGTGGGCACCATGCCTCATCAAGGGCACTAGTGGCAAAAGTATTCCGGCATGGGTTCTATTGGCCCACAGCTCTGGAAAACGCTGAGGACTTGGTACGATGATGCAATGGGTGCCAGCGGTACGCCAAGCAAAATCATACCCCAGCATCCGGTCTCAAAACGATACCATTGACTTGGCCATTTGCTGTTTGGTGCCTTGATATGGTTGGTCCATTCAAAACCGCAAGGGGCAACATGACCCATGTACTGGTGATGGTGGATAAGTTCACCAAGTGGTTGGAAGTGAAGCCTATCGCAAATTGTGATGGGCATACGGCGGTAAAATTCTTAAAAGATGTGATCTTGCGGTTTGGATACCCGCATAGCATAATCACTGACAATGGCACAAACTTTGCTCAAGGTGAGTTCAAAAGATTTTGTGAGGATAACAATATCCAGTTGGATTTGTGCTCCGTAGCACACCCACAAGGCAATGGCCAGGTTGAAAGAACAAATGCTCTGGTGCTTTCCGGTATCAAGCCAAGGCTGATCGAACCGCTTGAAAGGTCACCAGGATGTTGGCTGGATGAGCTACCATCCGTACTGTGGAGCATCCGAACAACACCGAACCGGTCTACCGGATACACTCCGTTCTTCATGGTTTATGGGGCGGAAGCCGTAATTCTAACCGATATCATTCACGATTCACCAAGGGTTCAACTCTATACCGAAGAAGAGGTAAAAGAGGCCCAAGAAAATGATGTGGACTTGCTAGAAGAAGCAAGAGAGTTGGCTTTGGCAAGAACAGCCATATACCAACAAAACCTCAGACGCTATCATAGTCGGAAGGTTAACCCGAGGGTTTTCCGGGAAGGAGATCTGGTGTTACGCCTAGTGCAGCGCACCGAGGGACGCCACAAGCTCTCACCTCCGTGGGAAGGACCTTTCATTTTGAGCAAGACTCTACACAATGATGCCTACTACTTAATCGATGCACAGGAATCAAAGAAAGTCAAGGCGGACAGGTCCGGAGAGGAAACCAAGCGCCCATGAAACATAGCACTACTGCGTCCTTTCTATTCCTGAAGTTGTGTTGTAAGAAGTTCTTTTTTGTACCTTAGATGCTATGAATAAAGATGCCGGCACCTCGAATGAATCTCGGGACTGCCTCTACCAAAAATTGCATGTAATATGTTTATTTTTTCAGTTTACCGGTTGCTTGGCGAACATTTTTTCTTTCCGGTTTAGTAACGTGCTAAACCTACCGGAGTCTTCGACTATGCTGTTGTCCGCAGACCGGCTTCATGGCAAGTGATACGTCTCAAACGTATCTATAATTTCTTATGTTCCATGCTACTTTTATGAAAATACTCACATGTTTTATACATACTTTACAACATTTATATGCATTTTCCGGCACTAACCTATTGACGAGATGCCAAAGAGCCAGCTGCTATTTTCTGCTGTTTTTGGTTTCAGAAATCCTACAAAGGAAATATTCTCGGAATTGGACGAAATCAACGCCCAGGGTCTTATTTTTCCACGGAGCTTCCATAAGACTGAAGAGCATACGAAGTGGGGCCACGAGGCGCCGCCACCATAGGGCCGCGCGGCCAGGGAGGGGCCCGCGCCGCCCTATGGTGTGGGCCCCTCGTCAACCCTCCGACTCTGCCCTTCCGCCTATTTATTCCCTCCGTCGCGAAAAACCTATTACCGAGAGCCACGATACGGAAATACTTCCAGAGACGCAGCCGCCGCCAATCCCATCTCGGGGGATTCAGGAGATCGCCTCTGGCACCCTGCCGGAGAGGGTAATCATCTCCCGGAGGACTCTTCATCACCATGATCGCCTCCGGATTGATGTGTGAGTAGTTCATCCTTGGACTATGGGTCCATAGCAGTAGCTAGATGGTTGTCTTCTCCTAATTGTGCTATCATGTTAGATCTTGTGAGCTGCCTATCATGATCAAGATCATCTATTTGTAATGCTACATGTTGTGTTTCTTGGGATCCGATGAATATGGAATACTATGTCAAGTTGATTATCAATCTATCATATATGTGTTGTTTATGTTCTTGCATGCTCCCCGTTGCTAGTAGAGGCTCTGGCCAAGTTGATACTTGTGACTCCAAGAGGGAGTATTTATGCTCGATAGTGGGTTCATGCCTCCATTGAATCTGGGATAGTGACAGAAAGTTCAAAGGTTGTGGATGTGCTGTTGCCACTAGGGATAAAACATCAATTCTTTGTCTAAGGATATTTGTGTTGATTACATTACGCACCATACTTAATGCAATTGTCTGTTGTTTGCAACGTAATACTGGAAGGTGTGCGGATGCTAACCCGGAGGTGGACTTTTTAGGCATAGATGCATGCTGGATAGCGGTCTATGTACTTTGTCGTAATGCCCTGATTAAATCTCATAGTAGTCATCATGATATGTATGTGCATTGTTATGCCCTCTCTATTTGTCAATTGCCCAACTGTAATCTGTTCACCCAACATGCTATTTATCTTATTGGAGAGACACCACTAGTGAACTGTGGACCCCGGTCCATTCTTTACATCTGAATACAATCTACTGCAATACTTGTTCTTTACTGTTCTTCACAAACAAACATCATCTTCCACACTATACATTTAATCCTTTGTTTACAGCAAGCCGGTGAGATTGACAACCTCACTGTTTCGTTGGGGCAAAGTACTTTGGTTGTGTTGTGCAGGTTCCACGTTGGCGCCGGAATCCCTGGTGTTGCGCCGCACTACACTCCTCCGCCAACAATCTTCACGTGATCTTTGACTCCTACTGGTTCGATAACCTTGGTTTCTTACTGAGGGAAAACTTGCTGTTGTACGCATCACACCTTCCTCTTGGGGTTCCCAACGGACGTGTGCTTCACGCGTATCAAGACTGTTTTCTGGCGCCGTTGCCGGGGAGATCAAGACACGCTGCAAGGGGAGTGATACGCGTAGAGCACGCGACCGTTGGGAACCCCAAGAGGAAGGTGTGATGCGTACAGCGGCAAGTTTTCCCTCAGTAAGAAACCAAGGTTTATCGAACCAGTTGGAGCCAAGAAGCACGTTGAAGGTTGATGGCGGCGAGATGTAGTGCGGCGCAACACCAGGGATTCCGGCGCCAACGTGGAACCTGCACAACACAACCAAAGTACTTTGCCCCAACGAAACAGTGAGGTTGTCAATCCCACCGGCTTGCTGTAACAAAGGATTAGATGTATAGTGTGGATGATGATTGTTTGCAGAGAACAGTAGAACAAGTATTGCAGTAGATTGTATTCGATGTAAAAGAATGGACTGGGGTCCACAGTTCACTAGAGGTGTCTCTCCCATAAGATAAATAGCATGTTGGGTGAACAAATTACAGTTGGGCAATTGACAAATAGAGAGGGCATGATAATGCACATACATGATATGATGAGTATTGTGAGATTTAATTGGGCATTACGACAAAGTACATAGACCGCTATCCAGCATGCATCTATGCCTAAAAAGTCCACCTTCAGGTTATCATCCGAACCCCTTCCAGTATTAAGTTGCAATCAACAGTCAATAGCATTAAGAAAGGCGCGTAATGTAATCAATAACTACATCCTCGGACATAGCATCAATGTTTTATCCCTAGTGGCAACAGCACATCCACAACCTTAGAACTTTCTGTCACTGTCCCAGATTTAATGGAGTCATGAACCCACTATTGAGCATAAATACTCCCTCTTGGAGTTACTAGCAAAAACTTGGCCAGAGCCTCTACTAATAACGGAGAGCATGCAAGATCATAAACAACACATAGATAATAGATTGATAATCAACATAGCATAGTATTCTCTATCCATCGGATCCCAAGAAACACAACATGTAGCATTACAGATAGATGATCTTGATCATGTTAGGCAGCTCACAAGATCAGACAATGAAGCATAATTAGGAGAAGACGACCATCTAGCTACTGCTATGGACCCATAGTCCAGGGGTGAACTACTCACTCATCACTCCGGAGGCGACCATGGCGGTGAAGAGTCCTCCGGGAGATGATTCCCCTCTCCGGCAGGGTGCCGGAGGCGATCTACTGAATCCCCCGAGATGGGATTGGCGGCGGCGGTGGCGTCTCTGGAAGGTTTTCCGTATCGTGGCTCTCGGTACTGGGGGTTTCGCGACGAAGGCTTTAAGTAGGCGGGGGAGATAGGTCAGGGGGCCTGACAGGGGGCCCACACACTAGGCCGACGCGGCCAGGGCTTGGGCCGCGCCGCCCTAGCGTCTGGCCACCTCGTGGCCCCACTTCGTGACTCCTTCGGTCTTCTGAAAGCTTCGTGTAAAAATAGACCCCTGGGCGTTGATTTCGTCCAATTCCGAGAATATTTCCTTACTAGGATTTCTGAAACCAAAAACAGCAGAAAACAGCAACTGGCTCTTCGGCATCTCGTTAATAGGTTAGTGCCGGAAAATGCATAAATATGACATAAAGTATGCATAAAACATGTAGATATCATCAATAATGTGGCATGAAACATAAGAAATTATTGATACGTCGGAGACGTATCAGCATCCCCAAGCTTAGTTTCTGCTCTTCCCGAGCAGGTAAACGATGACAAAGATAATTTCTGGAGTGACATGCCATCATAACATTGATCATACTATTGTAAGCTTATGTAATGAATGCAGCGATCCAAACAATGTAAATGACATGAGTAAACAAATGAATCATATAGCAAAGACTTTTCATGAATAGTACTTCAAGACAAGCATCAATAAGTCTTGCATAAGAGTTAACTCATAAAGCAATAATTCAAAGTAAAGGCATTGAAGCAACACAAAGGAAGATTAAGTTTCAGCGGTTGCTTTCAACTTGTAACATGTATATCTCATGGATACTTGTCAATGTAAAGTAATATAACAAGTGCAATATGCAAGTATGTAGGAATCAATGCACAGTTCACACAAGTGTTTGCTTCTTGAGATGGAGAGAAATAGGTGAACTGACTCAACATAAAAGTAAAAGAAAGGGCCCTTCGCAGAGGGAAGCATTGATTGCTATATTTGTGCTAGAGCTTTGGTTTTGAAAACAAGAAACAATTTTGTCAACGGTAGTAATAAAGCATATGTGTTATGTAAATTATATCCTACAAGTTGCAAGCCTCATGCATAGTATACTAATAGTGTCTGCACCTTGTCCTAATTAGCTCAGATTACCTGATTATCATTGCAATGCATATGTTTTAACCAAGTGTCACAAAGGGGTACCTCTATGCCGCCTGTACAAAGGTCTAAGGAGAAAGCTCGCATTGGATTTCTCGCTATTGATTATTCTCAACTTAGACATCCATACTGGGACAACATAGACAACAGATAATGGACTCCTCTTTTATGCATAAGCATTCAACAATTATTAATTTTCTCATATGAGATTGAGGATATTTGTCCAAAACTGAAACTTCCACCATGGATCATGGCTTTAGTTAGCGGCCCAATGTTCTTCTCTAACATTATGCATGCTCTAACCATTTTAGCGGTAAATCTCCCTTACTTCAGACAAGACGGACATGCATAGCAACTCACATGATATTCAACAAAGAGTAGTTGATGGCGTCCCCAGGAACATGGTTATCGCACAACAAGCAACTTAATAAGAGATAAAATGCATAAGTACATATTCAATATCACAATAGTTTTTAGGCTATTTGTCCCATGAGCTATATATTGCAAAGGTAAAGGATGGAAATTTAAAGGTAGCACTCAAGCAATTTACTTTGGAATGGCGGAGAAATACCATGTAGTAGGTAGGTATGGTGGACACAAATGGCATAGTGGTTGGCTCAAGGATTTTGGATGCATGAGAAGTATTCCCTCTCGATACAAGGCTTAGGCTAGCAAGGTTGTAAGCCCCAGGAGTAGGAAAACCCAGAGCGCGCAGGTAAGAGGGGTTTATGTGCATGAGGTCACTACAAAGGACCGTGAGGTCGCCTCGCATTCCCAAGCATATGGGTAGGCCAAGCAACAGCTCGACACGCCCATGCACACAACACCCACCTCAAAGGCTCACGGTAGGCTTTCCAGGCCTGAGTGCTTCACCTTCCTGTGCACTTCACACATACACACACTGTGCACAGGATACAAGGGTAGAATACAGCTTGAATATCACAACATGACTATGTATGACACAAAAGATGGAAAAAAAAGTTCATATATATAGCAACGCTCTAATGAGCAAGATCCAAATGACACGCAAAGGACACATGTCCCATCAATACATCATACATAGCGGAAGCAAATAGTCTGGGTACAGACAAGATCGAAATGGGACTAAGAGTCCTGAAGATAACCAAGCGGTGTTCCATAACCAACAAGCCACAGGCTGCTGCCTTAGGAACGATCCTGCTACGCAACGAAGTCGTCGTCCGTGAACTCGACAAAGTAGCCACCTGCGTACTGCTCATCATCTGTCGTACCTGTTTGTCGAAAAGCGTGTTCCGGAAAAAGAGGAAGAAAAACGAGGGTAAGTACCAATGGCACGTACTTGCGAGACAAGACCAGCTATGCTCGCTGGTGGGCGGTATAAACTTCACCCGGCTATATGTGGAGTTTAGCGGCAGCAAAGCAACTAACCAATAGAGACACGCTACAACATTCGTCTATTAGAGAAGGTGAGAGAGCGCATAATCTAGCAGTTCTATACCCTGCAAACACAACCCAGCCAATGCGATTCCCCTTCGCCAAGAGGTATTGCAAAGGCACACACACTTTTGAAAGAGTTTTATTAGCAAATTTATTAGCAACATGCGATAAGGTGTAAGTTGTTCTATGATCGAGTTTAACAGCTCCAAGTCGTCCATAACCGCGGACACGGCTTATCGATAAGATTTCACCCTGCAGGGATGCACTACTGTACCCATACACGCATGTCCGACTCCACAAGCAAGGGTTTTGAGAAAGCTTGCTGGCGAAACCTCGCATCACAACCCCTCCCTTCACCACAGACCAAGTCCAAGAAGCCACCTATCTAGGTTAAATCCGTTTCAGAGCCCGATCGGAACTCCGACGCGGACCTAGCTGTTTGCGTCTACGGCTTTCGGATGGAAACAGTGCCCGCAGGATGAATCCATCCTCAGCAATACGTACCGCGCCTACGAGCGTGCAAGAGACAACAGGGTTACAAGGCACAAAAGGCTTCCCCAAAAATAACACCATAATATCGGACCACAAAGAAACAAGCTTGCACGCCCGGGAGAAACAAAACGTTACGAACTAGTTGTGGCACTTGGACAGTGGAAGCAGTTCCGGTAATAGGTCGAGGGGGGTCCCAGTGAAACCTCCCACGTGTGGTTAGTGCGCTCAGTCTTGGATCAGAAAACAAGAACTCGTCCTAATTATAAAATTGGACACAAGTGAGCCATGGTAAAACCAAATATACAGCTGACCCACCGATGCCTCTTCTTATCCATTTTAATATTATCATAAGGGTGGGCCATGAATATCTCCAACAACAGATATAGCAAGTAAACAACTACCCAACAAGATATCCCGAACATTTCGAGATATCAACAAAACCCTAAACTCGCCTACGACTCGCAAAGCTGGCAAACAACAAACAATGGATAGGGCGAGGAGGTGTAACTCGGTAATATAGGGTAACAGGTGGAATAGGACACGTGACACAACAGAATCGCAACATAGGGATAGCAATAGATCAAAAGAGCATGTAAATGTAAAATAGGTGAAGGGGTGGGCTCGCCTGTCAAATCGGAAGAGGAAACACGAACGCGATCTTCAGGGGTGATGTAGAGGAACTCCTCGAACTGCTCGGTGCCGATGTCTACTCGAGAAGAACCAAATAGCACATACAAGGAAAGTAAATAGCACAATCAATACAAGTGATGCAATGCACAATATGATGCATGATGTGCAATAGGTTTCATGCATAGCAATTTAAGTGGGGCACTTGCAAACAACGAGAAATAAGGAAGTAACCCTCACATAACATTTAGTTCTAATTGTAAATTTTAAAGGTCGAAACAGGGATGATGCCAATGATGCATGAAATGTTGATATTTGAATTCCTCATGTTTTTCTGATGCATAAGGATATAAAGTTTATTAAATTTGGAATTATAGAACTCAAGTTATGGTTTATGTAAGATTTGTCAATTTTAGTTCAGATTTGAAAGTGGTCAAAATTTTATTTGTTCAAAAGCTGGAACAAAATTCATGGTTGAGTAGATCATGTTTTTCTGAACAACTTGGATATAAAGTTTGCAAAGTTTGGACAAGTATAAGTGTAGTTTTAAAAGATTTGAAAAGTGACCAGGTTACAAATAAGGTAAAGTAGGTCTCCGGGTTAACTGAAAAACGTGACAGCTGAACTGAAAACTGTGACACTTGCGATTCCTGTAGAGGCATTTCTGCACGGATTTTAAAGCGTCGGAAACGATGAATCTGGGCAGACCTAGGTGGGGCTTCGATGTAGTTGAGCAAGAAGAAGGTACCAAGATTCAAATAGGACAGGTTTGGGTAGATTTGGTGCACTGTGTACACGGGGAGACTCGCCGGGAAACTGACCGACGAAACAGCAAGCTGAACTGAAATCTGGAATCTGTTTCTGGACCAAACTTTGAACCACAATGGCGACGTCGTTTCTGCGCCGATTTGGGTGATTCAAAAACAGAGATGAAGCCTGAGATGTTGTGCATCTAGAGGTACAAGAAGCGCGTGCTGAAACGACCTGGAACGCCGGTGAGCTTCGTCGGAGAATGGAACAGAGACACGGCGAAAACTGAAACTAAACAGAATCTGTTTTCTGGACAGATCTTTGAACGAATGTGGCGTCGTCTACAGGAAACGAAATTGATTGATTCCAAAACGAAAGTTGTAGCCCTTCGTCTCAGCTTTCCAACGGTGTGAATAACGCAAGCTGGAGTGGCCTGTGCTGGCGAGGAGAAGTGTCGAAAGACAGGTGCTGTGAGAAGAAAAACTGGGCGTTTTTTTTATGTGAACTCGATCTCGCCTGATCTCGTCTCTCCTTCTCAACTCGGACCAGATGAAGCAAGGAAACAAGTAGGAAGGTCAGGGCATGTGGCTGCTCACCCTGGAGGTGTCGACGAAGAGGAAGAAACGGCAGGGGAGGTCGCCGGCGTCGTAGATGAAGGTGAAGCCGGGGCACACGAGGCAGAAGTGGAGGCACGTTCGAGCAGCCGCGGCGTCTCCAGCTCTGCGAAGCGGACCAGGACGGAGAGGAAGGAACGGTGGCTCAATTCCACCGCTCAGACGAGGCCGAGGGTGGCCATGGCGTCGGCGTCGACGAGGTAGACGGCGGGGTTTTCTCACGATGAGGGTTTTTGGGAGGAGACAGAGACGGTGGCGGCGGCTTGGAGAGGAAAAGGAGGATGGGTAGGGTTTGCTGGGATGATTTTGTTGCTCAAGGAGAGAGGGGAAAGTGCTTGGAGCAGGTGGGGAAGAAAAGAGCACGCACTGCTCGTGCTCTGTACGGAAAGCAAGGAGCAGGGCGCTGCCTTGTCGTTCCAGGAAAGAAAGAAAACAAAATGGTCATATGGGCTTGCTCCAGGAAGAGAACAGAGGGCTTGGGCTGATTTTCTTTTATTTCTTTTATTCCTTTTTCTTTCTCAGATTTTATTTGAACCATTGGAAAACAAATTTGGATTTGAAACAAAGATAGAGACAAGTGAGAGGAATAGTTTCAACATAAATATTTTTATTTGTAAACAAGACAAACATTTTGAACATTGCAAATACATGCTTAAGTTGATTAATTGCAAAGTAAGATATTAAAGAGAGGGGTTTAATATCAACCCATATTTACTAGAAAAATTGGCATGACATTTTTGAAAAAGGTCAAGTGATAGGAAATAGGTTTAGGCTTTGGCTTTTCTTGTAACATCACAAGTGGTGAGATGAAACAAGAGGAAGAAGGAGGGAGAACAACACTTAAAATAAAGAACAACAAAAACCAAAATGCAATTTGATAAAAAAAAACCAAAGGTGACATGATATAACATGCATGATGCAAATATGATGCATAAACATGGAAAGTAAAGATGGTAGCTCACTTGGGATGTTACAAACGCCCCCCCTTGAAGGAATCGCGCCCCGAGATTCTCAGGAAGAAGAGAAAAAGGACGGGTACTCGGAACGGAGCTGGTCTTCACGTTCCCAGGTTGCTTCTTTATCAGAATGGTGCGACCACTGCACCTTTAGGAACTTGACAGAGTTGTTGCGAGTACGGCGTTCAGCTTCATCAAGAATCCGAACGGGATGCTCTTTGTAGGAGAGGTCTTCTTGGAGGTCAATGGACTCATGATCAACTGCACGGCCCGGATCTTTGAAGCACTTCTTGAGCTGTGACACGTGGAAGACATCGTGCACTTTTGAGAGCTTCTCAGGAAGTTCAAGGAGGTAAGCGACTTCACCACGCTTTGCTAGAACTTTGAAGGGACCAATGTATCTTGGCGCCAGCTTGCCTTTGATACCGAAGCGATGAGTGCCCCTCATAGGAGTAACACGAAGGTAGGCTTGATCACCAGGATGATATAACATATCACGGTGCTTGCTATCATAATAGCTTTTCTGCCGAGATTGTGCAATCTTCAGATTGTCACGAATGATTCGCACCTTTTCTTCAGCCTCGTTGATGACATCGGGGCCAAAGATTTGCCTTTCACCGGTTTCAGACCAGTTTAGAGGTGTTCTGCATTTGCGACCATAGAGAGCTTCGAAGGGTGCCATGCCCAAGCTAGCTTGATAGCTGTTATTGTAAGAGAACTCAGCGAATGGAAGGCATTCTTCCCATTTCATGCCGAAGGAGATAACACAGGCACGGAGCATGTCCTCGAGAATCTGATTGACTCTTTCGACTTGCCCACTCGTTTGCGGATGGTAAGCTGTGCTGAAGAGCAGATTAGTTCCCATAGCTTTCTGAAAGCTAGCCCAAAATCTGGAAGTGAAGATGCTTCCACGATCAGAGCTTATTTCCAAGGGAACACCATGAAGAGAGACAATCTTTGCGATGTAGAGCTCAGCCAACTGACTAGCAGATATTGTCTCTTTGACAGGAAGGAAGTGAGCAACCTTGGAAAGACGGTCGATCACCACGAAGATAGCATCATTGCCTTTGCGAGACTTTGGAAAACCAGTTATGAAGTCCATCTCAATCTTATCCCATTTCCACTCAGGAATCTTCAGGGGTTGGAGGACACCGGCAGGTCTCTGATGTTCTGCTTTGACACGGCGACAGACATCACACTCTGAGACATAGCGAGCAATATCACTTTTCATCCTAGTCCACCAATAGGTAGACTTGATGTCGAGATACATCTTTGTGCTGCCAGGATGGATAGAAAGAGGAGTGTCATGAGCTTCTTTGAGAATGAGGCTTCTCAGGTTTGAATCCTTTGGAACAACGATTCGACCTTGGAAGAAGAGAGTTCCTTGATCATCGATAGAGAAGGACTTGTACTTAGGCTTGTGCATGTTCTCTTTGATGTTTTTGATACAACCATCTCTTAGTTGCCCGGTTCGTATCTTATCTTCAAGAGTTAGCATGATCACCAAGTTTGCAAGGTAGCCTTGGGGAACAAGCTCAAGATTCAATTTCCTGAATTCTTCATAAAGAGCAGGTTGACTTTCTTGAATCATGAGGTTATTGCAATAGGATTTGCGACTAAGGGCGTCAGCCATGACATTAGCTTTGCCTGGAGTGTAGTTGATAGACAGATCAAAGTCCTTGATGGTTTCCATCCATCTCGTTTGACGAAGATTCAAATTGGGTTGTGTGAAGATGTATTTGAGACTCTTGTGGTCGGTGAAGATCTCACATTTGTTGCCCAACAAGTATTGGCGCCATGTTATTAAAGCATGTAACACGGCTGCAAGCTCAAGATCATGTGTGGGATAGTTGAGTTCATGCTTTTTCAACTGACGAGAAGCATACGCCACAACTTGACGTTCTTGCATGAGGACAGCGCCTAGGCCATGAAGAGAGGCATCACAGAATATCTGGAAAGGTTTAGAAGTATCTGGAAGAACAAGGACAGGTGTGGAAGTGAGCTTCTGCTTGAGGAGGTCAAAGCTTTCTTGGCATTGAGGAGACCAAAGGAACTTCTTGTCTTTCTTCAGGAGATCGGTAAGAGGCTTGGCGATCTTGGAGAAATTCTCAACGAAGCGGCGACAGTAACTTGCCAAACCGAGGAAACTTCTCACTTGCTTGACATTCTTCGGAGGAAGCCATTCAACGATTGCCTTCACTGTTTCAGGATTGACAGCAATGCCTTTTCCCGAAATGACATGGCCAAGATAGACAACTTGAGGAAGCCAGAATTCGCATTTGGAGAACTTGGCATAGAGGCGATGTTCACGAAGCTTCATGAGAATGAGGCGAAGATGCTCTTCATGCTCTTCATTGGACTTGGAGTAGACAAGGATATCATCAAGATAGACCACCACAAACTTGTCGAGGTACTCCATGAAAATGTAGTTCATCAACCGAGAGAAAGTGGCAGGAGCATTAGTGAGTCCAAAGGACATGACGGTGTATTCATAGAGGCCATAGCGAGTTTTGAAGGCTGTCTTGGGTACATCCTCCTTGCGGATTTTGATTTGGTGATAACCACTTCTCAAATCCATCTTAGAGAACACAGTTGCACCCGCAAGCTGATCAAAGAGTTCATTGATGCGAGGAAGAGGATATGTATTCTTGATCGTTTTCTCATTGAGAGGACGGTAGTCAACCACCAATCGATCAGTTTTATCCTTTTTCTTGACGAAGATGGTAGGACATCCCCATGAAGAAGTGCTTGGCTGAATGAAACCAAGTTTTTGCAACTCGTCAAGCTGCTTCTTGAGTTCAGCCAACTCATTGGGACCAATCTTGTAAGGCCGCTTGGAGATAGGAGCTGTACCAGGTTCTAGTTCGATAACGAACTCAACAGCTCTATCAGGTGGCATACCCGGAAGTTCTTCAGGAAAGACATCAGGAAAGTCGCAAACCACCGGTATAGACTCAAGTTCCGGAAGAGAGCTAGGATTCAAAGCGAAGAGCTGAACGGAAGGTGTCTCAGAAGGTGAATAGACTATGTGGCCTGTCGAAGTAGGAAGGGAAACTGAATGCTTGGCACAATCAATAACAGCTTTGTTGGCCTTCAACCAATCCATGCCGAGAATGACATCAATGTCTGAATTGCCGAGAGCTATGAGTGAAGCAAGAAACATACAGCTTCCGATGAGAATTTGATTCCCATGGCTTATCTTGGAAACTGTCATCTGTGCTCCCGGGGAGTTCACCGTGAGGTTACTGGGCAGTGGAACCATAGGTAACTCATGCTTTTGAACAAAACTTGAGGACACGAAAGAAAGTGCCGCTCCTGTATCAAACAGAACTTTTGCTGGGATCGAGTTCACAGGAAGAACACCAAGCACGATGTCAGGTGCCCTTTTGGCTTGGACAGCTGTGACATTGTTCACCCATACACTTCTCGTACCAGGCTTATTGTTATAGTTGAAAGCCTTTGACGGAGCAGGAACACGAACCATCGCCTTTGTTGGAGGGCAAGGTTGTTTTGGAGAAAGCTTGTTTTGGGGACAGTGAATTGAAATATGTCCCGGATCACCGCACTTGAAACATGCTCTTGAGGAAGAATTAGGACCCATTGGTCTTGCTAGAACTTCAGAACTAGGCGTTTGCTGAGCATCAACACTGTGACTTTGCTTAGCTTGATTGCCAGGCCTTTGCTGAACTTGAGAACCCCTTGGAACAACAACAGGGGTGGGAGGGTGGGAAACAAAACCACTCGGTTCAGGCATGTAGGTGGGTTGTGCAGGAGCAGCATAAGGAACCCAAATCCTACGTTTCCGAGGAGGCATAGCAGTTACTGAGGAAGAAGCTGCTTCACGAGAGCGCTTACGAGACTCTTCTAGCATTGCACGACCATACTCTTCTTGGAGCGCTGTGTTAACGAGCTCCTCGAAGGTATTGCACTTGACCAAGAGTATAGCATACTTGATCTCTGGGTTCAGGCCTTTGCGAAACATGGCTTGCTTTTTGGCATCTGTAGATACCTCATCTCCAGCATAACGAGCCAGTTTTAAGAAAGCATCTCTATAAGCCAGCACAGTGTTGCTGCCTTGAGAAAGGTTGCAGAACTCTTCTCGCTTTCTCTCCATGATGCTGTCAGGGATGTGATGACGCTTGAAGAGTAGCTGAAACTCATCCCAGGTAATGTCTGCATCTGGTGCTTTCATCAGCAGATGATTGTCCCACCATGCGGCTGAGACTCCACGAAGAAGATAAGTCACATAAGGAACACGGTCCTCATCAGCCACATGTGCCACACTGATAGTCTTGTTCATCTCGCGTAACCAATCATCAGCATCAATTGGCTCTGCGGTGACATCAAAAGTGCGCGGGTTGAGCTGGAGAAACTCCTGAATAGTGACACGTGCATTGCCACCATTGATTCTGTCCTGGTTTAGCTGCATCTGATTTAGGACTTGCGCCATTTTAACCAGAGCTTGGTCCACTTCAGGTGGAGGATCATCTTCACCACTCTCCATTCTGAGTAAGGACACCAAGGTTAGCACAATCATGGATAATAAAAACCCAATATTAGTGCTTAACGAGAACTTTAGAAGATAACAAGAGACATGACATAGCTATCATCAATGTACCAGAATTCAAGCACACGAAAGTTAGCCATAACATGTAGAAGGTTAGCCGATAGCAACAATAATAGTTCACAAATCTCGCAAGATAGTGATATGTAGCTATACAAAATTTTAGCATTAACAAGTGTCAATATCTTGGGTCGTGTCTATTGGAAGAGAACAACAAGGAAAGAGCTTGACAAAACAACTCCGGAGAAGGAAGGTTGATGTATGCACCGGAACAAAGAAGTGGTCGAGATAGCACCAAAACAACAGAGAGAGCATGTTGGCATGAAAATACCAACATTGCAAAGGAACAGATTATATGGTGGAGATTGATAGCAGATGATATTGAAGCAACCATAGTACAGAAAATTTTCAAAAACACTTTTCCCTATGGCACTATGGTTTTCCCGAACACGTCCAAACCTAGGCGAAACAAGATAAGAATAGAGTAAAACCGTTGCTCTTCCTCACCAGAGGGTGGGTGGGTGGGGTAAGAAATAAAAGCAGAATTCCTACTCTCGCGCACAATTTTTCCTATGTAGCTACTAAAATATGAGTTTCTAGACACAACTTCGTCCGCTGCAAGGGCTCCTAAAGGCAGTCCTGCTCTGATACCAAGTCTGTAAGCCCCAGGAGTAGGAAAACCCAGAGCGCGCAGGTAAGAGGGGTTTATGTGCATGAGGTCACTACAAAGGACCGTGAGGTCGCCTCGCATTCCCAAGCATATGGGTAGGCCAAGCAACAGCTCGACACGCCCATGCACACAACACCCACCTCAAAGGCTCACGGTAGGCTTTCCAGGCCTGAGTGCTTCACCTTCCTGTGCACTTCACACATACACACACTGTGCACAGGATACAAGGGTAGAATACAGCTTGAATATCACAACATGACTATGTATGACACAAAAGATGGAAAAAAAAGTTCATATATATAGCAACGCTCTAATGAGCAAGATCCAAATGACACGCAAAGGACACATGTCCCATCAATACATCATACATAGCGGAAGCAAATAGTCTGGGTACAGACAAGATCGAAATGGGACTAAGAGTCCTGAAGATAACCAAGCGGTGTTCCATAACCAACAAGCCACAGGCTGCTGCCTTAGGAACGATCCTGCTACGCAACGAAGTCGTCGTCCGTGAACTCGACAAAGTAGCCACCTGCGTACTGCTCATCATCTGTCGTACCTGTTTGTCGAAAAGCGTGTTCCGGAAAAAGAGGAAGAAAAACGAGGGTAAGTACCAATGGCACGTACTTGCGAGACAAGACCAGCTATGCTCGCTGGTGGGCGGTATAAACTTCACCCGGCTATATGTGGAGTTTAGCGGCAGCAAAGCAACTAACCAATAGAGACACGCTACAACATTCGTCTATTAGAGAAGGTGAGAGAGCGCATAATCTAGCAGTTCTATACCCTGCAAACACAACCCAGCCAATGCGATTCCCCTTCGCCAAGAGGTATTGCAAAGGCACACACACTTTTGAAAGAGTTTTATTAGCAAATTTATTAGCAACATGCGATAAGGTGTAAGTTGTTCTATGATCGAGTTTAACAGCTCCAAGTCGTCCATAACCGCGGACACGGCTTATCGATAAGATTTCACCCTGCAGGGATGCACTACTGTACCCATACACGCATGTCCGACTCCACAAGCAAGGGTTTTGAGAAAGCTTGCTGGCGAAACCTCGCATCACAACCCCTCCCTTCACCACAGACCAAGTCCAAGAAGCCACCTATCTAGGTTAAATCCGTTTCAGAGCCCGATCGGAACTCCGACGCGGACCTAGCTGTTTGCGTCTACGGCTTTCGGATGGAAACAGTGCCCGCAGGATGAATCCATCCTCAGCAATACGTACCGCGCCTACGAGCGTGCAAGAGACAACAGGGTTACAAGGCACAAAAGGCTTCCCCAAAAATAACACCATAATATCGGACCACAAAGAAACAAGCTTGCACGCCCGGGAGAAACAAAACGTTACGAACTAGTTGTGGCACTTGGACAGTGGAAGCAGTTCCGGTAATAGGTCGAGGGGGGTCCCAGTGAAACCTCCCACGTGTGGTTAGTGCGCTCAGTCTTGGATCAGAAAACAAGAACTCGTCCTAATTATAAAATTGGACACAAGTGAGCCATGGTAAAACCAATATACAGTTGACCCACCGATGCCTCTTCTTATCCATTTTAATATTATCATTAGGGTGAGCCATGATTATCTCCAACAACAGATATAGCAAGTAAAACAACTACCCAACAAGATATCCCGAACATTTCGAGATATCAACAAAACCCTAAACTCGCCTACGACTCGCAAAGCTGGCAAACAACAAACAATGGATAGGGCGAGGAGGTGTAACTCGGTAATATAGGGTAACAGGTGGAATAGGACACGTGACACAACAGAATCGCAACATAGGGATAGCAATAGATCAAAAGAGCATGAAAATGTAAAATAGGTGAAGGGGTGGGCTCGCCTGTCAAGTCGGAAGAGAAAGCACGAACGCGATCTTCAGGGGTGATGTAGAGGAACTCCTCGAATCGCTCCGGTGCCCGATGTCTACTCGAGAAGAACCAAATAGCACATACAAGGAAAGTAAATAGCACAATCAATACAAGTGATGCAATGCACAATATGATGCATGATGTGCAATAGGTTTCATGCATAGCAATTTAAGTGGGGCACTTGCAAACAACGAGAAATAAGGAAGTAACCCTCACATAACATTTAGTTCTAATTGTAAATTTTAAAGGTCGAAACAGGGATGATGCCAATGATGCATGAAATGTTGATATTTGAATTCCTCATGTTTTTCTGATGCATAAGGATATAAAGTTTATTAAATTTGGAATTATAGAACTCAAGTTATGGTTTATGTAAGATTTGTCAATTTTAGTTCAGATTTGAAAGTGGTCAAAATTTTATTTGTTCAAAAGCTGGAACAAAATTCATGGTTGAGTAGATCATGTTTTTCTGAACAACTTGGATATAAAGTTTGCAAAGTTTGGACAAGTATAAGTGTAGTTTTAAAAGATTTGAAAAGTGACCAGGTTACAAATAAGGTAAAGTAGGTCTCCGGGTTAACTGAAAAACGTGACAGCTGAACTGAAAACTGTGACACTTGCGATTCCTGTAGAGGCATTTCTGCACGGATTTTAAAGCGTCGGAAACGATGAATCTGGGCAGACCTAGGTGGGGCTTCGATGTAGTTGAGCAAGAAGAAGGTACCAAGATTCAAATAGGACAGGTTTGGGTAGATTTGGTGCACTGTGTACACGGGGAGACTCGCCGGGAAACTGACCGACGAAACAGCAAGCTGAACTGAAATCTGGAATCTGTTTCTGGACCAAACTTTGAACCACAATGGCGACGTCGTTTCTGCGCCGATTTGGGTGATTCAAAAACAGAGATGAAGCCTGAGATGTTGTGCATCTAGAGGTACAAGAAGCGCGTGCTGAAACGACCTGGAACGCCGGTGAGCTTCGTCGGAGAATGGAACAGAGACACGGCGAAAACTGAAACTAAACAGAATCTGTTTTCTGGACAGATCTTTGAACGAATGTGGCGTCGTCTACAGGAAACGAAATTGATTGATTCCAAAACGAAAGTTGTAGCCCTTCGTCTCAGCTTTCCAACGGTGTGAATAACGCAAGCTGGAGTGGCCTGTGCTGGCGAGGAGAAGTGTCGAAAGACAGGTGCTGTGAGAAGAAAAACTGGGCGTTTTTTTTATGTGAACTCGATCTCGCCTGATCTCGTCTCTCCTTCTCAACTCGGACCAGATGAAGCAAGGAAACAAGTAGGAAGGTCAGGGCATGTGGCTGCTCACCCTGGAGGTGTCGACGAAGAGGAAGAAACGGCAGGGGAGGTCGCCGGCGTCGTAGATGAAGGTGAAGCCGGGGCACACGAGGCGAAGTGGAGGCACGTTCGAGCAGCCGCGGCGTCTCCAGCTCTGCGAAGCGGACCAGGACGGAGAGGAAGGAACGGTGGCTCAATTCCACCGCTCAGACGAGGCCGAGGGTGGCCATGGCGTCGGCGTCGACGAGGTAGACGGCGGGGTTTTCTCACGATGAGGGTTTTTGGGAGGAGACAGAGACGGTGGCGGCGGCTTGGAGAGGAAAAGGAGGATGGGTAGGGTTTGCTGGGATGATTTTGTTGCTCAAGGAGAGAGGGGAAAGTGCTTGGAGCAGGTGGGGAAGAAAAGAGCACGCACTGCTCGTGCTCTGTACGGAAAGCAAGGAGCAGGGCGCTGCCTTGTCGTTCCAGGAAAGAAAGAAAACAAAATGGTCATATGGGCTTGCTCCAGGAAGAGAACAGAGGGCTTGGGCTGATTTTCTTTTATTTCTTTTATTCCTTTTTCTTTCTCAGATTTTATTTGAACCATTGGAAAACAAATTTGGATTTGAAACAAAGATAGAGACAAGTGAGAGGAATAGTTTCAACATAAATATTTTTATTTGTAAACAAGACAAACATTTTGAACATTGCAAATACATGCTTAAGTTGATTAATTGCAAAGTAAGATATTAAAGAGAGGGGTTTAATATCAACCCATATTTACTAGAAAAATTGGCATGACATTTTTGAAAAAGGTCAAGTGATAGGAAATAGGTTTAGGCTTTGGCTTTTCTTGTAACATCACAAGTGGTGAGATGAAACAAGAGGAAGAAGGAGGGAGAACAACACTTAAAATAAAGAACAACAAAAACCAAAATGCAATTTGATAAAAAAAAACCAAAGGTGACATGATATAACATGCATGATGCAAATATGATGCATAAACATGGAAAGTAAAGATGGTAGCTCACTTGGGATGTTACAAAGGTTTATTTGAAACAAACACAAGGATGAACCGGTGCAGCAAAACTCACATAAAAGACATATTGTAAACATTATAAGACTCTACACCGTCTTCCTTGTTGTTCAAACTCTTTACTAGAAATTATCTAGACCTTAGAGAGACCAATTATGCAAACCAAATTTTAGCAAGCTCTATGTATTTCTTCATTAATAGGTGCAAAGTATATGATGAAAGAGCTTAAACATGAGCACAACAATTGCCAAGTATCAAATTATCCAAGACATTTTAGCAATTACTACATGTAGCATTTCCCGTTTCCCACCATATAACAATTTAACGAAGAAGATTCAACCTTCGCCATGAACACTATGAGTAAAACCTAAGGACATATTTGTCCATATGCAACAGCGGAGCGTGTCTCTCTCCCACACAATGAATGCTAGGATCCATTTTATTCAAACAAAACAAAAACAAAAACAAACCGACGCTCCAAGCAAAGTACATAAGATGTGATGGAATAAAAATATAGTTTCACTAGAGGAACCTGATATTGTTGTCGATGAAGAAGGGGATGCCTTGGGCATCCCCAAGCTTAGACGCTTGAGTCTTCTTGAAATATGCAGGGGTGAACCACCGGGGCATCCCCAAGCTTAGAGCTTTCACTCTCCTTGATCATATTGTATCATCTTCCTCTCTTGATCCTTGAAAACTTCCTCCACACCAAACTCAAAACAACTCATTAGAGGGTTAGTGCACAATTAAAATTTACATGTTCAGAGGTGACACAATCATTATTAACACTTCTGGACATTGCACAAAGCTACTGAAAGTTAATGGAATCGAAAAATCCATCAAGCATAGCAAAACAGGCAATGCGAAATAAAAGGCAGAATCTGTCAAAACAGAACAGTTCGTAAAGACGAATTTCTAAGAGGCACCAGACTTGCTCAAATGAAAATTCTCAAATTTAATGAAAGTTGCGTACATATCTGAGGATCACTCACGTAAATTGGCATAATTTTCTGAGTTACCTACAGAGAATTAGACCCAGATTCGTGACAGCAAAGAAATCTGTTTCTGCGCAGTAATCCAAATCTAGTATGAACCTTACTATCAACGACTTTACTTGGCACAACAATGCACAAAACTAAGATAAGGAGAGGTTGCTACAGTATTAACAACTTCCAAGACTCAAATATAAAACAAAAGTACTGTAGTAAAAATATGGGTTGTCTCCCATAAGCGCTTTTCTTTAACGCCTTTCAGCTAGGCGCAGAAAGTGTATATCAAGTATTATCAAGAGACGAAGCATCAACATCGTAATTTGTTCTAATGATAGAATCAAAAGATAACTTCATTCTCTTTCTAGGGAAGTGTTCCATTCCTTTCTTGAGAGGAATTTGATATTTAATATTACCTTCCTTCATATCAATAATAGCACCAACAGTTCGAAGAAAAGGTCTTCCCAATATAATGGGACAAGATGCATTGCATTCAATATCCAAGACAACAAAATCAACGGGGACAAGGTTATTGTTAACGGTAATGCGAACATTATCAACTCTCCCCAAAGGTTTCTTTGTAGAATTATCAGCAAGATTAACATCGAAATAACAATTTTTCAATGGTGGCAAGTCAAGCATATTATAGATTTTCTTAGGCATAACGGAAATACTTGCACCAAGATCACATAAAGCATTACAATCAAAGTCATTGACCTTCATCTTAATGATGGGCTCCCAACCATCCTCTAGCTTCATAGGAATAGAAGCTTCGCGATTTAATTTCTCTTCTCTAGCTTTTATGAGAGCATTTGTAATATGTTTCGTGAAAGCCAAATTTATAGCACTAGCATTAGGACTCTTAGCAAGTTTTTGTAAAAACTTTATAAATTCAGATATGTGGCAATCATCAAAATCCAAACCATTATGATCTAAAGCAATGGGATCATTATCCCCAATGTTGGAAAAAAATTTCAGCAATTTTATCACAGGTAGTTTCAGCAGTTTTAGCAGTTTCAGGCAGTTTTTCGCGCTTTGCATTAGAAGTGGAAACATTGCCAACACCAATTATTTTACCATTAATAGTAGGAGGTGCAGCAACATGTGGAGCATTAGCATTACTAGTGGTGGTAATAGTCCAAACTTTAGCTATATTATCTTCTTTTTCATTTTCTCCTTTTTCCCACCTAGCACGCAATTCGGCCATCAATCTTATATTCTCATTAACTCTAACTTGGATGGCATTTGCTGTAGTAACAATCTTATTATTATGATTTTCATTAGGCATAACTTTCGATTTCAAAAGATCAACATCAGCAGCAAGACTATCGATTTTAGAAGCAAGTATATCAATTTTCCCATGCTTTTCTTCAACAGATTTGTTAAAATCAGTTTGTGTACTAATAAATTCTTTAGCATAGCTTCAAGTCCAGGGGGTGTATTCCTATTATTGTTGTAATAATTTCCATAAGAATTACCATAGCCGTTGCCATTATTATAAGGATATGGCCTATAGTTGTTACTAGAATTGTTCCGGTAAGCATTGTTGTTGAAATTATTATTTTTAATGTAGTTTACATCAACATGTTCTTCTTGAGCAACCAATGAAGCTAACGGAACATTATTAGGATCAACATTATTCCTATCATTCACAAGCATAGACATAATAGCATCAATCTTATCACTCAAGGAAGAGGTTTCTTCGACAGAATTTACCTTCTTACCTTGTGGAGCTCTTTCCGTGTGCCATTCAGAGTAATTAATCATCATATTATCAAGAATCTTTGTTGCTTCACCAAGAGTGATGGACATAAAGGTAACTCCAGCAGCTGAATCCAATAGGTTCCGCGAAGAAAAATTCAGTCCTGCATAAAAGGTTTGGATGATCATCCAAGTAGTCAGTCCATGGGTTGGGCAATTTTTAACCAAAGATTTCATTCTTTCCCATGCTTGTGCAACATGCTCATTATCCAATTGTTTAAAATTCATTATGCTACTCCTCAAAGATATAATTTTAGCAGGGGGATAATATCTACCAATAAAAGCATCATTGCATTTAGTCCATGAATCAATACTATTCTTAGGCAGAGATAGCAACCAATCTTTAGCTCTTCCTCTTAATGAGAAAGGAAACAATTTTAATTTTATAATGTCACCATCTACATCCTTATACTTTTGCATTTCACATAGTTCAACAAAATTATTGAGATGGGCAGCAGCATCATCAGAACTAACACCAGAAAATTGCTCTCGCATAACAAGATTCAGTAAAGCAGGTTTAATTTCAAAGAATTTTGCTGTAGTAGCAGGTGGAGCAATAGGTGTGCATAAGAAATCATTATTATTTGTGGTTGTGAAGTCACACAACTTAGTATTTTCAGGAGTACCCATTTTAGCAACAGTAAATAAAGCAAACTAGATAAAGTAAATGCAAGTAACTAATTTTTTGTGTTTTTAATATGGAGAATGCAAACAAGACAGTAAATAAAGTAAAGCTAGCAACTAATTTTTTTGTATTTTGTTTTAGTGCAGCAAACAAAGTAGTAAATAAAATAAAGCAAGACAAAAACAAAGTAAAGAGATTGGAATGTGGAGACTCCCCTTGCAGCGTGTCTTGATCTCCCCGGCAACGGCGCCAGAAAACAGTTGCTGGCGCAAAGTTGACGTGGGAGTTAGAGATCCCAGTGATGTAACTTTTCTTCAGGTCCCCGGCAACGGCGCTAGAAAACAGTCTTGATACGCGTACAGCATGCGACCGTTGGGAACCCCAAGAGGAAGGTGTGATGCGTACAGCGGCAAGTTTTCCCTCAGTAAGAAACCAAGGTTTATCGAACTAGTAGGAGCCAAGAAGCACGTTGAAGGTTGATGACGGCGAGATGTAGTGCGGCGCAACACCAGGGATTCCGGCGCCAACGTGGAACCTGCACAACACAACCAAAGTACTTTGCCCCAACGAAACAGTGAGGTTGTCAATCTCACCGGCTTGCTGTAACAAAGGATTAGATGTATAGTGTGGATGATGATTGTTTGCAGAGAACAGTAGAACAAGTATTGCAGTAGATTGTATTCGATGTAAAAGAATGGACCGGGGTCCACAGTTCACTAGAGGTGTCTCTCCCATAAGATAAATAGCATGTTGGGTGAACAAATTACAGTTGGGCAATTGACAAATAGAGAGGGCATGACAATGCACATACATGATATGATGAGTATTGTGAGATTTAATTAGGCATTACGACAAAGTACATAGACCGCTATCCAGCATGCATCTATGCCTAAAAAGTCCACCTTCAGGTTATCATCCGAACCCCTTCCAGTATTAAGTTGCAAACAACAGACAATTGCATTAAGTATGGTGCGTAATGTAATCAATAACTACATCCTCGGACATAGCATCAATGTTTTATCCCTAGTGGCAACAGCACATCCACAACCTTAGAACTTTCTGTCACTGTTCCAGATTTAATGGAGGCATGAACCCACTATCGAGCATAAATACTCCCTCTTGGAGTTACTAGCAAAAACTTGACCAGAGCCTCTACTAATAACGGAGAGCATGCAAGATCATAAACAACACATAGATAATAGATTGATAATCAACATAGCATAGTATTCTCTATCCATCAGATCCCAACAAACACAACATATAGCATTACAGATAGATGATCTTGATCATGTTAGGCAGCTCACAAGATCCGACAATGAAGCATAATTAGGAGAAGACGACCATCTAGCTACTGCTATGGACCCATAGTCCAGGGGTGAACTACTCACTCATCACTCCGGAGGCGACCATGGCGGTGAAGAGTCCTCCGGAAGATGATTCCCCTCTCCGGCAGGGTGCCGGAGGCGATCTACTGAATCCCCGAGATGGGAATGGCGGCGGCGGCGTCTCTGGAAGGTTTTCCGTATCGTGGCTCTCGGTACTGGGGGTTTCGCGACGAAGGCTTTAAGTAGGCGGAGGAGATAGGTCAGGGGGCCTGACAGGGGGCCCACACACTAGGCCGGCGCGGCCAGGGCTTGGGCCGCGCCGCCCTAGCGTCTGGCCACCTCGTGGCCCCACTTCGTGACTCCTTCGGTCTTCTGAAAGCTTCATGTAAAAATAGGCCCCTGGGCGTTGATTATGTCCAATTCCGAGAATATTTCCTTACTAGGATTTCTGAAACCAAAAACAGCAGAAAACAGCAACTGGCTCTTCGGCATCTCGTTAATAGGTTAGTGCCGGAAAATGCATAAATATGACATAAAGTATGCATAAAACATGTAGATATCATCAATAATGTGGCATGGAACATAAGAAATTATCGATACGTCGGAGACGTATCAGGGAGTCTCCCACTTCCAATCTCTTTACTTTGTTTTTGTCTTGCTTTACTTTATTTTATTTACTGCTTTGTTTGCTCTCTATATCAAAAATACAAAAAAATAGTTACTTGCATTTACTTTATTTACTATCTTGTTTGCGTTCTCCATATTAAAAACACAAAAAAAATTAGTTACTTGCATTTACTTTATTTAGTTTGCTTTATTTACTACTGCTAAAATGAGTAACCCTGAAGTTGAAGTTCGTTCGTTTAAGCAACAAGGGGGAGAATGTTTAAAAGATGCTTGGTATAGAATTAATTAGTGATGCTCATAATAGGTGCACTAAGAAATACTCCACTATTATCCTACTTAGGAACTTTTATGTTGGTATCTCTAGCTGGAATAGGTATGTTCTTGATACTCTCACGGGAGGTAATTTCCTAGGCACTCCTGCTTTAGAAGCTAGTTGCATTATTGAGAGTCTAGTTGGAATACCACCTGTTAATGAAGTTAAAATTGAAATCTCTCTTGAAGATATCATGAAAAAGTTGGAGACCATAGAGCAAAATCTTCCAAGTATTAAGACCAAATTGGGAATATTAGTTAATAGCACTGATAAACTTGATAAATCTCTAGGTGGAATTAATGAGAGAATTTCCGTCTTAGAAACTTGTGCTACTCATGATAATCAAACCCATAGGGATAGTGAACTTGAAGAAGCTATGGGAACCTTGGGTTCAACTTTTTCTTCTCTTAAGTTTAAGGAGAAAGCTTATGTGGGTAAGGAGCAAAAGTTTATGTATGTCTCTAAGGTGCCTAAGCCAAAAAACTATTATAGGTCTAAAATTGACAAAGCCCTTAGTACCACTATGGATGAGGGAGCATCTAATATACCTATTGTGACAAATTGTGAAATTTATGATGTTGATGTTTCATCTCTTGATAATACTTGATTCACACTTTCTGTGCCTAGCTGAAAGGCGTTAAAGAAAAGCGCTTATGGGAGACAACCCATTATTTTACTTCTGCAATTTTGTTTTATATTTGAGTCTTGGAAGTTGTTACTACTGTAGCAAACTCTCCTTATCTTTATTTTATTGCATTGTTGTGCCAAGTAAAGTCTTTGATAGTAGGGTTGATACTAGATTTGGATTACTGCGCAGAAACAGATTTCTTACTGTCACGAAATTGAGCAGCCCCGTCTGTAGGTAACTCAGAAAAATCTGCCAATTTACGTGAGTGATCCACAGATATGTACGCAACTTTCATTCAATTTGAGCTTTTTCATCTGAGCAAGTTAAGTGCCCCAGAAAAATTCGTCTTTATGGATTGTTCTGTTTTGACAGATTCTGCCTTTTATTTCGCATTGCCTGTTTTGCTATGTTTGATGGATTTCTTTGTTCCATTAACTTTCAGTAGCTTTGTGAAATGTTCAGAAGTGTTAAGAATGATTATGTCACCTCTGAATATGTGAATTTCTGATTATGCACTAACCCTCTAATGAGTTTGTTTTGAGTTTGGTGTGGAGGAAGTTTTCAAGGGTCAAGAGAGGAGGATGATACAATATGATCAAGAAGAGTGAAAAGTATAAGCTTGGGGATGCCCCCGTGGTTCATCCCTACATATTTTAAGAAGACTCAAGCATCTAAGCTTGGGGATGCCCAAGGCATCCCTTCTTCATCGACAACTTATCAGGTCACCTCTAGTGAAACTATATTTTTATTCCGTCACATCTTATGTGCTTTACTTGGAGCGTCTGTATGTTTTTGTTTTTGTTTTTGTTTTTGTTTGAATAAAATCGGATCCTAGCATTCTTTGTTTGGGAGAGAGACACGCTCCGCTGTTGCATATGAACACTGGTGTTCTTAGCTTTACTTTTAATGTTCATGGCGAAGGTTGAAACTGCTTCGTTCATCATTATTATGGTTGGAAACAGAAAATGCTTCATGTGGTAATTGGTATAATATCTTGAATAATTTGATACTTGGCAATTGTTATGCTCAAATAGATCATGTTTAAGCTCTTGCATCATGTACTTTGCACCTATTAATGAAGAACTACATAGAGCTAGTTAAAATTTGATTTGCATGATTGGTCTCTCTAGAGTCTAGATATTTTCTGGTGAGGTGTTTGAACAACAAGGAAGACAATGTAGAGTCTTATAATGCTTGCAATATGTTCTTATGTAAGTTTTGCTGTACCGGTTCATACTTGTGTTTTCTTCAAACAACCTTGCTAGCCTAAGCCTTGTATTGAGAGGGAATACTTCTAGTGCATCCAAAATCCTTGAGCCAAAAACTATGCCATTTGTGTCCACCATACCTACCTACTACATGGTATGTCTCTGCCATTCCAAAGTAAATTACTTGAGTGCTAACTTCAAAATTTCATTCCTTGTATTTGCAATATATAGCTCATGGGAAAATAGCCTTAAAAACTATTGTGGTAAAGAATATGTAGCTTATGTATCTTATTTCTTATAAGTTGCTTGTTGAGCGGTAACCATGTTTCTGGGGACACCATCAACTATTACCTTTGTTGAATATCATGTGAGTTTCTATGCATGTTCGTCTTGTCTGAAGTAATGGTGATTTATCATGATCCAATGGTTTGAGTATGCATATTGTTAGAGAAGAACATTGGGCCGCTAACTAAAGCCATGAATCATGGTGGAAGTTTCAGTTTAGACACTAATCCTCAATCTCTTATGAGAATATTATCTGTTGTTGAATGCTTATGCATTAAAGAGGAGTCCATTATCTGTTTTCTATGTTGTCCCGGTATGGATGTCTAAGTTGAGAATAATCAAAAGCTCGAAATCCAATGCGAACTTTCTCCTTAGACCTTTGTACAGGCGGCATAGAGGTACCCCTTTGTGACACTTGGTTGAAACATATGCTATGCAATGATAATCCATGTAAATCCAAGCTAATTAGGACAAGGTGCGAGCACTATTGGTATTCTATGCATGAGGCTTGCAACTTATAGGATGTCTTATGCATAACACATATGATTTATTACTACCGTTGACAAAATTGTTTCTATGTTTTCAAAATAAAAGCTCTAGCACAAAAATAGTAATCCATGCTTCCCTCTGCGAAGGGCCTTTCTTCTACTTTATGTTGAGTCAGTTTACCTACTTCTTTCTATCTTAGAAGCAAACACTTGTGTCAACTGTGTGCATTGATTCCTACATACTTGCTTATTTGCATTCATCATATTACTTTGTGTTGACAATTATCCATGAGATATACATGTTGAAGTTGAAAGCAACTGCTGAAACTTATATCTTCCTTTGTGTTGCTTCAAAGCTTTCTACTATGAATTTATTGCTTTATGAGTTAACTCTTATGCAAGTCTTATTGATGCTTGTCTTGAAAGTACTACTCATGAAAAGTCTTTGTTATATGATTCAGTTGTTTAATCATTGTCTTTACCATTGCTTCGAATCACTGCATTCATCTCATATGCTTACAATATTATTGATCAAGATTATGATAGCATGTCACTTCAGAAATTATGTTTGTTATCGTTTACCTACTCGAGGGCGAGTAGGAACTAAGCTTGGGGATGCTTGATATGTCTCAAACGTATCTATAATTTCTCATGTTCCATGCTACTTTTATGACAATACTCACATGTTTTATAAATATTTTACATCATTTATATGCATTTTCCGGCACTAACCTATTGACGAGATGCCGAAGAGCCAGTTGCTGTTTTCTGCTGTTTTTGGTTTCAGAAATCCTACAAAGGAAATATTCTCGGAATTGGATGAAATCAACGCCCAGGGTCTTATTTTTCCACGGAGCTTCCAGAAGACCGAAGAGCATATGAAGTGGGGCCACGAGGCGCCGCCACCATAGGGCCGCGTGGCCAGGGAGGGGCCCGCACCGCCCTATGGTGTGGGCCCCTCGTCAGCCCTCCGACTCTGCCCTTCCGCCTATTTATTCCCTCCGTCGTTAAAACCCTATTACCGAGAGCCACGATACGGAAATACTTCCAGAGACGCAGCCGCCGCCAATCCCATCTCGGGGGATTCAGGAGATCGCCTTCGGCACCCTGCCGGAGAGGGGAATCATCTCCCGGAGGACTCTTCATCACCATGATCGCCTCTGGATTGATGTGTGAGTAGTTCATCTATGGGTCCATAGCAGTAGCTAGATGGTTGTCTTCTCCTAATTGTGCTATCATGTTAGATCTTGTGAGCTGCCTATCATGATCAAGATCATCTATTTGTAATGCTACATGTTGTGTTTGTTGGGATCCGATGAATATGGAATACTATGTCAAGTTGATTATCAATCTATCATATATGTGTTGTTTATGTTCTTGCATGCTCTCCGTTGCTAGTAGAGGCTCTAGCCAAGTTGATACTTGCGACTCCAAGAGGGAGTATTTATGCTCGATAGTGGGTTCGTGCCTCCATTGAATCTGGGACAGTGACAGAAAGTTCTAAGGTTGTGGATGCGTTGTTGCCACTAGGGATAAAACATCAATGCTCTGTCTAAGGATATTTGTGTTGATTACATTACGCATCATACTTAATGCAATTGTCTGTTGTTTGCAACTTAATACTGGAAGGGGTACGGATGCTAACCCGAAGGTGGACTTTTTAGGCATAGATGCATGCTGGATAGCGGTCTATGTACTTTGTCGTAATGCCCTGATTAAATCTCATAGTAGTCATCATGATATGTATGTGCATTGTTATGCCCTCTCTATTTGCCAATTGCCCAACTGTAATTTGTTCACCCAACATGCTATTTATCTTATTGGAGAGACACCACTAGTGAACTGTGGACCCCGGTCCATTCTTTACATCTGAATACAATCTACTGCAATACTTGTTCTTTACTGTTCTTCGCAAACAAACATCATCTTCCACACTATACATTTAATCCTTTGTTTACAGCAAGCCGGTGAGATTGACAACCTCACTGTTAAGTTGGGGCAAAGTATTTTGATTGTGTTGTGCAGGTTCCACGTTGGCACCGGAATCCCTAGTGTTGCGCCGCACTACACTCCTCCGCCAACAACCTTCACGTGATCCTTGACTCCTACTGGTTCAATAACCTTGGTTTCTTACTGAGGGAAAACTTGCTGCTATACGCATCACACCTTCCTCTTGGGGTTCCCAACGGACGTGTGCTTCACGCGTATCAGCAAGCAAGATAAACCGGTAGGAACTAAGCACGCGAAACACGAAGAGGAGGAATGGGAACAATTAATCCGGAAAAAGTTTAGCTAACCCCGGTTATACTGGTTTTTTGTGAAAAATTTCGAATTTTTTCTAAGTTCAAGAAAGTGCTTGCTTGGCAAAAGAACTTTGTGACTCATACGCCAAAAAACCCAGAGAGGTATGTAGAGGCAAAGCAAAAGAACCAAGTGTGCATCAGATTGGATGCCGAAACAATTCCGGAATCTTCACAGTGCAAGATCAAAGCAAACGATATGCAAAATGCTCAAGTAGCACATAAACTTAACTTAGTAAGTTACTGGTAAAAAGATACTGATACGTCTCCAACGTATCGATAATTTCTTATGTTCCATGCTTGTTTTATGACAATACCTACATGTTTTGTTCACACTTTATGTCATTATTATGCATTTTCCGGAACTAACCTATTGACGAGATGCCGAAGTGCCAGTTCCTGTTTTCTGCTGTTTTTGGTTTCAGAAATCCTACTAAGGAAATATTCTCGGAATTGGACGAAATCAACGCCCAGCATCTTATAATTCCACGAAGCTTCCAGAACACCCAAGAGGCACCAGAGGAGGGCCACAGGGGGCCCACACGTGTGGCCGGCGCGGCCAAGAGGGGGGCCGCGCCCCCTATTGTGTGGCGGCCCCGTCAGCCTTCCGACTCCGCCTCTTCGCCTATAAGAAGCCTCCTGACCTAAATCTTCGATACGAATAAGCCACGGTACGAGAAACCTTTCAGAGCCGCCGCCATCGCGAAGCCAAGATCTTGGGGACAGAAGTCTCTGTTCCGGCACCCTGCCGGGACGGGGAAGTGCCCCCAGAAGGCATCTCCATCGACACCACCGCCTTCTTCATCACCGCTGCTGTCTCCCATGAGGAGGGAGTAGTTCTCCCTCGAGGCTAAGGGTTGTACCGGTAGTTATGTGGTTAATCTCTCTCCTATGTACTTCAATACAATGATCTCATGAGCTGCCTTACATGATTGAGATTCATATGAGTTTTGTATCACTATTCATCTATGTGCTACTCTAGTGATGTTATTAAAGTACTATATTCCTCCTTCATGATGTAATGGTGACAGTGTGTGCATCATGTAGTACTTGGCGTAGTTTATGATTGTGATCTCTTGTAGATTATGAAGTTAACTATTACTATGATGGTATTGATGTGATCTATTCCTCCTTTCATAGTGTGATGGTGACAGTGTGCATGCTATGTTAGTACTCGGTATAATTGCGTTGGTCTATCATGCACTCTAAGGTTACTTAAATACGAACATCGAATGTTGTGGAGCTTGTTAACTCCGGTATTGAGGTGCTCTTGTAGCCCTACACAATTAATGATGTTTGTCATCCAACAAGAGAGTGTAGAGTGGTTTTGTTATGTGATAATTATTGAGAGTGTCCACTAGTGAAAGTAGGATCCCTAGGCCTTGTTTCCAAACATCGAATCTCCGTTTGTTTATTGTTCTGTTGCATGTTTACTCGCTGCCATATTTTATTCAGATTGCTATTACCACTCATATACATTCATACCACTTGTATTTCACTATCTCTTCGCCGAACTAGTGCACCTATACATCTGACAAGTGTATTAGGTGTGTTGGGGACACAAGAGACTTCTTGTATCGTGATTGCAGGGTTGCTTGAGAGGGATATCTTTGACCTCTTCCTCCCTGAGTTCGATAAACCTTGGGTGATCTACTTAAGGGAAAACTTGCTGCTGTTCTACAAACCTCTGCTCTTGGAGGCCCAACACTGTCTACAGGAAAAGAAGCGTGAGTAGACATCAAGCTATTTTCTGGCGCCGTTGCCGGGGAGGAAAGGTAAAAGGCACTCACACTCCGGTCCCAGGTAACTAAGTTATTTTCTGTCGCTGTTGTAAGTGCTTGAAGCTATTTCCTTTAGATCCTGCAATTGCATCTTTTTGTTTCTTGTTAAACACTAGTAAGGCATAATGGAAAGTAACAGTGAGTTTTTTAAACTATTTCCTGAGTTAAGACATGGATTGTTTGATGCGAAAATTTAAAAACCTATGGAACCTTATTTGCATGCTAGTAGCAATGATATTAGTATGAACGCTTTGAACACCATTGTTGCTAATGATATAGAAAGTTCTAAGCTTGGGGAAGCTGGTTTTGATGAGCATGATATTTTTAGTCCCCCAAGCATTGAGGAGAAAATTTTCTTTGATGATACTTTGCCTCCTATTTATGATGATTATAATGATAGTGGTCTTCTGGTGCCGCCTGTTATGGAGGATAAATTTGATTATGATTACAATATGCCTCCTATATTTGATGATAGCTACTTTGTTGAATTTGCTCCCACTACAATTAATAAGAATGACTATGCTTATGTTGGGAGTAGTAATAATTTTATGCATAAGACTCATGATAAGAATGCTTTATGTGATAGTTATATTGTTGAGTTTGCTCATGATGCTACTGAAAATCTTTATGAATGAGGAAAATATGGTTGTAGAAATTTTCATGTTACTAAAACACCTCTCTATGTGCTGAAATTTTTGAAGCTACACTTGTTTTATCTTCCTATGCTTGTCACTTTGCTCTTCATGAACTTGTTTATTTACAAGATTCCTTTTCATAGGAAGTGGGTTAGACTTAAATTTGTTTTGAATTCGCCTCTTGATGCTCTCTTTTGCTTCAACTACTATTTCTTGAGAGTGCATCATTAAAACTGCCGAGCCCATCTTAATGGCTATAAAGAAAGCACTTCTTGGGAGATACCTCATGTTTTTGTTTTACTACAGTACTTTTGTTTTATATTTGAGTCTTGGAAGTTTTTACTACTGTAGCAACCTCTCCTTATCCTACTTTATTGCATTGTTGTGCCAAGTGAAGTCTTTGATAGTAGGGTTGATACTAGATTTGGATTACTGCGCAGAAACAGATTTCTGTCTGTCACGAATTTGGGCAGGGTTCTCTGTAGGTAACTCAGAAAAATCTGCAAATTTACGTGAGTGATCCTTAGATATGTACGCAACTTTCATTCAATTTGAGCATTTTCATCTGAGCAAGTCTGGTGCCTCTAAAAAATTCGTCTGTACGGACTGTTCTGTTTTGACAGATTCTGCCTTTTATTTCGCATTGCTTCTTTTGCTATGTTGGATGGATTTCTTTGTTCCATTAACTTCCAGTAGCTTTGAGCAATGTCCAGAAGTGTTAAGAATGATTGTGTCACCTCTGAACATGTGAATTTTGATTATGCACTAACCCTCTAATGAGTTTGTTTTGAGTTTGGTGTGGAGGAAGTTTTCAAGGGTCAAGAGAGGAGGATGATATATGATTAAGAAGAGTGAAAAGTCTAAGCTTGGGGATGCCCCCGTGGTTCATCCCTGCATATTTCAAGAAGACTCAAGCATCTAAGCTTGGGGATTCCCAAGGCATCCCCTTCTTCATCAACAATTTATCAGGTTTCTTCTATTGAAACTATATTTTTATTCCGTCACATCTTATGTACTTTACTTGGAGCGTCTGTTTGTTTGTTTTTTATTTTTGTTTTGTTTGAATAAATGCTTGTGTGGGAGAGAGACACGCTCCACTGGTTCATATGAACACATGTGTACTTAGCTTTTAATGTTCATGGCGAAGGTTGAAACTGCTTCGTTAATTGTTATATGGTTGGAAACAGAAAATGCTACATGTGGTAAATGGTATGATGTCTTGAATAATTTGATACTTGGCAATTGTTGTGCTCATATGGATCATGTTTAAGCTCTTGCATCATATACTTTGCACCTATTAGTGAAGAAATACATAGAGCTTGCTAAAATTTGGTTTGCATGATTGGTCTCTCTAGAGTCTAGATATTTTCTGGTAAGGTGTTTGAACAACAAGGAAGACAATGTAGAGTCTTATAATGCTTGCAATATGTTCTTATGTAAGTTTTTTTGTACTAGTTTATACTTGTGTTTGCTTCAAACAACCTTGCTAGCCTAAGCCTTGTATTGAGAGGGATTACTTCTCATGCATCCAAATCCTTGAGCCAATAAATATGCCATTTGTGTCCACCATACCTACCTACTACATGGTATGTTCTGCCATTCCAAGTAAATACTTCGTGTGCTACCTTTAAACAATTCAAAATTTACTATCTCTTATTTGTGTCAATGTTTTATAGCTCATGAGGAAGTATGTGGTGTTTATCTTTCAATCTTGTTGGGCAACTTTCACCAATGGACTAGTGGCTTCATCCGCTTATCCAATAATTTTGCAAAAAGAGCTGGCAATGGGGTTCCCAGCCCCAATTAATTAACTTTCATGATTTTACAAAAAAATAGACACTCCTCCATGGCATGTGATTGTTGGACGGCACCCGAGGATTCGGTTAGCCATGGCTTGAGAAAGCAAAGGTGGGGAGGAGTGTCAACTAAATAAAACTAAAATAAAAAGGCACTCCTTCATGGTATGAGATTGTTGGCAGGCACCCGAGGATTCGGTTAGCCATGGTTTGTGAAAGCAAGGTTGGAAGGAGTGTCACCCAAAAAATAAAAATGTTTCATGGGAGCCACTCTTCGAGAGTCTGTCTGGCAAGGGGGTTAGAGTGCCCACTACCATTCGTTGACAACAACAAACACCTCTCAAAACTTTACTTTTATGCTCTCTTTATGTTTTCAAAATAAAAGCTCTAGCACAAATATAGCAATCGATGCTTCCCTCTTCGAAGGGCCATTCTTCTACTTTTATGTTGAGTCAGTTCACCTACTTCTTTCTGTCTTAGAAGCAAACACTTGTGTCAACTGTGCATTGATTCTTACATGCTTACTTATTGCACTTATTATTTTACTTTATGTTGACAATTGTCCATGAGATATGCATGTTGAAAGTTGAAAGCAACCGCTGAAACTTAATCTTCCTTTGTGTTGCTTCATTGCCCTTATTTAGAATATATTTCTTTATGAGTTAACTCTTATGCAAGACTTATTGATGCTTGTCTTGAAAGTACTATTCATGAAAAGTCTTTGCTATATGGTTCAGTTGTTTAACCATTATCTTTATCATTGTCTTGAATCGCTGCATTCATCTCATATGCTTTACAATAGTATGATTGAGATCATGTTGGTAGCATGTCACTTCAGAAATTATCTTTGTTATCGTTTACCTACTCGGGACGAGTAGGAACTAAGCTTGGGGATGATGATACGTCTCCAACGTATCGATAATTTCTTAAGTTCCATGCTTGTTTTATGACAATACCTACATGTTTTGTTCACACTTTATGTCATTATTATGCATTTTCCGGAACTAACCTATTGACGAGATGCCGAAGTGCCAGTTCCTGTTTTCTGTTGTTTTTGGTTTCAGAAATCCTAGTAAGGAAATATTCTCGGAATTGGACGAAATCAATGCCCAGCATCTTATAATTCCACGAAGCTTCCAGAACACCCGAGAGGCACCAGAGGAGGGCCACAGGGGGCCCACACATGTGGCCGGCGCGGCCAAGAGGGGGGCCACGCCCCCCTATTGTGTGGCGGCCCCATCAGCCTTCCGACTCCGCCTCTTCGCCTATAAGAAGCCCCCTGACCTAAATTTTCGATACGAATAAGCCACGGTACGAGAAACCTTCCAGAGCCACCGCCATCGCGAAGCCAAGATCTGGGGGACAGAAGTCTCTATTCCGGCACCCTGCCGGGACGGGGAAGTGCCACCGGAAGGCATCTCCATCGACACCACCGCCATCTTCATCGCCGCTGCTGTCTCCCATGAGGAGGGAGTAGTTCTCCCTCGAGGCTAAGGGCTGTACCGGTAGCTATGTGGTTAATCTCTCTCCTATGTACTTCAATACAATGATCTCATGAGCTTCCTTACATGACTGAGATTCATATGAGTTTTGTATCACTATTCATCTATGTGCTACTCTAGTGATGTTATTAAAGTACTCTATTCCTCCTTCATGATGTAATGGTGACAGTGTGTGCATCATGTAGTACTTAGCGTAGTTTATGATTGTGATCTCTTGTAGATTATGAAGTTAACTATTACTATGATGGTATTGATGTGATCTATTCCTCCTTTCATAGTGTGATAGTGACAGTGTGCATGCTATGTTAGTACTCGGTATAATTGCGTTGGTCTATCATGCACTCTAAGGTTACTTAAATACGAACATCGAATGTTGTGGAGCTTGTTAACTCCGGCATTGAGGTGCTCTTGTAGCCCTACACAATTAATGATGTTTGTCATCCAACAAGAGAGTGTAGAGTGGTTTTGTTATGTGATCATTATTGAGAGTGTCCACTAGTGAAAGTAGGATCCCTAGGCCTTGTTTCCAAACATCGAATCTCCGTTTGTTTACTGTTCTGTTGCATGTTTACTCGCTGCCATATTTTATTCAGATTGCTATTACCACTCATATACATTCATACCACTTGTATTTCACTATCTCTTCGCCGAACTAGTGCACCTATACATCTGACAAGTGTATTAGGTGTGTTGGGGACACAAGAGACTTCTTGTATCGTGATTGCAGGGTTGCTTGAGAGGGATATCTTTGACCTCTTCCTCCCTGAGTTCGATAAACCTTGGGTGATCCACTTAAGGGAAAACTTGCTGTTGTTTGATACGTCCATTTTGCATCACTATTTTATATCATAATTTGCTGTTATTCATTGATATATTTCATATTTGGAGATGATACTTATGTTATTTCATCTATTTTGCATGTTTCATGATTATTGGAGGATCGCGCACCGGAGTTAGGATTCTGCTGGAAAAAGCGCCGTTAGAATGCAATATTTCGGAAGATCAACAATTGACCAAATTTATATGAAAAATCCTATTTTTCCAGAAGACGAAGGGAGCCAGAAGGTGGAGCCGAGGAGGGCCGCCATGGGCCCACCTCAGAGGCCGGCGCGGGCCAAGGCCTGGCCGCGCCGCCTTGTGGGGAGGGGGCCCACAGCCCCCTCTGGCCTCCTCTCCTTCGCGTATTTCTTTGTCCCGAAAACCTAAGCTCTGGGGGGACAGTCGCGAAGAGTCACAGCCGCCTCTGCGGGGCGGAGAACACCAGAGAGAAAAGAGCTCTCCGGCAGGCTGAAATCCGCCGGGGAAATTCCCTCCCGGAGGGGGGAATCGACGCCATCGTCACCGTCATCGAGCTGGACATCATCTCCATCACCATCTTCATCATCTCCATCATCATCCCCGCCGTTTCCACCGCTGCACCTCGTCACCGCTATAACAATTTGGGTTGGATCTTGATTGTTTGATAGGGGAAACTCTCCCGGTATTGATTTCTACTTGTTATTGATGCTATTGAGTGAAACCATTGAACCAAGGTTTATGTTCAGATTGTTATTCATCATCATATCACCTCTGATCATGTTCCATATGATGTCTCGTGAGTAGTTCGTTTAGTTCTTGAGGACATGGGTGAAGTCTAAATGTTAGTAGTGAAGTATGGTTAAGTAATATTCAATGTTATGATATTTAAGTTGTGGTGTTATTCTTCTAGTGGTGTCATGTGAACGTCGACTACATGATACTTCACCTTTATGGGCCTAGGGGAATACATCTTGTACTCGTTTGCCAATTGCGGGGTTGCCGGAGTGATAGAAACCTAAACCCCCGTTGGTATATCGATGCAGGAGGGATAGCAGGATCTCAGAATTTAAGGCTGTGGTTAGATTTATCTTAATTACTTTCTTGTAGTTGCGGATGCTTGCAAGGGGTATAATCACAAGTATGTATTTTTCCTAGGAAGGGCGGTGCATTAGCATAGGTTCACCCACACAACACTTATCAAAACAATGAAGATTAATTAGCTATATGAAGCGAAAGCACTAGACTAAAATCCCGTGTGTCCTCAAGAACGTTTGGTCATTATAAGTAAACAAACCGGCTTGTCCTTTGTGCTAAAAAGGATTGGGCCACTCGCTGCAATTGTTACTCTCGCACTTTACTTACTCGTACTTATTTCAACTGCTACATCAAAACCCCCTAAATACTTGTCTGTGAGCATTTACAGTGAATCCTTCATCGAAACTGCTTGTCAACACCTTCTGCTCCTCGTTGGGATCGACATTCTTACTTATCGAAAATACTACGATACACCCCCTATACTTGTGGGTCATCAAGACTATTTTCTGGCGCCGTTGCCGGGGAGTGAAGCGCTATTGGTAAGTGGAATTGGTAAGGGAAACCTTTACTGTTTGTGCTGATTTTATTTCTGCCTGCTGCCATAATTCATTATGGAGAGATCTTCTCTTGAATTTTTATTTGGAAAATCTACTACTACTGCAAAGGTAGTGGATGAGGCGCCAGGTGAGGAAGAAGTTCCATACAAAATACCTATGAAAATTATTGAACGTGTAGTGGATAACCGTTATACAGGGGATGGAACTGTCCACCCTGGAGATCATTTACTGTTCTTACATGAATTATGCGGTTTATTCAAGTGTGCAGGTATTGCTATGGATGAAGTGAGGAAGAAATTATTCTCTATATCGCTGTCTGGTAAAGCGGCGCATTGGTATAAATTACTGGATAATGGGGATTCTCTTGAATGGAATGATATTGTGCCCCGATTTTATTCTAAGTTCTATCCTCCAAGTGAAATTCACAAAGACTTTTGGCCTCATGATGGAGAGAGTATTGCCCAAGCGTGGGGGAGATTGAAGTCTTTAATGCTCAAATGCCCCATTCATGAGCTTCCTGGTAATATTATTATTGATAATTTCTATGCAAGACTTTCCTTTCAAGACAAGACCTTGCTGGATACTTCTTGTTCTGGATCATTTACACGCAACAAAGAAGAGTTTAAAAGGGACCTTCTTAATCGGATCCAGGAGAATACTGAAGGATGGGAGAACGACAAGGATAGAGAATCAGGTATAAATTATGATTATAAATGCATTGAAGCTTTTATGGATACTGATAAATTTCGTAATATTAGTGCTACTTATGGTCTTGATTCTCAAGTCATTGCAAATCTTTATAAAGCTTTTGCCTCTCATTATGAATTGCCTAAGAAGAATTTTGATAAGTATCATGAACCGTATAAAGATAAAATTGATTCATCTATAAATAAATGTGTTGTAGTTGAAACTATTGATCATGTTATTCCTGAAGCTTATATTGAAAAAACTCCTTTCCCTGCTAAAATGAAGGAGTACTCTATTATAAATAGTGCGGTTAATAAAAGTGAAAAGAAACCTATAGAACCTGAAGAGCAAATAAAAGTTGAACCTGCTATTGCAATTGTTACAGATCTTGTGACTGAAAATGTGGAAGATGGTCATATTATTTTCTGTGAAGATGCTTCTAATATTGTTTCACATCCTAATAAGTCTAGGAAAGCTAGTGTTCCTATGCTATCTGTTAGAATTGGTGATCATTGCTATTATGGTTTATGCGATATTGGTGCAAGTATTAGTGCTATTCCTTATGAGCTTTACACGGAGATTATGCACAAAATTGGTTCTTGTGAACTTGAAGATATTGATGTGGTTATTCGGCTGGCTAATAGAGAAACTATTTCTCCAATTGGTATTGTTCGAGATGTGGAAGTTCTATGTGGTAAGATTAAATATCCTGCTGACTTTTTGGTACTTGGTTCTGCTGCTAGTAAGTATTGTCCTATCATTTTTGGTAGACCTTTTCTAAATACTTGTGGAGCTGTTATAGATTGCAAGAAAGAGAAAATTTTGATTAAATTTGCTGGTGAATCTTATGAGTTTAACTTCTCTAAATTTGCCAAAACTCCTTATAAAGCTGATTCGCCTAATAATGATTTTAGAGTTGAACAGTGTGCATCTATTGCTCTTGCTCCTAATAATCCTTTGCAGCAACATTTGGAGAATAGTGAGAGTGAAGTTTTTAGGGAAGAAAGAAATGAGCTTGATGAAATTTTCCTTCGTCAACCTATTCTTAAACATGACCTGCCTGTAGAAGATCTAGGTACAACACCACCACCAAAGGAAGATCATGTCTTTGATTTAAAACCATTGCCTGATAATCTTAAATATGCTCATATTGATGATAAGAAAATATATCCTGTTATTATTAGCTCTAAGCTTTCAGAGTTTGAAGAAGAAAGGTTATTGGAAATACTGAAGAAACACCGAGGAGCTATTGGCTATACTCTTGATGACTTGAAGGGGATTTCTCCCTCTATTTGCCAACATGCCATTAATATGGAAGATGATGCAAAGCCTGTTGTTGAACATCAGCGTCGTCTAATTCCTAAGATGAAGGATGTGGTAAGAAATGAGGTATTAAAACTTCTTGAAGCTGGTATTATATATCCTATTGCTGATAGTAGATGGGTTAGTCCTGTGCATTGTGTTCCTAAGAAAGGAGGAATGACTGTTGTGCCTAATGATAATGATGAGCTCATACCTCAAAGAGTAGTTGTAGGGTATAGAATGTGCATTGATTATCGAAAAGTTAATAAGGTTACTAAGAAAGATCATTACCCTTTGCCTTTTATTGATCAAATGTTATAAAGGTTATCTAAAAACACTCATTTTTGCTTTCTTGATGGTTATTCTGGGTTTTCACAAATTGCTGTTAAAACTAAGGATCAAGAGAAAACCACTTTCACTTGTCCCTATGGAACTTATGCTTATAGACGTATGCCTTTTGGTTTATGTAATGCCCCTGCTACTTTTCAAAGATGCATGTCTGCTATTTTTCATGGCTTTTGCGAGAATATTGTAGAGGTATTCATGGATGATTTTTCTGTCTATGGGAATTCTTTTGATAATTGCTTGCGGAACCTTGATAAAGTTTTGCAGAGATGTGAAGAAACTAACCTTGTTCTTAATTGGGAGAAATGCCACTTTATGGTTAATGAAGGAATTGTATTGGGACATAAAATTTCCGAGAGAGGTATTGAAGTTGATAGAGCTAAAGTTGAAGCAATTGAGAAGATGCCCTATCCTAGGGATGTTAAAGGTATTCGTAGTGTTCTTGGTCATGCTGGGTTTTATAGGAGGTTTATTAATGATTTCTCCAAGATTTCAAAGCCTCTTACTAATCTTCTTCAAAAAGATGTACCTTTTGTTTTTGATGATGATTGTAAGGAAGCTTTTGAAACTCTAAAGAAAGCCTTAACAACTGCTCCTATAGTCGAACCTCCTGATTGGAACTTACCTTTTGAAATTATGTGTGATGCTAGTGATTTTGCTGTAGGCGCTGTTCTTGGACAGCGAGTAGATAAAAAGCTGAATGTTATTCATTATGCTAGTAAACCTCTTGATGCTGCTCAAAGAAATTATGCTACTACTGAAAAAGAATTGTTAGCTGTAGTCTTTGCTTGTGATAAGTTTAGATCCTATATTGTCGATTCAAAAGTTACAATTCATACTGATCATGCTGCAATTAGATACCTAATGCAAAAGAAAGATGCTAAGCCAAGGCTTATTAGATGGGTGCTTCTGTTGCAAGAATTTGATTTGCATATTGTAGATAGGAAAGGTGCTGATAATCCTATTGCTGATAATTTGTCTAGATTGGAAAATATTGCTTATGATCCTGTTCCTGTTAATGATAGTTTTCCAAATGAACAATTGGCTGTAATAAAGGTGAGCTCGCGAGACAGTCCTTGGTATGCTGATTATGCTAACTTTATTGTTTCCAAGTACTTGCCTCCAACCTTTTCAGCCCAGCAAAGGAGGAAATTCTTTTATGACTTGAGGCATTATTTTTGGGATGACCCACACTTATATAAAGAAGGAGTGGATGGTATTCTGCGAAGATGTGTTCCCGAATATGAACAACAAGAGATACTGAGTAAATGTCATGGTAGTGCTTATGGAGGACATCACGCCGGAGATAGAACCGCGCAAAAGGTTTTACAATCAGGTTTTTATTGGCCAACTCTCTTCAAGGATGCAAGGAAGTTTATTTTGTCTTGTGATGAATGTCAAAGGGTTGGTAATATCTCCAGACGCAATGAAATGCCTATGAATTATACTCTTGTTATTGAACCATTTGATTGTTGGGGATTTGACTTCATGGGACCTTTTCCCTCTTCAGAAGGTAACACTCATATACTTGTCGCTGTTGATTATGTTACTAAATGGGTGGAAGCCATACCTACAAAAAGTGCTGATGGTGAGACCTCTTTAAGAATGCTTTTAGATATTATTTTTCCTAGATTTGGAGTTCCTAGATATATTATGACTGATGGGGGTTCTCATTTTATTCATGGTGGTTTTAGAAAAACTCTTGCTAAATATGGTATTAATCATAGAATTGCTTCCGCTTATCATCCACAAACTAGTGGGCAAGTAGAATTATCAAATAGAGAGATTAAATCTATCTTGCAAAAGACTGTTAATAAATCTAGAAAGAATTGGGCTAGTAAATTGAAGGAAGCACTATGGGCTTATAGAACTGCTTATAAAAATCCCATGGGTATGTCACCTTATAAAATGGTTTATGGAAAGGCTTGTCATTTACCTTTAGAACTAGAGCACAAAGCTTATTGGGCTGTAAGAGAACTAAATAAAGATCCTAAGCTAGCCGGTAAGAAGAGGTTGCTACAATTAAGTTCTCTAGATGAATGGAGAAGTGAAGCTTATGAAAATACTAAACTCTTTAAAGAGAAAGTTAAGAAATGGCATGATAGAAGAATTATCAAAAGAGAATTTAATATTGGGGATAAAGTCCTATTGTATCGGTCTCGTCTCAGATTCTTTGCAGGGAAATTACTCTCAAAATGGGAAGGACCATATGTCGTTGAGGAGGTGTATCGTTCAGGAGCAATTAAAATTAGCTCTCTCCAAGGCGATGCCTCACAAGTGGTGAATGGACAAAGACTCAAGCATTATATCTCAGGTGATTCTTATAATGAAGATGTTGATGTTATTTGATACGTCTCCAACGTATCCATAATTTCTGATGTTCTATGCTTGTTTTATGACAATACTTACATGTTTTGCTCGCACTTTATGATGATTTCATGCGTTTTCCAGAACTAACATATTAACAAGATGCCACAGTGCCAGTTCCTGTTTTCTGCTGTTTTTGGTTCCAGAAAGGTTGTTCGGGCAATATTCTCGGAATTGGACGAAATCAACGCCAAAGATCTTATTTTTCCTGAAAGGCTCCAGAACACCGAAGGGGAGTCGGAGGAGAGCCAGGGGCCACCACACATGTGGGCCACGCGGGCTACACCCTGGCCGCGCCGGCCTGGTGTGGGGCCACCCTGTCGCCCCTCCTGCGCCGCCTCTTCGCCTATTTAACCCCTTTCGACCTAAAAACGCGATACCTTTTGACGAAACTCCAGAAAGACTCCAGGGGCGCCGCCGCCATCGCGAAACTCCAATTCGGGGGACAGAAGTCTCTGTTCCGGCACCCTGCCGGGACGGGGAAGTGCCCCCGGAAGCCATCTCCATCGACGCCATCGCCTCCATCATGCTCTGTGAGTAGTTCCCCCATGGACTACGGGTTCTAGCAGTAGCTAGTTGGTACTCTCTATCCCATGTACTTCAATACAATGATCTCATGAGCTGCCTTACATGATTGAGATCCATCTGATGTAATCGGTGTTGTGTTTGTTGGGATCCGATGGATGATACATTATGATTAGTCTATCTATAAAGTTTGTGAAGTTATTGTTGCTGCAATCTTGTTATGCTTAATGCTTGTCACTAGGGCCCGAGTGGCATGATCTTAGATTTAAGCTCTATACTTATTGCTTAGATTGTATCTACAAGTTGTATGCACATGTCACTGTCCGGAACCAAAGGCCCCGAAGTGACAGAAATCGGGACAACCGGAGGGGATGGCGGTGATGTGAGGATCACATGTTTTCACGGAGTGTTAATGCTGTGCTCCGGTACTCTATTAAAAGGAGTACCTTAATATCCAGTAGATTCCCTTGAGGCCCGGCTGCCACCGGCTGGTAGGACAAAAGATGTTGTACAAGTTTCTCATTGCGAGCACGTATGACTATATATGGAAAACATGCCTACATGATTAATGAATTGATGTTCTTTCTTAATGCTTTATCAATCCTATCAATTGCCCAACTGTAATTTGTTCACCCAACACTTGTCACTTATTGGAGATTTACCACTAGTGTAGATCGCTGGGAACCCCGGTCCATCTCTCATCACTATATACTCGTTCTATATGTCATTGGAAGTAGTATCAACTATTTTCTGGTGCCATCGCCTCTGTGTTACTGTTACTGCTGCTGTGTTACTATTACTATTGCTCTCATATTACTGCTGCTTTCACATCACCCCTGTTACTAGTGCTTTTCCAGGTGCAGCTGAATTGACAACTCAGTTGTTAAGGCTTATAAGTATTCTTTACCTCCCCTTGTGTCGAATCAATAAATTTGGGTTTACTTCCCTCGAAGACTGCCGCGATCCCCTATACTTGTGGGTTATCAAGACTATTTTCTGGCGCCGTTGCCGGGGAGGCATAGCTCTACTCATAAGTTCACCTGGGGAGTACACTCTACCTCTCTCTCTGTTTTATTTTATTTTGTTTTGCTTAGTTTACTTTTGTCTAGTTTATTTGTGCTTAGTTTATTTCTGTCTAGTGTTACTTTGCTTAGTTTCTTTTTGTCTTGTTTTACTTTTCTCATATACCCAAAAATCCATAAAAATTTGAAAAACCTAAAAATTAAAAACTGCTGTCATGGGAGAACCCATAACCTACTTGGAGCTTATAGAATATTATAATAATTATAGAGAATCAAGAACTGGTAAAGTAATGAGTGCTGTGATAGAAAAATTGAATACAATTGCTAAAATTTTGCTTAAACGCCATGATATAAACTGTTGCTCTCAACAGGACACTAAACATCTTAAATTTCAGTGTGGCTTTAGTGAGGAATTTTTAATTAAGAACTATAATCGGAATAGCTATATTCATTTTGGGTTCGAAGAAGTAGAACAATTTGTCATATTTATGGGAGCTTCTGAGATCGAAACCTTCATGGTTAAGAATTATGAAACTTGTGTTGTTTGTAAGGACCTTAAAGATTATGTCTCTTCTATCCTTAATTTTTGCATAGAAAGCTACAGTGATAATCCTTATATCATTGATTATAAAGAGAGACTCATTAATGCACAAGAATGCACTCACAATTTGCAGGAACCTGTGAAAGAAGAAATTGTTGAACCTGAAAGCTCATTGGATGAAAAAGAGGAGGAAATTGATGAACCTGAAAGCTCATTGGATGAAAAAGAAGAGGAGAGTGATGAACAAAAGGAGGAAGAATGGATTAGCTACACATGCCAACCTTCTAATGAGAGTAACTCTTTATCTCTTACACTATTTGATTGTCCTCCATGCTTACCGAAAGAGGTTGAATGTTATGTTCCTGTGGATTCTCTTGAAATATTACCTATAAGTAAAATTTGTGAGAATAATTATGCTACTGTTATTTATGATAATCCATGCTACTTTGATAAATCTTATGATAATGCTTTGTTTGTGCCTGATGTCGAAATGCATGGTACTAAAGAATTTTGCTTAGCAAATGTTTATGATAAATCTTTAGATGATGGTCCTATGTTACTTGATAATATTAATTGTACTACTATTAAAAATGGGATTGGAGAAGTCTTGACTTTATCTATGAGTCCCATATCTCTTGAGATTGATCAATCATCATGTTATATTATTGATAAAAGTGTGTTTGAGAGTTTTGATCCCACTATGTTTGAACTTGATAAAAATTATATGTCTATGGATCATGAAAAGTATGCTGCATGTGATAGTTATATTGTTGAGTTTGTTCATGAAGCTACTGAAAATTATTATGAGAGAGGAAAATATGGTTGTAAAAATTTGCATAGTACTAAAACACCTCTCTATATGCTTAAAATTTTGAAGTTACTCTTGTTTTATCTTCTTATGCTTGTCACTTTGTTCTTCATGAATTTATTTGTGTACAAGATTCCTATGCATAGGAAGTGGGTTAGACTTAAATGTGTTTTGAATTTGTTTTTTGATGCTCTCTTTTGCTTCAACTTTTATTTCTTTCGAGTGCATCATTAAAACTGCTGAGCCCATCTTAATGGCTATAAAGAAAGAACTTCTTGGGAGATAACCCATGTGTTTATTTTGCTACTGTTTTGTTGTATTTTGGAAGTTGTTACTACTGTAGCAACCTCTCCTTATCTTTATTTTATTGCAATGTTGTGCCAAGTGAAGCCTCTAATCGAAGGTTGATACTAGATTTGGATTTCTGCGCAGAAACAGATTTCTATCTGTCACGAATTCTGGTCAGATTCTCTGTAGGTAACTCAGAAAAATCTGCCAATTTATGTGCATGTTCCTCAGATATGTACGCAACTTTCATTAGTTTTGAGTTTTCTGATTTGAGCAACGGAAGTACCTCTTTAAAATTCGTCTTTACTGGCTGTTCTGTTTTGGCAGATTCTGTCTCTGTTTTTTGGATTGTCTCTTGTGGACTTTAAGCAAGACTTTCTAGACGTGGAGAGCTGTAGCTAATGTTTTATTGAGTTCTTGCAATGTGTCACTACAGGACCAAGGTGGATTCAAGTTTTTTTGAGTACTAACCTCTCTAATGAAGTTTATGAGAAGTTTGGTGTGAAGGAAGTTTTCAAGGGTCAAGAGAGGAGGATGATATATGATCAAGAAGAGTGAAAAGTCAAAGCTTGGGGATGCCCCCGTGGTTCATCCCTGCATATTTCAAGAAGACTCAAGCGTCTAAGCTTGGGGATGCCCAAGGCATGCCCTTCTTCATCAACTTATCAGGTTTCTTCTATTGAAACTATATTTTTATTCGGTCACATCATATGTGCTTTACTTGGAGCGTCTGTGTGCTTTTATTTTTGTTTGTGTTTGAATAAAGATGGATCCTAGCAATCCTTGTTTGGGAGAGAGACACGCTCCGCTTTTTCATATGAACACTTGTTCTTCGTTTTACTTTTAATGTTCAATGATAAAAGTTGGAAGCTACAATACTTATGGTTATTTGGTTGGAAACAGAAAATGCCTCATATTGTCTTGAATAATTTGATACTTGACAATTGTTTTGAGCTATTAAGTAGATCATGATTAAGTTTTTTTTTCATGTAGTTTAAACCTATTAGTGGAGAACTACTGTAGAGCTTGTTAAAATTGGTTTGCATGATTGGTCTCTCTTAAGGTCTAGATATTTTCTGGTAAAAGTGTTTGAGCAACAAGGAAGACAGTGTAGAGTATTATAATGCTTGCAATATGTTCTTATGTAAGTTTTGCTGCACCGGTTCATACTTGTGTTTGCTTCAAATAGCCTTGCTAGCCTAAGCCTTGTATCGAGAGGGAATACTTCTCATGCATCCAAAATCCTTGAGCCAACCACTATGCCATTTGTGTCCACCATACCTACCTACTACATGGTATTTCTCCGCCATTCCAAAGTAAATTGCTTGAGTGCTACCTTTAAACAATTCAAAATTTATTACCTCTGATTTGTGTCAATGTTTTATAGCTCATGAGGAAGTATGTGGTGTTTTATCTTTCAATCTTGTTGGGCAACTTTCACTAATGGACTAGTGGCTTCATCCGCTTATCCAATAATTTTGCAAAAAGAGCTGGCAATGGGATTCCCAGTCCCAAATTAATTAACCAAAATAGACACTCCTCCATGGTATGTGATTGTTGGACGGCACCCGAAGGATTCGGTTAGCCATGGCTTGAGAAAGCAAAGGTGGGGAGGAGTGTCATCATAATAAAACCAAAATAAAAGGGCACTCCTTCATGGTATGAGGTTGTTGGCAGGCACCCGAGGATTCGGTTAGCCATGGTTTGTGAAAGAAAGGTTGGAAGGAGTGCCACCCTGATGCGTGTGGTTGACACGTCCGTTGGGAACCCCAAGAGGAAGGTGTGATGCGCACAGCGGCAAGTTTCCCTCAGTAAGAAACCAAGGTTTAATCGAACCAGTAGGAGTCAAGAAGCACGTTGAAGGTTGATGGCGGCGGGATGTAGTGCGGCGCAACACCAGAGATTCCGGCGCCAACGTGGAACCTGCACAACACAACCAAAGTACTTTGCCCCAACGAAACAGTGAGGTTGTCAATCTCACCGGCTTGCTGTAACAAATGATTAACCGTATTGTGTGGAAGATGATTGTTTGCAGAAAACAGTAAAACAGTATTGCAGTAGATTGTATTTCAGTATAGAGAATTGGACCGGGGTCCACAGTTCACTAGAGGTGTCTCTCCCATAAGATAAACAGCATGTTGGGTGAACAAATTACAGTTGGGCAATTGACAAATAAAGAGGGCATGACCATGCACATACATATTATGATGAGTATTGTGAGATTTAATTGGGCATTACGACAAAGTACATAGACCGCTATCCAGCATGCATCTATGCCTAAAAAGTCCACCTTCAGGTTATCATCCGAACCCCCTCCAGTATAAAGTTGCTAACAACAGACAATTGCATTAAGTATTGCGCGTAATGTAATCAGTGACTACATCCTCGAACATAGCACCAATGTTTTATCCCTAGTGGCAACAGCACATCCATAACCTTAGAGGTTCTTGTCACCCCTCCAGATTCACGGAGACATGAACCCACTATCGAGCATAAATACTCCCTCTTGGAGTTACTAGCATCAACTTGGCCAGAGCATCTACTAATAACGGAGAGCATGCAAGATCATAAACAACACATAGACATAACTTTGATAATCAACATAACAAGTATTCTCTATTCATCGGATCCCAACAAACGCAACATATAGAATTACAGATAGATGATCTTGATCATGTTAGGCAGCTCACAAGATCCGACAATTAAGCACAATGGGGAGAAGACAACCATCTAGCTACTGCTATGGACCCATAGTCTAGGGGTAGACTACTCACACATCACTCCGGAGGCGACCATGGCGGCGTAGAGTCCTCCGGGAGATGATTCCCCTCTCCGGCAGGGTGCCGGAGGCGATCTCCTGAATCCCCCGAGATGGGATTGGCGGCGGCGGCGTCTCTGGAAGGTTTTCCGTATCGTGGCTCTCGGTACTGGGGGTTTCGCGACGGAGGCTTTAAGTAGGCGGAAGGGCAGGTCAAGAGGCGGCACGAGGGGCCCACACTACAGGCCGACGCAGCCAGGGCTTGGGCCGCGCCGCCCTGTAGTCTGGCCACCTCGTGGCCCCACTTCGTCTCCTCTTCAGTCTTCTGGAAGCTTCGTGGCAAAATAGGACCCTGGGCGTTGATTTCGTCCAATTCCGAGAATATTTCGTTACTAGGATTTCTGAAACCAAAAATAGCAGAAACAAGAATCGGCACTTCGGCATCTTGTTAATAGGTTAGTTCCAGAAAATGCACGAATATGACATAAAGTGTGCATAAAACATGTAGATAACATCAATAATGTGGCATGGAACACAAGAAATTATCGATACGTCGGAGACGTATCAGCATCCCCAAGCTTAGTTCTGCTCGTCCCGAGCAGGTAAAACAATAACAAAGATAATTTCTGGAGTGACATGCCATCATAACCTTGATCATACTATTTGTAAAGCATATGTAGTGAATGCAGCGATCAAAACAATGTATATGACATGAGTAAACAAGTGAATCATATAGCAAAGACTTTTCATGAATAGTACTTCAAGACAAGCATCAATAAGTCTTGCATAAGAGTTAACTCATAAAGCAATAATTCAAAGTAAAAGCATTGAAGCAACACAAAGGAAGATTAAGTTTCAGCGGTTGCTTTCAACTTGTAACATGTATATCTCATGGATATTGTCAACATAGAGTAATATAATAAGTGCAATATGCAAGTATGTAGGAATCAATGCACAGTTCACACAAGTGTTTGCTTCTTGAGGTGGAGAGAAATAGGTGAACTGACTCAACAATGAAAGTAAAAGAATGGTCCTCCATAGAGGAAAAGCATCGATTGCTATATTTGTGCTAGAGCTTTGATTTTGAAAACATGAAGCAATTTTGTCAACGGTAGTAATAAAGCATATGTATCATGTAAATTATATCTTACAAGTTGCAAGCCTCATGCATAGTATACTAATAGTGCCCGCACCTTGTCCTAATTAGCTTGGACTACCGGATCATCGCAATGCACATGTTTTAACCAAGTGTCACAAAGGGGTACCTCTATGCCGCTTGTACAAAGGTCTAAGGAGAAAGCTCGCATTGGATTTCTCGCTATTGATTATTCTCAACTTAGACATCCATACCGGGACAACATAGACAACAGATAATGGACTCCTCTTTTATGCATAAGCATGTAACAACAATTAATAATTTTCTCATATGAGATTGAGGATATATGTCCAAAACTGAAACTTCCACCATGGATCATGGCTTTAGTTAGCGGCCCAATGTTCTTCTCTAACAATATGCATGCTTAACCATAAGGTGGTAGATCTCTCTTACTTCAGACAAGACGAACATGCATAGCAACTCACATGATATTCAACAAAGAGTAGTTGATGGCGTCCCCAGAAACATGGTTATCGCACAACAAGCAACTTAATAAGAGATAAAGTGCATAAGTACATATTCAATACCACAATAGTTTTTAAGCTATTTGTCCCATGAGCTATATATTGCAAAGGTGAATGATGGAATTTTAAAGGTAGCACTCAAGCAATTTACTTTGGAATGGCGGAGAAATACCATGTAGTAGGTAGGTATGGTGGACACAAATGGCATAGTGGTTGGCTCAAGGATTTTGGATGCATGAGAAGTAATCCCTCTCGATACAAGGTTTAGGCTAGCAAGGTTATTTGAAACAAACACAAGGATGAACCGGTGCAGCAAAACTCACATAAAAGACATATTGTAAACATTATAAGACTCTACACCGTCTTCCTTGTTGTTCAAACTCAATACTAGAAATTATCTAGACCTTAGAGAGACCAAATATGCAAACCAAATTTTAGCATGCTCTATGTATTTCTTCATTAATGGGTGCAAAGCATATGATGCAAGAGCTTAAACATGAGCACAACAATTGCCAAGTATCACATTATCCAAGACATTATAGCAATTTACTACATGTATCATTTTCCAATTCCAACCATATAACAATTTAACGAAGAAGAAACTTCGCCATGAATACTATGAGTAGAGCCTAAGGACATACTTGTCCATATGCTACAGCGGAGCGTGTCTCTATCCCATAAAGTGAATGCTAGGATCCATTTTATTCAAACAAAACAAAAAACAAAAACAAACCGACGCTCCAAGAAAAGCACATAAGATGTGATGGAATAAAAATATAGTTTCAGGGGAGGAACCTGATAATGTTGTCGATGAAGAAGGGGATGCCTTAGGCATCCCCAAGCTTAGACGCTTGAGTCTTCTTAGAATATGCAGGGGTGAACCACCGGGGCATCCCCAAGCTTAGAGCTTTCACTCTCCTTGATCATGTTGTATCATCTCCTCTCTTGATCCTTGAAAACTTCCTCCACACCAAACTTCAAACAACTCATTAGAGGATTAGTGGACAATAAAAATTAACATGTTCAGAGGTGACACAATCATTATTAACACTTCTGGACATTGCATAAAGCTACTGGACATTAATGGATCAAAGAAATTCATCCAACATAGCAAAAGAGGCAATGCGAAATAAAAGACAGAATCTGTCAAAACAGAACAGTTCGTATTGACGAATTTTATCGAGGCACCAGACTTGCTCAAATGAAAATGCTCAAATTGAATGAAAGTTGCGTACATATCTGAGGATCACTCACGTAAATTGGCATAATTTTCTGAGTTACCTACAGAGAAAACAGCCCAGATTCGTGACAGCAAAGAAATCTGTTTCTGCGCAGTAATCCAAATCTAGTATGAACTTTTCTATCAACGACTTTACTTAGCACAACAAAACACTAAACTAAGATAAGGAGAGGTTGCTACAGTAGTAAACAACTTCCAAGACACAAAATAAAAACAATGTACTGTAGTAAAAACCATGGGTTGTCTCCCATAAGCGCTTTTCTTTAACGCCTTTCAGCTAGCCGCAGAAAGTGTGTATCAAGTATTATCAAGAGATGGTGCATCTACAGCGGGATGCGGAGTTTTCTCAACCAGGCATAGTATGTTAGATACATAAGTTTTAGCGTCTTCCTTTTCATTAGTCTTGGGCTTGCTACTCTCATCAAACAAATTTTCAGGGACAAGCCAAGCATAATTATTTTCTAGTGCATCATTCATCGCTAGGAGCTTACATGGTATTGGTGCTTTGATCCCACCATCATTAATATTATTAGTGTACTTTATTCTATCCATATCCATCTTTTCAAGGAGACTAACAAAATTGGTATAAGAACCAAGCATATTATATTTAGCAAAGACCTTTCTAGCCTCTCTTGCTATACCACCAAATTCTCTAAGAAGGGTTTCTAAAACAAAATCTTTCTTTTCCCCTTCTTCCATATCACCGAGTGTAAGAAACATGTGTCGGATTATAGGATTGAGGTTAACGAATTTAGTTTCCATCATACGAACTAAAGCAGCAGCGGCAATTTCATAGGTAGGAGCAAGTTCTACCAAGTGTCTATCTTCAAAATCTTCAACGGTACTGACATGATTGAAAAATTCTTCTATATTATTTCTCCCAATTATAGACCCACGTCCTACCGGTATGTCTTTCGTGGTAAAATTAAAAGGAAACATGATGAATCAAGTAAAGTAAATGCAAGTAACTAATTTTTTGTGTTTTTGATATAGCAAACAAGATAGCAAATAAAGTAAAACTAGCAACTAATTTTTTTGTATTTTGATTTAGTGCAGCAAACAAAGTAGTAAATAAAACTAAGCAAGACAAAAACAAAGTAAAGAGATTGCGATGTGGAGACTCCCCTTGCAGCGTGTCTTGATCTCCCCGGCAACGGCGCCAGAAATTTGCTTGATGCGTGTGGTTGACACGTCCGTTGGGAACCCCAAGAGGAAGGTGTGATGCGCACAGCGGCAAGTTTCCCTCAGTAAGAAACCAAGGTTTAATCGAACCAGTAGGAGTCAAGAAGCACGTTGAAGGTTGATGGCGGCGGGATGTAGTGCGGCGCAACACCAGAGATTCCGGCGCCAACGTGGAACCTGCACAACACAACCAAAGTACTTTGCCCCAACGAAACAGTGAGGTTGTCAATCTCACCGGCTTGCTGTAACAAATGATTAACCGTATTGTGTGGAAGATGATTGTTTGCAGAAAACAGTAAAACAGTATTGCAGTAGATTGTATTTCAGTATAGAGAATTGGACCGGGGTCCACAGTTCACTAGAGGTGTCTCTCCCATAAGATAAACAGCATGTTGGGTGAACAAATTACAGTTGGGAAATTGACAAATAAAGAGGGCATGACCATGCACATACATATTATGATGAGTATTGTGAGATTTAATTGGGCATTACGACAAAGTACATAGACCGCTATCCAGCATGCATCTATGCCTAAAAAGTCCACCTTCAGGTTATCATCCGAACCCCCTCCAGTATAAAGTTGCTAACAACAGACAATTGCATTAAGTATTGCGCGTAATGTAATCAGTGACTACATCCTCGAACATAGCACCAATGTTTTATCCCTAGTGGCAACAGCACATCCATAACCTTAGAGGTTCTTGTCACCCCTCCAGATTCACGGAGACATGAACCCACTATCGAGCATAAATACTCCCTCTTGGAGTTACTAGCATCAACTTGGCCAGAGCATCTACTAATAACGGAGAGCATGCAAGATCATAAACAACACATAGACATAACTTTGATAATCAACATAACAAGTATTCTCTATTCATCGGATCCCAACAAACGCAACATATAGAATTACAGATAGATGATCTTGATCATGTTAGGCAGCTCACAAGATCCGACAATTAAGCACAATGGGGAGAAGACAACCATCTAGCTACTGCTATGGACCCATAGTCCAGGGGTAGACTACTCACACATCACTCCGGAGGCGACCATGGCGGCGTAGAGTCCTCCGGGAGATGATTCCCCTCTCCGGCAGGGTGCCGGAGGCGATCTCCTGAATCCCCCGAGATGGGATTGGCGGCGGCGGCGTCTCTGGAAGGTTTTCCGTATCGTGGCTCTCGGTACTGGGGGTTTCGCGACGGAGGCTTTAAGTAGGCAGAAGGGCAGGTCAAGAGGCGGCACGAGGGGCCCACACTACAGGCCGGCGCGGCCAGGGCTTGGGCCACGCCGCCCTGTAGTCTGGCCACCTCGTGGCCCCACTTCGTCTCCTCTTCGGTCTTCTGGAAGCTTCGTGGCAAAATAGGACCCTGGGCGTTGATTTCGTCCAATTCCGAGAATATTTCGTTACTAGGATTTCTGAAACCAAAAACAGCAATGACAAGAAGCGGCACTTCGGCATCTTGTTAATAGGTTAGTTCCAGAAAATGCACAAATATGACATAAAGTGTGCATAAAACATGTAGATAACATCAATAATGTGGCATGGAACACAAGAAATTATCGATACGTCGGAGACGTATCACACCCAAAAATAAAATAAAATGGGAGCCGATCTTTGAAGGTTTGTCTGGCAAGGGGGTTAGAGTGCCCACTACCATTCGTTGACAACAACAAACACCTCTCAAAACTTTACTTTTATGCTCTCTTTATGTTTTCAAAACCAAAGGTCTAGCACAAATATAGCAATCAATGCTTCCCTCTGCGAAGGGCCTTTCTTTTACTTTATGTTGAGTCAGTTTACCTACTTCCTTCCATCTTAGAAGCAAACACTTGTGTCAACTGTGCATTGATTCTTACATACTTGCTTATTTGCATTCATTATATTACTTTATGTTGACAATTATCCATGAGATATGCATGTTGAAAGTTGAAAGCAACCGCTGAAACATATATCTTCCTTTGTGTTGCTTCGATGCCTTTACTTTGAATCTATTGCTTTATGAGTTAACTCTTGTGCAAGACTCTTGATGCTTGTCTTGAAAGTACTCTTCATGAAAAGTTTTGCTATATGTTATCTATTTGTTAGCAACTATAAATCATTGCCTTGAGTCACTTCATTCATTTCATATGCTTTGTAATAGTATGATCAAGGTTATGTAAGTAGCATGTCACTACAGAAATTATTCTTTTTATCGTTTACCTACTCGAGGACGAGTAGGAACTAAGCTTGGGGATGCTGATACGTCTCCAACGTATTCATAATTTCTGATGTTCCATGCTTGTTTTATGACAATACTTACATGTTTTGCTCGCACTTTATGATGATTTCATGCGTTTTCCGGAACTAACCTATTAACAAGATGCCACAGTGCCAGTTCCTGTTTTCTGCTGTTTTTGGTTCCAGAAAGGCTGTTCGGGCAATATTCTCGGAATTGGGCGAAATCAACGCCAAAGATCTTATTTTTCCCGGAAGGCTCCAGAACACCGAAGGGGAGTCGGAGGAGAGCCAGGGGGCCACCACACATGTGGGCCGCGCGGGCTACACCCTGGCCGCGCCGGCCTGGTGTGGGGCCACCCTGTCGCCCCTCCTGCACCGCCTCTTCGCCTATTTAACCCCTTTCGACCTAAAAACGCGATACCTTTTGACGAAACTCCAGAAAGACTCCAGGGGCGCCGCTGCCATCGCGAAACTCCAATTCGGGGGACAGAAGTCTCTGTTCCGGCACCCTGCCGGGACGGGGAAGTGCCCCCGGAAGCCATCTCCATCGACGCCATCGCCTCCATCATGCTCCGTGAGTAGTTCCCCCATGGACTACGGGTTCTAGCAGTAGCTAGTTGGTACTCTCTATCCCATGTACTTCAATACAATGATCTCATGAGCTGCCTTACATGATTGAGATCCATCTGATGTAATCGGTGTTGTGTTTGTTGGGATCCGATGGATGATACATTATGATTAGTCTATCTATAAAGTTTGTGAAGTTATTGTTGCTGCAATCTTGTTATGCTTAATGCTTGTCACTAGGGCCCAAGTGGCATGATCTTAGATTTAAGCTCTATACTTATTGCTTAGATTGTATCTACAAGTTGTATGCACATGTCACTGTCCGGAACCAAAGGCCCCGAAGTGACAGAAATCGGGACAACCGGAGGGGATGGCGGTGATGTGAGGATCACATGTTTTCACGGAGTGTTAATGCTGTGCTCCGGTACTCTATTAAAAGGAGTACCTTAATATCCAGTAGATTCCCTTGAGGCCCGGCTGCCACCGGCTGGTAGGACAAAAGATGTTGTACAAGTTTCTCATTGCGAGCACGTATGACTATATATGGAAAACATGCCTACATGATTAATGAATTGATGTTCTTTCTTAATGCTTTATCAATCCTATCAATTGCCCAACTATAATTTGTTCACCCAACACTTGTCACTTATTGGAGAGTTACCACTAGTGTAGATCGCTGGGAACCCCGGTCCATCTCTCATCACTATATACTCATTCTATATGTCATTGGAAGTAGTATCAACTATTTTCCGGTGCCATCGCCTCTGTGTTACTGTTTCTGCTGCTGTGTTACTATTACTATTGCTCTCATATTACTGCTGCTTTCACATCACCCCTGTTACTAGTGCTTTTCCAGGTGCAGCTGAATTGACAACTCAGTTGTTAAGGCTTATAAGTATTCTTTACCTCCCCTTGTGTCGAATCAATAAATTTGGGTTTACTTCCCTCGAAGACTGCCGCGATCCCCTATACTTGTGGGTTATCATTATTCGAGTGGAAACACCGGAGGCTTTCATCAAAGGTCAAATTGACAGTCCGCCAGAACTCGACTTTGAATAGGTAACAGTACTGGTAATAAAAAGTTCGCGTTTTACTTTCCGAACAATGTTTTTGCTGTTTTTGGAAAATATGAAAAATTATGAGATCGAAACGAAGAGGAGGAGACACACGAGGGCGTGCCCCCATAGGCCGGCGCGGGCCCCAGCCTGGCCGCGCCGCCCTATGAGGTGGCCACCTCGTCGCCCCTCTCCGACTCTGGTTCGACCTGGTACTTTCCTTGTGTCGTAAAAATTCCTGCTATATAATCCCCCGGACCCCTGGAGGTCCGTATATCGTTTTCTCGACGTGTTTTGTTTCGAGCTGTTTCTGCCAGGATCTATTTTCAATCTAGAAGCATCATGATTTCCAACAACAAGGGCAAGGGGCTTTCGGATGAAGATATTCAAGATCCCGAGTGGAAAGAGGTGGACGAGAGCGTCAAGGGAGAAGATGAAGAAGAAGGGGAGGAAGACTCGCGCGCATACCCGCGTGCTACCATCGCAAGCATCGAGGTGGTGGATAACCCTTTTAGTGCAAAGAGGAGCGCAAGAATTCGCACCGGAGGAAGGGTTCCACGTCATTACCTAGCTCCAAAGACATCTTCTTCAGGCACTTACCACCCCTTCCGCAATCTAATTTACAATAGTCAAATTGAAAGGACTCCCAAGGCAGCATTGCCTAGCAATTGGGATACAGATCGTTCTAACACTGCAGGAAGGATGAAGCCTGAAGTTGAAGAGTGGGGAAATAACTCCAAGAGTTGGGACTCGCCATCGGACATACTTCTTAACCGCGTCGAGCACAATTCGGAGATGATCCGCAACCTCATGTACAAGATTGATGAGCTTTAGGAGCTTGTTGAGAAGCTTGTCAAGAATTCATCACCACCACCGCTGAAGGAGTAATTCATCATCGGTATTGGCATCCCCTTGGTTTGTTCCAAGCTTGGGGGAGTGCCGCGGTATCACATCATCACTATCTTTTACTTTTTACTATCAAGTAGTGTCATATCATGAGTAGGGAAGTTATCATATAAGATGGGTTGCAGTGTGTAAGTATCTCTCCCTTAGTTGGTTGTCTATGTATCCTTTGGTGTGAGTTATCGTTATGGAATATTAATGAGAAGTCTTATCATTTATATATTGCACATCTTATTTTAGTTTGCAATCTCCATTATAAGATTGATCTTGTTACAAGTATTGGTATCACTTTGGGAGCATTGAATAAATCTATTTGGTTTTGGCAAACTTAGCATTGGTCAATAGCAATAACACTTTGAGGTTTAAGTAGAAAAGAGAAATACATGTAGATATGTTGTTTCATTGTCTTTCTTTCTTGTTAGCTCCTTAGCTTATTATTCTGAAGTTAAAATTGTTTGTGCTTACAAGGAAGATGCATGATTGTTTCTATCACATGTATATTTGTTTGTTTCCCTCAACTCTTGTGCTTGCTAATTAACCTTGCTAGCCAAAAACCTGTACCGAGAGGGAATGCTTCTCGTGCATCCAAACCTTAACCCAAACCTATGCCATTTGTGTCCATCATAACTACCTACTACATGGTATTTCCTGCCATTCCAGGTAAATACTTCGTGTGCTACCTTTAAACAATTCAAAATTTACTATCTCTTATTTGTGTCAATGTTTTATAGCTCATGAGGAAGTATGTGGTGTTTTATCTTTCAATCTTGTTGGGCAACTTTCACCAATGGACTAGTGGCTTCATCCGCTTATCCAATTATTGTGCAAAAAGAGCTGGCAATGGGGTTCCCAGCCCCGATTAATTAACCTTCATAATTTTACAAATAGACACTCCTCCATGGTATGTGATTGTTGGAAGGCACCCGAGGATTCGGTTAGCCATGGCTTGAGAAAGCAAAGAAGGGGAGGAGTGTCATCTAAATAAAACTAAAATAAAAAGGCACTCCTTCGTGGTATGAGATTGTTGGCAGGCACCCGAGGATTCGGTTAGCCATGGTTTGTGAAAGCAAAGGTTGGGAGGAGTGCCAACCTAAAATAAAACTTTATGGGAGCCGCTCTTCGAGAGTTTGTCTGGCAAGGGGGTTAGAGTACCCGCTACCAGTCGTTGAAAACAACAAACACCTCTCAAAATGTTACTTTTACTCTCTTTATATGACTTCAAAACTGAAAAAGCTCTAGGACATGATTTAATCCCTGCTTCCCTCTGCGAAGGGCCTGTCTTTTACTTTATGTTGAGTCAGTAAACCTATTTCTCTCCATCTTAAGCAAGCATTTGAGTTGTTGTGATCAAACCATCTATATTGTGATTTACTTCATCATGTCTTTTACTCTTCCTTGTTTAGTACAAGTTTTATCCGAATGAATATAGCCTTGAAAGTTATCAATGATTATGAGGAGATTATTATGATTGAGTATGCAAGTTGTGCCATATAAACTTTAACATGAGAGCGCTGCTCGATAGATAAGTGTAACCTGTTAATTGTTCTCTGACCAAGAACGAAGTTTGCCATCACCAACTATGATTTCTTATGCACCTTTATTTGTGATTACCTTCTAATTGTTTCAAGTTGAATTATATGAGGAAGTTGTTTACTAGAATGTCTTGTGTGAATGAATATGATGCTCCTTGTCCGTATTTTATTTATCGACTCTTCACTCCATAAACATGTGGTCCTGTTTACCGAGTTCAGTTTCGCTTGGGGACAAGCAAAGTCTAAGCTTGGGGGGAGTTGATACGTCCATTTTGCATCACTATTTTATATCATAATTTGCTGTTATTCATTGATATATTTCATATTTGGAGATGATACTTATGTTATTTCATCTATTTTGCATGTTTCATGATTATTGGAGGATCGCGCACCGGAGTTAGGATTCTGCTGGAAAAAGCGCCGTCAGAATGCAATATTTCAGAAGATCAACAATTGACGAAATTTATATGAAAAATCCTATTTTTCCAGAAGACGAAGGGAGCCAGAAGGGGGAGCCGAGGAGGGCCGCCATGGGCCCACCTCACAGGCCGGCGCGGGCCAAGCCTGGCCACGCCGCCTTGTGGGGAGGGGGCCCACAGCCCCCTCTGGCCTCCTCTCCTTCGCGTATTTCTTCGTCCCGAAAACCTAAGCTCTGGGGGGACAGACGCGAAGAGTCACAGCCGCCTCTGCGGGGCGGAGAACACCAGAGAGAAAAGAGCTCTCCGGCAGGCTGAAATCCACCGGGGAAATTCCCTCCCGGAGGGGGGAATCGACGCCATCGTCACCGTCATCGAGCTGGACATCATCTCCATCACCATCGCCATCATCTCCATCATCATCACCGCCGTTTCCACCGCTGCACCTCGTCACCGCTGTAACAATTTGGGTTGGATCTTGATTGTTTGATAGGGGAAACTCTCCCGGTATTGATTTCTACTTGTTATTGATGCTATTGAGTGAAACCATTGAACCAAGGTTTATGTTCAGATTGTTATTCATCATCATATCACCTCTGATCATGTTCCATATGATGTCTCATGAGTAGTTCGTTTAGTTCTTGAGGACATGGGTGAAGTCTAAATGTTAGTAGTGAAGTATGGTTAAGTAATATTCAATGTTATGATATTTAAGTTGTGGTGTTATTCTTCTAGTGGTGTCATGTGAACGTCGACTACATGATCCTTTACCTTTATGGGCCTAGGGGAATACATCTTGTACTCGTTTGCCAATTGCGGGGTTACCGGAGTGACAGAAACCTAAACCCCCGTTGGTATATCGATGCAGGAGGGATAGCAGGATCTCAGAATTTAAGGTTGTGGTTAGATTTATCTTAATTACTTTCTTGTAGTTGTGGATGCTTGCAAGGGGTATAATCACAAGTATGTATTAGTCCTAGGAAGGGCGGTGCATTAGCGTAGTTTCACCCACACAACACTTATCAAAACAATGAAGATTAATTAGCTATATGAAGCGAAAGCACTAGACTAAAATCCCGTTTGTCCTCAAGAACGTTTGGTCATTATAAGTAAACAAACCGTCTTGTCCTTTGTGCTAAAAAGGATTGGGTCACTCGCTGCAATTGTTACTCTCGCACTTTACTTACTCGTATTTATTTCAACTGCTACATCAAAACCCCATGAATACTTGTCTGTGAGCATTTACAGTGAATCCTTCATCGAAACTGCTTGTCAACACCTTCTGCTCCTCGTTGGGATCGACATTCTTACTTATCAAAAATACTACGATACACCCCCTATACTTGTGGGTCATCACTGTTCTACAAACCTCTGCTCTTGGAGGCCCAACACTGTCTACAGGAAAAGATGCGTGAGTAGACATCAGATACCGGCGTAACTGTTGTCGCATAACCAAAAGGCATGATGAGTTTTATCTTACATCTTAAACCCCGGCATTCCGGGGTAGAATTTAACAAGCTTAAGTTTTGAGGCAACAGATATGAGGAACGCAGAATAAGAGATTCAGGCAATAAGAGGCTGCGCGCCGGCCTCAGGAGCTTCCGGAGGAGCATCGCCTTCTTCCGGATCAGCTGCATCCTCTTCGGCATCCTCATCCTCCTCGTCCTCGAGGACTTCTCCTTCTTCGTCAGAAATTGCATCCTTGACGTCGGGGGGAGGAGGGATGAAGGTGCGCACGTGGGCGAACTCGGCGATGCGGTAGGCGCGGTCCTGGCGCTTGGCGGTGCGAGCCGGATCCTTGTCGGTTGGCGAGTCGCCACGGAGGGCGTGGAAGGCCTCCAGGTCCAGGTCATCGTACCAGGAGCAGGCGATGCGCAGCACTGCATCCGCTCCGGCACGAGCCGTCGAACATCTCCACTCGCGGATCCTCCGGCCCGCGTCCTTCAGGCGGTCAGCGACGAGCGAGACGTTGTCAGGCACTGGCTCCCCAGGCCACAACACCTTGAGGACTTGGATGGCAGCGTTCGGAAGGTCGGCAAGATGCCGGTCCACGGAGCGCATGTGCTGGACCCGGGCGGAGAGCGCGACCAGATAGTCGTAGCCGTCCCAGGGCGCATCCGGACTGGGCAGGGATTGCTTGGCCCTATGCTCCGTGACCTTGGCAACCGCATGCGTCTGGGAATCCGGGAAGATCCCTACAAAGAAAAAGAGAAGAAACAGCAACCGGTGTAAGAACATACCGGTATCAACTAAAAGCTTCTAAGCAAGGGAAAAAAGGAAAAAATCGCTTACTGCAGGCGAGGGCGTCGATCTGCATCACCATCCGATCATATTCGGTTTGATCGGCGGTGAGCAGGGCGATCCGGTCCTGCGCAGCCTTCCGCGCGGCCGTCTCCTCCTCCAGCTCCTTCCGCAGCACAGCAGTGGAGTCCGTGTACTCCTTCAGGGTTTCCTCCAGTTTGGCCTCTGCTGCGGCTTTGGCCTCCTTGAGCTCCCGCACATGTCGGAGCTCAGCCTGCATGGCCTGCTCCTTCACTTCGCGATGCACAGTGGTGAGCTGCTCCTTCTCAGCTGAAATCCGGAAGGGTCTTGTTAACAAAGAGATGTCCGGTATGGCAAAAGATGCAAAACAAGTAAAAACAAGAAATGGTACCTTTGAGCGCGGCGAGCTCGGTGGAGAGATCCTCGAAGGAGACTTCCGGAAGAGCTGAAATGCAAAAAGTTAGGAACTAAAAAAGAAAAAGCAACCGGTAAAAAGAGGCCGGAGGAGCAAGGACTAACCTTGGCACTTGCTGTGGGCCTCGGACAGCTCCCGGTGCTCCCACAACAGCTCCTCAAAGAGCTGCTTCCGGGTCTCCAACGTGCTCTGTTCAAAAACAGGAGGTTTCGGTAAAAACATGCCGGCAAAGAGAGAAAAGTTCCGCGCTAAGTGCTGCGCTCTAAACCCGAAACTCGGGGACTGGCTATGCCGGTTTTTTGGTGTTTACAGCAAAGTTTCACGCTAAGAACTCCGTTCTCAACCCGAAACTCGGGGACTGGGAGGATATACATAATCTTCAAAGCTTGGAAAGAAAACCGGCAAGGATGTAAAAGAAATTGAGGTTATGCGGTTTACCATCACGTTCGTGCTGGCGTCGTGCCAGGCATTGTCAAACTCCTTGGCCGCGCGTCGCAGCCGGCCAAAATGTTGTCCGGTGCTGCGAGGGCCGGAGGGGTCGACCACCAGGAGCTTGTCCTTGCCGAGGCCGCGCATCGCCGGCGTCAGATCCGCCCGATTCCACTTTTTAGCGTAATCGAGCAGATGGCCCAGGTCAGCTCCTTGGCGTTGGAACTCTGTGATCCGTCTCAGAGGCCACCACTGTGGCGCGGCCAGCGTGCAGAACTAGCGTCTGCGAGCCGGAAGAGGGAGCGGTGGCCGCGGTCACCACCGCAGCAAGTTCCTGGGCGGTGAGCTTGCCGCTCTCTGGCGGTGTTGGCTTGGCGGCCGCCGGCTTGCTGGCCGAGGTTGCCGGAGTAGGTGCTGGCGCGGTCTTGGCTGGCTCATGAGCTCCAGGCGCATCCTTCGTCGGAGCGGAGCTTGCCGGCTCGGAAGAATCCGGCACAGCCTTGGAGGGGGAGGAAGGAGTCCTCTTCTTTTCTTCTTCTGGATAGGAGGAACCAGAGGTTCCGCCTGCCCGGCATCTTCGGTGCTGGCGCCGGTGTTGCTGGCGCCGGTGTCTTGGGCTTCAGGAGGGGAGACAAAGTCCTCCTCCGCGCGGTGATCTGAAGATTTAGGGGCCGCGCGCCCCGAACTTGTGTTGCCCCCAGGGGGAGGCAGAAGGGTTGCCAGCACCAGATGGTACCGGACTTGGCTGAGGAGGAGGAGAGGCCCTGGCGGCGTCCTCTGAGGTCTCCGGCCTCATGCCAGAGGCGCTCTTGGAGATCTTCAAGGGAGGCCTGGAAAGATGGAAAAAGAAAGTTCAGAGAGGCAACCGGAAAAAGAGAGTCAGGAAACAAAAGAGTCAGGAAGCAAAAGAAAGTGAAAACGGAAACTTACCCGGTAGCCACCGGCATCTCCCGTTTCCTGTAGCGCTTGGTGGTCACCTTCTTCCCGCTGATCTCCATCCGGGAGCGCTTGGCCGGAGGAGCCTCGCTGGAACCGGCCTCGGGCGTGGGCGCCTTGTTCTTGCGAACTTGGGAGGCGAGCTTCTCAAGAAACTCAGCCCCCACTTCGGCCTGAAGCGGGGTGGCGCGCTTCACAACCTGTGGGTTGGCGCTGGCTGAGGGAGCGTCTACAGAAAGATAATGCATGAGAAAGAGAAAGAGCAAAAAATACCTCAAGTATAGTAACCTCATCATCCGAATCAGAGCCCTTGCCAGAAAAGTTACCGGGGCATGGAGTGTGGGTGCGGCCCATCTTCTGGTCTCCCTTGACGTAGGGGTCAGCGTCGGAGTCGTCCTGGAAGATCCGGTCCGGCGTGTAGGAAGCCGGATGCTCCTGGCCGATCCGGCGGAAGTTCTGAAATACAAAGACAACATGTTAGAGCAAGATACGCGTGGTTATACCGGAAAAAGTTTCCCGAGGATCCCAAGATCTTACTCGCCGCGGAGGAGAGTTGTGGCGGCTGTAGGGGGCCAGCCCGTATTTCCCGCTGGGACTCAGCGGGTTTTGGCAAATCTGCTTGGCCTTAAGGACCAAGTCAGTAGGGCTCAGCCGGTGGGTTGTAATCCTTGTCGGGTCCATCGGCCCCGACATCTCGCTGATCTTGTGGGCGCGCCACTGAAGGGGCAGCACCCGGCGCGTGAGGAAGGTATGGACCAGATCCTCCGCGCAGAGGTTGGTCTCCTCCTTGTTGGTGTCGATGAAGCCGGCGATCCGGATGGACTCCTTGTCGTCCTTGGGATAGTGGAGCCAGTTCTTCATGGAAGGCGGCCCGGGAACATATGCCGGGAGATTGATAAAATCTTCCGGACCGCCGTTTCGGACATAGAAAAAGGTCCTCTGCCAGGTCCGGACAGAGTCCAGACTGGAGAGTTTGTAGAAGTTGCTCCCGGAGCGGGGAGACAAGATGCAGCCCCCACACCGGACAAAGGGTTTGGGCTGAGGAAGTTTCCTATCCTGGATAGAATTCTTCCGAGGATAGTAGAAGAAAGAGAAATTATCAACGGAAGGAGTGATACCGCAGTATCCCTCCATGAAGGCGGTGAAGGAAGAAAGATAAAAGATAGCATTGCCCGGAAGATGGTGGGGCTGAAGCTCGTAGAAGTCTAGAAAGCGCCGGAAGAAATCCGACATTGGAAGGCCTAAGCCGCGCTCAAAATGAGCGGCAAAGACCACAACCTCACCCGGCTGAGGCTCGGGCTGGCGCTCTTTGCCGGGGATCCGGCACCAAACCTCTTCCGGAATCCTCCGGGAGCGGTAGAGCAAGTCAATTTCCGCCTGAGTCACATCGGAGCCCATCCAGGCTCCTCGCGTGTAGGAGTCCAGATCTACTCCGGCGCCCTGGCTGGAGCTGCCGGCTTCTCATTGGTTACCGGTAGCAGGAGTTGAGCTACCGGTACCGGCCTCGCTCTGGGCAAGATCTGCCTCGAGCCCGTCAGAGTTAGTTTCAACCGAAGTTCCTCCGGAAGAAGATGTGGGGATTACGGTGTGATGGCTACCGGAAGAGGAATCCGAAAGGTAGTCCTCGGAAGATATTTTCCGGAAGGGTTCAAGATCTACCTAGAAACAAGTTTCCCAAAGACTAGCCTCGCGCGAAGATCTACGAGTAAGAGGAAAAGCAAAAGAAAGGAAAGAGTAAATACACTACCGGCCCAAGAACTGAAAAGCAAAAGGGAAAGGGGCAAATGTGCATTGGGGCTAACCTGAGACGGCGGAGAGTGCTGAGGAAGAAGGTCGGCGGAGGCACGGCGAGCTCGCGGTCGTCGACGAGGGCCGACGACGAAGAGGTGAAGACGTTGCCGACGGGAGCCCGATGCAGCGACGGTGGAGCCGCTTCGGAGGTTCTCTGCGCGGCGGAGGTTTGCAGCGCAGCAGGAGAAGCGATGCTGGTTCGTTGGGAGCGAAGCTCAGGCAACGACCGGCGGCGACGGGAGCGCAAGGGGCGAGAATCTCTGTGCGGAAGAGAAGGGGAGAATGCAGAGAAGAAGATGAAGGGGAACCGCACCCCAGTTAAATAGGAAGGAGGAATAGTGGGCCGGCAACCGCTGGGCCGCGGCGGTTCGGTTCGTGGGCCGCCACATGGCACGCAGGTACACGCGCCAAAAATGCGAGGACACAGGGAGGCCACACGGATCCGGAACGGCAGCGCGGATCCGGTGCGGCGCCATAAATGCTGGCACAGAAGACGAACCGAAGTGACCTCTGACACTGTCGAGCGCCAGGCACAGTGCGCATGTCACTGATAGGCGATGTACCCGAGATGTTCTCGACCTCGTCGATGAGAGGTTTAATGACAAGAGATACCGGAGAAAATCGGTACAAAGACATAAGTTTGGCAAAAACGCCGAAGAGTTTGATCCGGATTCCGGAAGGGTTAAACCGGTACCTTGAGAAAAGAGAACCTGGCATGGTCCGTTGGATAGGTGACTGTCTACAACTGGCGCGTGGTTGACGTGGGAGGAAATCTCTGTGGTGTAGCTTTTCGTTCCCCGGCAACGGCGCCAGAAAATAGCTTGATGTCTACGCACGGCTCTTTTCCTGTAGACAGTGTTGGGCCTCCAAGAGCAGAGGTTTGTAGAACAGCAGCAAGTTTCCCTTAAGTGGATCACCCAAGGTTTATCGAACTCAGGGAGGAAGAGGTCAAAGATATCCCTCTCAAGCAACCCTGCAATCACGATACAAGAAGTCTCTTATGTCCCCAACACACCTAATATACTTGTCAGATGTATAGGTGCACTAGTTCGGCGAAGAGATAGTGAAAATACAAGTGGTATGAATGTATATGAGCAGTAGTAACGGCGCCAGAAAATAGCTTGCTGGCGTGCAGTTGATGGTAGTAATATTGCAGTAAGTAAAGATGCAGTAAAACAGTAAATAAGCGATGATTGCAGTATTTGCAAACAAGGCCTAGGGATCATACTTTCACTAGTGGACACTCTCAACATTGATCACATAATAAAACCACTCTACACTCTCTTGTTGGATGATGAACACCATTAAATGTGTAGGGCTACAAGAGCACCTCAATGCCGGAGTTAACAAGCTCCACAACATTCGATATTCATATTTAAGTAACCTTAGAGTGCATGATAGACCAACGCAATTATACCAAGTACTAACATAGCATGCACACTGTCACCATCAGGCTATGAAAGGAGGAATAGATCACATCAATACCATCATAGTAATAGTTAACTTCATAATCTACAAGAGATCACAATCATAAACTACGCCAAGTACTACATGATGCACACACTGTCACCATTACATCATGGAGGAGGAATAGAGTACTTTAATAACATCACTAGAGTAGCACATAGATGAGTAGTGATACAAAGCTCATATGAATCTCAATCATGTAAGGCAGCTCATGAGATCATTGTATTGAAGTACATGGGAGAGAGATTAACCACATAGCTACCGGTACAGCCCTTAGCCTCGAGGGAGAACTACTCCCTTCTCATGGGAGACAGCAGCGGTGATGAAGATGGCGATGGTGTCGATGGAGATGCCTTCCGGGGGCACTTCCCCCTCCCGGCGGCGTGCCGGAATAGAGACTTCTGTCCCCCAGATCTTGGCTTCGCGATGGCGGCGGCTCTGGAAGGTTTCTCGTACCGTGGCTTATTCCTCCGAAGTTTTTAGGTCAGGGAGGCTTAAATAGGCGGAGAATCGGAGTCGGAAGGCTGACGAGGTGGCCAGACAACAGGGGGCGCGCCCCCCCTGGGCCGCGCCGCCTTACTGTGTGGTGGACCTGTGGCTCTCCTCTGGTCCCTCTCCCCTGGGCCCCGCCCCCTTACTGTGTGGAATTATAAGATACTGGGCATTGATTTCGTCCAATTCTGAGAATATTTCCTTACTAGGATTTCTGAAACCAAAAACAGCAGAAAACAGGAACTGGCACTTTAGCATCTTGTCAATAGGTTAGTTCCGGAAAACGCATCAAAACGATATAAAGTGTGAACAAAACATGTAGGTATTGTCATAAAACAAGCATGGAACATCAGAAATTATAGATACGTTGGAGACGTATCAGCATCCCCAAGCTTAGTTCCTACTCGTCCTCGTGTAGGTAAACGATAAAAGAATAATTTCTGAAGTGACATGCTACCAACATAATCTTGATCATACTATTGTAAAGCATATGAGATGAATGAAGTGATTCAAAGCAATGATAAAGATAATGAGTAAACAACTGAACCATATAGCAAAGACTTTTCATGAATAGTACTTTCAAGACAAACATCAATAAGTCTTGCATAAGAGTTAACTCATAAAGCAATAAATTCTTAGTAAAGGCATTGAAGCAACACAAAGGAAGATTTAAGTTTCAGCAGTTGCTTTCAACTTGTAACATGCATATCTCATGGATAATTGTCAACATAAAGTAAAATAATAAGTGCAATAAGCAAGCATGTAAGAATCAATGCACAGTTAACACAAGTGTTTGCTTCTAAGGCAGAAAGAAGTAGGTGAACTGACTCAACATAAAAGTAAAAGAATGGCCCTTCGAAAAGGGAAGCATTGATTGCTATATTTGTGCTAGAGCTTTTATTTTGAAAACAATAAGAGAGCATAAAAGTAAAGTTTTGAGAGGTGTTTGTTGTTGTCAACGAATGGTAGTGGGCACTCTAACCCCCTTGCCAGACAGACTTTCAAAGAGCGGCTCCCATGAAAGATTTTTATTTTTGGGTGGCACTCCTTCCAACCTTTGCTTTCACAAACCATGGCTAACCGAATCCTCGGGTGCCTGCCAACAATCTCATACCATGAAGGAGTGCCTTTTTATTTTATTTTATTTAGATGACACTCCTCCCCACCTTTACTTTCTCAAGCCATGGCTAACCGAATCCTCGGGTGCCGTCCAACAATCACATACCATGGAGGAGTGTCTATTTTTTGTAAAATTATGAAAGTTAATTAATTGGGACTGGGAACCCCATTGCCAGCTCTTTTTGCAAAATTATTGGATAAGCGGATGAAGCCACTAGTCCATTGGTGAAAGTTGCCCAACAAGATTGAAAGATAAACACCACATACTTTCTCATGAGCTATAAAACATTGACACAAATAAGAGGTAATAACTTTTGAAGTGTTTAAAGATAGCACTCAAGCAATTTACTTTGGAATGACAGAGAAATACCATGTAGTAGGTAGGTATGGTGGACACAAATGGCACAGTTTTTGGCTCAAGGATTTTGGATGCATGAGAAGTAATCCCTCTCAATACAAGGCTTAGGCTAGCAAGGTTATTTGAAGCAAACACAAGTATGAACCGGTACAGCTCACATAAAAACATATTGCAAGCATTATAAGACTCTACACTATCTTCCTTGTTGTTCAAACCCTTACTAGAAAATATCTAGACTTTAGAGACCAATCATGCAAACCAAATTTTAGCAAGCTCTATGTATTTCTTAACTAATAGGTGCAAAGTATATGATGCAAGAGCTTAAACGTGATCTATGTGAGCACAACAATTGCCAAGTATCAAATTATTCAAGACATTATACCAATTACCACATGTAGCATTTTCTGTTTCCAACCATATAACAATTAACGAAGCAGTTTCAACCTTCGCCATGAACATTAAAAGCTAAGAACACTAGTGTTCATATGAACCAGCGGATCGTGTCTCTCTCCCACACAAGCATGAATTTATTCAAAGAATGAAAATAACAAAAACGAAAATAAAAGCACACAGACGCTCCAAGTAAAGTACATAAGATGTGATGGAATAAAAATATAGTTTCAATAGAAGAAACCTGATAAATTGTTGGTGAAGAAGGGGATGCCTTGGGCATCCCCAAGCTTAGACGCTTGAGTCTTCTTGAAATATGCAGGGATGAACCACGGGGGCATCCCCAAGCTTAGACTTTTCTCTCTTCTTAATCATATATCATCCTCCTCTCTTGACCCTTGAAAACTTCCTCCACACCAAACTCGAAACAAACACATTAGAGGGTTAGTGCATAATCAAAAATTCACATGTTCAGAGGTGACACAATCATTCTTAACACTTCTGGACATTGCTCAAAGCTACTGAAAGTTAATGGAATAAAGAAATCCATCCAACACAGCAAAAGAGGCAATGCGAAATAAAAGGCAGAATCTGTCAAAACAGAACAGTCCGTAAAGACGAATTATTTAGAGGCACCAGACTTGCTAAAATGAAAATGCTCAAATTGAATGAAAGTTGCGTACATATTTGAGGATCACGCACGTAAATTTGCAGATTTTTCTGAGTTACCTACAGAGAACCCTGCCCAAATTCGTGACAGACAGAAATCTGTTTCTGCGCGGTAATCCAAATCTAGTATCAACCTTACTATCAAAGACTTCACTTGGCACAACAATGCAATAAAGTAAGATAAGGAGAGGTTGCTACAGTAGTAACAACTTCCAGGACTCAAATATAAAACAAAATTGCTGTAGTAAAATTAAAAAACATGGGTTATCTCCCAAGGAGTGCTTTCTTTATAGCCATTAAGATGGGCTCAGCGATTTTAATGATGCACTCGCAAGAAATAGTAGTTGAAGCAAAAGAGAGCATCAAAAAGCAAATCCAAAACATATTTAAGTCTAACCCACTTCCTATGAAAAGGAATCTTGTAAATAAACAAATTCATGAAGCATAATGCAACAAGCATAGAAAGATAAAACAAGTGTAACTTCAAAAAAATTAGCATATAGAGAGGTGTTTTAGTAACATGAAAATTTCTACAACCATATTTTCCTCTCTCATAAAGATTTTCAGTAGCATCATGAACAAACTCAACAATATAACTATCACATAAAGCATTCTTATCATGAGTCTCATGCATAAAATTATTACTACCCACATAAGCATAATCAATTTTATTAGTTGTAGTGGGAGCAAATTCATCACCATAATCATCAAATATAGGAGGCATAGTGTAATCATAATAACCTTTATCCTCCATAGTAGGTGGCACCAAAAGACCACTATCATTATAATCATCATAAATAGGAGGCAAAGTATCATCAAAGAAAATTTTCTCCTCAATGCTTGGGGGACTAAAAATATCATGCTCATCAAAACCAGCTTCCCCAAGCTTAGAATTTTCCATATCATTAGCAACAATGGTGTTCAAAGCGTTGATACTAATATCATTGCTACTAGCATGCAAATAAGATTCCATAGGTTTTTTTAATTTTCGCAGCAAACAATCCATGTCTTAACTCAGGAAATAGCTTCAAAAGCTCACTGTTACTTTCCATTATGCCTAACTAGTGAAATAAAAACAAGAAACAAAAAGATGCAATTGTAGGATCTAAAGGAAATAGCTTCGAGCACTTACAACGGCACCAGAAAATAACTTAGTTACCTGGGACCGAAGTGTGAGTGCCTTTTACCTTTCCTCCCCGGCAACGGTGCCAGAAAATACTTGACTGTCTACAACTGGCGCGTGGTTGACGTGGGAGGAAATCTCTGTGGTGTAGCTTTTCGTTCCCCTGCAACGGCGCCAGAAAATAGCTTGATGTCTACGCACGGCTCTTTTCCTGTAGACAGTGTTGGGCCTCCAAGAGCAGAGGTTTGTAGAACAGCAGCAAGTTTCCCTTAAGTGGATCACCCAAGGTTTATCGAACTCAGGGAGGAAGAGGTCAAAGATATCCCTCTCAAGCAACCCTGCAATCACGATACAAGAAGTCTCTTGTGTCCCCAACACACCTAATACACTTGTCAGATGTATAGGTGCACTAGTTCGGCGAAGAGATAGTGAAATACAAGTGGTATGAATGTATATGAGCAGTAGTAACGGTGCCAGAAAATAGCTTGCTGGCGTGCAGTTGATGGTAGTAATATTGCAGGAAGTAAAGATGCAGTAAAACAGTAAATAAGCGATGATTGCAGTATTTGGAAACAAGGCCTAGGGATCATACTTTCACTAGTGGACACTTTGAACATTGATCGCATAATAAAACCACTCTACACTCTCTTGTTGGATGATGAACACCATTAATTGTGTAGGGCTACAAGAGCACCTCAATGCCGGAGTTAACAAGCTCCACAACATTCAATATTCATATTTAAGTAACCTTAGAGTGCATGATAGACCAACGCAATTATACCAAGTACTAACATAGCATGCACACTGTCACCATCAGGCTATGAAAGGAGGAATAGATCACATCAATACCATCATAGTAATAGTTAACTTCATAATCTACAAGAGATCACAATCATAAACTACGCCAAGTACTACATGATGCACACACTGTCACCATTACATCATGGAGGAGGAATAGAGTACTTTAATAACATCACTAGAGTAGCACATAGATGAGTAGTGATACAAAGCTCATATGAATCTCAATCATGTAAGGCAGCTCATGAGATCATTGTATTGAAGTACATGGGAGAGAGATTAACCACATAGCTACCGGTACAGCCCTTAGCCTCGAGGGAGAACTACTCCCTCCTCATGGGAGACAGCAGCGGTGATGAAGATGGCGGTGGTGTCGATGGAGATGCCTTCCGGGGGCACTTCCCCATCCCGGTGGCGTGCCGGAACAGAGACTTCTGTCCCCCAGATCTTGGCTTCGCGATGGCGGCGGATCTGGAAGGTTTCTCGTACTGTGGCTTATTCCTCCGAAGTTTTTAGGTCAGGGAGGCTTAAATAGGTGGATAATCGGAGTCGGAAGGCTGACGAGGCGGCCAGACAACAGGGGGGCGCGCCCCCCCTAGGCCGCGCCGCCTTACTATGTGGTGGGCCTGTGGCTCTCCTCTGGTCCCTCTCCGGTGTTCTGGAAGCTTCGTGTAATTATAAGATAATGGGCGTTGATTTCGTCCAATTCCGAGAATATTTCCTTACTAGGATTTCTGAAACCAAAAACAGCAGAAAACAGGAACTGGCACTTCGGCATCTTGTCAATAGGTTAGTTCCGGAAAACGCATCAAAACGATATAAAGTGTGAACAAAACATGTAGGTATTGCCATAAAACAAGCATGGAACATCAGAAATTATAGATATGTTGGAGACGTATCAATAGGATCCACCGGACTATACCAGCTTCGGGGACTAATGTTGGGGGGATGACCCCCGGTATGCCAAAGGCATGCCAAACCGGATGGTTTGAGCCATCAAAGTACCGGTTTAAAGGTGGTTCCGGATAACGAAGGTTGATTCAGAGAATCATACCTGTATCCCAGGAAAGGGTATACCGGAACTGGCTAAGAACGTACCGGAATACCGGAACAGGCTACACTATAGCACGTCGGCAAAACTGGTCAAAGATGCTCTCCGGAGCTAGAAGACAAAGATGAGCGAAGCAATTCAGCTTTAATCGAAGCCATGACGCCAAAGGCGAAGGATGACGCGAAAGGTGCCGGAGGATGTCACAACTCTTGATTAAAGGCATACCGGCATCACCGGTAGCTAAAGTAGCTTTGTAAAGTGGTTTGTCTAGTCAAAGATCCCATTAGGGTTTCTTAGGGTTTCTTCCCCTGTAAGCCACCCTCTCCCCTATATAAGGAGAGGGGGCACAGCCATTTGCGGGCAGGTACCACGCAAGGACCAAATATCGATCTTGTACACAAACCTGTAAGCTCTTATGATGAGGAAATAGAGAGATCTAGCGCTGTCTTTGTTCTTGAATTCATCATCTTCTACCTTCGGCCAAGGCCAAGTTCTTGAGGAATCCATCCGGAAACCTCTCCATCTATACCAAAACCCTCCCCCGGATCCTCTAGCGCACATTCGGCCCCAACATAAGCCATCCCATGGCATCTGTCTGTTCACCACGACGACAAACAAAGTCCCCAATCTGCCTATATAACCTTGCACCTGCCCAAGTGTGAGCCACACTTAGCCATTTTTTCACTTTCTTCACAAGAGGGGTGTATTGCTTTGCTCTCTTCTTCACATGCACAAGAGGTGTTCGATGAAATGCTTAAGAGGATTTGCCACTTGAGTTTACACAAATCAAGCCACACTTAACTTGCTTTTTTCTTCTCCATCGAGGTTAACAACTTTATCCTTTCATCTGTAATTGATAAAATGCATGTGTATATATACATCGTGATGTTCTGTAATGGTTTTTGATCAGCTTAAAATGGATGTACATTGACCGACGCTTTGACGAGTTCACTTCGGGCCTGAGTAAATTTATGGCCGTGGCTGAGGCAAACAAACATGGTGGCTTCATCTATTTTCCATTTGTTGACTGCAAGAATACCATAAATTACGCTCACTCGAGTACCATTCACAGCCACCTTCTGCGGGACGGTTTCATACCCAGTTACTATTGTTGTACCAAGCAAGGAGAAAGAGGGGTTATGATGGAAGAGAATGAAGAAGAGGAAGAGGATGATAACGGTTATCCCAATTTCCCTGAATACGGTGATACTGCAGAAGGCAATGAAGACAATGAAGCAGAAGATCAAGAGGCACCAGATGAGCCTGCTGATGATGATCTTGGTCGGGCCATTGCTGATGCAAGGAGAGAATATGAAACTGAAAAGGAAAGGTTGGCCTTCGACAAGATGATAGAAGATCACAACAAATTTTTATACCCAACTTGCGAAGATGGCCATAAAGAGGAAGCTAACCGCAGCACCTCCTACAGCTCCGAAGAGATCATCAACTCCGATGAGGGCACAGACTCCAGAGTTGTTACCACATGAGTAGACTGATGAGCAAAAGACGTTTCTTGCGCCGAAGAAGAAGTTTATTGCACCGCATACAATGAAGCACTTTGCCGAAACGAGAATAAAGAGAGCTGAGCCGAGAAGTGATCATGACCGCTCTCTTGGACAGTCCTATAGAGCGGGCAAAGCAAAAAATGTCTCCCAACTTGGACATCAGGATAATCAGTTCATACCCCACTTCGGCGTGCAGTCCTATGATGATCCAGAGACGACATCGATGATCGAACGGGAGGCTAGAGCTCAGGGAGCATCAGTTCAGTACGAAGATTACTATCCAACGGCTCAAGTCGTAAACAAGTATAGATACGGATGTGATCTCGTCAAACCTGGCGAGCTCGCGCGTCTAGGGACTCAGATGCGAAGGTTGCATGAATGGTACCTGAAAGCCTGTCGAAGAGGTGATCGCTACCTCACGGTGTATCTTAGAGATGAGCATTACTTCCGGGGGCGAGAGGAGATAAACCTTGAGTTAGAAGAACTGTTTCAGTTATTCAATCAAGACGCCTTCGACAAAGCTGTCATCAGTTGCTATTTGCATGTAAGTGATTTATTTATGTAATTAAGTCTGTAGCTCAGCTCATTCATTTGCACTAACAATTATCCTCACTATATTCTTTGTGTACGCTATATATTAATTATGCACAATGAAGAAGCTCGAATGCAAAAGAGGCAAGCTCCACGAGCTGGGGTTCATTGACCCAGACACAGTTCATGAAGTTACTGTTGGAGATATGCCCAAGAGGCAATAATAAAGTGGTTATTATAATATCTTTGTGTTTATGATAAATGTTTATATACCATGCTATAATTGTATTAACCGAAACATTGATACATGTGTGTTATGTAAACAACAAGGAGTCCCTAGTAAGCCTCTTGTATAACTAGCTTGTTGATTAATAGATGATCATGGTTTCGTGATCATGAACATTGGATGTTATTAATAACAAGGTTGTGTCATTAGTTGAATGATATAATGGACACACACCCAAATGAGCGTAGCATAAGATCAAGTCATCAAGTTCATTTGCTATAAGCTTTCAATACATAGTTGTCTTAATCCTTCGACCATGAGATCATGTAAATCACTTACACCGAAAGGATACTTTGATTACATCAAACGTCATTGCGTAAATGGGTGACAATAAAGGTGGGATTAAGTATTTGGAAAGTGTGAGTTGAGGCATATGGATCAACAGTGGGATTTGTCCATCCTGATGACGGATAGATATACTCTGGGCCCTCTCGGTGGAATGTCATCTGATTAGCTTGCAAGCATATGAATAGTTCATAAGAGATCACATACCACGGTACGAGTAAAGAGTACTTGTCAGTAACGAGGTTGAACAAGGTATGGAGATACCGATGATCAAACCTCGGACAAGTAAAGTATCGTGTGACAAAGGGAATTGACATCGTATGTAAATGGTTCAATCGATCACTAAGTCATCGTTGAATATGTGGGAGCCATTATGGATCTCCAGATCCCGCTATTGGTTATTGCTCGGAGAGGAGTCTCGACCATGTCTGCATAGTTCGCGAACCGTAGGGTGACGCGCTTAAGGTTCGATGTCGCATAAGTAGATTTGAATATGGTATGGAGACGAAGTTTGTTTGGAGTCTCGGATGTGATCCAGGATGTCACGAGGAGGTCCGAAATAGTCCGGAGAATAAGATTCATATAAGGGAAGTTGATTTATGGGTTTTCGGAAATGTTCGGGATTATTCCGGTGTTGACTGGAAGGTTCTAGAAGGTTCTGGAAGGGTCCACCATGGGGCCCACGACCTAGGAGGCCCACCTTGGGCCGAGGGGATGCTTCCTGGCCTAATGGGCCAGGGGCACTTGGCCCCCAAGGCGCAGGCCGGCCAACCCCCTAGGGTTTCCTAGGGGGGATCAACTTGGGGGAGGGGAAAGCCCTCTCCCCCCTCTTGGCCGCCGCCCCCCCCAACCCTAGATGGGAAGGGGGGCCACCTTGGCCGGCTGGCCCCCTATATAAAGAGGGGAGGGGGTGGCCAGCCACACCCCCCATCCATTGCCTCCTCTGGCCGCCTCTCCCTCCACCATACGCTGCTCCGGCTTAGGCGAAGCCCTGCAGTTTTTCTTCCTCCACTACCACCACCACGCCTTCGTGCTGCTGGAATTTGGAGGAGATCTACCACACCTCCGCTGCCCGCTGGAACGGGAGAGGAAGGAGCTTCATCGACACCGTACGCGCGACCGAGTACGGAAGTGCTGCCGGATTGCAGCACCGGGGACGATCGTCTACACCAACAACGAGATTAATCTCGTAGGCTTTGGAATCTTCGAGGGTTAGTCTCATCTCCATCTCGTTGCTTCGATCTTGTAGATTAGATCTTGGGTGTTCCATAGATTAGATCTTGGATTTATTCGTTTTGCGGTAGGAAATTTTTGGTTTTCTATGCTACGAACCCCATCAGTGGTATCAGAGCCATGTCTATGCATAGATCTGTTGCACGAGTAGAACACAATGGTTTTGTGGGCGGTGATGCTCTTGTTGCTTTAGTTTGTGTACTTTGCTTCTTGCGGGATGGTGGGATGAAGCGGCCCGGGCTAACCTTACATGACCGCGTCTCATGAGACTTGCTCCACGCTTGACATGCAACTTGTATTGCATAAGTGGCTTTGCGGGTGTCTGTCTCTCCCACCATAGTAAAGATTGTAATTTACACTTCTATTGTCAACACTAGTATCACCGTTGTGGTTCATGTTCGTAGGTAGATTGGATCTTACTCGAAAACCCTAAACCACGTAAAATATGCAAACCAAATTAGAGGCATCTAACTTGTTTTTGCAGGGTTTGGTGATGTGATATGGCCATGATGTGATGATGATTATATTTGATGTATGAGATGTTCATTATTGTATTATGGCAACCGGCAGGAGCCTAATGGTTGTCTTTAATTTTGTTAAAGACCTGCGTGTCTATTCATCATGTAATAGCTTTATTTCAAGTAGTTGTTATAGTAGCTATAAGTGATGGACAACCATGAAGCGGCACCACTGACCTTGACGCCATGCTGGTGATGATGGAGATCATGTCCGTGCTTTGGAGATGGAGATCAAAAGCACAAAGAAGAAAGGCCATATCATATCACACATTATGAATTGCATGTGATGTTAATCCTTTTATGCATCTTATTTTGCTTAGATCGCGACGGTAGCATTATAAGATGATCCCTCTCACTAAATATCAAGATAATAAAGTGTTCATCCTCAGTATGCACCGTTGCTAAGACTTGTCGTTTCGAAGCATCTCGTGATGATCGGGTGTGATAGACTCTACATGTGCATACAACGGGTGCAAGTCAGATTTGCACACGCAGATACTAAGGTTGCCTTGACGAGCCTAGCATGTACAGACATGGTCTCGGAACACGGGATACCGAAAGGTAGAGCATGAATCATATGAATGATATGATGAACACTTTGAGTGTTCGCCTTTGAAGCTACATCTTTTCTCGTGAAGATCGGACTTGGTGTAGTGGATTTGGTTCGTGTAATCACTAAGACAATGCGAGGGATGTTGTTTTAAGTGGGAGTTCACCTAGTTAATTTCAGAATTAAAATTGAACTCAATTTATCATAAACTTAGTCTAAACTCTTTGCAAATATGTTGTAGATCATGGCGCCCCCCTCCATCAATTTTAACCAGTTCCTAGAGAAAGAAAAGCTTAAGGGCAATGGCACCAACTTCACTGACTGGTTCCGTCATGTGAGGATTTTCCTCACTGGTGGAAACCTGCAATTTGTGCTCGAAGCACCGCTAGGTCCCCCACCACCTCCTGCAGTGTCCGAGGACATAAAGAATGTTTATGAGACTCGGGCAACTCGGTACTCCGAAGTTCAGTGTGCCATCTTGTGCAGCTTAGAGGCAGAGCTCCAAAAGCGTTTTGAGCACCACGACCCCTGTGAGATGATGCGTGAGCTCAAACTTATCTTTGAGACTCATGCGGCCGTGGAGAGCTATGAGGCCTCGAAGCAGTTCTTTACCTGCATGATGGAAGAAGGCAGCTCCGTTAGTGAGCACATGCTCGTCATGTCCGGGCATGCGAAGAAGCTCAATGACTTGGGGATGATGATCCCTAACCAGCTGGGTATTCATCGTGTCCTTCAATCACTGCCACCAAGTTACAAGAACTTCGTGATGAACTACAACATGCAGAACATGAATAAAGATTTACCTGAAATCTTTTCCATGCTGAAATCTGCTGAAGTAGAGATTAAGAAGGAGAACCAAGTGTTGATGGTCAACAAGACCACCAGTTTCAAAAAGCAAGGCAAGCCTAACAAGGGTAACTTCAAGAAGGGCGGCAAGAAAGTTGCACCGCATCCTGAGAAGCCTAAGGCTGGTCCTAAACCTGAGACTGTGTGCTATTACTGCCAGGGGAAGGGGCACTGGAAGCGCAATTGCCCCAAATACTTGGCCGATCTGAAGAGCGGCCACGTCAAAAAGAAAGGTATATTTGATATACATGTTATTGATGTCTATCTTACTGGTTCTCGTAGTAGTGCCTGGGTATTTGATACTGGTTCGGTTGCTCACATTTGTAACTCGAAACAGGAACTGCGGAATAGACGAAGCCTGGCAAGAGACGAGGTGACGATGCGCGTTGGAAATGGATCCAAAGTCGATGTGATCGCTGTCGGCACGCTCCCTCTACATCTACCTTCGGGATTAGTTTTAAACCTTAATAATTGTTATTTGGTACCTGCGTTGAGCATGAACATTATATCTGGATCTTGTTTAATGCAAGACGGTTATTCGTTTAAGTCTGAGAATAATGGTTGTTCGATTTATATGAGTAATGTCTTTTATGGCCATGCACCTGAGATGAATGGTTTATTCTTGTTAAATCTCGATAGTAGTGATACACATGTTCATAACATTAATGCTAAGCGAATGAAAATGAATGATAATTCTACTTATATGTGGCACTGTCGTCTTGGTCATATTGGAGTGAAGCGCATGAAGAAACTCCATTCCGATGGACTTCTTGAGTCACTTGACTTTGAGTCACTTGACAGATGCGAAGCATGTCTAATGGGAAAAATGACTAAGACTCCATTTTCTGGTACAATGGAGCGAGCTACAGACTTATTGGAAATCATACATACCGATGTGTGCGGACCAATGAGTGTAGCATCGCGCGGTGGTTATCGTTATGTTCTAACCTTCACGGATGATCTGAGTAGATATGGATATATTTACTTTATGAAACATAAGTCCGAGACTTTTGAGAAGTTTAAGGAATTCCAAAGTGAAGTAGAAAATCAACGTAACAAGAAGATTAAGTTTCTGTTACGATCGCGGAGGCGAATATCTGAGTTATGAGTTTGGCATGCATTTAAAGAAATGCGGAATACTTTCACAGTTGACACCGCCGGGAACACCACAGCGTAATGGTGTGTCCGAACGTCGTAATCGAACTCTGTTAGATATGGTTCGGTCTATGATGTCTCTTACCGATTTGCCGTTATCGTTTTGGGGTTATGCATTAGAGACAGCCGCATTCACTATAAATAGGGCACCATCTAAATCCGTTGAAACGACACCGTATGAACTATGGTTTGGAAAGAAACCTAAGCTGTCGTTCCTTAAGGTTTGGGGTTGCGAAGCTTATGTAAAGAAGTTACAGCCTGACAAGCTAGAACCCAAAGCAGAGAAATGCGTCTTCATAGGATACCCTAAAGAAACAATTGGGTACACTTTCTATCACAGATCCGAAGGCAAAATCTTTGTTGCCAAGAACGGATCCTTTCTTGAGAAGGAGTTTCTCACTAAAGAAGTGACTGGAAGGAAAGTAGAACTCGACGAGGTTAATGAACCTTCTCTCATAGATCAGAGTAGCGCAGTGCCGGAAGAAATTCCTGCACAGCCTGCACCGATAGGAGAGGAAGCGAATGATGATGATCATGAAACTTCGAACGAGGAAGCTACTGAACCTCGCAGATCGACGAGGGAACGTACCACTCCTGATTGGTATGATCCCTGTCTGAATGTCATGATTGTGGACAACAATGATGAGGACCCTGCGACGTATGAAGAAGCAATGATGAGCCCAGATTCCAACAAATGGCAAGAAGCCATGAAATCCGAAATGGGATCCATGTATGATAACAAAGTATGGACTTTGGTAGACTTACCTGATAGCCGCAAGGCTGTCGAGAATAAATGGATCTTTAAGAGAAAGACAGATGCTGATGGTAATATTACTGTCTATAAAGCTCGACTTGTCGCAAAGGGTTTCCGACAAATTCAAGGAGTTGACTACGATGAGACTTTCTCACCTGTAGCGAAGCTAAAGTCTGTGAGGATTTTGTTAGCAATAGCTGCATTTTTCGATTATGAAATCTGGCAGATGGATGTCAAAACGGCGTTCCTTAATGGTGATACTGAGGAAGAGTTGTATATGGTACAACCCAAAGGTTTTGTCGATCCTGAAAATGCTGACAAGGTATGCAAACTTCAGCGTTCCATTTATGGACTGAAGCAAGCATCCAGGAGTTGGAATTTACGCTTTGATAGAGTGATCAAAGACTTCGGTTTTATACGGACTCATGGTGAGGCCTGTATTTACAAGAAAGTGAGTGGGAGCTCTGTAGCGTTCCTGATATTATATGTAGATGACATATTATTGATTGGGAATGATATAGAACTATTAAGCGGTGTTAAAGGTTATTTGAATAAATGTTTTTCAATGAAAGACCTTGGTGAAGCAGCATACATTTTAGGCATCAAGATTTATAGAGATAGATCAAGACGCCTAATAGGCCTTTCACAGAGTACATACTTGGACAAGATTCTAAAGAAGTTTAGAATGGATGAAAGCAAGAAGGGGTTCGTGCCTATGTTGCCGTGTAAGGTCTTGAGTAAGACTCAAGGTCCAGCTACAGCAGAAGAAAGAGAAAGGATGAGCAAGATCCCCTATGCTTCGGCAGTAGGCTCTCTCATGTATGCCATGCTGTGTACTAGACCGGATATCGCACATGCTGTTAGTTTGACCAGCAGATATCAAAGTGATCCAGGAATGGAACACTGGACAGCGGTCAAGAATATCCTGAAGTACTTGAAAAGGACTAAGGATATGTTTCTTTGTTATGGCGGTGACCAAGAGCTCGTTGTAACTAGTTACACCGATGCAAGTTGGAACACCGATCCTGATGACTCTAAGTCTCGATGCAGGTACGTGTTTATATTGAATGGTGCGGCGAAGCTGGAGCAGTTCCAAGCAGTGCACGGTGGCGAAATCTTCAACAGAATCTGAATATATAGCGGCTTCATCGGAAGCGGTATGGATGAAGAGGTTCATTGTTGAGCTTGGTGTGGTTCCTAGTGCATTGGACCCGTTAGTCATTTATTGTGACAACACGGGTGCCATCGCCAATGCAAAGGAACCAAGGTCACACAAGAAGCTGAAGCATATCAAGCTGCGTTTTCATTCGATTCGCGAGTACATCGAAGATGGTGAAGTAGAGATTTGCAAAGTACACACGGATCTGAATGTTGCAGATCCGTTGACTAAAGCTCTCCCAAGGGCAAAGCATGACCAACACCAGAATGCCATGGGTGTTAGGTACCTTACAATGTAATCTAGATTATTGACTCTAGTGCAAGTGGGAGACTGTTGGAGATATGCCCAAGAGGCAATAATAAAGTGGTTATTATAATATCTTTGTGTTTATGATAAATGTTTATATACCATGCTATAATTGTATTAACCGAAACATTGATACATGTGTGTTATGTAAACAACAAGGAGTCCCTAGTAAGCCTCTTGTATAACTAGCTTGTTGATTAATAGATGATCATGGTTTCGTGATCATGAACATTGGATGTTATTAATAACAAGGTTGTGTCATTAGTTGAATGATATAATGGACACACACCCAAATGAGCGTAGCATAAGATCAAGTCATCAAGTTCATTTGCTATAAGCTTTCAATACATAGTTGTCTTAATCCTTCGACCATGAGATCATGTAAATCACTTACACCGAAAGGATACTTTGATTACATCAAACGTCATTGCGTAAATGGGTGACAATAAAGGTGGGATTAAGTATTTGGAAAGTGTGAGTTGAGGCATATGGATCAACAGTGGGATTTGTCCATCCTGATGACGGATAGATATACTCTGGGCCCTCTCGGTGGAATGTCATCTGATTAGCTTGCAAGCATATGAATAGTTCATAAGAGATCACATACCACGGTACGAGTAAAGAGTACTTGTCAGTAACGAGGTTGAACAAGGTATGGAGATACCGATGATCAAACCTCGGACAAGTAAAGTATCATGTGACAAAGGGAATTGACATCGTATGTAAATGGTTCAATTGATCACTAAGTCATCGTTGAATATGTGGGAGCCATTATGGATCTCCAGATCCCGCTATTGGTTATTGCTCGGAGAGGAGTCTCGACCATGTCTGCATAGTTCGCGAACCGTAGGGTGACGCGCTTAAGGTTCGATGTCGCATAAGTAGATTTGAATATGGTATGGAGACGAAGTTTGTTCGGAGTCTCGGATGTGATCCAGGATGTCACGAGGAGGTCCGGAATAGTCCGGAGAATAAGATTCATATAAGGGAAGTTGATTTCTGGGTTTTCGGAAATGTTCGGGATTATTCCGGTGTTGACTGGAAGGTTCTAGAAGGTTCCGGAAGGGTCCACCATGGGGCCCACGACCTAGGAGGCCCACCGTGGGCCGAGGGGATGCTTCCTGGCCTAATGGGCCAGGGGCACTTGGCCCCCAAGGCGCAGGCCGGCCAACCCCCTAGGGTTTCCTAGGGGGGATCAACTTGGGGGAGGGGAAAGCCCTCTCCCCCCTCTTGGCCGCCGCCCCCCCCCCCAACCCTAAATGGGAAGGGGGGCCACCTTGGCCGGCTGGCCCCCTATATAAAGAGGGGAGGGGGTGGCCGGCCACACCCCCCATCCATTGCCTCCTCCTCTGGCCGCCTCTCCCTCCACCATACGCTGCTCCGGCTTAGGCGAAGCCCTGCAGTTTTCTTCCTCCACTACCACCACCACGCCGTCGTGCTGCTGGAATTTGGAGGAGATCTACCACACCTCCGCTGCCCGCTGGAACGGGAGAGGAAGGAGCTTCATCGACACCGTACGCGCGACCGAGTACGGAAGTGCTGCCGGATTGCAGCACCGGGGACGATCGTCTACACCAACAACGAGATTAATCTCGTAGGCTTTGGAATCTTCGAGGGTTAGTCTCATTTCCATCTCGTTGCTTCGATCTTGTAGATTAGATCTTGGGTGTTCCATAGATTAGATCTTGGATTTATTCGTTTTGCGGTAGGAAATTTTTTGTTTTCTATGCTACGAACCCCATCAGTTACAGTTCGACAGTACCCCAAGGACACATAGGACAACATGGTAATGTTTTTAGTGAAGCAAGCAAACAAAGAGGATATATTCTTTCCCTACAACTTCAAGTGAGTGTTATATATAACATACATTATGCTTGTGCAGCTTCTATTTTATTCTTGTAATCATTGAGCTATGCTTGTGCAGATTCAGCTTTATTCTCCTAATCATTGATCTTCACAAAGGAGTCGTAAATGTCATGGACTCAAAACATAAAGAACATGCGGAATGGGCGGACATGGCTGCTATCCTCCAGAGGTAATTTCAATCAATTTTGTACTGGCATCTTCATCTGTTCTAATTCGACGATATCATCAACTAATCAATAACTCATTTACTCATATTTTTTTTGCCGGGCAGGGTTTGGAAACAGTTCATCAATACTGTTTCGGGTAAATAGAAACCGGAGCTTACATTTAAAGATTACCTTGTAAGTAGTACTATATATATAGCTATGTCTGTGAAACTCTATGATATTTTCTTTCAATACGATGTTTGATTATTAGTTTGATCGAACTATTTTTTCGTAAAGTGTATGAGGCAGGAACCCGGGAATAACTTATGTGGATACTACGTCTGCAACTTCATTCGTGACATGGCCTGTCCGCGGATGAAGCTATACTCCACACTCGTGTACGATAAGAAATTTTCACAATTAATCTTAGTACCATCGATTGTATTGAGTTCTATTCATATATATATTGATCTCCTTTTTAAATATAGATGATATGCCTATGGGACACTCTCGTAACGGAGGATCGCATACGAGCAATTCAAGAGGAAATCGCGGGATTCTTTCTTACCGAGGTCATTGCCCCAACTGGAGAGCACTATCGGGAGGTCGTAGATATTGAGCAACTTCGTAAAGGCAAAAATATTTAGTAAAGAGATCCGACTTTATATTGTAAATATGCATGCATGTTGACGATGTCTATATATATTCACGACGATATTTTGTGGTTTGTTGAATGATATATGCATTGCTGAAACTCTGCCGTGGCAGAGAAACGGTGCTCCACCCTAAACCTGTGCCGCGGCAGAGAAACGGCAATTTTCTACCGCGGCAGAAACACTCCAGTCCCGATTCGTACCACGAACCAGGACCAAAGGCCCTCCACCTCGAACGCCCTCGCCGCACCACGTGGCGAGGCCTTTGGGCCCGGTGCAACTTTAAACCGGGACTACAGGGAAGACCCTTTAGTCCCGCCTTGTTGGTCCCGGTTTGGAAACCGGGACTGAAGGTCCAAACGAACCGGCCCTGTAGCCCGTTTTCCACTAGTGTCTTCCTCCAGAGCGCCCTAGGGTTTCAACCATGCGCATCTCCTCCTCCCGTTCTACCTCCTTTGCCCACTCCCATGAACGAATAGGTCGTGGTTATCCCTTCCTTGACATGCCCCCACCGCTCGCCGACTCGCCCGTCCTCTCCGCACGCCGTCGTTACTTGGAGCGCCGCCACGGACGTGCAATCCTCTTGAAGACCAAAAATACGTCTGCCCTCGGCTGCCGGAGCATCGACTGCTGCCTCTCATGTTGCCATGCTCTTTGGAAGCCGAAACCGGAGCCTCCGCTGATTCCATGGTTGACATCTGCCTTCACAGATGACCATGAGTCCATGACCCCCGTATGTTAGCATCCCACAAATGCCATACCGTGCCTGCTTTGTGCTCCGAGCAGGTCCACCTCCACACCTGAAGCAGCTGCCTCCCGATGCTAGCACCAAGGTGACCCCTCCCTGCATTTTTCTTTTGTATCTTTCTGTTTGGTAGTTCCTATTGATCGATGGCAGCACATGCTTGTGGATGAAAGTATGCACATGAAGGCATTGGGGATAGATTTTACAGTTCAGTATTGGCGATGAGATTAACATTGCAAATTGTTGGCAATGATGTGGCATGCATTACTATGAATGCTGATTGCTATTGGAAAAATTGTATTTATTTCTAGGCACTGGTTCATTGTCAGCATTGGTTGAAGCAGGATCACCCCAACAGTTGCGACCTCTTCTCCAACTGTCTCATTTTTTTGCATTCCTCAACCTGAACCCACTGGGAGCACGGTGATCCAGAACGACGTGAAGGCAGCCGTACTGATGAATAGACGCGGTCAAAATGGTACCCAATGAACAGGGTGCTTGAGGTTGATCGACCGAGAGCCCATAACCATGATCTGAAGATGCCTCCCTAAACCTGAACCCCCTGAGAGGACAGTGATTCTCAGACTAGCGTGACGGCGACCGCCCTGGACACGATGCGTCGCCCCGCTGGAGCAGGGTGTAGGTGCGCCCCGTTGGAGATGCCCTAATACATTGTAAGTAAATGATGAATTCTTATCTGAACTCCTAATGCTTTGGATGCTATACATTGTAAGTAAAGAAAGACTTTCAATCTGAAATGCTTATACTTTGGATGAAACTTACATTGTAAGTAAACAACGAATCTAACTCAAAAGTCCTCATAATTTTTATGTTGGAAGTAAACAAAGAATTTGAATGTAAAGTCCTTATGCCTTGGATGCTATACATGGTGAGTAAACAAAGACTTCGAATTTGAACTAGAGATTCTCTGGATGCTATATACATTGTAGGGAAACTATGACTCTGAATCGGAACTCCTACCGCTATGCCAAAAGAGTTGTTCCTTCAGTTTGCAACTTCTGATCAAAATAAATGCAGACTTCCAATATGTGACTATGTGAGCGTTATATACAGATCACTTAAAATGTTGGGTATGGTGCTTATCTCTTTCAGATCATACATTCCTTTTTTTATCTCAATCGATTTATTTTATCCTTTCTTTCCTAATTGCAGCAAGGTGAGTAGTGTCAGCTCAAAGATATGTCTTCATTTTTTTAATCTTCCTAATAGTTAAGGCTTTAAGCACGGCATCATCACATATTTTGTCCTTGCGTGTCTACATCTTGCAAATTATGTTAATCCGGTTCCAACCGTTCTATCATGCTTCTCTTGGTTGATGCTCTTGCATCTATGTGTAAGTTGCCAAGATATTTGTTTTTTTTTTCCACTTGCTAAAGGCTGAAATTTAGAGAGACAAAAATTATGCTTAGACTATGGATGGATACTATATTTCTGCGTAAATAACTGTCTTGCTGCTATTTCAGCTTCACACCTAAGAGTGCAAAATTTCGATCTGTTTTGTTGTATGTACCACTGACATCCCTTGCCCCTGGAGTTTCTTTCTTCTTTGGTGAACCTTTGGTATTATAATATCATAAATAACATATCTTTAGATGCAACGATTGAAATCTAGAAAGTGGTGATAGTAGTTTGGTATGACTAGCCACTAATTAGATGAGTATTACATCGCCTGGCCTGGTTTGCATTATCAGAACTCATGTTTCACCTGTTATGCTTCTTCTATATATGTTATGGTATTATTGCATGCTTCGGTTGGTTGAATTCATTTTGATAATAAGGTTTAGGAATTTAGTGATCTCTCATTATTAACATCGGCTCTGTTAAAAAAGAATTCACCTATGCTCGCTATTGAAATGTCTGATGTTTTGACCTCATCAAATATAAAAAGGTTGTGTTAGCCCCATGATTTATGATTTGAAATTTAATATCTCGGCTGGTTCATTGCAATGGGTATATGTTTGTATTTTATAGAGGGATTTTGTTACATCTTTGTGGTAGTACATAATTTTTTTTTCACTGAATTCATGCAAGTCAGTTTTGTTAGTGTATGTGCTTTACATACGTGTAGGTGTACGGAGTAGTACTCCGACCGTACACGTATCCTCTTTGTACTGCCACGTAGGGGGCTTTTCCCTACCTATATAACATGCAACCGATGGCCCGAAAGGGTACGCATCGTTACACCAAAATTATCATGGTATCAGAGCAGGCCTCTTCCTGCCTCTAGCTGCCGAAACCCTAGCCGCAAAACCGCCGCCGCATCCCTGTCGCCGCCGCATCCTTGCCGCCGCCTCAGCCCTTGCTGCCGCCGCCGATACACACAAGTCAAAGACATCTGCCGCCGCCGCCGCTCCTTGCCGCTGCCGCCGCCAACATCCAAAACTCAAACCCAGACACCCGTTGCCGCCGCTCCTTGCCGCTGCCGCCGCCAACATCCAAAACTCAAAACCAAAACCTAGACACCTGCCGCCGCTCTTTGCCGCTGCTGCCGCTACACCCAAAACCCAAACCTTAAACCCTAGACACACTAGTTTCCGATGGCTTCATCAACTGCTATGTCTGCCACGGCTCTCGCTGTTGCACTCGGGTCGCCGCCATCGCAGCCCCTGACGTCGGGAGAACGCCCTCATCTGGAAGGCCCTCGTCATCCCGGCACTTCGTGGTGTCTGTGTTCTTGACATTGTTGAAGGAGTCGACAAGGCGCCCGCCGAAACTCTTGCCGCCGAAGATGCAAACGGCAAGAAGATCATCATCGCCAACCCTGAGTACGAGTCCTGGATTGCTCGTGATCAACAAGTGCTGAGATGGCTTCTTAATGCCCTCTCACCCGATGTTCTTGCCCATGTCATTGGCTTGGAAACTTCAGCCGAAGTCTGGGCCTCCCTTGACAGCCATGTTTCTGCCAAGTCCAAGACACGCGTTCAGCAGCTTCGTTCTGCGCTTAATGACACTCGCAAGAATGATCTCTCCGCAGATAAGTATTTTGCCAAGATGAAATCCATTGCCTCTGAACTTGCTGCCGCTGGTAAACCATTAGATGATGATGAGCTCGTGTACTATGTGCTGCATGGTCTTGGAAGTCGGTATAACAGTCTTCGTGTTGCAGTCCGTGCTAATCCTAATACAAATCTAACTGAGCTCCTTAGCCAAGTGCAAGAGTTTGACAGGGAAAACAAAAGCGAGGACCCTGTCTTTGTCTCTTCGGCCAACACTGCTCGCCGGGACACTCGTCCTCGCCAAGATGATCGTCGTCCTCGCCATGATGATCGTCCTCCTCGCCAGGACAACCGTCCTCGCCACGATGATCGCGGCCGCCAAGATCAGCGCGGGTACAGAGATGAGCGCCCTCGGCGCTATGATGATGAGCGCCCCCGGCGCTATGACGATGAGCGCCCCCGGCGCTATGACGATGAGCGCCCCCGGCGCTATGATGATGAGCGTCCCCGACGCTATGATGATGACCGCCGCCGTGATGGTGGTCGGAGGCGTGACCGCCAACCTACACCCTATGTGGACACCACTTGTCAGATTTGCTCTATTCATGGACACCCTGCCCGTGACTGCTGGTGGCGTTATGGAGATGATCGTGATGGTGACCGTGGACAGAAAGGGGCAAACTTTGCCTCCAATGGCGTTGATACAAATTGGTACTATGATACTGGGGCTACTGATCATATCACTGGCGAGCTGAACAAGCTTTCTACTCATGAGCCTTATACTGGACAGGACAATGTCCGTACTGCTGAAGGCACAGGTATGCACATTAGCCATGTTGGTCATTCAATTTTGCGCACTCCTCATGATTCCTTTCAGCTTAAATCCATTCTACATGTTCCTAATGCATCTAAAAAATCTGCTCTGTGTTCATCGGTTTACTCTTGATAACCATGTCTTTATTGAATTCCACCCTTTCTTCTATTTGATAAAGGACACAGAAACTCGGAGAACTCTGTTTAGGGGTCCATGCTATGGAGGTCTTTATCCCTTGATGCCTATCTCCACTGCCTCCTCCAAGCATGCTTTCATCACAATAAAGCCGTCGTCTTCTACATGGCATTGTTGATTAGGACACCCTTCCTCGTTTGTGGTTCAACAAGTTCTTAGGAGAAATAAGCTAGCTTACACCCCAGAGACTACACCATATGTTTGTGACTCTTGTCAGTTAGCCAAGAGCCACCAACTACCATACCCCATGTCTACCAGTAGATCTTCTGTTCCTTTGGAACAAAAAAATTCTGATGTATGGGGTCCCGCTCCTCTCTCTGTTGGGAAACATGCATACTATGTAAGCTTTATCGATGACTATAGCAAGTTCACATGGATTTATTTGCTCAAAAAGCGTTCTGATGTTTATCAAGTCTTCCTTAATTTTCAGCAATATGTTGAGCGTAAATTTGATCGTAAAATTGTTACTATGCAAACTGATTGGGGGGGGGGGGGGGTGAATATGAGAAACTTAACGCTTTCTTTCAACAAGTTGGCATCTCTCATCATGTCTCATGTCCTCATGCTCATCAACAAAATGGCTCCGCTGAACGCAAACACCGTCATATAGTGGAAGTTGGTCTTGCTTTACTTGCCAATGCATCCATGCCATTGAAATACTGGGATGAAGCTTTTCTCACTGCCACATTTCTCATTATTTTCTTCCCACTAAAGTCATTAACATGGAGTGTCCTGCTGAACGTCTTCTTCATGTTGCTCCTAATTACGATGCTCTTCGCATTTTTGGCTGTGCTTGTTGGCCAAATCTTCGCCCCTACAACACACGCAAGCTAGCTTTCCGTTCCACGCGCTGTGTTTTTCTTGGCTATAGTCCTCTCTACAAGGGTGTTAAGTGTTTGGATGTCTCCACTAGTCGCGTTTATATTTCTCGTGATGTTGTCTTCGATGAAAACGTTTTTCCTTTCGCCTCCTTGCATCCTAACGCCGGTGCCCTCCTCAAACGTGAAATCCTCCTTCTTCCTACAACCACACCTAATGAGAGTGCCCAAAATATTGATGATCACTTGGCTCCTATTGTGCCTGTTACTGTTCCTTTGTCTGTTGCTCTACAGGACCCTACAGATGCTGCTGAAAATTCCTTGCAAAATGATGCTTCTACTCCTCAAACAAGTGCTGCAGAAACTGCAGAAAATGACGAACTGGGCGCCGAATCCGAGGCAGATTCTGGAGAACATTCTTCTCCCGCCGGCGCTGACAGCGAGGAGGATTCTCCCGCTCCGCCCTCGCCTTTCGTGCCGTCCTCGTCTTCCGCGTTCGACACGCCGTGCGCCTCGCCTCCCCATGGCTCCGTGTCGCCGCCTGTGCGGCCAGCGCCCGCCCTGGAGCCCGCGCGCGCCAATCTGGAACAGCCGCGTGGCGCTGTCTCCCGGCCTGCCCCCGCCACTGCCGATGCTCCCTCTGGATCAGCTGCGCCCGGCCACGCTGTGGTGCCTCCTGCTGCACCATCTTCTCCGCCTCCTGGACCGCGTACTAGCCTTCAGAGAGGTATACGACAGCCCAAGAAATATACTGACGGTACTGTGCGCTATGGTATGCTTGCTTCTACAGGTGAACCTCGCAATTTGCCTAATGCTCTTGCTGATTCTCATTGGCGTGCTGCTATGCAAGATGAATATGATGCCCTCATGATGAACAAAACATGGACCCTTGTTCCTCCCAACGCAAATAAGAATGTCATTGATTGCATGTGGGTTTATCGTATTAAACACCGAGCTGATGGTACCATTGATCGCTACAAGGCTCGTTTGGTTGCAAAAGGTTTCAAGCAACGGTATGGCATTGACTATGAAGATACATTTAGTCCTGTTGTTAAAATAGCTACTATCAGGATTGTTCTGTCTATTGTTGTGTCTCGCAATTGGTGTCTCCGGCAGCTAGATGTCAAGAATGCGTTCCTTCATGGTGTTCTGGAAGAGGAAGTATACATGAAGCAGCCTCCTGGTTTTGCACATCCCAATGCTCCTAACTACATATGTCGTCTTGATAAAGCTCTCTACGGTTTGAAACAAGCCCCTCGAGCCTAGTATTCTCGTTTGAGTACAAAACTCCAGGATTTTGGTTTCATACCTTCAAAGGATGACACCTCTTTGTTCCTCTACACCCGAGCTGGTGTCACCATTTTTGTTCTCATCTATGTTGATGATATTATTGTCACCAGTTCTTCTGATCATGCAGTCTCTACACTTCTTAAGGATCTCAATGCTCACTTTGCTATTAAGGATTTGGGACCTCTTCACTGCTTTCTTGGTATTGAGGTCAAACGCACTCATAATGCTCTTTTACTCACTCAAGAGAAGTATGCACATGATCTGGTGGCCAAGGTTGGTATGCTTGGGTGTAAACCTACTAAATAAGACAGTTGCGAACATGCAAAGAAGAGCTGATTCTTTCACAAGCGATTGTGGGCATTCATAGAATATGAGACTAGCCCTACACCACTCTCTTCATCCGAGTCATTATCTCTGCATGAAGGTACTCCTCTTGGTCCTGATGACAGCTCTCAGTACCGAAGCATTGTTGGTGCTCTTCAGTATCTTACACTCACACGCCCAGATTTGGCTTTCTCTGTCAACAAAGTTTGTCAATACTTGCATGCTCCTACCACTGCTCACTGGACCGCAGTTAAGCGTATACTGCGTTATGTTAAGGACACTGTCAGTCTTGGTATTACTTTTCGCCAGTCCTCCTCCACACTTCTCAGTGCGTTTTCAGATGCTGACTGGGCTGGTTGTATTGATGATAGACGCTCTACAGGAGGGTTTGCCATTTTTATTGGTCCAAATTTGGTCTCTTGGCATGCCCGCAAACAAGCCACTGTGTCCAGATCCAGTACTGAGGCAGAATATAAAGCTTTAGCTAATGCTACCACCGAGCTGATCTGGGTGGAGGCTCTTCTTCGTGAGCTTGGGGTTCGTCTCTATGAGAAGCCCTGCTTACGGTGTGACAACTTGGGTGCCACTTTTCTGTCTGCTAATCCAGTGTTCCATGCTCGCACTAAACACATTGAGATTGACTATCACTTTGTTCGTGAACGTGTTGCTAAAAATCGCCTTGCTATCAAGTTTATTTCTACCAAGGACCAGGTTGCTGATGGGTTTACCAAAGCACTTCTAGAAAAAGGTTTGCAAGAATTCAAGCGTAATCTAAATCTCTCCCGAGCTTTAGATTAAGGGGGGATGTTAGTGTATGTGCTTTACATACGTATACGTGTACGGAGTAGTACTCCGACCATACACGTATCCTCTTTGTACTGCCACGTAGGGGGCTTTTCCCTACCTAATAACATGCAACCGATGGCCCGAAAGGGTACGCATCGTTACACCAAAATTATCAAGTTTATATGAATTATGTGCAGAGCCTAACTCCACCCGGTACCTTTTGTGTTTGCTAAATGTGTTATTTGCATCTTACGTGTCTATTCTGATGTGTGGTAACTGTGGTGAGACAATCTCTTAACCTCTTCTGCTATCATCGTCCATATCTTTTATAATACTAGATGACCCGGTGCGCCCCGGCGCACAGGCAAATGCAAGACAGTACTGTAACCATATGTTTTATGTTGCTGATGTTTCTTTAGTTGTCCAAAAATTCGGTAGGTCTTTGAGAGACCTTAAGTCTATATAGGCAATCTTTTTTGAAGAAAATAAAAACATAAGTTTTACTCGGCTTGATGTCTGTTTAGTTTTCCAAGAATTCGTATGTCTTTGAGAGCCCTTAAGCCTATATAGGCAATCCTTTTAAAAGAAAATAAAAACTTCCAAGCAACTGTCTAACACATGTACAACACAGGAGCAACATTTGTTGCATCCAACCATTTGTTCATAGCAAAGAGAAATAAATGTGTATAAATATCATATTTTTTAGGGTGCCACCAACACATACATTAAGTACAATTGAAGTAGTGTCATTTCCTTCAATAAGAATCAAAGAACAAATGGGCAAAGGCCAGACCAAATGGTCTTGATCATACTTGCATACCAAGATCACTATACATCATCATGCCATGTCTATTAAAATATAGAGACTCTTAGTATATACTATGTTAAATGCACATAGGAGTAATTTATATTTTCCAATGAATGTTGATAACTTGTGAAACATGCCGCTATGTGTCTGCTTTGAATTGCCTGCATATTTACATATCTGCATTCTTTGGTGGCACCATGTCTCCTTTGATTTATCTAATGCATCAAGAATTTCGGTAACCTCACTAAAAGTCCTTTAGGAAAGAATCACCTAAGAGAATTAGCTTGTATTAACGATTATGAAGAAACAAAGCTAGTTGATCCCTTGTAACGTGAAGTACATTATTAAGTTATAAAGCCCGGCCTCTCTACTAAGAACTGAGAAATAGGTCAAAGATTAATTTATCATATGAAGATCCTAACAGCTTAAATACATTCTCTTTCATCTCTCCAAAGATTCGAGATAACAACAAATACAATAGCTCCAATTTCTTGACAACATGGCAAATTACATTAAAATTGTTTTGACTAACTTCCATGTAAATAACACAGCAATCTGTGTTAACCTTCACAAAATAGTAACCTACCTGATCAAGAAGCAGAAATTAATCAGACGACCTAAGAAGCAAAAGGCACACACGTGAAGTGTAAACCAAAGTACTTTTTTAAAGAGGCAACTAAAAAAGGTTGCTTGTCATTTCATCAAATTCGGCATAGATCAGTTACAAGAGTGATTACAAGACATCTCCACTAAAACAAAATCCGGACTACTACTCACCCCTGTCTACCATTGTTTTGGCCACCTCAAACAGTGCCAATTCATGCAAGGCCACCTGTAAAACTTGTTGCAGATTTGCAGTCTTACAGTCAAAACTCATAGCCTTTTTTGCTCGCCATAGTTTCCTCATTCCTGGAATCACAATTGCTGCCACCTCTCTGTGTTTTAATCTTGGGCATCTAGCCCAGTAATACCATTCCCAGATGTGTCCTGTTTTTTAGGCTCCAAACAATTAGCTTGATACAATCTTATCCGAACCTCACCTGAGAAAGGGCATTGCATGAGCAGGTGGTTTGCATCTTCCAGAGCATGGTCGCATAAAGTGGACTGTGTATTGGAAGGCAATCCTCACATTTGTAATCTGTTTGATCACACAAAGTGCAAGAAAAGGTATTAGCATAAAATTGGTGCAGTACAGCTTATCTACGCAGATTGTCCAACATGGTTAACAAAATAAATGGACACATGAGGCTCCATGACAAAGAAATCCAACTGGTGAGAACCAAAGATAATAGGTCAATAACCTAACACGTGGCATGTTGCAACCATATGTACCAAAACACGACACATCCTATCGATTACAATGGCAACTCTGAATCTCAGAACATTACAGCTTTGGTTTGGTAAGCTCACCAAAGGAAAATACAAAACACGGATTTTATTTCAAGAAAATTATTGAATTTCTCTACAAATCCAACACTATTATTAGGGGTAAGTACCAAACAAAGACAAATCTTTGTGGTTTTAATTCTTAGAGCTAGTCAACAGAAACCATGAAAACGCTATACTGAACTAAATCTCTCAATGCACTGAAAATATATAAAACTATGCACGAAAAGAATCATGGTCTCAGATTTTCAGAATCATCCTTCACTACACCATGACAATATACACTTCTATACAGTTCCTTTGAATATCTGATATTGATAAGCCCGTTCACAGTTTGGTGTGAAACCAGCTAAACCATGAGTCCAGCCCACCCCGCACCAGATTAATAGTTTTTTCCGGGTTCCACTGGTTTTTGGTTTCAAACCGGGGGCAGTAAATCATTAACCGGGTTGAAACGGTTTGGAGATGAGGAAACCGTCCAAACCAATCTGAATCAAACGCAATGCTCTCGCTTGACCGCGTCGGCCCTAGGAACGGTGGAGGACAAGAGACGCCAGTGTCGAGGCTGCGACCAAGCTGCAGCCTATTGCCGAGGGATCGGTGGAGGCTGGCCACGACGGCGACTTCTCCCCGGCCGCGGCCAGCCATTTCTTCTCTGTGGCGGACGACTGCCGTTTCTTCTCCATGGCGGACAGCAGCCCTTTTTTCTCCTCGGCGGCAGCCGGCCGTCTCTTCTCCACAGCGGACCATTCTTCTCCTCGAACGGCAAGTTTCTTCCTCGGTACGGCCGGCCATTTCTTCTCCGTGGCGGACGACGGCTATTTCTTCTCCATGGCGGACAACGACCGTTTCTTCTCCTCAAACGGCAGCATTCTTCTCCGTGGCGGATGATAGCCGTTTCTTCTCCATGGCGGACGACGGTGTCAGGAGAAGCGGGGCTTCATGTTCCTGGTGGTGTGGCCGCGGATCGCCAATTCTGTCCCTTTCTACAACAATTCTGTACTTGAGCGCTCAAACGGTGCGAAACAGACTACACCGTTGGACCAGGCCGCACCAGACCGGCCAATCATCTCCTATCTAAACGGTCTAAACCAGACCAATCCAAAGTAAACTGTGGCATACGGTTTGGCTTAAGGAACCAGCAGAACCCAGATCAAACCGGGAATGCACAGGCTGAGATATTGAGCACTTGAAAAGACATCCCAGCTCAACAAAAAGGCTAGAGCCTACATGTTTCATCAACATGTCGATTACCATAGTGGCCCATATTCACCGATGACAACTAAATGACTATTTGAAGATCAGGTAACTAATATCAAATCTTAAGTTACATTAAAATGACGAATCCTGATGCCAAACAAAGCATGCTGGACAAAGAACATCAAGTAACTAATATCAAATCTGAAGTTCCTTTAAAATTAACCATTGCTTATTATCTGTAAAATAAAATAACAACAGGGAAGATAAAGTGGGTTTTATCACCTCAACTTTACGCCCATGTGTACATAAGAGGAATTGTTCCCTAAATTAGTTTATTTAAGTGAATGGATACATGAAAAATAACACAAGATTGTATGCCCTTTTCAATGTGTGAACCATAATGCTGACTTGTTTAATCAACCACAAATAAATCATACACCATGCTATAAAAAACAATGAACCCTACAGAAGAACAATTTGGGTAAAACATTTATGTTAATCCGACTACCCTTAGTTCATATATAATCATCAGTTCTAGCTCCTTGTCAGAGATAAGATGAAGGGACATGACCGTGGTGATGTGAGAGAAGAGGATGAACAAACTTTCTTTCTAAATTTTTCGTTAAAAAAACTCTTTTTCTAAGTTTACTCGACTCAGTTGTTTGAGTATGTAAATTTGTAGAGCTACAAAGAACACCTAGAAATTTATAGTCTTCCTCACTTCAAGCTCATCAACAACAAAACGTAGAAACAGAAAACACGGATAAATGTAATGTGAGGTATGTAGTAAATAGAAAGGAAACAAGGACCAATGAAATTAGAATTAATTGTCATTATTTGATTTAAAATGAGGTCGTCCAATTCACGTGACTGTCAGATCCTTTATTAAGCTATTAAAAATGTAGGGGAGTAAACTATACATGAGAAGGTTTTTAAACGGTTAAGAAAATCCGTAACTCTGTAAAAACATTTAACACCAATGAACTAAGAGTTATAGATGATTGTTAATAAAGAGAGCATTAATATACTATGAAGCTTAAAAACTGTCAGTAAGAAAACTATATGCCACCTGCAAAAACTCTAAACCAGCAGCAAATTGTTACAGGCATGTGAACTGAAGATACCAAAAGCCCATGATGTCACAGTAGATGGTATTCTAATACTCCCTCCGATTCATATTAATTGACTTTAATATGGATGTATCTAAAACTAAAATGTGTCTAGATACATCCATATTAGAGTCAATTAATATGAACCGGAGGAAGTAGCTAAATCCAATGACTATCTATTTGTTGCAAACTAAGCAAAATAAAGAATGTTTACCGAGTAGCAGAATAGGACGGACTGAAAGGGATCACCTCAAGCAACCAAACAAAGGGCATGATCTGGAAGCACTGTCTGCGCTAAAGGATCTCCTATTTTCTTATAATGATTGCATTAATTTAGACAACAACAAAGAATGAAATTTACACCAGTTGACTCAAAATAGGAAAACAAAGGCATTACCTAGAGGATCGAGATACCAATTGTTATCTTACATGTATCTTGGCTGGCCATCAGAAAGGATTCACATAGCTTGTTTCCAGAGCCTCATCCTGATGTCTGAACAAATGTTAAGGATTCTTATTGCATAGTACAAATGCCCGTGCGTTGCCACGGGTCCTCAAATTTTATTTATCAATGCAAATATATAATTCACAATTTACTATGAAAATTCTAAACAAATCAATAATTCCATAATATACTACAACATGATAATACTGAACGCAATAACAAGATAGTATTGGTGTGCATCTGCGTGGTTCCAGGTTCTTGATCTTCTTTTTACTCTTCCGCGGTAAATCGCACACATGTGTTCTTTGCCATCATAACTGTAAACTCAACAACCTCTTTTTTTTATGTATTATTGTCTCACAAAAAGTGGGTGCTACAAACACAATTATAATTGAAGGAATACTTCTTCTTTGATTAATCCAAATAACACTTTGATATTCATAAATATTGAGACAACCCTAATGCTGTGTTTGGATGCATAGAATTTGGCCATGGAATTGGAATTTGGAGCCAATTGGCCCAATTCGACTGTTTGGATTGCCTTAGAATTGAGGCCTGGAAAGTTTGGGCAAATTCCGAGCCGCACCCGCGCGCGTACCGTTTCACTTGGAAACTTTCCGAGCTCGGGGCCTCGGAAAGGCGTGGAATCGCAACTCGCGCTTACCCCTTCGTCTACGCTCGACACGCCGAGATGCGAGGGCGACGGGAGTTCGGCCTCCTCCGCCGGCCAGCGATGTGGGCGTTCCCGGCGGCGGCGGCGTCTCTGGCTCCGGTAAGCCACCCAATCTGCGCCCCCCTCTCCCCATCTGTGCCCTCCTCTCCCCATCCGCGCCCTCCTCTCCGGCTCCGGTCGTCCTCAGGGACCCCCTAACCCTAGAACAGCGGCGGCAGGGAGGGGAACGGCAGGACGGCGGGCGGTGGCCTCTTCCTGGCCAGTAAGGGTGGGGCGGCGGGCGGTGGCTTCTCCCTGGCCAGTAAGGGTGGGGCGGCGGGCGGTGGCCTCTCACTGGCCGGTAGGGGAACGGCGGCTGGCGGGGAACGGTGGCGGGCATGCCCTCTCCCTGGCTGGTAGGGTAACGGCGGCGGTAGGGGAACGACGGCGGTGGGTGATAGGGGAACGGCGGCGGTGGGGGACGACGACGGTAGGCCTCTTCCTGCCCTCCCTGCCTCTCTCCAATTCAATTCCACGGTTGTGCATCCAAACAAGAAATTAGAATTGGTGCCAATTTGTGATTCCAACAACAAATATCATGTACACCCAAACAACAGAATTGAAATGGAGACAATTTCCTTTCCATCTCAGATTTGGAATTTTAGTCCAATTCAATTCCACGGCCAAATTATGTGCATCCAAACACAGCATAAGTGTAAAACATACAAAAGGGGCTTAGCAAATCTTCAATGATGTTGATGCTTTCTTGTCACTATATATGTCAATCAATTCAGTTTTTCTACCGTCCCATGTACCTTAGCTATTATTATGTCATTCTTTTTTTCTTAATACATATATGCATTTCTCCCGCATGGTTTGAAGAAGAAAAGTATAGGTTAATCAACATTGTATCATCCTCTAATAAGAAAACATTATACTAAATTCAAGCAAGAAAATGATGTACTAACCTGTATGCCCTCTTAGCGACTCGACTTATGAAGCTCCAAAGTGAATATTGAATAATAGTGGCTTAGCTTACAGAAAGAGGGTTCTTCCACTGGGTGTGTCCAAGAAAAACAAACACATTTGCTTTAGACCAAGAAAACAAACACATCTGGCCCCTTGCTTTGCTAGTGAAAGAGGTAGGCGATGACATGATCTCATTAATTTGTGTCAGCAATTATGTAGCGAGGCAGTGAGCTAGACAATGTCTCCTTAATATGTAGTGAGATGGGCAATGCCGAACATGCTATGATAAGTTCGTCCTAAACTCCTCAATAGTGAGCGTGTCCTTGAGCACATCCATGGGTTGGTCGATTGATGGTGCTCTTTCTCTGAAGCAAGGTAATGCTCAAATAAAATTGGGAAGAGGTGCCCATTCAGTTTTCTAAAAATGAACGAACTGGAACTCAAATTTCAATTGAATCTGCCGTGCACTTATTATACATTTGTATCGATGCATGCAGTTTTATTCCTTCAAAACCATCAATATATATAGAGCTGCTTTGGGTTTTCATACATATACTAAGGCTAGAGGAGGATGAATTAGTTACAACTTGGACTATCCAGCATATAAGTTTATTTATATGCTAATGAAAAGCAGTAGTATTGATAATTACATTGGAAATAAAATGGCTCCTCACCTCTATGAATTTGAGTGGGAAGTAGCATTGAAGCATTTGTGTGATCCGCACATAAACCTCATGTACCTCAACCTGAATAAAGTTTATGAGACAAGAAGATGACATTACTATTTGGTCAGTTTCTAGCTAGCACTCGTGGCACCATGCTACATCAACTAAACGACCAATGAATTCAATGATATTTGGTACTCCATTAGCTTCTCGGCGTGCTCCCTTTCCTCTTCGCTTGATTACTTAGAGAACCTGGGGAAAAGAAACAAACGCATTTCAGAAAATATTGACTTCAGAATACTGATATATTTGGTAATTTTGGACAGGCATAACAATGTACTTACTTGGAAAATCTCTTTGGTTATCATTCAGCAAGCGGTTATTGTTCAGCAAGACTTGCCTAAATATTATGTTTTAGAACTGAAAACTTCATGCCGTGCAATCTCCCTATCGTCAGCTTGAAGCTCAACTTCACATCTCAAAGCTCAATAACATTTGCACAAATTTTATAGATACTGTCACAACTCAATTAGTCTTCCTTAGTCTGATTTCTCACGCAAAGGCACATGCATGTTAATATTCAGAGAATTTTATGTTCTGCAATTTTCAATATAAAAGGTTCTAGGAGATCTTGATTGCCTCAACTTGAGTTACGTTAAGTACACGTAAGCCTAACACAATGGTCATTCAGGCTGGAGTAATTTATCTGGCCATGTTTTATGAGGTTCATGCTAATCATGGTGAAATGTACTGATAATAGTGGAAACATGGCAAGTATGCAAATACATATTAAGAAAAATGTAGAATGTCAAGGCTATATGTCACCATGATGTATGAGCATGCCGGCTCCACAAAATTATGTTTCATATAATTTGGTACCAACCTTTGTAAACCAGCCCTTAGTTTCTCAATATTAATTGTCACACTTTTATAATTGTCCAAGGATTTAAATTTTTTTCTAGCCCACGATAACTTAGTCGGACAATATCTCTGCAAAAGCCTGAGTATGACAGAAGAAGTGCAGAAATTTAATATTCAATGCAGACTGGACAACCAATGAAAATACAGAGCTTCAGTTCATATCATTTGAGTACCTTCACAGGAACCTTCTTAGCTTGTTCATCACTGTAACATCAAGTTGTTTATCTGGTACCTCTCACCATGTGTGAATAATGAATTAGATCAAGGCATTATACACGCAAAAGTCGGCTTGCACAAACATCATATACAACTTTAACAAATATTAGTACGCAGTTTAGTATCATGCACATGAGCAAATTGAGTTGTAGAACCAAGATGCTAACAAATGGAGAGGCGAGTCTAAAATGACAGACTGAATAATATATTTTTGTCATTTGGGTCACGGATCGCCTACATGGACCTTCTACTTCTCTATGGTAATAATAAATGTCCCTACCGTTCCCAGTCAATATCATCCTCATCTTCATCCTTAAACAAAAACATATCATCTACCATACTCTTGATCATCACAGGCCATGCAATTTACATTCTTGCCATCCAGACAACCATCGTGACCATAACCTGCACTATCCTTACGTCATGATCTTGCTAGAGAACCTTTCACCCTGTCAACTAATCAAGTGCCAGCATCATCATAATTAAAGGTGCATGTTCCAAAATGTTCTTTCAGGAAACGCCATTTTGAAATATCAACATAGATCTGTAGATATTGCTCACATTGTTCTGCATCAACAATGATCTATCAAAAACACATATGCGGTGAAGTATTTAAATGAAAATACAACATAACATGCTATTCTAAATACATGACATGCAAATAGTTATAAGATTCTGAACATAACATCGAAGGAAATTCTACCAACCATGCACCTGGAGACATTCTTTTTTTCATTACCATCACTAAAACCTGACGGTAGGCATTCACGCTTCTTGCCTCAGCTGGTAAATAGGCATGTGGAACACACGTCTCTGTTAAAATCAAGACAAAGTCACACTAAAATATGAAGCATCCAAAAAAAAAAACAAGACACATTGCTAATAATAATGTAGAAGGATAATTTCAGAACATGCATGGTTCTGCATACAACCACCACACTCCGCAATGATTGTTGGATAAATTATGCTTTGATTGAAAAAAAAATTGTTACAACAATGCCCAGATCCTACAAATTAGCTTGCAAAACATAAATCTCGAACCTTGTCTCAAACACTCACATCGTAGGGGAAGGAACTTGCAAAAAAAAAAGCTGGCAACTCCATGGGCTTAGATAAGTACATGGCCAAATTGTACTCATTCTGCAAACACAATTGTCAGTAAATGATCGTACCAGGAGTAGCACATTTCCAGTTTATCAGGAGCAGAAATTCATCATTTAATGAATAATAACGATTTAGAGGGGGTCTGGTCTCTTTGAACTCTGCACTTGTTCTCATGTCAAACCACTACAAGAACTGGGAGCAAAGATATTTTTGGAGATCGAAAGCACACACATCTACATCCTTTATAAATGAATACTATAAAATGCACATGCCTGCTCCCAAGAACGACAGCAACAAAACTACTGATTGATATAACTAAGTGAGAAAATGTTCATGCTTAACATTCTAGGTGATATTGAAAAATATTAATGCTCTTGGGGTGAGATGATTAACCCGCCAAACTCCTATTGGCTGAACTGAGGTTATGTCTGCATTGGGAACTCAGAAAATTAAAACACTCACCACCTTCTCATGCTTTACGGAGTGCAGATGAACCGACAGTTGCAAGTAAAACCAAAGGACTCTGTTTATTTACCACCACTTCGGATTTGCTGGTTATGGCACAAATCATTGCAGAACCTCAACCTATTCATAACACATACCCCTAAACCCACATGGCAACTAAATTATCTACATAACAGGAGGGTACTGCTTGATAATTGATCTGCATATATTATGAAAAGTTGAAAACAAAGAATCATATTTTGCTCTATGTATTGGAAGGTTATCTACATGCAACTATGATTCAATTAGGAAAACTTGATGATAGCTCCAGAAATAAACATCGGCCATTACTAAAATGAGGTCTTGCATCCTACCTTGTGATATTAGAGTGAACTCTTTTTCCTAGACACGAGAAAGGATTGCAGTAAGAAGTGGTCAGTGCTATGAATTGACCATAAATAATTAAACCATTGTGTTTCAGCTACTGTAAAAAATCATTGGACATGTGCATGAGATTCCATATAAAATCCAACAAGAATAAAAATCTCCATTCTTCTAGAACAGCATAAAACTGAAATACTAATCTTACCATCCACGTACTGTAAGTTAATACTGATTTAATGAATGCACAAAACCATTGCTTATACATGATCAACAAGTTTCAGTTGAGTCTATGTAATGGCCGTTATTTACTGTTATTTACCAGGTTGCACAAAACTGTTACGGTGTTACCTCACCACATATTCTATTCACTGATGTAATCAGTAAAAGTGCATCTATGTAATTAGAAAGGAACCATGGAAATACAATGTTCCAAGTGTAAGAATCTTCCGCCACCCAAATACAACATTCAAAGCTATAACTGCACATCTATAAAGCGAGAAATAGAATGTTAGCAGATATATCTTAGAGACCTATCATCATAAATCACCTGTCAGGTCCATGAAAGAACCACACTACTGTCTAATACCCACCTAAAATAGTGGTTGCTTTGCAAATCTTATTGCACCTGACATTGCGGAGAGATAACACCAATACATCATTAGCTCCAAGGCAAACACAGGGGCCTGAACAATAGAAAAAAGAATCAGCTTTCCAAATCTAAACACGGTGGATCCTTAGTACTGTATCATAACATTCCAAATCTCATTGAACCTGTCACTGTACAGAGATAACATCAATCCATCATTTGCAGCATCTGAACATAATTCTCGTCGACTGCAACTTCTTCCAAGATTGCAAACAAATTTACACAAGTAAAAAAAAAAGGAAACAAGCACTAAGCACTGAAAATGAACAGGAATGAATGGAGCAAATACCTCCCCCACTCTGCAGCAGGGCTGTCCTTGTCAGGCCTATCGATAGGACATCATTTGAGCATTGGCCCTCTAATTGTGTTGACAACCGGCAATGCTTTTGCCTTTCACCAATCCGGAATAGGAGCTTCAAAAAACAGGGTAAAAAATAAGGAATGCTATGCACGGGCCCAGAGCCTTCTCCCCAATCCTTGCTTCTCACAAAGAGACAATAAGGAAGAAACGAGCAACAGCTAGTAGCACAGCAGAACCAACAACACAAGAAAACTGCACAGTACCAGCAAATCGACGAGAGACGGAAAGAGAGGAAGTAGGAGCTCACCTGCCTAACGGAGACGAGAATGGTCCGAGGAGGAGGGGCGTTGGCAGGCATCTCTCACCATTTTATGAGCCCATCATCTACACAAAAATAACCAGAAAACTAATGAAAGAAAGGACCAGACCTAGAAAATAAAAGAGGCACCAATAAGTCAACATATAATAATTTGTTTTTCTAAACAAAAAATGCAGTCCTAAAAAATTTCGGGCCAGCCAAAAGACAGTGCGATGCCTATCAATATTACAAAGCCATAAAAAATGGTCAACATGGCAAGACTGTCCAGTGCTCAAGCAGGCCTAGAATGGCACACTCAGGAATAGTATAAAGATAAGAAATAAGAGATTATAAAAACTTATATAATGCTAACGTAACTATAAAGATAATGCCTGCATTCTGTACGTAGACAAGAGCAACAAGTTTGGCCGACTCAAGAGCATCCTTTTCCATCAGTTTATATCTCCAGAGAATTTCCTCTACTGTAACAAAGGATATTTCCAAAGCGTTGGAACATCGATACAAGCAGAGCCAATCACCTGACCACTACCGACACACCTGGGTAATGGGATGTTTGATCTGGGCACAGAACATGTCCTACCAGCAGCACCATGAGCAAGCTTTCTCGGAATCTGAAACAAATATCTTTGCAATATTATTTTGTCATTCAACCGGGAGCTAGCTATTCTTCTGAAGTTCTTATAAACAACTTACTAACCCAAATAAATCAGGAGCGACAGGAAGAAGATTTGGGAGATGCTCACCTTGCCGTCATAGGCATCAGCCGAGCTCGCCGTGAAGGGCGTGCACAACGGTTGTTTCTCCACGTGACGCCGACGCAGCATGCCAGCAGTGTGGGTCATGGAAGAAGGCGCAGACGGGGCGAGCCGGCAGGCAGGCCAGACCCCTAAGCCGGCCGACCGCCGCCTCAATCTCCCGAACGGCACCGGAGCCCGGGACGGAGGCGGCAAGCTGGTGACACCCTCAGGCCCTCCGCAGAACAGCCGGACGGCTTTGCTGCTCTTCATTCGCCTTTGTTACAGGTTCAGTTGAATGTGTTAATTACAAAGGCACATAATCACATGAAGGTCTATCAAAAGAAATATCTCACATGATCACAAAGGCACATAATTGCAGTCAACAACTTTTATGAGAACATTAAAGAAATGTAATTATACATGTGAGGGCAAAGAGATTGCTCCTTTTCTATTGGATTGTTCCTTTTCTCTTCTTTCTTGAATCTGACATATCGTGTTCAGATAAACAATATATTAGAAAACTGAAATTAGACATAAGAATCAAGAGGGCAAAGAGAGAGGGGCACCTAATATGGATTTTCCGTGGGTTGCTTTATAAAGGGAGGAATCCAATGAAGAAGGCATCACTATGAATTAACACGGCCGAGGATGGACCTTCAAAGTATATACATATGTCTCAACTCTGTCTTATCATGGTACCAGTAAGCACAACTGGGGCATTCTCTGCATGGTAAGTAACAACATAAATAGTTTTAGTCACCAAGAGTTGTTTACAAGTGGCATTTCAATTGCTCACTCACATGCATATCTATGCTTGCAAATATTCATCTTTTGTGCAACAAAATCTTAAAATCACAAGAAAATTTCTGGTTTTGTGCCACAAGAGATCATTAGTGCCACAAGAGAGATGCATTAGTGCCACAAGAGAGATTCATCTTTAAATAACCGATTATTTAAGGAAATTTAAAAAGATAGGCATGCATTAGTGCCACAAGAGAGATGCAGTTGCTTTTATGCAAAAAAAAGCGCATATATAAAATAGAACATCTTCGGAAAGACGTACTGATTATGCTTGATGAACCATGATTTACATGAAATATTAATATCATAGTAATGGTAAGATTATCTAAGGGAAATTTAAAAGTGAGGCAAAAATAAATTAAAGCCACAACCGGATGCAAGAACATAAGAACAGAAGAGGGGCTTGAAGACCTCCCCTCTAAGAAAACAAATAGAGGGACTGCGTGTGTGAGATACTTGGGGCTTGAAGTCCTCATCTAAGAGCGCCTAACAGAAGAACTGAGAGGGCAACCTGGAGCAAAACCAGAAAACAAAAGATGGGATACTAAAGTGATCTAAACAATTAGTAGCAGTCAGTAAACTACTTAAAAGCATATCTAACCGCAGATCTTCTTTCTCAAATGATATAATCATGCACCCTAATCTCTCCTCCCGCGCCGGCACCGCCCCGCGCTGGGCGGCCACCGCTCCTCCCTCCCTCAACCTCACCTTCCTCAACCTCCTCTCCCACCACCGCCCAGGGCGTCGCCGGGCAAAGCCCTAGTGGCGTGGTGGCGGACTTCCTCGACGTGACTTGGTACGGGGGCGCGGATCTCGCGCCGGCGGCGGCATCGCACCAGTAGCACAAGAATTTACATAATTATGAAAAGAAAGAAGCATGAATATGAAACTATTGGCCGATACTTTCTATACTCATCACAACCAACATAAAAGGTGCTCGAAGGCCTCACCTCAGATTGATCAAGCAATCAAGCAGAGGGATGTGGATCACACCTCGGAGCAAAGAAGACCAGCAATGAACCTGCAAAGAGCACGCCTAAAAATTTGAACAAATAGTACAGGTTGCTTTCTTCAGAATTATTATGCAGCAAGATCCAGTTTAGCATCTTTCACTTCAAAGTGTAGTTAATTGGTAATACGGATTAGCTAAAACACAAGATAAGAAACTATTCTAGAACATGCTTTGAACTCATACCATTTTGGGAACTTCTCACCGTTTTGCTCAATGAGCCGAGGTACATCACACCAGCGCATGAGAATCCTAAGTAAAATTGGAGTGCAAGGAGGTCACCATGTAAGCGAAATAGGTAAAACCAACCTTCACAATGATAAAAAAAGAAAATTACTGTTTGGAAAAGATGTATTTGGGAGCTTCCCACCACTCAATGAACTGTCCGACATTGACGTGAATCATCATCTAAAACAGTATGAACTGATCGTTATGGCTAACTCAGAAGAGAATTGAAGTAAATAGCGCATTTAGTAGCCAAATTATAAGGTGCAGTCCAAAACAAAACAAACTGTACTCCATATCAGTGATGACTAAACTAAAAATACACTAAAGAAAACTGTATCACCTCTTCCAACGAATAAACACTCTCCTTGACATCCATATGGCTTGACATGTGAACATGTGAGAGGACAGCAACAAGGAGTGTTTCATCCGTGTCTGCAATACTCACAGATTCATTTGTGTCTGCACTAACAGGCCTGCAAATGAGAACTTGATTCGGTTAAAGACAAAATGAATATTGATGGTTTCTGACATTTCTTGCAATGGAGGTCACCAGACAGCAAAAAAAAATGCCCAACACAAAATTATATCCAGAAATATTAGCTGGACCTGAATCCATTAAACAGTCACACCAGAGGTGTTTTCTGGTCAATACACAAAATGGCTATGTAGTGCAAATGGGTAGGTTTTAAATCAATATATATTTATGTGTGTATAAATTACGTGGTATTACCTTGCTCCGATTCTGAAACGTCATTTTGACAAGCATTCTTGGTTCCCGTCTTTTACTGTCTGCAATTAAGAAAAGAATACATTTTTCTCTTCAGAAAGTGACAGAAGCATTCAAATGTTCATCTCAATTAAGCAGTCTACTAACTAAACAAATCACTGTCAAGAACAGATTTGCGCTACACCAAACTCAAACCTAGGATTAGCCTCGCCATGAATAGATATCATGGCGACACATGTGAAATAAACCTGCAAGAGCAGAATCAGACCTAGGATTAGCCTCACCAGCGGATTGAGTCAGCAAGATCAGCATCGCTGCTTGAGCGTGCCTGTGGAATGCTGGCGTCCACAACAACAGTCAGTTGAGGAGCGCAAACAAACAAGCAAGCCTCAACCAATTATGCAGCTTTGGTGCTCCATCTTCCCCAACAAAAGCCATAGGCCACGGATCTGTCTCCTCTCCTCAACCAATCTAAGCGAATCCTCCATTTACACAAACACCAAAACCTACTATCTGAATCAAAATGGAGGCTTCACATATCTAGGGTTTGGAAATGGTTGCCATACCTTGGGAGGAGAAATCGCAGCGTATCAGGTTGGTTTCGGCGGACTCCGGTCGTAGCCTCTATGCCAGCAGCCACATTTTCCAATCGATTCCTTGCTCTGCCAGTCGATTCTGGTTGGGGAAGAGGCGACTAGGACGACGACGAGTGAGGCCATGGCTGAGGGAGCGCGACCGGCACCGGTCGGCCTGCCCCCACCACCAACTTCACCCAGCGCCACCCGAAGAGGCGCCCGTCGCTGCTCCTCCACCTCCGTCCCAGCGCCGCCCCTCGTTTCTCCTCCAACGTTTTTTTCCGTCCACTGATGGAGCGCATCGCAGACGAAGGCCCGCCGTGGCTCGCTGCACCGCTGCCGGCGCATCCTGCTGGCCGGAGACATCTCACCGGCGTCCAGCCGGCGTATCCTGCAGCGTCATTCCTGCCGGTCGATCTAGTGCGAGGGTCCCGGACAGGAGGTGGGGACGGCGGAGGGGAGGAGGTACGGGGCTGGGGAAGATGGGACGGCGCCGGAGGGGCCGGGGATGGCGAGGTGAGGTGAGGAGGCGGCGGAGGAGAGAGGCATGAATTGGGGAGGAAGAGGAGCACGGGATTGGGGAGGACAGGAGGCTCTCGATTAGCTAGGTTTTCACGGCCTTTCTTTTTCTCAGCGACACAAACATGGACGCTCGCTGTCTCTGACAAGCCACCCCGAACATGCATGGGCCCAGACTTCATGGACTCAGAACGAGCAGCGGAAGGTAAGAAAATAATAACCACATCGGACGGTTGGAGGTAAAACCGGAGGTGAAATTCTACTGGCGCAGGGTGAACGAGCGGTCACGATGTTTTTGCCCCTCTCAGACCCTCTGGTTGCCCGGGTAGTCTAGGGACATTTATAGGAGAAATGATGTTGTTTCAAGGTTCCTTAGTTGCTGGGAGTATCAAATGAGAAATGGTTGCAGTAGTTAGTAGCCAGTGCTGCCCCACCATCTGAGGAGTAATCAAATCCATTTGTATATATATCTAACTGAATTATTCTATGTTTTTAACACACATTCTAATACTGTGGCGCGGAGTTGTAGTTAAGAGTTATTTGTGAAATAATTAAGTATTAGTACTCCCTCCGTCCCAGTTCGCAAGGCAAAGTTTTCAAATATCTTGGCCCAAGGTGAATTCTCATTGGCTCCAAATTTCCACGTAAAAACGCTAACATCGGCGCTGCAATTAATTGAGAAATTAAAAAGAACTTTATTTTCTATCCTTTAATTGGTGGGATACGAAAGGAGGAGTCTTTTGCATGCAATAATGAATCAGTTTTACTCCCACATTAAATGCAAATGTGCCTAAGAGGTGAGACATTTTGGGACAAATATTTTTTGGAACTTTGCCTTGCGAACTGGGACAGAGGGAGTAGCAAGGTTGGGATTAATTGACTCCCATCCCATGTGCACCTAACCGATGGTGGCATGCAGGTAGTCCTTCCTATATGCCTCACTTTTAAACTTGCATGATGACATGCCCAACCGCTGGACTTACAGTTCAGCGATACATTTATGTAGACTTGTGTTCATCTTTACTGCTTTCTAATCAGTAGGATCTGCAAATCTGTTGGAGGTGTGTAGCATGATTTACAAGACGGGAGAAGGTTGCTCATTGGACAACTATACTTTTCTATAGTCAATTGTACGATGGCCTCACTCAGAATTACACACTTGTTTTGCATTTCGATAATTTTAATCAGCTTTAAGTTCTACCTATTACTTCCACGAATATGGCTTAGATTTACTGACTTTGGACAATATATTATGTTGTTTTTCGTGTGGTTTTGCCTATTACTATTCTGATTTTGCTGCCATCATAGGGAGCATCAAATATGGATCTAATACACAACAGATTTTTTTTCCTTAAGATGAAACTTCATGAATACACACATGTATTTCTCAGACTATCGTCCTTGCATGTGCACAATCAGACAAGTCATTTTTTTTTTCCAATCATGTATACTTATGGCAGTACTATTGAAAGTTATATTTGTGCTCGTGTTGGCTTTCCTATAGACCTGGCAATGCCTGAAGTTAAATAGGTGCAATTTAAGTTAGTACCAGTGTGCTTTTGTTTCAGAAAAAAAAAAGCTTTTGAAGATCTTATGTATTCTTGATCTTCTGGTAGTGTGTAATCTTTAACTAACAGAGTTGTAATGTCTTTTAAGTGACATGTATTCCAGTTCAGTTTGATGCGGAGGCTGAAACTGAAACTAGAATTAGTATGAAATAAAGGGCTGTGTGCATCACTTTGATGCAGAGGCCGGGGCTATGTTCCCCATTTCGAAAAAATGTATTCCAGTTCAGTATTTACTTTGTATACAGTGTAACTTTTATCAATAATTTTATACTATGTGTTACAATTTCTCTGGTTAGAGGACCCAATTATACTCAACTGCCCTTCAATTGCAATTTTTGAGGTTTTCGTTAGAAATTCCAAAGTTTACATGAGATTGGCTAATATAAGTCCGTGAACTGTTATGCAAGTCGCATACACATACACAGCTACAGGGGTGGATGTAGGTACAGCATCGAGTAAATTCCGGTTTCTTAAAAAAATAGAAAATATTCAATTCACCGTATGTGCCACCCACAAAATTTGTATGTGCTGCTCATAAAATTTGAATTTTGATGGCTGTGGCAACCTCGTGCACCCTGGTCATCATCAGTTCTCTAGCTCAGCAGTGGCACTGTCTTGATTGATATACTAGCGAGTAAAAACGAAAGGTCGACCAAACAAAATTGAGAACAAATAAGTGCGTCCCCCTCTCACGCACGAAAGACCCAGGTCCGCACGGTAAAAGACCACCTCTTGTCCGCAAAAAAGACCCCTCCTGCGAGGCCACCTGTGGGTTCTGGTTGGGACAGAAGCGCACCGTCCAATCGAGGCTCCGAACAGTTCTAGACGTCCTATTCGTAGGCGTGGGTGGTAGAAAACCACGGGTAAAAACCCTAGCCGCCATTTGGTCGCGTGGTCGCGTGCGCTGCCCACGTTGCGGTGCCGCCGCCGCCCCTTCTCCCGCGCTCGTCTCTCAGGACCGTGATGGTCGAGGCAGCCGTGCAAGCCGGTGGAAAGCAAGGCAAGGCTGGTCGGCGGTGGAGGCTCGCCAGACGTAGTGGCAGCAGCCGGTGCCTGGGAGACGCGGCTCCCATTGACCCCAAGAAGCAGCGCGACCACGGGGCTAGGGTTCGCCCAGGTTTGTCTCTCCATCCTACTCGACTGCAGCTCACATGAAGGCATGGTATCTCGTTCTAATTTGCTTATTTGAAAGTATGATTTAATTTGGAGCAGATTGCATCATACAAGTCTCACCCTCTCCGTAGCACCAATTCCATGATGAAATTTGTAACTCGCTTTTATTGCTCTGTGTGATTCAAGCTATGATTTTGCTGCAGTGATTACCATGTTTTAGCTTCTCATTCTGTTGCAACGCTTGTTTTCAGTTTGTACATATTTTACTGTTTTTCAGTTCTCTTGGGTTGGTCGATGCTACTATGATCCCCATGGAGGCATCAATGATTAATTGTGAAGGATCGGCAATCGTGAAGAACTTTTAGTAAGTTAACACTGGAATGTCACCTAATAGTACCATTGCCCTTCTTTGTATTTCATCTTTTACGGCCAGGGTACCAAATCATGCGAGCACATGGTGCTATAATGTGATATATTATGATCTGCTGCTAGGATCAGTCGGAAATTCTAACTTGTGGAGCTAAAAATACTAGAGTGACGGCTGCCTACATGTCTGATGTTAAATGTGAGAGGGTAAACAATGTTGCTCTACTGATCTGCAGGAGTTATGGCCATCAGGAAGAGCTAAACAATTTTGTAAATGGGGAATGAAAGAGCATTCTAGTTGATACTTCGTAATACTTATTCAGGTAATTCATAGTCACTTAATGGAACTGTTATTCTCCCCTACATCTGTAGCATATTATCTGATTAACACTGTTGTTGTTCTTTGCACAGTTGGTGGCTGGATGTTTCGGTTCCTGCTAGCGATCTAGAATTGTTTTTCTTCCTCATATAGGTGATTGGTGGGAGTACGAAAGAAGTAATGCTCCGCTGAACCGGTGGCTTGCAGGTATACCATGATTAATTCTTGTGTATTGAGTTTCACTATACATTTGGTTTCAGTTAATATACTTTGGTGCGTAATGTTTCTTCTTCCTATATTTGATACGAATCATGATTGGCTGGCAAGAAGAAAAATATAGCCAGAAGAGAACTCTGAAAATAGAAGTGTTCTCTTTGTTGTTTACTCACACATTTTACTCTTTTACTTTCAAAATAGGTTTGTCGTTCTATTGATTTAAACTTGGCCAAGGGATTTCCGAAGGATCCACCAGAAGGAAACCATGATGAACGGATCGTAGCGAACAAGAGGGGGGGGGGGGGGGGCGTGAATGGCGCTACGGCAAGTTTTAACCTTTTTCAAGTTTTAGCGCAACGGAAGGTAAAGGTGATAACTTTTGCTATAGCGGTGTTCCTACAAAGAAGCTAGAGCATGTGCAACATGTAAAGGAATCAACAAGATAGTAAGAGAGAGGAGCGAGACAACCGGGGGGGGGGGGGGGGGGGCGCGAGGCGAGTCGAGGTTTGTTTCCCGCAGTTCCCTCCACTAAAGGAGGTACGTCTGCGTTGAGGAGGTGCTAGTCTCACACAAGAGACTAGGCGGCCACACCACGAAGGAAGACCTCACCCTCTTCCTCGAGAGAGCTCCACGGAGGTGCTCTCCCTCTTCCACTAAGGCACCGGTCGAGGCGGTGATTCCTTCACAGGGTTGGGGCGAGCTCCACACACACAAGGATGCTCCCAACACCCTATGGAGCAAGTACATCACCAAGCTAGACTCCATAGCTGCACATCTCCAATGCTCCACCATAGGAACCCATCTCCAATGCTCCACCAAAGGAACCCCTCCAATATTCCACCAAGAAGCTCCTCCAGTGCTCCACCAAGAAGCTCTTCCAGTGCTCCAACAAGAAGCTCTTCCAATGCTCCACCAAGAAGCTCTCCCACCAAGGAACCCTAACAACAAGATCCACTAAGGACTACCACGAATTGGTGAACTTTCTCTCGGTGGAATGATAGATCGGGGTCTCCTCCACCACCACACAAAGTATGAACAAGATTGGTTGGGTGGATGAGGAGATCCCCTCAATTTTGAGCTCAGCAACAATGGAGGAGAGAGAGAGAGAGAAGAGCTAAGCTGGGTGGAGAAGAAGGGGCCTTTATATAGGTCCCTCCAAATCCAACCGTTGCCCTATGTTTTTGCCTAAGCGGTACTACCGCTCCTAGAAGCGGTACTACCGCTCTGAGTTCGAATTCCCCACTGAACTTGTCCACGTGGACACATTGCGGTACTACCGCTCGCGGTACCGCTTGCGGTACCGCAATGGGGTCCAAACCTTACTGGATCCCAAGCGGTACCCGAGCGGTACCAGAGCGGTACTACCGTAACGCGTTACGGTACTTAGCGCGGTACCGTGGGCGGTACTACCGCCCTCAAGCGGTACTACCGCTCCAGGTACCGCGAAGGTACCGCAACGTGCTCTGTGGGGCTAATCCTTGTGCAATGCTCAGAGCGGTACCACGGCCGGTACCAGTAGAGGTAGCGGTACTACCGCTCCTGGTACCGGTAGTACCGCTATGGCTAAAACAGTTTTCCTCTCTTCCTCTCCTACCATGTCACCTCACGACACACACGCAAAACCAGAAACCCTAAGAGCTACGCTTCGGTCTTCTGATCATAATGTGCTCAACGAGGGTACCGTGCATCTTGCAAGCCTGTCAATGAAAAACTTTGTGCACGGTTAGAATTGTTCGAGTGTTGTTATCAAACACACAAAACACGGGATATGGATCTTGCTCTTACAATCTCCCCCTTTTTGGTGTTTGATGATAACACACGAATTTGCAATAAATCATAGGATATTATGATAAGGAACTTTGATTTGCAAGTATAGGCGAAGCTCCCCCTAGATGTGTGCATATTTAGAATATGCATTTGTATACAAATACACACATCCTAGAGAGAACTCCCCCTAAATTTCACAAACCAAGCACAAGTGCTAAGATGATCATATGACAAGAATAATGTAGCACAAGTACACTATAGAGGCAAGAATATATATATGGGGGAGTTTGGGTGAACCTTTTCATACCTTCGCCTTGAGAAAACCCAAACTCACCATAAGAATAAGTGCCACCACCATAATAATAAGTGCCTCCATAGGAATGATATGGCCAAACAAAGAATAAACAATGGAGACCAATGACCATAAAGCTACGCACGATTAAGTCTTAATACAAACGGGGGGTCGGGAGACCCACGAATAGAGTAGCAAACACATACGAATAAGTTCCGAATAACTAGTGGAAAGTTTTGATGCCAAGGCCGAAAGAACCAAAACGAAGTCACCAAGCCCTTGGCATCCCCATGCAAATTCCCGTCCTAATAGATCAACTTCTCCCCCTTTGGCATCGAGACACCAAAAAGGGAGAAGGAGCATACTAGCGTCCCAAGGGAATCACTCGTCGTCGTCATCCTCCTCGTCATCCTCCTCCTCGTCATCATCACCCTCATCGTCATCGCCTCCATCCTCGACGTCCTCCTCCTCTTCATCCTCATACTCTTCCTCTTGGGCAAGTCCTTTGCCATGAGGTGGCTCGGGGATGGACTCCTCGGAGCTAGACCACACAAGCTTTGACTTCCACTCACCGGGGGGAGTGATGTTGTCCTCGGAGCCCTCGGAGACCGGGAGTTGCATGTGCCTCATCATCGCCTTTTGGCGTTGGTGGATCTTCTTGTTGTCGTGATGGGCTTGGTACATCCTATCCTTGAGGTCCCTCTTGTAGCAAAAGGACTTCTTGAGGCGCGCAGTGAGCTTGGCGAAGAGGCCCTTTTGCTTGATGGAGTTGGGCACATAGTCGGAGTCGTCGCTGTCGGCATCATCTTCGTCCTTGTCCCTTGGAGCTCCTTTGCCAAATCTCGGAAGGTCATGGTCCTTGACAAGAGGACTCTTCTCCTTGTGAATGGTGACGTTGGGGCGGCATTGCGCTAGAAGATATCCGCGGCCTTCTTGATCCCACTTGTGACAGATGTGCCTCATGAGATAGGGAGCGTACTGAGGAAGCTTGCGGAGTGTAATATCCCAGGTAATGGGGTTACAAAAATAGAGGAAACAGATGTGTGCATTGCATTCATGCATAGAAAATCTGGGGAATTTTCGCGCTTTAAAGTAAAACAGTCACAGTAATTGAAGTTTCACTTGACCTTGGTGGAATTGAAGTAGCTCATCAAGTCAAGCGTTATAAATCTCAATGTGACTTTGTTAAAACCTTGTTTTGGGTAGAGATGATTTGATCTAAGGGGTTAGATCAAATAGAACTAATAATCAACACAACAACACTTTACTCAATGATCAACTACTTGATCTTATAACAGATCATAATATGGTAATCATTGCCACAACACATGAACACCAATTCAATTGTACATCCAGTAACAATAAATGGAGAAACTATTCTTCACTCATCTCCTCCATGTCTTGAACTAATCCATGCTCTTATCATAAACCCTATGATATCCATTCTACTTTAATCTTGGAAACAAGACAAGGAGATCCAACTAAGGAATACAACTCTTCTCTACTACATATTAATATACATCAAACCCAGAGAGGTGAGAGTTCTATATTATTTATTAGAGAAGCAATAATAAACCTGGAGTTAAACCTTGGATATACATCCATGTATTCCAAACATCACTTTGAAGAAGAACCCTATGATATTATTCCAGACCATTCCTAGAGAGAGAATCATTTATATTAACCATAGATATTGGTGACCACATAATTATCTTTGGAGAATAACCTTAGGTTAGTATTGAAGTCCTTCCCAAGTGAGAGAGACCATTCATATCAATTCTAGCTTTACCTATTAATGAATAAAGGAAAATCTTTGAACTAAAGCATTGGGTTGTAAACCATTTCATCTTGGAGTGGTGAGATAACCAAATACCAAGTGGAATAAGACTATATTCATGAATTAGTGAAATAAGGAGTGGACTAATCCAACTAAGTTAGACAATTGAATCTTTAGCTCAGCAACCTAAATAAATAGTACACCATAAACCCTAGAATAAACCATTCATATATGAGAGAGCTCAAGCTATAGTGTTATACTCAAGATAGTTGAGGCAACACTTAAATTTAAGGGAGAGAACTATCCATATACCAGATGATTATGTCAACATTGATTAAGCAAAACCCTAATAGAGTATCTCAGGTATTCTCTTAGGATATAAATTATTGAGGCAACCATAGTAGTCCCATCTAAGAAAGTAAAATAGAAGTGTTATATCCTAGTTGATCAAGACTATGCTTGATCATGGAAGTGAGAACCCATTCCATGAGAGATAACTGAGAAAGCCAAACCTTGATCATTATAAATTGAGTAATGATCATAAACCCTAAGAACCTTAGGTAAAGATATTAAGAACAAGTTGATCATGCCTAATCCATGATCATGCTCTTGAGGTATGTGAGGATAAGTTAAACCCTACTAGGATAAGTATATCCCATTTCCACATGAAATCATAGGGAGGTAACTAGTAAGCAATCATAGGCTTAAATCCTAACCTTAACTTGTGAATCACTTAGTGATCATGAGTAGAATCTTACCACATCTATATTTCATTCATTCATCAATTAAAGAACCTAAGAAAACCTTAGAGATAAACCCTATACTTTATATGGTGAAAACTATTCATCATTAGAATCCTAGTATGGCACATTAAAAAAATCTTATGCTTCATTTATAACACCTGAGAAAAACCCTAATAAAATGTTGCTCACATAAAATAATGTGCAAGTGAAACAAACTCTCAAATAAGAAACCAAGCCCTCATAATAACCCTTAAAATGCTTTGGGAAGCCATTATACACTTTAAATAATTCCAAAGAGAATTGTATTACAAGGAGGAACAGGGATTCCAAAGAAAACATAAACTCATGACTAAATTGAGATTTAAAAAGGACCCACAAGGATACAAATAAAATCATGCATCACACATTAGTTTTGGGCAATGAAATAAAGCAATGATCATTATTGCTAAGACCTAAATTAAAAATAAGTAGAAACATCTGAAAGCATAATTGAATTAAAATATGAATTCAAAACAGAATTCAAAAATAGGAAATCCAAAACAGAAAATAAATAAAGGAAAGGAAGAGGAAATGGGCTCACCTGACTTACCTAGTCAGTCACCGAGCCCAGTATGAGTCCAGCACACGGCCTGGCAGCAGCCCAAAACCAGCCCACCTAGCAGCCCGAGATACCCCTTCGATTAAAACAGAGGAGAGGAGCTCGTCCTCATCCTTTCTCTCCGCATGGACGACAGCACGACGCCGTGAAGATTTTCTCCTCGCGCTGGCGCCATCTCCTCGCTCGACGGTGTGACGAGGCGATCTTCCGAGCAGTATAAAGACCCCACTGACGAACCCTAGCTCGGAATTTTCCCCTCCCCTGCTCAATTTCTCTCCAGACGGAACCCTAACCTCGCCCGGTCACCACCTGTCGTCGACGTTAGGAGCCTCCCCGACCACCGCCGTGACCACCATTAGAACCACCGTGCTCGGCATGCCCAACGTGCGCAAGGAATCGAGCCAACAAGCTCTCAGACGCCGGTGGTAGCTCGTTCCCTTCCGCCGGTGTTCCACAGCAAATCGGAAAATTGCATCGACACCGTCGACAATCGCCGCCGTCGAGTCTTCACTACGCAGCACTGTAAGCTTGCGCTTCTCCTGAGCCCTTGATTGAGCCCTAGCATGCCCGTAGCTCGTTTCCGCCGTAGTCCGCCGTGCACTGCCGCTGTTTGCGCTCGCCGGAGCTACTCCGGCGACCATCAGAGGGCGGCGCCGCCACTAGTTGGTTCGCCTCGACGAGTGCTGTCCAACGCGCCCCTGCTCTGGCCCGCGGGAACGCCCTAGCGCCGGCGACCATCGCCAGTTCCCGCCGGCCAGGGACCTCCTCGCCACCGTGGCGATTTTGACTAGGTCAAATCCCACGTGGCAGGTGAGGTGGACAGACCCCACCAGTCATAGACTGTGGGTGGTATCTGTCTGGGTACGTTTAGTCCATTTCAGTTTTATATCAAATTCTATAATTGCTGAAACTTTGCAAATATTTAGGAAATTCATTATAACTCATAAAAATACAAATAAGATACCAAAATTCTTAGAAAATAAAACTCTATCTAATAAAAATATAAAATGAAATTTTTATTTTTAATAAGAATTCAATTGTTTAATACTTGTTATTTAAGCCTTTAATTTTTAAATTCTAAATACAAATAAAAATTCAAAAAAATTAAGAAACCATTTATAAAGTAACTAAAACCAGTAAGCAAATAAAGAAAACATGAAAACTAATTTTCTTTATTTGCTATCCTATTAAATCATTATTAGGGAAATTTAAACCCTAATTAATAAATACTTTAATTATTAATTCGATAAAAATAATAATATGACAAATTCAATATTATTTTTATTTCCAAGTTATTAATAACTTCAACTTTAAAAATGAAGTTATTAATCCTAGAACTATATGGTAAATAGCAGACCCTAATTTAATATGGGATGAAATCACAACCCTATCATTTCATGTGAAACCCAAAACCCTAATTCAATTAGGAACCCCAAATCCATTACTTCATATGAACCCTAAAAATTGTTTCCACACCTAAACCCAAGTATCATGAGATCATGGTACCTTCTTCCAAATCATAGAACCATAGCAACAACTAAACACTTGTCTCGGCCACCTAAATTGTAGAAGACCTATCACTAATATATGGGTATTCCATATGTTCATCCTCATCAGACCTAACTAATCAAGTGGGGTCAACCAAGTGTAAACCCTAGATCCTATTACCAAACAATCATCCTTATTCATCCATGTTTAGCATCACACCATGGTGATGAACCCAAATAGCATCTAGGCCCAGTATTTAGCATTACATAACCATAGTCCGCTAAACCCTACAAATACTTCATAATTATGAACCATCCTATTCAGGAGTCAATTACTCCTTACTTAATAGAACCAACAGTAAAACCTAGATCAATTCAACCCTAGTTGATATACTTCTTATTATTTAAGAAGTATGTTCTTCAAAAGTTATTCTTTTGAAGAAAAGAGGGAATCATCACCAACCCTACTTATAAGGACCTATAAACCCTAGCCAGCTATCACTAGTAAGATAAACCAACCTTGACAACAATCATGTATAATGAATTGCTTAGGATGCCTAAGCTTATCTCAATCGTACAAGCCCTAGTTGCTGATGAATCCAACTATGTTGTGATCCATCTTATACTTACTCCAGAAACTACTTGAAACCAGAATAAATTATAACAAACCAGAAACCCAATTGTCATACTTGTTCTTTATTAAAGAACATGTTCTTCAAAAGTTATTCTTTTGAAGAATATAACAAGTAATCATTAACCATGCCATATAGTACTAAAAATGACAACTGTTCTTTACATGTTAACATTAGGCCAATTATCATTCTTTGTGTGCTTAATTGATTACTGTGCTTTATTATCCACCTGTTCATGATACCAAGTAATCACACCTGAATAAGAACCTTGTTTGTGAATCACTCTAAAAGTGCAACACACCCTGAATCAATTATTACCACTCATTAATCCTAAATCATCGGGGTTAGGCCACGCTTAGAGCGATTGCATCTCATTCTTATGCATTATTGCATCCTTGCCAATCTTTTAAACATCGTCCTTACCGGACGATGATGCTATTTCAGAATTTGGAGTTATTACGTATCGAAGACCTTGACTGCATAATCTTGCAGTCAAGAAAGGCAAGTTCATCACTTGCTCATGTCATTTGAGTATTTTTATCAAATTACTTGCAAAGTATTATGGTTATCACTATTGCATAGAAATCAAAACTACTACTTTCATAACTATGAATATGACTATGTGGTGGGCAATGGAACCATGGATTGTGTTGATATGGTGGAGGTTCCATTGCACGGGTTTATATCCATCTAGGATTAAACCACAAATGTCGATGATTCTTGTGCCGTAATACCCGTGTTAACCATAAGATCCGGAGTGGGACGGAGTAGTCAAAAGTGTTTCCACCTCTCGTTCATCAACGGATGCGCTTTACCGTAGACACTTGTATCTGTCAGGGCAAGCGGTGGGCTGGGGAAGCCTTAAGTCCCCACGGCATAGTCCGTAGACACTTGTCGCTCGAAGTGCAAGCGGTGGGCTGGGGAAGCCTAAAGTCCCCACGGTATTGCGGTCTATGATGGGTTGCAGCTACCGGCGAAGGAGTTTGGTTCGATCCCAAACCTGTCGTCGTGGTCGGGGTCCACCCGTGAGTGGGAATAATGGGACCGGCGAGGACCCAGGGTCGGGGCATGCAACAAAGGGTGGGTGTTCGAGGTAGCGGAGGAACATGATTGGCTAGACCTTATACCGGGCCTCACACCAAAGGAAGTGTGGACGAGAACATGACTCGGTTGGCACCAAGGTTAAGATCTCTTATGGGTAAAGCAACACACCTCTGCAGTGTAAAGAACCGTGACTGTCACTCCCTGTTCCGGGATATGGAACTGCGAACGCGGCCGGAAAGGAGCTCCATGAAGTTCTAGTAAACCGGTGAAGGCTGACGGACATAGTTCTTCTGAATAAAAGCAACCTTTTGAAGAAATGGTTATGAAAACTTGCATTGGTATTAGACTTTCTGGTCTAATGCTGTAGCTAGTGCATTAAACACCTCTTTCCTATAATGAACTTGTTGAGTACGCTCGTACTCATCCCACTCTTAAATCCCCTGCTTAGATATGGAGGCATCGAAGAAGGATCCACGATTGCAACTCGAAGGTCGAGGAGTCAACAACTACTTCAAGAGACAAGACCCTGTCAGAGGAGTCAGATACCACATACATCAAGGAGAAAACCTAGTTTAGCCATAGAAGGGAACTAGCTTCCTCAACCTAGCTCCTACTTAGCTAGAATCTATTCTTAGCCTCTATAGCTAGTCAAATACTCTACAAATAGAGTTCGTGATAGAATTAGACTATGAGTCGTTCTTCTGGAGTTTATTTGCAGATTTACCTCATTGTAAAGTAGGAGGCTGTGCTGATCTTATGTAATAGAGTCAATGTTGTAATTCTATAGACATGCCTTGGACCCGCATATGTTTCTGTTGTACCACTCTGAGCGATATAATACTAGTGGAACGGTGTTTCATTGGTGTTATATCAGACTTGCATACTACACCATGCAGTGGTATGCCGGGTCACCACAGTTGGTATCAGAGCGAATGCTTTGACCCTAGGATTAAAACCCTTTAAAGGAGACCTATAGGATTGGTAGTGTCTATAGGAAGTTTTCCTAGGTAAATCAAATACTTCTTATGACTTGAGATGGATATTCACTTGAGAATAATCCTGACACACTTGAGTCAACCTTTCTTATCTATCCTTCCTAAGTGAAGTTAGTTAGCTAATCCCGAATATGTAGCATACATTAAGCCCTTCAAACCATAGATGAGTAGATCACTGTTGGTATACAATACATGGTAGTCCAAAGAGAGGATACAACCATAAGGAATCTATCCTATTGGAAGATGTGTACCAACATATGTTATAGTTAAATAAGAATTACTCAAACCTGTACTAGAAGTAATATCAAGTGATGAAAATCATTAAGATATCCTAATAGAAGATGTAGATCCAGACAAGTAATGGGTAAGTAAAATCTATCCAAACTTGTGAAACAGTTACTAGTAAGTGATAACTATGAGATATATGAGGTAATATAGACCATGATAAGTCAATCATGAGAGGTAAGTAAGAGGGATAGAAATAAAACATGTCTACTTACAGAGTAGTGATAGTAATCATTTATGATTCACCTGAGAATCGTTATGGGATGGATTAGAACTTCATAAATACTTAGAAGAAGTACCATAAGAAGTCAGGTGTTCAACAATAGTGCAAGAATTGTGTTCCCAAAACCATGGGAAGTGTGCCAAGCATATCATGACCATAGTCTCATGATAAGTATAAACACTTGGAAGTATAGTAGCTATATTGCAATAGTTATGTATTTAGAGTAGTGATGTTAGAATCTATATATACCATATGAAGTAGTCCTTAACATAATGGAAGCAAAGTTAGTATTTCCAAAGAAAATTAGGTTAACCTTAATCATCCCAAACCACTTTGTTTCAAGTTTATCACATTGCAAATGTGCAATTATGGTAAATGTTGAGATAAATAGTAGAAATCCCCATATTCGTGCTAAGTATCACGATATAAACCTGTATTATGTGGTGTTATATACTACACATCAGAGCCTGATGTTTAGAGATGTCTTACTCAACTATTATATTCAGGCTTATGATGGTGTGTATTATAAACACAAAGCTGAATCTTCTTGGATTTTCTTGGATTTTCATTGTTTGACTAGATCCATACATGAAGTTTGACTTTGATATGCAAATGCATGTTGCAGTATCAAGTCATTACTTGATGCTATCGATCTAGAGGGTAATGGTATTCGTGTGAGGAAGCGACGAATTCTGGAAGATTCCGAAGACAATATGAAGGTTCACCAGATAAAGGAAACAAAGTTGTGGGAAGCAACCACAATATTCAGAAGGAAGTACCAATCAAAACTCATGCTTTACCTCAATAGAGGAGTACTTTAGTACGGAAGAAGCATGAAGGTGAGAAATCTGGTGATTATGGAGAAGCTCAATGTTGGGGGGATAACCCCCGGTATGCCAAAGGCATGCCAAACCGGATGGTTTGAGCCATCGAGATACCGGTTTAATGTTCTTGCCGGAAGCCTAGTAGGAATCCGGGAGAGCAAGGCTAAGCCGGTATCCCCAAAGGGGCATGCCGGGACCCGGTATAAAAGATACCGGAAAGGAGAGCCTGTCGGCAGGACTGGTCAAAGATTCTCTTCAGAGCAAGAAGACAAGGATGAGCTACGCCAAGTAACTTTATTCAGAGCCCTGGCGCCAAAGAGAGAGGTGACGGAGAAAGAAGCCGGGGGACGTCAGCTTCTATGATAAAAGAAGGCCCCGGTGTCATCTATGATTAAAGTAGCTTTGTACAGTAACTCTGTAAAGTAGTTTGTCCAGTCAAAGATGCCATTAGGGTTTCTTGCAGTGTAAGCCACCCTCTCCCCTATATAAGGAGAGGGGGCAGCCCATCTTCACGGGCAAGTATGTACGCGTGTATGTAGGAAGGCAGAGCCTGTAACTTGTGTGAATCTATGAACATGGTGATCTAGAGGGAGTTCTTCCTTGTGTCTTTCTTCTTCAACCTCTGGCCTTGGCCAAGTTCTTGAGGAAACCATCCGGAATCTCTTCCCACCTGATCGCAAACCCTCCCCCGAATCCTCTTGCGTCCATTCGGCCCCAATCTAAGCCATCCTATGGCATCTGCTCGTTCACCACGACGACAGTTGGCGCCCACCGTGGGGCATGAAGTGGCGCTTGATGGAGTTCACATTCGGGCGGGCGTTCTCGAGATCTCCGGCGAGCGTACGGTGTCCGCGTTGGTGCAGAGCATCTACGCCATGGACTTCATCAACGACAACGCGGGCTGCTTCGCCAACGGCGGCGTCTTCCCCAAGAACGGCCGCATCATCGAGTTCGGCAGCCATCGCGTCTACTTCGGCACCGTCCCCGTGCGCCAGCGCCTCTCGCCGGTGCTGGTGGCACCGGACCCGCCAAGATGGCTCTGTGCTGGCCGCGCCGCCGGCAGCGTCGAGGTAATGATGACCGGTGTGGCTGGTGCGGGAAAGGAGGTTGCGGCTGAAGGTGCCGGTCGCGCGGTTTCGACCCGTGCGGCTAAGCCACCGCTGGAGCGCGGCGCAGGCGCAGCGGGAGCATCATCCGCGCCACCGGAGACACCGCTCCAGGCGGCGATGAACGTCCTCGCCACCCCCATCGCGCAGAACATCGATCCGGCAGCGGCTCAGGCGGAGCTGGAGGCGCAGCGCCAGAAGATGCTGGAGAGCGGCAAGGACATCGTCAGGGCGCAGCGCGAGCTGAACCTAACCGTACGTGAGTATAACGCTGCCCATGGCTTTGCTTCTGTTAGCGCGCATGCTGCTAGGATGCCGGAAAACCGGCTAAAAGCTCGCAACCTAGATCAAGATTTGCGCAAAGAGATTCTTACCGGCAAGAGCGCCTCTGCATCTGTTAGCATCGTGGAAAAGCCTAAGTATAGCAGCCCGGATAAAACTATAAAAGCTGCTAAGGCCGCTGTAGAGCCGTGCGAGTCGCTTTCGGAGAGGCTTTGGTAAAGCAGCAAGAGCGTGTTAGAGAGCTGCTGGAAACCATTGAGCAGCAAAATGCTGAGCAGCTGGCTAAGCTGAACAAGGCAGCGGCCTCAAAATCCGCGCGTTCAACAAAGAATGCCGGTAGCAAATCCCATGGGCAGGCTTCGTCCCCCCATCCGGATAGAAGGAGAGAAAAAGAAGTGAATGCGCAGCGAATGATCGTGTACGATCCGGTTCTTGCCGGAAAGCAACAAGCCGGGCAACACGATGCCGGTAGAAAAAGCCAAGGGGCAGAGCGAGGCTACGCCAGAGGCTATGCCGGAAACAATCATGCCGGTAGATATGAGACCGGGCAAAACTATCGAGCTGCAAGGGCAGCGTACGAGGAGGAGGAAATAGATCCCCCAAGGTATCGGCGAGGCAAGGGCCGCGGTACCGGAATGTCACGATGAAGCCGATTCCACGAGACCGGCAGCATACCGGAACCCGTTGGGAGAACGCCTGGAGAGAGATACTTACCGGAACGGGATGCGAGGCACCGTCTGGATAGAGTATACTTGTCGAAATGATCGAGGAGGAAGGTCCTCCAGGTCCAAAGTGTTTTGGCCCAAGGATCATGAAAGAAAAACCACCGATTCGCAACTTTATGTTGCCCCGTGACACAAAGACGTATGACGGCACCACGAAGCCGGAAGATTGGCTCGCGGATTACGTGACCGCGGTATACGTTGCGAGCGGTGGAGGAACCGTAGCAGGAGGAGGAAACCGGCGTTGGGCCGTGAGGATCATACCATCGTTTTTGGTTGGACCGGCAAGAATCTGGCTAAACAACTTGCCGGCAGGAAGCATAAATGGCTGGCTGGATTTTGAGGAGGCCTTTGTGAGCAATTTCAGCAGCACCTATCAGAGGCCAAACAGGCCGCAGCAACTTGCTCTGTGCGTGCAGCGCCCGAACGAAACAGACCGGGATTATCTAGCCCGGTGGAACACCACAAGGAACTCCTGTGAGGGGTGATCGAGGCACAAGCCATTGCTTGGTTTAGCAAAGGATGCAGAAGAGGTTCACCGTTGTGGCAAAAGTTGCAGCGCAACATGCCGACAACGTTGGCGAGAGATGATACGTGTGGCGGATAGCTATGCGTTGGGAGACCCAACGCAACCGGCAAAGGCAACCGAGCCGGAACAGCTGCGCCACGAACAACACCGGGACAACCGGAATAACAAAAGAAGGGAAGATTTTCCGGATCGAAGGTACGGTCCGCAGCAAGTTGCTGCCGTGCGGGAAAACTTTGAGGCCAGCGACGACGAGAGGCGTAAAACCGGATCGCAGCCATGGGCGGGTCCTAAGAAACAATGGGTGGAAAAGAAACCCTGGGTCCGTAAGAAGAACTGGCAAGAACCCGCGAAATACACCATGGAAGTTGCCATGGATCAACCTTGCCGGTGGCACACGCCGAATCCGGCACATCCGTCAAACCATCTCGACGAAGGATTGTACCTGGACCAAGTACTTGATGCAAAAAGGAACAAGTGAAAGATGCGCGGCCACCGCAAGACATGCCGCGGCAGCAACAACAGCTACCGCCACCACCACCACTTACCGGGCAAACGCCTTACCGGTGCAGCCAAACCGACAGCGATACCAGCAAGTTAACCGGGTGGAGCAAAATGATAACCAGCCACCTCCACCGGCACCTTTAGGCCCCAATGGTTACGAAGATCCGCATCTGTGCTGTGTTGTCTTTGTCAACTGAGCCAACAGACCGGCAAAGTGTACACCGGCGCTCCATGGAGGTCAATGCTTTGTGATGCCGGCGATTCCCAAGTACATGATGTGGTCCAATCAGGAAATTACCTGGTCATCCAAGGATCACCCAAAGATCATGCCGAATCCGGGTGGATATGCTCTTGTTGTGGACCCGATCATGAAAGGGCCGCAAACTCGAGTGAAGTTCAGCAAGGTGCTGATAGACAATGGCAGTAGCATCAACATCATGTACAAGCACACCATGCAAACGCTGGGCATAACGGAAAACATGCTTCAGCCAACGCGCACACCGTTCCAGGGGATCGTCCCTGGCGTGTCCGGTGCCCCGATAGGAAAAGTTCGGGTGGACGTGGCATTTGGAGGACGTGACAATTGCCGGGTGGAAAATCTGGAGTTTGAGGTGGTGGATCTGGACAGTCCCTACCATGCATTCTTTGGGGAGACCGGCGTTGGCTGCTTTCATGGCCACCACTCATACGGCTTACCTCAAGATGAAGATGCCGGCACCTTGTGGGCCATTGACTGTGGTGGGAAACTATAAGATCTCACTGGAAACTGCATCTGCCGGATCAAACCTAGCAGAATCGCTGGTGATCGCGGAGGAAAAGAAAAGAATGCAGACAGCTGTTGCGCTGGCTCAATCCTCACAAATGAGTTTGGCGGCAATGAGTGAAAACATGGGCACACCGGCATTCAAGCCAACCAATGAAACAAAGAACATTGTGCTGGATCCGGCTTACCCAGAGCGCACCGTTCGTATCGGCGCCGGCCTTGATCAAGCATAGGAAAGCGCGCTCGTCGCCTTCCTCCGTGAGAATCGGAATATCTTTGCCTGGTCAACTGATGATTTGGTAGGTGTTCCGAGGGAGCTGGCTGAGCACTCTCTAAACGTCCGGAAAGATGCCAAGCCGGTGCGGCAACCACTGCGTCGGTTCGCTGAAGACAGAAGAAAGATCATAGGAGAAGAAGTAACCAAGCTGCTTGTTGCCGGATTCATTGTGGAGGTCACGCACACGCAGTGGCTGGCCAATCCGGTAATGGTTGAAAAGAAGAAAGATGAGAACCTGGAGGCAAAAGCTCCGAAGGTGTGGTGCATGTGCATCGACTACACCAACCTGAACAAGGCTTGCCCAAGAGATCCTTTTCCTTTGCCACGAATCGATCAAGTGATTGATTCAACTGCTGGGTGTGAGTTGTTGTCCTTCCTGGATGCCTATTCCGGTTTCCACCAAATTCCCTTAAAAAAGGAAGATCAAATAAAAAATGCGTTCATTACCCCGCACGGGGCTTATTGCTATGTCACTATGCCTTTTGGGTTGCGCAACGCTGGTGCAACGTACCAGCGCTGTATGCAAAAATGCTTGTTTGATCAAATTGGAAAAAATGTGCAAGTCTATGTGGATGACATCGTGATAAAAACTAAGGTAAAAAACACTTTAATCGATGACATCCGGCAAACATTCGATAACCTAAGGCGGTTCCGGATGAAACTCAATCCGGCAAAATGTACCTTTGGTGTCCCCGCCGGCAAGCTGCTCGGTTTCCTGGTTTCAAGCCGGGGCATAGAGGTTAATCCGGTAAAGATCCGGGCGATAGAAAGAATGGCTATCCTCGAGAGTTAAAAGATGTGCAAAAGTTTACCGGAAGCTTGGCATCGCTGAGCCGGTTTGTAAGCAGGTTGGGAGAAAAAGCTCGCCACTCTATGCTCTCATGAAGAAATCGACACGTTCGTCTCGGACCCCTCGTGCAGACGCAGCGTTTAAGGAGCTAAAAACGATGCTAGCCACAGCACCCATACTGGCTTCACCTCTAGAAAGGGAGCCTATGCTGGTATACATAGCAGCAACAAACCGGGTTGTGAGTGTAGTGGTTGTGGTTGAAAGAGAAGAGGAAGAAAAAACCGTCCCGTAGGCCGGTATACTACTTGAGCGAGGTGCTCTCCCTCTCAAAACAAAACTACCCTCACTTCCAGAAAATGACTTATGGCGTGTACATGGCCGCCACAAAACTCAAGCACTACTTTGAGGAGCACCCCATGGAGGTGGTGAGTGAAGCACCAATTTCCGACATCATGTGCAACAAAGATGCCAGCGGCCGGATTGCAAAATGGGCGATCCAGATATCACCGTACGATGCCGGTATATGAAAGAAGAGATGCCATAAAATCACGAGGCTTTGGCTGATTTCCTTGTTGATTGGGCGGAGATGCAATACAAACCGCCGGATCGGAGGATAGAATCTTTGGAAGATGCACTTTGATGGATCTAAGCTCAAGGAAGGTCTAGGTGCCGGTGTGGTGCTTACTTCACCAAAAGGAGACCACCTCCGGTATGTTTTGCAAGTACATTTCAGGGCATCGAACAATGTCGCTGAATATGAAGCTTTGATCCATGGGCTTAAGGTCGCAAAAGAAATCGGTGCACACCGGATCATTTGCTATGGCGATTCAGACCTTGTGGTACAGCAGTGCTCAGGAGATTGGGATGCAAAAGACGCCAACATGGCCTCGTACCGGTTTCACGTGCAAAAGATTGCCGGATTCTTCGAAGGATGTGAGTTTCACCATGTGCCGCGAGCAGAAAATGAAGCCGCGGATGCTTTGTCCAAGTTGGGCTCATCTAGGCAAGAAATTCCTCCCGGAATAGCTTTGGCTCACCTAAGAGTGCCATCGATCAAGCCGAGCCCGGAATCAGAATCAATTTTTGTACCAGAGTCACACGTAGTACCCATGGATATCGATGAAGGGAACCCGGGACTGCTCCGGCAAGCTCGGGGACTGCTCCGGTAGGCTCGGGGACTGCTGTACCCATACCGGAAGAAACGATGCTGGTAGATAGCATGGAGATAGATGCACCGGTGTTTTTGGTTCGAGAAATACCATCATGGGTTAAACCTATTAAGGAATTCCTGATCAGCGGCACCTTGCCGGATGACGAAAATGAATCAAGGAGGATACAAAGAAGGTCCAAAGCTTACACATTCATCAATGGTGAGGTGTACAAGAGAAGCGTTACCGGTGTCCTTCAAAGATGTGTGGAACCGGAGGAAGGAAAAGAAATGCTTGAGGAAATTCACCAAGGAGAATGTGGGCATCATGCTTCATCAAGGGCTTTGGTAGCAAAAGTATTCCGGCATGGGTTCTATTGGCCCACCGCTTTGGAGGACGCCGAGGATTTGGTAAGAAAATGCAACGGCTGCAGGTACGCCAAGCAAAACCATACCCCAGCATCCGGTTTAAAGACAATACCGCTAACATGGCCATTCGCTGTTTGGTGCCTTGACATGGTTGGACCATTCAAAACTGCAAGAAGCAGCATGACTCACATCTTGGTCATGGTGGATAAGTTCACCAAGTGGCTGGAAGTAAAACCTATCGCAAAGTGTGATGGGCATACAGCTGTGAAATTCTTGAAAGATGTCATTTTGCGGTATGGATACCCGCACTTCATACTCACTTATAACTGAACAAACTTTGCTAAAGTTGATTTCAAAAGGTACTGTGAAGAAAAGAACATCCGGTTGGATTTGTGCTCGATGGCACATCCACGGGGCAATGGCCAAGTAGAAAGAATGAATGCCTTGGTGCTTTCCGGTATCAAGCCTAGACTCATTGATGCGGTGGAAAAGTCACCGGGATGTTGGCTCGATGAGCTACCATCAGTACTGTGGAGTATAAGAACAACTCCAAACCGGTCTACCGGATACACTCCCTTCTTCATGGTTTATGGAGCGAAGCGGTGATACCAACCGATATCATTCATGATTCACCAAGGGTACAGCTCTATACCGAGCAAGAGGTCAAAGAGGCCAGAGAAAACGATGTGGACTTGCTAGAAGAAGCAAGAGAGCTGGCTTTGGCAAGAACAGCCATTTACCAGCAAAACCTAAGACGCTATCATAACCGGAAGGTTAACCCAAGAGTTTTCCGGGAAGGAGATCTTGTACTTCGCACTGGTGCAGCGCCGAAGGCCGGCATAAGCTTTTGCCACCGTGGGAAGGTCCCTTCATTGTAAGCAAGGTGCTTCACAATGATGCATGCTACTTGATAGATGCACAGGAATGGAAGAAAGGAAAGGCGGACAGGTCCGGCGAGGAGAGCAAGCGTCCATGGAACGTAGCTCTGTTGCGTCCTTTCTACTCTTGAAGTGGTGGTGTAAGAAGTTCCTTTTTGTACCTTATATGCTATGAATAAAAGATGCCGGAACCTTGAGTGAATCTCGGGGACTACCCCAACTTAAGTTGCATGTAACTTGTCTATTTTTTCAGTTTACCGGTTGCTTATTGAATGTTTTTTCTTTCCGGTTTAGTAGTGTGCTAAATCCTACCGGAGTCTTCGACTCTGCTGCTGTCCGCAAACCGGCTTCATGGCAAGCAAGATAAACCGGTAGGGGATAAGCACATGAACTGCGAAAAGGGAGAGCAGGAAAGAACAATCTGAAAAATTTAATTAACCCCGGTTAAACCGGTTTTTTGCAAAATTTCAAAGTTATTTCTAAGTTCAAGAAGATGCTTGTTTGGTGAAAGAACCTTGTGCTCATACGCCAAAGAACGCCCAGAGAAGGCAGGCAGAGCCAAGGCAAAAGAACCAAGTATGCATCAAATTGGATGCGGAAGCAATTGAGAAATCTTTGCAGTGCAGGATAAAAGCGGAACCAAAAGCAAAATATGCTAAGGCAAACTCATAAGTACTTAGCTACCGGTATAACTTACCGGCAGGAAATGTTGTAGCACAACCACAGGCAAACTTAAGTTTTACATCATAAGCCCCGGCATTCCGGGGCAGAATTTAACAGATATTGTCTTAAAGCAACAGGACCAACAGATATAATGAGCAAACACTTCAAAGGAAATCATCATGCAGCAGGGGCTTCCGGAGGAGCATCGCCGGCACCAGCATCGCCCAGGACCTCTTCTTCGGCTTCACCCTCCTCCTCGTCGAGATAATCCGCGACGCCAGGAGGGGGAGGGATGAAGGTGCGCATGTCGGCATACTCCGCGATGCGGTACGCGCGATCCTGCCGCTTGGCGGAGAGGATCGGGTCCAGATCCGTTTCTGCGCCTTCGCGCACGTCGGTAAGGGCGTCCAGATTGAGCTCCGGGTACCAGGAGCAGGCGACGCGGAGGGCGGAGTCCGCTCCAGCGCGGGCAGCAGAGCACTGCCACTCGCGGATCCTCCTGCCGGCACCTTTCAGACGGTCGTTGATGAGGGAGAAGGTGTCCGGCACCTCCTCGCCAGGCCATAAAGTCCTGTATAGCTGGGTAGCTACATCAGGGATGTCCGAAAGATTGCGGTCTATGCAGCGCATATGGGACACCCGCGCGTTAAGCGCGACCAGATGGTCCTTGGGCGTCCATGGCACGGTAAGATCCGCTTGGCCTTTGTCCTTGCGCTGCGCGTCGACCTTCTTGACGGCATACCTCTGCGAGTCCAGAAAGAGGCCTGTGCAAAGAAAGAAAAAGCTTAAGGAAAAGAGTCCGGAAGAAAAAGAGACCGGAAGGAAAAGAGTCCGGAAGAAAAAGAGACCGGAAGAAAAAGAGACCGGAAGAAAAAGAGACCGGAGAGAAAAGAATCCGGAAGAAGAGAGACCGGACGAAAAGATAGCGGAAACAAAAATGGGGTCGAAGGAAAAAAGGCTCGTATGCGGTAGTCAAAGTGTAAAAGAAAACAACTTACGGAGGGCAAGTGTGTCGGTCTGCAGGATCAGCTGATCGCACTCCTTGTGCCCCTCCTCCAGCCGCGCGGCCTTCTCCTCGGCACCCTTCCGGGCCTTGGTCATCTCCTCCAGCTCTGCCCGCAACACCACAGTGGCATTGCAGGCATTCTCCAGAGCCTCGTCCAACTTGGCCGCTGCGGTCACTTCAGCGGCCTTGAGGGCCTTGGCGTGGTCAAGCCCCAGCTGAATCAACTGAGACTTGAGCTCCTGGTAGCTGGTCTTGAGGGCGTTCAGCTCCTCCTGGTGCTGCCGGCTGAGCTCATCCTTCTCCCCTGTAACCGGAAAAATGAGTGTTAGCAAGGTTACACTAGTAAAACTGAAAAGAAACCAAGTTCAAAGGAGAAAGGAAAAAATAGTACGTTGGGCCGTGGCGAGCTGCTCCTTGAGAGCATCGATGGAAGCTTCCGGGATCACTGTTGAACAGAAATTGTAAGTGTCACAAGGAAAAAAGGTTTCCGGTAGCAAAGATGCCGGTAGAATAAAAAACTCACCTTGGCACTTGTCGTGTGCCTCAGCGAGCTCCCGGTGCTCCCATAAAAGCTCCTCGAAGAGGGCCTTCCGAGTGTCAGCGGTGACCTGTTCAAGAAAAAGAAGAAATGAGTTAAGTTTTGCGCTAAGAACAAAGTTCTTAACCCGAAACTCGGGGACTGGCAGTGCCGGTTTTGCGCATTTTTAAGATAAGTTTTGCGCTAAGAACAAAGTTCTTAACCCGAAACTCGGGGACTGGCAGTGCCGGTTTTGCGCATTTCTAAGGTAAATTATGTGTTAAGAAGAAGATGTTTAACCCGAAACTCGGGGACTGGCAGTGCCGGTTTCACGCTAAAAACTTAAGTTAAGTTTTGCGCTAAGAGCTGCGCTCTCACCACAAAACTCGGGGACTGGGAAGATAGACAAGAGAGAAACCGGCATGAAACTAAGGAAAAGATAAAGCAGAACCGGAAACAAAGAAACCGGCAAAGGTTGAAAGTTAATAGAACATACCGTCAGATTGTTCGTGGAATCGTACCACGCGCTGTCAAGCTCTTTTACGGCAGCCCGGAGCCGCATGAAGTGCTCCTCAGAACACCGATCCCCGACAGGATCAGGTGCCGGCAGCCGATCCTTGCCCATGCCGCGGGTCGCCGGAGTGATGTCCGCGGCGTTCCACTTTTGGGCATACGGCAGGAGGTGCCCCAGGTCCCGGCCTTGGCGCTGGAACTCCGTAATGCGGCCGAGGAGGCCGGTGGCCTTCATGCTGGCGCTTTTGGCAGCCTTGGAGACGTGCAGCACCAAGGGCTGCTGGCCGCCCGAAGGGGCGCTGGAGGCCGTCGCCTTCCCCTTGATGAGCTTGGAGGGCTTGGGCGGCGGCGCGGTAGAAGAGGCCCCGGAAGTCTTAGCCGGCGGCGCGCCAGGAGCGGCCTTGGAGGGCTGGGCGCGAGGAGCCTCAGGCGGAGGCATGAGGATGGTGCGTGGAGAAGGGGGAGCGCTAGGAGCGTCACCCGTCTTGGAGCCTTCCGGCGCGGAAGATTCCGGCGCGGAAGTTGTCTTTTCGAGGACGGGAGGAGCAAAAGGCTCCGCCCGCCCGGCAGCTTCTTCTTCTCCGGCGCCGGTGTTGCTGGCGCCGGTGTCTTGGTGTTCCGGGAGGAAGGAAAGATCCTCCTCCGTGCGGTGATCTGACAGTGAAGGGGCCGCACGCCCCGAATTTGTTGTGCCCCCCGAAAGGGAGGCAGAGGTGTTGCCGGCACCAGATGGTGCCGGGCTTGAACGAGGAGGAGGGGTTGAGGTCCTTGCGGATCCCTCAGAGCCCGATGGCCTTGGGCCAAGCTTGAGAGCGGGGCTGAGAAAAAGAAAAAAGACAAGTGGTTGAGAAGAAGCAACCGGAAAAAGAACTTAGCAAAAAAGGAGGCAAGCCGGAAAATGAAATTACACGGAAGCGGTTGGCATCGCTTTGCGCCCGTAGCGGCGCACGCCCACTTCTTTCTCCCCCACGGGCTCCGTCCGGAAGCGCTTGGAGGGAGGAGCATGGCTGGAGCCGGTAGTAGATGCCGGCTGCTTGTTCTTCTGGCCCTGGGCCATGAGTTTGTCCACAAACTCAGTGCCGGCCTCGGCGCGCAGGGGCGGCACGCGCTCGTGGATCTGTGAGTTGGATATGGCTAAGAAGCAATTCGCAAGAAAGCGATAATGGCAAAGTATAAGAAGCCGGAAAACAAAATACCTCGAGCACAACCAGCTCCTCCGGATTTCCGGTGGGCTCCGGCGGGTTCCGGCCAAGGCGCGCAGCCGGAGTCTTCCCCATCTTCAGATCCTTCCAAAAGATGTAGGGATCCGGGTCGAAGGAGTCAAAGGCACGCTTCCGGAGAGGTCCTCGCGGCTCTGCCTGGATAGAGGGGAAGCGGTCCCTGGCCTGAAACAAGGTAAAAAAGATGGTTAGCAAAAGCAGAAACTTACCGGCAAAGACAACCCCAAATTGCGCAATCTCTTACTTCTTGGGTCGGACGGTTAGAGAAACTGAGGGGAAGGAGGCCCCATTCCCACGCAAAAGGCATAGCAGTTTGACAAATCTGCTTGGCCTTGAGAACAACGTCTTTCTTGCTGAGAGCGCGGCCTGTGATCTTGGTAGGATCGCCTGGGCCATACATCTCGCTCATCCTATGTGCGCGGCGCTTCAGAGGAAGCACCCGGCGCGATATGAAAGTCCGGATGATATCGTCAGAACAGATGTTGGTCTCCTTCTTCAGAGAGGCCAAGAAACGCACTACCCGGTTGGTTTCGGCGTGTTCCGTCCTTGGGTTGTAGCTCCAGTTGGTTCTCTCTTGGGGGCCCGCTTGATATGGAGGAAGATTGATGCGATCAGCGCGGCCGGTGTTCTTCACGTAAAAGAAAGTTCCTTGCCAGTGCGGCAAGACTCGAGGCCGGAAAGCTTAAGAAAAGTGCTCCCTTGGCGGGAGCCGACGATGCGAGGAGCCGCACGGCACGGGCGGCTTGGGCTTGGGGATCTCCTTGCCCTGGACGGAGTTGATCCGCAGGTTGAAGAAACGGGCAAACGTCTCACGAGTGGGACGAATGCCGATGTAAGCCTCCATGAAGGTGGCATAACAAGAAAGATAGAAAAGGGCGTTGCCAGGAAGGTGGTGAGGTTGGAGATCGTAGAAATCCAGGAAATCCCGGACAAAAGTAGAGGCAGGAAGGCCGAAGCCGCGCTCAAAGTGAGCGAGAAAAACAACATGCTCGTCTTCTGCCGGAGCCGGTTCGATCTCGTTATCCGGAATCCGGCAGGCAACTCCTTCCGAATCCTCCGAGACCGGTACAGCCAATCGATCTCAAACTCGATAACGTAGGAGCCCATCCAGGCTCCGCGGGTGGTTGGGGAAGGCTCCTCGCCGGAAGATTGGCTGGAGCTGCTAGAGGCTTGACCAGAGCCACTGGCCTCTTGGCTACCGGAAGCTTGGCTAAAGCTACCGGATTCTAGGTGGCCGCCGGACTCTTGGGGGTCACCGGATTCCTGCTGGTTGCCGGAATCGGTTTCCATTGGATCTGAGGCCGTAGATTCACCGGGAGAAGGTCTACGGCGCTTGAGAGAAAGAGAAGAAGAGGATGCAGAGGAAGATCCCTCGTCAGACATCGCAAGGATGGGCGGAGAAACAGGAATCCCAAACTTCAACCCCGTGTGAAGATCTACGAGTAAGAAGAAAACCAAAGAAAAGGAGCAAATAAGAACACCAAAGGCTCAAGATCTGGAAAGCAAGCGAACGGCGAGTAAAGCGAAATTGATACCAACCTTGAGCGGCGCGGACGCTGAGGGGAGTGTTTGCTGGCGGTGGAGCGGCTCTGCGGTCGCCGGCAAGCTCCGTCGATGGCGAAGCGGAAAAGCTCGCGAAGAAGCACAAATGCGGCGGACGCGAGGAAGGTGCTGCCAAAGAACTCCGCACGGCGAAGTTCGGCGGAGGGCGGCGTAAGTTCGCCGGGCGCCGGAGCTTGAACGGGCGACGGCGGACGGAGAGCGGCGGAGGCGCGAGGCGTGGAGCTCTGTGCGCGAAGGAGGAGAATGCGAAGAAGATGAAGGGGAACGGGCAGTTGTGCTTATATAAGAGAGAGAAAGTGGGCAGCGAACCGCTGGGCCGCGGCGGTTCGCCTCGCGGCCCGCGACGGTTCGCACCTTGGGCCGCCACGTGGCGAACGGATACACGCGCGAAAACGGAGGCCACACGGAGGCGCACGCGGGATCCCGAAGAGGTAGTGGGATCCGCTGCGGTGCATTAAATGCGTGCGCGGGAGTCGAAACGATGTGACAGCGGACACTGGCGCGTCGATTCTGGTGCGCATGTCACCGACAGCGCGGGGCCCGAGATCTTCTCGACTTCGCCGAGGAAGGAGCAAAGACACGTGGTGCCGGAAAAAAGAGATGCCGGAACGAGCCTTGCAAAGAGAAGAAAAGGAACAAGGGTAAAGGTGCCGGAACTAAGCTCAAGAGATGAGTGACTAAACCGGTATCTTAGAAAGATGAAAACCTGGCATGGTCTGTAGGATAGAATCCTCCAGGCTATACCAGCTTCGGGGACTAATGTTGGGGGGATAACCCCCGGTATGCCAAAGGCATGCCAAACCGGATGGTTTGAGCCATCGAGATACCGGTTTAATGTTCTTGCCGGAAGCCTAGTAGGAATCCGGGAGAGCAAGGCTAAGCCGGTATCCCCAAAGGGGCATGCCGGGACCCGGTATAAAAGATACCGGAAAGGAGAGCCTGTCGGCAGGACTGGTCAAAGATTCTCTTCAGAGCAAGAAGACAAGGATGAGCTACGCCAAGTAACTTTATTCAGAGCCCTGGCGCCAAAGAGAGAGGTGACGGAGAAAGAAGCCGGGGGACGTCAGCTTCTATGATAAAAGAAGGCCCCGGTGTCATCTATGATTAAAGTAGCTTTGTACAGTAACTCTGTAAAGTAGTTTGTCCAGTCAAAGATGCCATTAGGGTTTCTTGCAGTGTAAGCCACCCTCTCCCCTATATAAGGAGAGGGGGCAGCCCATCTTCACGGGCAAGTATGTACGCGTGTATGTAGGAAGGCAGAGCCTGTAACTTGTGTGAATCTATGAACATGGTGATCTAGAGGGAGTTCTTCCTTGTGTCTTTCTTCTTCAACCTCTGGCCTTGGCCAAGTTCTTGAGGAAACCATCCGGAATCTCTTCCCACCTGATCGCAAACCCTCCCCCGAATCCTCTTGCGTCCATTCGGCCCCAATCTAAGCCATCCTATGGCATCTGCTCGTTCACCACGACGACACTCAAGCAGATCCATAGTCAATATATATGAGGAATGCATGGGAAATCACTTCGAATACTATAATCATAGTGTCAGCTAGTGGTTTTCTTGCAACAATAAACCCTCGAAGAAAGAAAGATGGCCTATAAAACCATAGTAGATATAAGAAGACCATAATTGATATCAGAAGACCACAATTGGTATAGGATAAATACTGCGAGATAAAGCAGAAGATGTCTCGTCCAGTTGATCAGAACCTATAATAGAATTCATTTTTAGATATCAAATAGCCACAGTTGGTATAATAACCACAGCTGGTATCAGCTGGTATTACGAATAGTCCACGATTTAATTATTTGTAACGAAAGTTTGTGAACAAATAAAAATCTTGTCAGCCAAATAACTAGATCTATAATCATTTAGTCGAAGGATTCACATTGGATGTCCACAATTGAGTGGATACACCACAAACATTCTTCGCGAGACCTTAGAAGAAGTAAAACCCATAAGTTAGAACAAGACCAATAATCCAACCATAAGTTCAATAGTTGGAAGGAAAAGGAATTGAGGACCATAAGAAAACTCTAAGGGGTAGAGTCAAGATTGAGTTGACTGTACAATGACTCAATACTTTAAGCAAGATAGAAGAAGAAGGTCTGAACTGAGAGGAAGTTCGATCTTATTTTCATAAGATTGTTGAACAATACCTTCAGAAGGAGGTCAGACAAGAAGCCGAGGTTCATACCTCGAGGAAGTAAGAAGTGGACTATAACTCGAGAAAGTGAGTAAGATTTACTCATAAGTACGAAAGCTCAAGTAAGCTAAGCTTAATGAAGTTGGAAGAAGGAAATATAGGAGACCAAATATAGCTCAAGAAGGCCAAAAACCGAAGAATATTGACCATACCAAAATTAAGGACTAATAGAATGATTCCTTTCATGGAACCTAAAGAACACAAAATAGTTATAGGTATCAGCTATAAACCATGATCGGATGGACTAAATGAGTCTAACCCATTCTTAGGAAAATAAACCATCACGACCATTCCATGTTAAGTACCTTACTTAGTACCATTATTGCAGTTTTGGTAGTAAGGGAAAAACAAAGACCTATTTTATCAAATAGGAGAATGTTATCCAATTAGTCCTCAATTAAGACTGACAGGACAAGAAGAAGTCCTAATCATTGAATCTTCAATGAGAAAGGAAACAAGATTATAATATTGAAAGAAATCATGGAACTGAAGTAAGAAGCCATGGCCCAGAGACAGACACTAATGGATTCCAGGAAGAATCTGGACAAGGGGTATATTCAATTATATCTAGTGAGATCAATACGGAGTTCGAGAAAAGTCATAGTCTGCACAAGTCAGATCCACACTTCAGAAACGTGAGAGAGATCAAACTTCGAGGACGAAGTTTAGTTTAAGGGGTAGAGACTGTAATATCCCAGGTAATGGGGTTACAAAAATAGAGGAAACAGATGTGTGCATTGCATTCATGCATAGAAAATCTGGGGAATTTTCGCGCTTTAAAGTAAAACAGTCACAGTAATTGAAGTTTCACTTGACCTTGGTGGAATTGAAGTAGCTCATCAAGTCAAGCGTTATAAATCTCAATGTGACTTTGTTAAAACCTTGTTTTGGGTAGAGATGATTTGATCTAAGGGGTTAGATCAAATAGAACTAATAATCAACACAACAACACTTTACTCAATGATCAACTACTTGATCTTATAACAGATCATAATATGGTAATCATTGCCACAACACATGAACACCAATTCAATTGTACATCCAGTAACAATAAATGGAGAAACTATTCTTCACTCATCTCCTCCATGTCTTGAACTAATCCATGCTCTTATCATAAACCCTATGATATCCATTCTACTTTAATCTTGGAAACAAGACAAGGAGATCCAACTAAGGAATACAACTCTTCTCTACTACATATTAATATACATCAAACCCAGAGAGGTGAGAGTTCTATATTATTTATTAGAGAAGCAATAATAAACCTGGAGTTAAACCTTGGATATACATCCATGTATTCCAAACATCACTTTGAAGAAGAACCCTATGATATTATTCCAGACCATTCCTAGAGAGAGAATCATTTATATTAACCATAGATATTGGTGACCACATAATTATCTTTGGAGAATAACCTTAGGTTAGTATTGAAGTCCTTCCCAAGTGAGAGAGACCATTCATATCAATTCTAGCTTTACCTATTAATGAATAAAGGAAAATCTTTGAACTAAAGCATTGGGTTGTAAACCATTTCATCTTGGAGTGGTGAGATAACCAAATACCAAGTGGAATAAGACTATATCCATGAATTAGTGAAATAAGGAGTGGACTAATCCAACTAAGTTAGACAATTGAATCTTTAGCTCAGCAACCTAAATAAATAGTACACCATAAACCCTAGAATAAACCATTCATATATGAGAGAGCTCAAGCTATAGTGTTATACTCAAGATAGTTGAGGCAACACTTAAATTTAAGGGAGAGAACTATCCATATACCAGATGATTATGTCAACATTGATTAAGCAAAACCCTAATAGAGTATCTCAGGTATTCTCTTAGGATATAAATTATTGAGGCAACCATAGTAGTCCCATCTAAGAAAGTAAAATAGAAGTGTTATATCCTAGTTGATCAAGACTATGCTTGATCATGGAAGTGAGAACCCATTCCATGAGAGATAACTGAGAAAGCCAAACCTTGATCATTATAAATTGAGTAATGATCATAAACCCTAAGAACCTTAGGTAAAGATATTAAGAACAAGTTGATCATGCCTAATCCATGATCATGCTCTTGAGGTATGTGAGGATAAGTTAAACCCTACTAGGATAAGTATATCCCATTTCCACATGAAATCATAGGGAGGTAACTAGTAAGCAATCATAGGCTTAAATCCTAACCTTAACTTGTGAATCACTTAGTGATCATGAGTAGAATCTTACCACATCTATATTTCATTCATTCATCAATTAAAGAACCTAAGAAAACCTTAGAGATAAACCCTATACTTTATATGGTGAAAACTATTCATCATTAGAATCCTAGTATGGCACATTAAAAAAATCTTATGCTTCATTTATAACACCTGAGAAAAACCCTAATAAAATGTTGCTCACATAAAATAATGTGCAAGTGAAACAAACTCTCAAATAAGAAACCAAGCCCTCATAATAACCCTTAAAATGCTTTGGGAAGCCATTATACACTTTAAATAATTCCAAAGAGAATTGTATTACAAGGAGGAACAGGGATTCCAAAGAAAATATAAACTCATGACTAAATTGAGATTTAAAAAGGACCCACAAGGATACAAATAAAATCATGCATCACACATTAGTTTTGGGCAATGAAATAAAGCAATGATCATTATTGCTAAGACCTAAATTAAAAATAAGTAGAAACATCTGAAAGCATAATTGAATTAAAATATGAATTCAAAACAGAATTCAAAAATAGGAAATCCAAAACAGAAAATAAATAAAGGAAAGGAAGAGGAAATGGGCTCACCTGACTTACCTAGTCAGTCACCGAGCCCAGTATGAGTCCAGCACACGGCCTGGCAGCAGCCCAAAACCAGCCCACCTAGCAGCCCGAGATACCCCTTCGATTAAAACAGAGGAGAGGAGCTCGTCCTCATCCTTTCTCTCCGCATGGACGACAGCACGACGCCGTGAAGATTTTCTCCTCGCGCTGGCGCCATCTCCTCGCTCGACGGTGTGACGAGGCGATCTTCCGAGCAGTATAAAGACCCCACTGACGAACCCTAGCTCAGAATTTTCCCCTCCCCTGCTCAATTTCTCTCCAGATGGAACCCTAACCTCGCCCGGTCACCACCTGTCGCCGACGTTAGGAGCCTCCCCGACCACCGCCGTGACCACCATTAGAACCACCGTGCTCGGCATGCCCAACGTGCGCAAGGAATCGAGCCAATAAGCTCTCAGACGCCGGTGGTAGCTCGTTCCCTTCCGCCGGTGTTCCACAGCAAATCGGAAAATTGCATCGACACCGTCGACAATCGCCGCCGTCGAGTCTTCACTACGCAGCACTGTAAGCTTGCGCTTCTCCTGAGCCCTTGATTGAGCCCTAGCATGCCCGTAGCTCGTTTCCGCCGTAGTCCGCCGTGCACTGCCGCTGTTTGCGCTCGCCGGAGCTACTCCGGCGACCATCAGAGGGCGGCGCCGCCACTAGTTGGTTCGCCTCGACGAGTGCTGTCCAACGCGCCCCTGCTCTGGCCCGCGGGAACGCCCTAGCGCCGGCGACCATCGCCAGTTCCCGCCGGCCAGGGACCTCCTCGCCACCGTGGCGATTTTGACTAGGTCAAATCCCACGTGGCAGGTGAGGTGGACAGACCCCACCAGTCATAGACTGTGGGTGGTATCTGTCTGGGTACGTTTAGTCCATTTCAGTTTTATATCAAATTCTATAATTGCTGAAACTTTGCAAATATTTAGGAAATTCATTATAACTCATAAAAATACAAATAAGATACCAAAATTCTTAGAAAATAAAACTCTATCTAATAAAAATATAAAATGAAATTTTTATTTTTAATAAGAATTCAATTGTTTAATACTTGTTATTTAAGCCTTTAATTTTTAAATTCTAAATACAAATAAAAATTCAAAAAAATTAAGAAACCATTTATAAAGTAACTAAAACCAGTAAGCAAATAAAGAAAACATGAAAACTAATTTTCTTTATTTGCTATCCTATTAAATCATTATTAGGGAAATTTAAACCCTAATTAATAAATACTTTAATTATTAATTCGATAAAAATAATAATATGACAAATTCAATATTATTTTTATTTCCAAGTTATTAATAACTTCAACTTTAAAAATGAAGTTATTAATCCTAGAACTATATGGTAAATAGCAGACCCTAATTTAATATGGGATGAAATCACAACCCTATCATTTCATGTGAAACCCAAAACCCTAATTCAATTAGGAACCCCAAATCCATTACTTCATATGAACCCTAAAAATTGTTTCCACACCTAAACCCAAGTATCATGAGATCATGGTACCTTCTTCCAAATCATAGAACCATAGCAACAACTAAACACTTGTCTCGGCCACCTAAATTGTAGAAGACCTATCACTAATATATGGGTATTCCATATGTTCATCCTCATCAGACCTAACTAATCAAGTGGGGTCAACCAAGTGTAAACCCTAGATCCTATTACCAAACAATCATCCTTATTCATCCATGTTTAGCATCACACCATGGTGATGAACCCAAATAGCATCTAGGCCCAGTATTTAGCATTACATAACCATAGTCCGCTAAACCCTACAAATACTTCATAATTATGAACCATCCTATTCAGGAGTCAATTACTCCTTACTTAATAGAACCAACAGTAAAACCTAGATCAATTCAACCCTAGTTGATATACTTCTTATTATTTAAGAAGTATGTTCTTCAAAAGTTATTCTTTTGAAGAAAAGAGGGAATCATCACCAACCCTACTTATAAGGACCTATAAACCCTAGCCAGCTATCACTAGTAAGATAAACCAACCTTGACAACAATCATGTATAATGAATTGCTTAGGATGCCTAAGCTTATCTCAATCGTACAAGCCCTAGTTGCTGATGAATCCAACTATGTTGTGATCCATCTTATACTTACTCCAGAAACTACTTGAAACCAGAATAAATTATAACAAACCAGAAACCCAATTGTCATACTTGTTCTTTATTAAAGAACATGTTCTTCAAAAGTTATTCTTTTGAAGAATATAACAAGTAATCATTAACCATGCCATATAGTACTAAAAATGACAACTGTTCTTTACATGTTAACATTAGGCCAATTATCATTCTTTGTGTGCTTAATTGATTACTGTGCTTTATTATCCACCTGTTCATGATACCAAGTAATCACACCTGAATAAGAACCTTGTTTGTGAATCACTCTAAAAGTGCAACACACCCTGAATCAATTATTACCACTCATTAATCCTAAATCATCGGGGTTAGGCCACGCTTAGAGCGATTGCATCTCATTCTTATGCATTATTGCATCCTTGCCAATCTTTTAAACATCGTCCTTACCGGACGATGATGCTATTTCAGAATTTGGAGTTATTACGTATCGAAGACCTTGACTGCATAATCTTGCAGTCAAGAAAGGCAAGTTCATCACTTGCTCATGTCATTTGAGTATTTTTATCAAATTACTTGCAAAGTATTATGGTTATCACTATTGCATAGAAATCAAAACTACTACTTTCATAACTATGAATATGACTATGTGGTGGGCAATGGAACCATGGATTGTGTTGATATGGTGGAGGTTCCATTGCACGGGTTTATATCCATCTAGGATTAAACCACAAATGTCGCCAGTGATTCTTGTGCCGTAATACCCGTGTTAACCATAAGATCCGGAGTGGGACGGAGTAGTCAAAAGTGTTTCCACCTCTCGTTCATCAACGGATGCGCTTTACCGTAGACACTTGTATCTGTCAGGGCAAGCGGTGGGCTGGGGAAGCCTTAAGTCCCCACGGCATAGTCCGTAGACACTTGTCGCTCGAAGTGCAAGCGGTGGGCTGGGGAAGCCTAAAGTCCCCACGGTATTGCGGTCTATGATGGGTTGCAGCTACCGGCGAAGGAGTTTGGTTCGATCCCAAACTGTCGTCGTGGTCGGGGTCCACCCGTGAGTGGGAATAATGGGACCGGCGAGGACCCAGGGTCGGGGCATGCAACAAAGGGTGGGTGTTCGAGGTAGCGGAGGAACATGATTGGCTAGACCTTATACCGGGCCTCACACCAAAGGAAGTGTGGAC